>NC_057809.1:69490606-70090606 GCF_018294505.1 Triticum aestivum | reverse complement strand
TTTGTCATCGGTATGTTACTTGCCCGAGATTCGATCGTCGGTATCCAATACCTAGTTCAATCTCGTTACCGGAAAGTCTCTTTACTCGTTCCGTAATACATCATCTCACAACTAACATATTAGTTGTAATGCTTGCAAGGCTTATGTGATGTGCATTACCGAGAGGGCCCAGAGATACCTCTCCGACAATCGGAGTGACAAATCCTAATCTCGAAATACGCCAACCCAACATGTACCTTTGGAGACACCTGTAGTACTCCTTTATAATCACCCAATTACGTTGTGACATTTGGTAGTACCCAAAGTGTTCCTCCGGTAAACGGGAGTTGCATAATCTCATAGTTATAGGAACATGTATAAGTCATGAAGAAAGCAATAGCAACATACTAAACGATCAGGTGCTAAGCTAATGGAATGGGTCATGTCAATCAGATCATTCAACTAATGATGTGACCACGTTAATCAAATAACAACACTTTGTTTATGGTCAGGAAACATAACCATCTATGATTAACGAGCTAGTCAAGTAGAGGCATACTAGTGACACTAAGTTTGTCTATGTATTCGCACATGTATTATGTTTCCGATTAATACAATTCTAGCATGAATAATAAACATTTATCATGATATAAGGAAATAAATAATAACTTTATTATTGACTCTAGGGCATATTTCCTTCAGTCTCCCACTTGCACTAGAGTCAATAATCTAGATCACATCACCATGTGATTAACATCAATAGTTCACATCATCATGTGATTAACACCCATAGTTCACATCGCCATGTGACCAACACCCAAAGGGTTTACTAGATTCAGTAATCTAGTTCACATCGCTATGTGATTAACACCCAAGGAGTATTAAGGTGTGATCATGTTTTGCTTGTGAGAGAATCTTAGTCCACGGGTCTGCCACATTCAGATCCGCATGTATTTTGCAAATTTCTATGTCAACAATGCTCTGCATGGAGCTACTCTAGCTAATTGCTCCCACTTTCAATATGTATCTAGACCGAGACTTAGAGTCATCTAGATTAGTGTCAAAACTTGCATCGGCGTAACCCTTTACGACAAACCTTTTTTTTCACTTCCATAATCGAGAAACATATCCTTATTCCACTAAGGATAACTTTGACCGATGTCTAGTGATCTACTCCTAGATCACTATCGTACTCCCTTGCCAAACTCAGTGGTAGGGCATACAATAGATCTGGTATACAGCATGGCATACTTTATAGAACCTATGACTGAGGCATAGGGAATGACTTTCATTCTCTTTCTATCTTCTACCGTGGTCAGGCTTTGAGTCTTACTCAACTTCACACCTTGTAACACAGGCAAGAAACCTTTTCTTTGACTGTTCCATTTTGAACTACTTCAAAATCTTGTCAAGGTATGTACTCACTGAAAAAACTTATCAAGTGACTTGATCTATCTCTATAGATCTTGATACTCAATATGTAAGCAGCTTCACCGAGGTCTTTCTTTGAAAAACTCCTTTCAAACACTCCTTTATGCTTTGCAGAATAATTCTACATTATTTCCGATCAACAATATGTCATTCACATATACTTATCAGAAATGTTGTAGTGCTCCCACTCACTTTCTTGTAAATACAGGCTTCACCGCAAGTATGTATAAAACTATATGCTTTGATCAACTTATCAAAGCATATATTCCAACTCCGAGATTCTTGCACCAGTCCATAGATGGATCGCTGGAGCTTGCATATTTAATTAACACCTTTAGGACCGACAAAACCTTCTAGTTGCATCGTATACAACTCTTCTTTAGTAAATCCATTAAGGAATGCAATTTTGTTTATCCATTTGCCAGATTTCATAAAATGCGACAATTGCTAACATGATTCGGACAGACTTAAGCATAGATACGAGTGAGAAAATCTCATCGTAGTCAACACCTTGAACTTGTCGAAAACCTTTTGCGACAATTCTAGCTTTGTAGATAGTAACACTACTATCAACGTCTGTCTTCCTCTTGAAGATCCATTTATTTTCTATGGCTTGCCGATCATCGGGCAAGTCAACCAAAGTCCATACTTTGTTCTCATACATGGATCATATCTCAGATTTCATGGCTTCAAGCCACTTTGCGGAATCTGGGCTCACCATCGCTTCTTCATAGTTCGTAGGTTCATCATGATCTAGTAGCATGACTTCCAGAACAGGATTACCGTACCACTCTGGCGCGGATCTTACTCTGGTTGATCTACGAGGTTCAGTAGTATCTTGTTCTGAAGTTTCATGATCATCATCATTAGCTTCCTCACTAACTGGTGTAGGTGTCACAGAAACAGTTTTCTGTGATGTACTACTTTCCAATAAGGGAGCAGGTACAGTTACCTCGTCAAGTTCTACTTTCCTCCCACTCACTTCTTTCGAGAGAAACTCCTTCTCCAGAAAGTTTCCGAATTTAGCAACAAAAGTCTTGCCTTCGGATCTGTGATAGAAGGTGTATCCAATAGTTTCCTTTGGATATCCTATGAAGACGCACTTCTCCGATTTGAGTTTGAGCTTATCAGGATGAAACTTTTTCATATAAGCATCGCAACCCCAAACTTTAAGAAACGACAGCTTAGGTTTCTTGCCAAACCATAGTTCACATGGTGTCGTCTCAACGGATTTAGATGGTGCCCTATTTAACGTGAATGTAGCTGTCTCTAATGCATAACCCCAAAACGATAGTGGTAGATCGGTAAGAGACATCATAGATTGCACTATATCCAATAAAGTACGGTTATGACGTTCGGACACACCATTATGCTGTGGTGTTCCATGTGGCATGAGTTTGTGAAACTATTCCACATTGTTTTAATTGAAGACCAAACTCATAACTCAAATATTTGTCTCCGCGATCAGATCGTAGAAACTTTATTTTCTTGTCACGATGATTTTCCACTTCACTCTGAAATTCTTTGAACTTTTCAAATGTTTCAGACTTATGTTTCATCAAGTAGATATACCCATGTCTGCTCAAATCATCTGTGAAGTTCAGAAAATAATGATACTTGCCGTGAGCCTTAACACTCATCGGACCGCATACATCAGTATGTATTATTTCCAATAAGTTGGTTGCTCACTCCGGAGAATGGAGTCTTAGTCATCTTGCCCATGAGGCATGGTTCGCAAGCATCAAGTGATTCATAATCAAGTGATTCCAAAATTCCATCAGCATGGAGTTTCTTCATGCGCTTTACACCAATATGACCTAAACGGCAGTGCTACAAATAAGTTGCACTATCATTATTAACTTCGCATCTTTTGGTTTCAATATTATGAATATGTGTATCACTACGATCGAGATCCAATGAACTTGTTTCATTGGGTGTATGACCATCGAAGGTTTTATTCATGTAAGCAGAACAACAATTATTCTCTGACTTTAATGAATAACCGAATTGCAATAAACATGATCAAATCATATTCATGCTCAACGCAAAAACCAAATAACACTTATTTAGGTTCAACACTAATCCCGAAAGTATAGGGGAGTGTGCGATGATGATCATATCAATCTTGGAACCACTTCCAACACACATCGTCACTTCTCCCTTAACTAGTCTCTGTTTATTCTGCAACTCCCGTTTCGAGTTACTAATCTTAGCAACTGAACTAGTATCAAATACTGAGGGGTTGCTATAAACACTAGTAAAGTACACATCAATAACATGTATATCAAATATACTTATGTTCACTTTGCCATCCTTCTTATCTGCCAATCACTTGGGGTAGTTCCGCTTCCAGTGACCAGTCCCTTTGCAGTAGAAACACTTAGTCTCAGGCTTAGGACCAGACTTGGGCTTCTTCACTTGAGCAGCAACTTGCTTGCCGTTCTTCTTGAAGTTCCCCTTCTTCCCTTTGCCCTTTTATTGAAACTAGTGGTCTTGTCTACCATCAACACTTGATGCTCTTTCTTGATTTCTACCTTCGTCGATTTCAACATCACGAAGAGCTTGGGAATCACTTTAGTCATCCCTTGCATATTATAGTTCATCACGAAGTTCTACTAACTTGGTGATGGTGACTAGAGAATTCTGTCAATCACTATTTTATCTGGAAGATTAACTCCCACTTGATTCAAGCGATTGTAGTACCCAGACAATCTGAGCACATGCTCACTAGTTGAGCGATTCTCCTCCATCTTTTAGCTATAGAACTTGTTGGAGACTTCATATCTCTCAACTCGGGTATTTGCTTGAAATATTAACTTCAATTCCTGGAACATCTCATATGGTCCATGACGTTCAAAACGTCTTTGAAGTCCCGATTCTAAGCCGTTAAGCATGGTGCACTAAACTATCAAGTAGTCATCATATTGAGCTAGCCAAACGTTCATAACGTCTGCATCTGCTCCTGCAATAGGTCTGTCACCTAGCGGTGCATCAAGGACATAATTCTTCTGTGCAGCAATGAGGATAAACCTCAGATCACGGATCCAATCCGCATCATTGCTACTAACATCTTTCAACACAATTTTTCTCTAGGAACATATCAAAATAAACATATGAAAGCAACAACGCAAGCTATTGATCTACAACATAATTTGCAAAATACTACCAGGACTAAGTTCATGATAAATTAAAGTTCAATTAATCATATTACTTAAGAACTCCCACTTAGATAGACATCCCTCTAATCCTCTAAGTGATCACGTGATCCAAATCAACTAAACCATAACCGATCATCACGTGAGATGGAGTAGTTTTCAATGGTGAACATCGTTATGTTGATCATATCTACTATATGATTCACGCTCGACCTTTCGGTCTCCGTGTTCCGAGGCCATATCTGCATATGCTAGGCTCGTCAAGTTTAACCTGAGTATTCTGCGTGTGCAAAAACTGGCTTGCACCCGTTGTAGATGGACGTAGAGCTTATCACACCCGATCATCACGTGGTGTCTGGGCACGACGAACTTTGGCAACGGTGCATACTCAGGGAGAACACTTCTTGATAATTTAGTGAGAGATCATCTTATAATGCTACCGTCAATCAAAGCAAGATAAGATGCATAAAAAGATAAACATCACATGCAATCAATATAAGTGATATGATATGGCCATCATCATCTTGTGCTTGTGATCTCCATCTCCGAAGCACCGTCATGATCACCATCGTCACCGGCGCGACACCTTGATCTCCATCGTAGCATCGTTGTCGTCTCGCCAATCTTATGCTTCCACGACTATCACTACCGTTTAGTAATAAAGTAAAGCATTACATCGCGATTGCATTGCATACAATAAAGCGACAACCATATGGCTCCTGCCAGTTGCCGATAACTCGGTTACAAAACATGATCATCTCATACAATAAAATTCAGCATCATGCCTTGACCATATCACATCACAACATGCCCTGCAAAAACAAGTTAGACGTCCTCTACTTTGTTGTTGCAAGTTTTACGTGGCTGCTACGGGCTTAAGCAAGAACCAATCTCACCTACGCATCAAAACCACAACGATAGTTTGTCAAATAGACTCCGTTTTAACCTTCGCAAGGACCGGGCGTAGCCACACTTGGTTCAACTAAAGTTGGAGAGACAGTCGCCCGCAAGCCACCTATGTGCAAAGCACGTCGGGGGAACCGGTCTCGCGTAAGCGTACGCGTAATGTTGGTCCGGGTCGTCTCGTCCAACAATGCCGCCGAACCAAAGTATGACATGCTGGTAGGCAGTATGACTTATATCGCCCACAACTCACTTGTGTTCTACTCGTGCATATAACATCAACATAAATAACCTAGGCTCGGATGCCACTGTTGGGTTTCGTAGTAATTTCAAAAAAATTCCTACGCACACGCAAGATCATGTGATGCATAGCAACGAGAGGGGAGAGTGTTGTCTACGTACCCACGCAGACCGACTGCGGAAGCGTTGACACAACGTAGAGGAAGTAGTCGTACGTCTTCACGATCCAACCGATCAAGCACCGAAACTACGGCACCTCCGAGTTCGAGCACACGTTCAGCTCGATGACGATCCCCGGACTCCGATCCAGCAAAGTGTCGGGGAAGAGTTCCGTCAGCACGACGGCGTGGTGACGATCTTGATGCACTACAGCAGCAGGGCTTCGCCTAAACTCCGCTACAGTATTATCGAGGAATATGGTGGCTGGGGGCACCGCACACGGCTAAGGAATAGATCACGTGGATCAACTTGTGTCTTCTAGGGTGCCTCTACCTCAGTATATAAAGGACCAAAGGGGGGAGGCTGGCCGGCCACAAGGGGTGCGCCAGGAGAGTCCTACTCCCTCTGGGAGTAGGATTCCCCCCCCCCCAATCCTAGTTGGAATAGGATTCACGGAGGGGGAAAGAGAGAGAGGGGGCCGGCCACCTCTCCTAGTCCTAATAGGACTAGGGGAAGGGGGAGGTGCACAGCCCATGTAGGGCTGCCCTCTTCTCTTTCCACTAAGGCCCATCATGGCCCATTTAGCTCCCGGGGGGTTCCGGTAACCTCCCGGTACTCCGGTAAAATCCCGATTTCACCCGGAACACTTCCGATATCCAAACATAGGCTTCCAATATATCAATCTTTACGTCTCGACCATTTCGAGACTCCTCGTCATGTCCGTGATCACATCCGGGACTCCGAACAACCTTCGGTACATCAAAATGCATAAACTCATAATATAACTGTCATCGTAACCTTAAGCGTGCGGACCCTACGGGTTCGAGAACAATGTAGACATGACCGAGACACGTCTCCGGTCAATAACCAATAGCGGGACCTGGATGCCCATATTGGCTCCTACATATTCTACGAAGATCTTTATCGGTCAGACCGCATAACAACATACGTTGTTCCCTTTGTCATCGGTATGTTACTTGCCCGAGATTCGATGGTCGGTATCCAATACCTAGTTCAATCTCGTTACCGGCAAGTCTGTTTACTCGTTCCGTAATAAATCATCTCACAACTAACATATTAGTTGTAATGCTTGCAAGGCTTATGTGATGTGCATTACCGAGAGGGCCCAGAGATACCTCTTCGACAATCGGAGTGACAAATCCTAATCTCGAAATACGCCAACCCAACATGTACCTTTGGAGACACCTGTAGTACTCCTTTATAATCACCCAGTTACGTTGTGACGTTTGGTAGTACCCAAAGTGTTCCTCCGGTAAATGGGAGTTGCATAATCTCATAGTTATAGGAACATGTATAAGTCATGAAGAAAGCAATAGCAACATACTAAATGATCGGGTGCTAAGCTAATGGAATGGGTCATGTCAATCAGATCATTCAACTAATGATGTGACTACGTTAATCAAATAACAACACTTTGTTTATGGTCAGGAAACATAACCATCTTTGATTAACGAGCTAGTCAAGTAGAGGCATACTAGTGACACTAAGTTTGTCTATGTATTCACACATGTATTATGTTTCCGGTTAATACAATTCTAGCATGAATAATAAACATTTATCATGATATAAGGAAATAAATAATAACTTTATTATTGCCTCTAGGGCATATTTCCTTCAAATATGAGTAGTACAAGAGTTGATCTACCACGAGATCGGAGAGGCTAAACCCTAAAAGCTAGCCTATGGTATGATTGTATGTTGTCCTATGGACTAAAACCCTCTGGTTTATATAGACACCGGAGGGGGCTAGGGTTACACAAGGTCGGTTACAAAGGAGGAGATATACATATCTGTATTGCCTAGCTTGCCTTCCATGCCAAGTAGAGTCCCATCCGGACACGGGACGAAGTCTTCAATCTTGTATCTTCATAGTCCAACAGCCCGGCCAAAGGATATAGTCCGGCTGTCCGGAGACCCCCTAATCCAGGACTCCCTCAGTAGCCCCTGAACCAGGCTTCAATGACGATGAGTCCGGCATGCAGTATTGTCTTCGGCATTGCAAGGCGGGTTCTTCTCCAAATCTTGAATATCTGATAAGTAGTGTCCGGCTCCCATAAATGTCGGACTTCTTGGCTTCTATGCCCAATAAGTGCCATCTTCCACGCGTCGAGCGAATGCGAGGGCCAGGGCATTTTTACATTCACCCCCCTAGCCAGGTAAATAAATTGTCTATTAAAGGGACGGGGATTCTTAGATCCAATCCACACCCTCCTTCCCCAGCGAGAATCCATCGGAGCGCGCTTGAAAAAAATCCATTCCATCATGGCCGACCACCGCAGCTCCTCCTCTCGCCCCCGTAGCCCTAAGCCCGGTGATTGGGAGAGGTGTTATGTCCCGCACAGTCGTCTGGTAGAGCTGCAGACCCAAGGATTTCTCCCTCCAGTGTATTTGGTCCCCGTCCGAGCCGAGCTCACCACCTATAATGGCGGGGAGCAAGCGGAGAGCTTCCCCGGCCCCTCCAAGGGGGAGCGGGTGTGCCTTGTCCCTTACTTACTAAGGGGACTCGGATTTCCAATTCATCCGTTCCTCCGCGGGCTCCTGGAGTTTTACGACCTCCAACTGCACAATTTCACCCCTGCTTCCATATTACACATCGCCGGATACGTTGCCCTTTGCGGGCTATTTCTGGGCTGCGAGGCCCATTTCGAGCTGTGGAATAGGTTATTTTGCCTTGTGCCCCGCACACAGAAGGGGTCACTTTATCAGGTGGGCGGAGCCGAAATATGGTGCATCGCCGAGACCGGATACCTGTCCGGTACTCCGAAGAAGACGTCCGAAGACTGGCCTTCGGAGTGGTTTTATATGGAGGACGTCCCCCTTCCAGACCCTGTTCGGCAAGGTCTTCCTGAGTTCAACAATGCTCCTCTGAAGAAACACCGAAGCTGGCGCCCATGGAGCCCCCAGGAGGAAGACAACGGAGAAGTCCTTTACCTGATGAACCGGATTAAAGCGCTGGCTCAATCAGGGTTGACAATAATCGAGGTTATATCAATATGCATAATGCGGGGAGTACAACCACTACAATATCGAGGGCACCCCCTGTGGTGTTTTAACGGGGAAGATGATGCCACCCGTTGCGGGCGTAAGGAACCAGACTCCACTGCTGCTTTAGCAAAAATTATGTCCGAGTTGTTCAAGGGAGAGGAAGAGGAGTTCATCCATATCAAGCCACGGGATGGATTCTCCATGTACAACCCTCCAAGCTGGGTGAGTTATACCTTTTTACTCCCATTCTTCCCGCATCCTTCGTCGTAGGTACTAACCTTGCTGTTTTACGGCAGGAACTGCGAAAAGTCGTAAGGGAGATCAACAGCCCACCTCCACAACCAGAGGACCCTGGTCAGGCCCTCGGTTCTGGACTCGAAGAGGATCCGGACATATTCGTGGAGTTGATAGACAGGCAATTCTATCAATTAAGCTGTAACGATGCCATGGTGGCCATAACGGCCGACTATCCCGGACTACTCCCTGCGTCGCATGTAAGAAAAACCAGAAATCCCAACTCCCAAAAATAGGATCCCCTTTTATACACTTCACCTACCGTACACATATGGTGTTTTATAGGGAAGGCATTCGGGACGCCGTGCTGAACCCGCAGCAACTCACCAACAAGAGGCACGGAAGCCGGGTAAAAAGGAAGGCGGTTAGGACGGAGATGCCGGCGCAGAGGTATGACACAAAACCTCGCTTCGTGGTTGTCGTCTTTCTCAAAATATAATGACGTCCATGTTTCTTTAACAGAAAGAACGCTCGCCGGACTATATCCAGAGAGGTTGCCGATCACGCCTCCACCAGTCGGGCTCCAGGGCCGGACATAGAGGCGGAAGCCAACATGGGTGGACGCCGGATGCTCCTCCTACAGAGGATGCAGATAGAATATCCGCTACAAATTCAGAAGTGGAGAGCACCATGAATCACAGGCGTCGCCGGGCCGTACTCCGTGATGCTTGTTTCTCACCAGAGGCATTTGATGCCTTCAATTCTGGAGACGCGTACATCCGTGCCACTCAAAATGGTCTAGCCAGAGCCACGGATCAGTATGTAAGGGATATACGGGTAAGCAAATCTGACGATTATATGTATCAGTAGCCCCTGAGACTTGAAACATTTGACGCAACTGATTTAAGGATCATTATTTGTGCAGGTTCTTACGGAGAATAATTCCCAATTGTCTCAAGAGCTGGACGAGTGCAAGGCCCAGCTGGAAGCCGCTGTTGCCGCATTGAAGGAGTCCAAAAGGTGTCCCCCTGGTAAAATTTTTGACTATTGCAAAGAATATGGGTACCAGGTAGTATGCGGCATGTATGCACATCTAACAATAGATGTTGCAGGTGGCCCCGGAGTGAATCCGGGGGCCGTGGAGGCGGATACGGCACATGACGATCGGCAGCGAAATGCTGGCGAGCGCGTGCTAACGCGAGTTCGGCGGGAGAAAAATGATCTCCAAGATGCCAATATCCGACTGGGCGTGGAACTGAAGGATGTCCGAGCCAAGCTTGCGGACTCCGTGAAGGAGAATAAATGGCTTCGACACGGCATTTTTAGTAAGTGCTTGAGCGAACTTTTTAAAGGAGTTCGGCGAAGAAGCCTGCTAACAGCGTTATGTCTACAGGTATGCTGACGGGTCGTCCCGCGGAGGAGATGCCCAGGTCTTCGGGTGATCTTCTCCCAGAGCTCTCACAACAGCACGAACAAGTTCGGCAGGTGATGCAGGGTATTACCCAAGCTTTGTGGCCATCCGTGTCCCCGCCAGGAGGCATGGGGGAGCTTATCGAGAATCTTAAGGGAGCACGGCAGCGCTTCCAATTAAGGTGCAAGGGAAGCCTGGGCTATGGTGAAGACACGATGTACCAAGGCGGACCCAAACCACATGGCCGAGGTCGGACCTGTGGGGCCTGATGGGAAAGAGATCCCTGTCAGTTTAGTGTATGACCAAGTAGCATTAGCCGCAAAGTATTCCCAACAAGATTGTAGGCTAGACAGCTTGTTGGATGGTATAGAAGAAGAATTTAATCAGTCTTAGTGAATGTGTACTTCAAGTGACATGTGTAATGTCCCTAGCCGGATTGTAAATCATTTGTCATGGCGGACCTTTTCGCTTCGACCTCTGGACCTGATAGTCCGGAGTGTATCCGAATACCCACTCGGTTATGTAAAAACCGGGGTATGCATGGAAACCAGGCATAGGGGTCATAAGTGCTTGAACAGACAAGTATCCAACTAGCTATGTTATATTACATGGATAGTAAGAAATATCTTCCAGGGAGAATAGTTCCGTTAAGGGTTCCTTTCCCTGGGTACGCATGCCCTAATGTGCATGTCCGAACTGCGAAACGCAGGTTAAAAACATCTGGGGGCGTGTAGTAAATTAAATGAAAGTCATCTTTTATTCACCGACTGAATATTCCCTTAAGAACGCTAGCTTTTGGCTTCACCCAGTCTGAGGTACACATCCGGCTGACCCGGCAGTAACAATCGCAGAGGTGCTCCCCTTATGCCCTAGCCGAATTAATGGGAATGTAGGGCATAAATACAGGAGCCAGGCAACCCAACTTGGCCAAAACTTAAGTCATATCGATGCATATAATGGCGAAAAAAGGTACATGCGGAAGAATAACACATGTGTGGGGCATAAAGCCCGGAAAGGTAATTAGATTAAGCTTCTGTATAAGAAGCCCCCAGGTAAATTGAGCGCAGTTAACGCATCAAGGGTGTGTAACCAAGACACAAGTATAGCCTTGAAGGGCCTTGAAGAGAAAAAAGAGAAGGAAAGAGAGAAAAACAGATGTGCAAAAAATTGACGGAGGTAAGGAGACGAACATAGAGTCCGGCGCTAGGCGTAGAATCTTCGGAGTCTGGCTGTGTTCCATGGGTTTGGCTCAAGTCGATTATCCGATGCGTCCCGCAGACGGTATGCTCCACTGGTCAGAACCTGGTCGATAATGAAGGGACCTTCCCATTTGGGCTTGAGCTTGTTCTTTTTCTTCTCTGGCAGGCATAGAACTAGTTCGCCAACGTTATAGGTTTTGGCCCGCACTTCTCTGCTTTGATACCTTCGAGCCTGTTGCTGATAGAATGCGGAACGGGCTTTTGCCACGTCACGCTCCTCCTCCAGGACATCCAAAATGTCCCGTCGATCGAGCTTGGATTTTCTTTCTTCGTACATGCGCACTCGAGGTGAGTCATGAATTATGACGCAAGGCAGCACCGCCTTAGCGCCGTACACCATAAAAACGGTGTGTATCCGGTAGTGCGATTTGGCATGGTCTGCGGCCCCCATAGTACGGAATCGAGCTCCTCTACCCAATGCGTGTCTGATTCCTTTAAGGACCACACTAATCTAGGTTTAATGCCGCTCATGATAAGACCATTCGCTCGTTTGACTTGACCATTAGTTTGCGGATGATAGACCGAAGCATAATCGAGCTTAATGCCCATGTTGCTGCACCAAAGTTTCACCTAGTCGGCTGTAAAGTTCGTGCCATTGTCAGTGATGATGCTGTGGGGGACGCCATAACGGTGTACAACCCCGGATATGAAGTCTATCACCGGTCCGGATTCAGCCGTTTTGACAGGTTTGGCTTCTATCCATTTGGTGAATTTATCCACCATGACCAGTAAGTATTTTTGCTTATGGGTTCCCCCTTTGAGGGGTCCGACCATATCAAGCCCCCAGACCGCAAAGGGCCAAGTAATGGGGATTGTTTGGAGGGCGGTAGGTGGCATGTGGCTTTGGTTTGCAAAAGGCTGGCAACCAACACAATGTACGACCAGATGCTGTGCATCTGCCTGGGCCGTCGGCCAATAAAAACCTATACGGAAGGCCTTGCTTACAAGGGCCCGGGCTGCGGCGTGATGGCCGCCGAGTCCGGCATGGATTTCTGCCAAAAGCTTCTGCCCTTACTCTTCAAAGATGCACCTTTGAAGGACTCCGGTTGTGCTTTTCTTATAAAGCTCTCCCTCGTGGACCTTGTAGGCTTTAGATCGCCGCACTATGCAGCATGCCTCATTTTGGTCCTCGGGTAGTTCTTGCCTAGTTAGGTAGGCCAGGAATGGTTCTGTCCATGGGGCGATGACGGCCATTATCACGTGGGCTGAAGGTGTTATTTCGGTGGCAGAACCACCGATTGTGTCGGAGTGTTCATTATCTGCGGTTGTGGCCGGGTCCGGACTATTTTTGTCGGTGTCCCCTTCCCATACCACGGATGGTTTGAACAATCTTTCCAGGAAGATGTTCGGTGGGACAGGGTCGCGTTTAGCACCGATACGGGCGAGGATGTCCGCCGCCTGGTTGTTTTCCGAGCCACAGGGTGGAATTCAAGCCCCTCGAACCGAGCTGACATTTTGAGGACGGCGTTGCGATATGCCTCCATTTGCGGATCCTTGGCATCGAAGTCTCCATTTATTTGGGATATTGCGAGGTTCAAGTCCCCGCGCATCTCCAGGCGTTGAATGCCCATGGAGACTGCCATCCGGAGACCGTGCAGAAGGGCCTCATATTCAGCCGCGTTATTGGAGTCTGTATATAGTATTTGGAGCACGTATTGTACTGTATCTCCGGTGGGGGACGTCAGGACGACGCCAGCCCCCCAGGCCAGCCAGCATTTTGGAGCCGTCGAAGTGCATGATCCAATTGGAGTATGCGCCATACTCTTTAGGGAGTTCGGCTTCTATCCATTCGGCTACAAAATTGGCCAATACTTGCGACTTAATGGCTCGTCGTGGTTTGTATGTTATGTCGAGCGGGAGGAGCTCGATGGCCCATTTGGCAATCTGGCCCGTAGCGTCGCGGTTGTTTATTATGTCATTGAGTGGTACTTCAGAGGCCACCATGGTTGAACACTCTTGAAAGTAGTGTCATAATTTTCGGGGTGCCATGAATACCACGTATGCTATATTTTGATAATGTGGGTACCATGATTTGCATGGGGTGAGGACGGTGGATACATAATATACCGGCTTTTGAAGTGGGAATTTATGTCCGTCCATCTCTTGTTCGACAACAAGCACTGCGCTTACAACTTGATGAGTTGCCGCTATATATAATAGCATTGGTTCGCCAATAGTTGGCGCGGCCAAGATTGGATTGGTGGCCAGGATGGCTTTTATTTCTTCCAGTCGGGCCGTGGCTGCGTCCGTCCACTCGAAGTGTTCGGTGCGCCGAAGAAGGCGATAAAGGGGAAGTGCCTTTTCTCCTAATTGGGAGATAAAGCGGCTTAAAGCCGCCACACATCCAGTCAATTTCTGGATTTGCTTGAGGTCAGTTGGGATAGCCAACTGCGACAGAGCTCGGATTTTAGCCGGATTTGCTTCAATTCCTCTACTGGAGACGATGAAGCCCAAGAGCTTTCCGGCTGGAACGCCGAAAACGCATTTTTCCGGATTGAGCTTAATGTCATATGTTCGGAGATTGGTGAAAGTGAGCCTCAAGTCGTCTATTAAAGAGTCGACATGTCTGGTTTTAATGACCACATCGTCTACATATGCCTCCATAGTCTTGCCGATCTGCTTTTCCAGACATGTCTGGATCATGCGTTGATATGTTGCGCTGGCGTTTTTGAGCCGGAAGGGCATTGTGTTAAAACAGAAGGGGCCGTATGGCATGATAAATGTCGTTGCGGTTTGATCAGACTCTGCCATCTTAATCTGGTGGTAACCGGAGTATGCATCGACAAAGCACAATGATTTGTGTCCTGCGGTAGCGTCGATGATTTGATCGATGCAAGGGAGTGGAAAGGGATCCTTTGGGCAAGCCTTATTAAGGTCTTTGAAGTCGACGCATAGGCGCCGTGATTTGTCCTTTTTGGTACCATCACCAGGTTTGCTAGTCAGTCCGGATGTTTTATTTCTCTAATAAATCCGGCCTCCAATAGCTTGGCTAGCTCTTCTCCCATAGCTTGTCGCTTCGGTTCAAAGAAACACCGAAGAGTCTGCTTGACCGGCTTGAATCCTTTTAGGACATTAAGGCTATGCTCGGCCAATCTGCATGGGATTCCTGGCATGTTTGAAGGGTGCCAGGCGAATATGTCCCAATTCTCATGCAGAAACTCCCGTAGTGCGGCGTCTACATCGGGGTTTAATTGTGCCCCAATGGATGCTATTTTTGTGGGGTCCGTTGGATGGACTTGGAATTTCATCATTTCGTCCGCTGGTTTAAAGGAGGTGGACTTGGATCTTTTGTCTAGTATCACGTCGTCCCTATCCACCATGGAGCGCGACGCGGTTACACTACAAAAAAAAGACACATTCGTGACATTTTGGGCCGAACGAAATTTTTTTCTGTCATACATATGACACTTCTATGACGATAATTGTGACAAAACCCGGCTCCTACTTCTATGACAAAAAATCATGACAGAAAATGGGCTTTTCGTCCTAGGTGGGCCAGAGACGCAGCTGCATGACATTCTTTGGGCCGTCCATGACGGGAAAACCCGTGGTAGAAGCAAGGAGGAGGAAAATTTCGGGTAGTTCCCGGTTACGGTGGGAGGTCGGGGGCCAAGCGATGCGCGTTTCTCTCTTACACATACGCGCGTGTGTGCGAGGCGTTGGCTCTAACTGAACCCGAGCGATTGCACTACAGGCTACGCGTTACTGAACCCGAGCGATTGATCAATGGTTGTTAAATGAACCCAATCGAGCGATTCCTTCGCTACTGCTGCTAACTGAAGCCGATCGATTGGACGAACAGTGAGTGTTGCGGGGGGGGGGGGGGGGATGAACAGTGAGCGGTGGCATTGCCTCTGGATGAACAGGACCCCGTGGTGTGGAGGGCTGGATGAACAGTAGACGATGGAGGGGTGCCCGTGGAGGGGTGGTTGAACAGGACCCCATGGTGTGGAGGGCTGGATGAACAGTGGATGGTGGAGGGGTGGTTGAACAGTAGCCGGTGGAGTAGCACACGGTGGAGGCTGGATGAACAGGAGCCCGTGGAGGCTGGAGGAGGTCGACGGTAGCCCGTGGAGGCTGGAGGAGGTCGACGGTGGAGATGAACAGTATCCCGTGGAGTCCCGTTTTGCGGTACGCCACACCCCTCCCAATGAATAGGACCCCCGTTTCGACCGTAGGAGGTCCGTTTCGTCCGTTTTGCGGTACGCCACACCCCTCCCGATCAACAGGACCCCTGTTTCGACCGTAGGAGGTCCGTTTCCTCCGTTTTGCGGTACGCCACGCCCCTCCCGATCAACAGGACCCCTGTTTCGACCATAGGAGGTCTGTTTCCTCCGTTCTGCGGTATGCCAGGCCTCGTTTCCATCGCCTGTTCCGTCCAAGCCTTCCCAATGAACATGACCACGCATTCCGTTCCGACCCAGCCGGTTGGCTCCCACGCATTCCGTTGCCTCCCGATGAACACGACGCATTCCATTGCCTCCCGATGAACACGACGCATTCCGTTGCCTCCCCATGAACATGACGCATTCCGTTGCCTCCCCATGAACACGACGACGACGTTGTTTCTCCGTTCCGACCCAGCCATGTACACGAGCCCTGGCCGTACGTATGCGCGAGTAGGCGTTCGAGACCCCACCCGTATGTGCACATACGTGGCCGTATTTTCTTTCTTGCACCCTGGCCACTGTATGTACGTGTACATGCTACGTGTGCGCCTCTACTATGACACGTGTGCGCCTCTACATTGACCAGTATGTACGTACACGTTCGTGACTAGAATGACAACGCTACGTACGCTTCGACCAGGTGGGTCCCGACTGTCAGGTACTTCCTTGCGTGCGAAGATGTAGCTGGTGGGTCCCAGCAGTCATGGGGGGTGAATCATTTTGTTTTTTTTGCTCGGACGCACTTCCTTGCGTGCGAAGGTGTAGCTGGTGGGTCCCAGCAGTCAGGGGGGAAACGTTTTTTTCACGAAATATGGTGGCCCGTCCGGTGGGTCCCCGCTATCAGGTGGAGGAATAATTATTTTGCACGTAATAAGGAGGCACTTCCTTGCTGCGGTCGTGGACCCAGCTGTTAGCCTCTCCACGTACAGTCCACGTCCGATGGAAGCCGTTCCTTGACCACGCCACGCCGAGAGCACCAGGGCAGTGGACGACGGCGAGGCCTAGGAAGGGGACGACGCGGAGCCGGGGTAGACGCGGTAGTGGATGCCCACGTGTAGAGGAGTACGAGGGTTCACTGGTTCGCTGCGGTGTGAGGCTGCCGTCGCCGCAGAATAACAGGGGGTGTGGGTGAGTAGAGGGATGGCCTGGCCAGTGGTGGGAGTAGTAGGGGGCGGTGAGGCCTCCGCCGCATTGCAGCCGACCACGGGAGGCAGGAGCACGAGGCACGACCGGCGCTGGTTTGGGCGGCTGGAGCAAGAAGACCAGAGGTTGAAGAAGCACTACGGCCGTTGGATGGACATCGTACGGTCACTGGAGCTAGAATCGTGCATATTGACTAAGTTGACAAAGCCCTCCGACCCATCAACTTAGTAGGCCCACAAGTCAGCCTGCCACTATACTGGGTCCCAGCTAATAGGGGGAGTATTCATTTTTTTGTGCGTAATAAGGAGGCACTTCCTTGCGTGCGAAGATATAGCTGGTGGGTCTGAGCTGTCACCGGCGGTAATGTTTTTTTGCAAAATACAGAGGCCCTTTCGGTGGGTCCCTGATGTCAGGTGGAGGAATCATTATTTTGCGCGTAATAAGGAGGCATTTCCTTGCGTGCGGCCATGGACCCAGCTGTCGGTCTCTCCACGTACAGTCCACTTCAGATGCATGTCAATCGTTGACCATGTTGACCAGGCCACGCCGAGAGCACCAGGGCGATGGACGACAGCGAGGCCTAGGAAGGGAACGACACGAAGGCAGGGAAGACCCGGCAGTTGTTTCCCACGCGGAGGGGAGTACGACTGTACGAGAGTTTACTGGTTCGTCTGCCGTCGCCGGAGAATAACAGCAGGTGTGGGTGAGTAGAGGGATGGCTAGGCCAGCGATGGGAGTACGGTGGGGCGGTGAGGCCTGCGTGGCAGCAGAGCCGACCGCGGGGAGGAGGGAGCAGGCAGTCCCGTCGGCGCTTGTTTGAGCGGCTAGAGCAGGAAGAGCAGAGATTGAAGAAGCACGACGGTCGTTGGATGGCCATCCAACAGTCACTGCTTGTGTGTCAACCTTTTTTTTAGGAAAGCCTCAAATCTGTGGAAAACAGCATACAACCCATCTACCATTATTTCCAATAATTTACAGCCCATTTGCTAATTATTAAGGTTTTTTGGAGCCCATATTCTTTTTGTTAGCATTACAGACCATATTGTGGCCACGGTTAAAAAATTATACGAAATTTTGCATATTTCGGTGCGGTCCGAACTGTTTTTAATCCCAAAATTTCGACTCACATTCAAACTGGTTTTAAAAATGAATGTATATCAATATAAAATCCAACAAATTCTCCACGCATAAAAATTAATGTAATTTAAAATCTCGAAATGAAAAAAAGATATTTGAAACTAATTGCCAGTTTGATGTGTTTTAAAAATGTACAACCCATTTCTCATTACTGATAGGCCATTTTCTCGGCCAGCCGAATGAAGCTCTCCTCGTCTTGAAAGATTTGCAGCCCAACAGGCCTGACAAAGCGATTTACTTGGCAAATCACAAAAAAATTGGGCTGTGGCCGTGGACCCAGCTGTCAGTCCATTTGTTTTTTTAGTCCATTTGGTGGGCTGGGTGAAACAATGATGTAGCATCTATGCAGTCCGTTTAAATCCCATTTGCATTTTTCGCGAAATCCGCGGACTTGCTGGGCTGGGTGAAAATATCATGTTGGGCTAGACGGAGAAATGTTATAAAAACATAAACACATGATTGCACGTCAGTAAAATCTTTGCAAGCTTATGTACGCAATCACTAGGAGTTAACTTGCCAAGTTATATATAAACAATTATTATTATTATTATTTTGTAAGAACTTTCAACTTACGAAATAAAATATCGTTTTAATTTGATGAGTTAATAGTACGTGGGGTATTATTATTTTTTAGGCTAGACGTGGGATAGTTGAGTTGGTTCTAGGGGAAAGTACTGGGAGAAAACTCAGTTTACATCGAAAAGGAAAGTGGGAGAAAATCCAGAGACCTACTGGGTCCACCTGAGGAGGGGAATATGTTGGGAGGAAGGATATTCAAAGCACGACAGCCGAGTGAACTAGTTTTTTTACGGACAAGTGAACTAGTTTACATACATAAGCAAATAGCCACCAAAAAAGCAATCAGGTTAATGGGTTCTTAAAAGAAATATTTCGGACAAAATAGATAATTACGACACATAGGCTAATGCATGAAACACTCAGATGATAAAGGTGCTTATAAACAGATAAAGTACAACATCTAGACCTTCCTGGCATGCTTGATCATGACGCTGCGGATGTCCATGTACTCGTCGGTTACGGGAAGCAAACACGCCCTCATGTCTAAGGTCTGCCTGTACATGTCGTAGCAAGCGTATGCGCCCTTGGCCGCGTAGGTTATTGTTGGGGAACGTTGCAGAAAACAAAAAAAATTCCTACGTTTCACCAAGATCAATCTATGGAGTCAACTAGCAACGAGAGGAGAGTGCATCTACATACCCTTGTAGATCGCGAGCGGAAGCGTTCAAGAGAACGGGGATGATGGAGTCGTACTCGCCGTGATCCAAATCACCGATGACCAAGTGCCGAACCGACGGCACCTCCGCATTCAACACACGTACGGAGTGGATGACGTCTCCTCCTTCTTGATCCAGCAAGGGGGAAGGAGAGGTTGATGAAGATCCAGCAGCACGACGGCGTGGTGGTGGATGCAGCAGTGAACGCAGCAGGGCTTCGCCGAGCTTCTGCGAGAGGGAGAGGTGTAGCAGGGGAGAGGGAGGTGCCAAGGCTTGAGGTGTTGCTGCCCTCCCTCCCCCCTTTATATAGGCCCCCTAGGGGGTGCGCCGGCCCTAGGAGATGGGATCTCCTAGGGGGCGGCGGCCAAGGGGGTGGAGTACCCCCCAAGGCAAGTGGAGGCGCCCCCTCCCCTAGGGTTCCCAACCCTAGGCGCATGGGGGGCCCAAGGGGGGTGCACCAGCCCACTATGGGCTGGTTACCCTCCCAACTTCAGCCCATGGGGCCCTCCGGGATGGGTGGCCCCACCCGGTGGACCCCCGGGACCCATCCGGTGGTCCCAGTACAATACCGGTGAACCCGAAACTTTCCCGATGGCCGAAACTACACTTCCTATATATAATTCTTCACCTCCGGACAATTCCGGAACTCCTCATGACGTCCAGGATCTCATCCGGGACTGCGAACAACTTTCGGATTACTGCATACTCATATCTATACAACCCTAGCATCACCGAACCTTAAGTGTGTAGACCCTACGGGTTCGGGAGACAAGCAGACATGACCGAGACGACTCTCTGGTCAATAACCAACAGCGGGATCTAGATACCCATGTTGGCTCCCACATGCTCCTCGATGATCTCATCGGATGAACCACGATGTCGAGGACCTAATCAATCCCGTACTCAATTCCCTTTGTCAATCGATATGTTACTTGCCCGAGACTCGATCGTCGGTATCCCAATACCTTGTTCAGTCTCGTTACCGGCAAGTCACTTTACTCGTACCGTAATGCATGATCCCGTGATCAACCACTTGATCACATTGAGCTCATTATGATGATGCATTACCGAGTGGGCCCAGAGATACCTCTCCGTCATACGGAGTGACAAATCCCAGTCTCGATTCGTGCCAACCCAACAGACACTTTCGGAGATACCTGTAATGTACCTTTATAGTCACCCAGTTACGTTGTGACGTTTGGCACACCCAAGGCACTCCTACGGTATCCGGGAGTTGCACAATCTCATGGTCTAAGGAAATGATACTTGACATCTAGAAAAGCTACAGCAAACGAACTACACGATCTTTGTGCTATGCTTAGGTTTGGGTCTTGTCCATCACATCATTCTCCTAATGATGTGATCCCGTTATCAATGACATCCCCATGTCCATAGCCAGGAAACCATGACTATCTGTTGATCAATGAGCTAGTCAACTAGAGGCTCACTAGGGACACATTGTGGTCTATGTATTCACACATGTATTACGATTTCCGGATAATACAATTATAGCATGAATAATAGACAATTATAATGAACAAGGAAATATAATAATCATTTTATTATTGCCTCTAGGGCATATTTCCAACAGTCTCCCACTTGCACTAGAGTCAATCATCTAGTTACATTGTGATGAATCGAACACCCATGGAATTCTGGTGTTGATCATGTTTTGCTCTAGGGAGAGGTTTAGTCAACGGATCTGCTACATTCAGGTCCGTATGTACTTTACAAATCTCCATGTCACCATTTTGAACACTTTCATGAATGGAGTTGAAGCGACGCTTGATATGCCTGGTCTTCCTGTGAAACCTGGGCTCCTTGGCAAGGGCAATAGCTCCAGTGTTGTCACAGAAGAGAGTCATCGGGCCCGACGCATTGGGTATGACTCCTAGGTCGGTAATGAACTCCTTCACCCAGACTACTTCATGTGCTGCCTCTGAGGCGGCCATGTACTCCACTTCACATGTAGATCCCGCCACAACGCTTTGCTTGCAACTGCACCAGCTTACTGCCCCACCATTCAAAATATACCCGTATCCGGTTTGTGACTTAGAGTCATCCAGATCCGTGTCGAAGCTAGCATCGACGTAACCCTTTACGACGAGCTCTTCGTCACCTCCATAAACGAGAAACATTTCCTTAGTCCTTTTCAGGTACTTCAGGATATTTTTGACTATTGTCCAGTGTTCCATGCCGAGATTACTTTGGTACCTTCCTACCAAACTCATGGCAAGGTAGGTCTGGTACACAGCATAGCATACATGATAGACCCTATGGCCGAGGCATAGGGGACGACACTCATCTTTTCTCTATCTTCTGCTGTGGTCGGGCATTGAGCCAAGCTCAATCTCGTACCTTGCAATACAGGCAAGAACCCCTTCTTTGACTGATCCATTTTGAACTTCTTCAAAATCTTGTCAAGGTACGTACTCTGTGAAAGACCAATGAGGCGTCTCGATCTATCTCTATAGATCTTGATGCCTAATATATAAGCAGCTTCTCCAAGGTCCTTCATTGAAAAACACTTGTTCAAATAGGCCTTTATGCTTTCCAAGAATTCTATATCATTTCCCATCAACAGTATGTCATCCACATACAATATGAGAAATGGTACAGAGCTCCCACTCACTTTCTTGTAAATGCAGGCTTCTCCATAAGTCTGCATAAACCCAAACGCTTTGATCATCTCATCAAAGCGAATGTTCCAACTCCGAGATGCTTGCACCAACCCATAAATCGAGTGTTGGAGCTTGCACACCTTGTCAGCATTCTTAGGATCGACAAAACCTTCCGGCTGCATCATATACAATTCTTCCTTAAGGAAACCATTAAGGAATGCCGTTTTGACGTCCATTTGCCATATCTCATAATCATAGAATGCGGCAATTGCTAACATGATTCGGACGGACTTCAGCTTCGCTGCGGGTGAGAAAGTCTCATCATAGTCAACCCCTTGAACTTGTCGATAACCCTTAGCGACAAGCCGAGCCTTATAGATGGTCACATTACCATCCGCGTCTATCTTCTTCTTAAAGATCCATTTATTTTCTATGGCTTGCCGATCAACGGGCAAGTCAGTCAAAGTCCATACTTCGTTTTCATACATGGATCCTATCTCGGATTTCATGGCTTCCAGCCATTTGTCGGAATCCGGGCCCGCCATCGCTTCTTCATAGTTCGAAGGTTCACCGTTGTCTAACAACATGATTTCCAAGACAGGGTTGCCGTACCACTCTAGTGCGGAACGTGTCCTTGTGGACCTACTAAGTTCAGTAGCAACTTGATCTGAAGTTTCATGATCACCATCATCAACTTCCTCTCTAGTCGGTGCAGGCACCTCAGGAACATTTTCTTGAGCTGTGCCACTTACCAGTTCAAGAGGTAATACTTCATCAAGTTCTACCTTCCTCCCACTTATTTCTTTCGAGAGAAACTCCTTCTCTAGAAAGGACCCATTCTTGGCAACAAAGATCTTGCCTTCAGATCTGAGGTAGAAGGTATACCGAACAGTTTCTTTAGGGTATCCTATGAAGACGCATTTTTCCGACTTGGCTTCGAGCTTTTCAGGTTGAAGTTTCTTGACATAAGCATCGCATCCCCAAACTTTTAGAAACGACAGCTTAGGTTTCTTCCCAAACCATAATTCATACGGTGTCATCTCAACGGATTTCGACAGAGCCCTATTTAAAGTGAATGCGGCAGTCTCTAAAGCATAGCCCCAAAATGATAGCGGTAAATCGGTAAGAGACATCATAGATCGCACCATATCTAATAGAGTGCGATTACTGTTGGAAATATGCCCTAGAGGCAATAATAAATTGATTATTATTATATTTCCTTGTTCATGATAATCGTTTATTATCCATGCTAGAATTGTATTGATAGGAAACTCAGATACATGTGTGGATACATAGACAACACCATGTCCCTAGTAAGCCTCTAGTTGACTAGCTCGTTGATCAATAGATGGTTACGGTTTCCTGACCATGGACATTGGATGTCGTTGATAACGGGATCACATCATTAGGAGAATGATGTGATGGACAAGACCCAATCCTAAGCCTAGCACAAAGATCATGTAGTTCGTATGCTAAAGCTTTTCTAATGTCAAGTATCATTTCCTTAGACCATGAGATTGTGCAACTCCCAGATACCGTAGGAGTGCTTTGGGTGTGCCAAACGTCACAACGTAACTGGGTGACTATAAAGGTGCACTACGGGTATCTCTGAAAGTGTCTGTTGGGTTGGCACGAATCGAGACTGGGATTTGTCACTCCGTGTAAACGGAGAGGTATCTCTGGGCCCACTCGGTAGGACATCATCATAATGTGCACAATGTGATCAAGGAGTTGATCATAGGATGATGTGTTACGGAACGACTAAAGAGACTTCCCGGTAACGAGATTGAACAAGGTATCGGGATACCGACGATCGAATCTCGGGCAAGTATCGTACCGATGGACAAAGGGAATTGCATACGGGATTGATTAAGTCCTTGACATCGTGGTTCATCCGATGATATCATCGTGGAGCATGTGGGAGCCAACATGGGTATCCAGATCCCGCTGTTGGTTATTGACCGGAGAACGTCTCGGTCATGTCTGCATGGTTCCCGAACCCGTAGGGTCTACACACTTAAGGTTCGATGACGCTAGGGTTATAAAGGAAGTTTGTATGTGGTTACCAAATGTTGTTCGGAGTCCCGGATGAGATCTCGGACATCACGAGGAGTTCCGGAATGTTCCGGAGGTAAAGATTTATATATGGGAAGTCCTGTTTTGGTCACCGGAAAAGTTTCGGGTTTTATCGGTAACGTACCGGGACCACCGGGAGGGTCCCGGGGGTCCACCAAGTGGGGCCACAAGCCCCGGAGCGCTACATGGGCCAAGTGTGGGAGGGAACCAGCCCCAGGTGGGCTGGTGCGCCCCCCCCCCCCACAAGGCCCAAGGCGCAAGGGAAGAGGAAAGGGGGCAAACCCTAAGGGCAGATGGGCCCTAAGGCCCATGCTCCCTGCGCCTCCCTCTCCTCCCCCCTTGGCCGCCTCCCTCAGATGGGATCTGGGGCTGCCGCACCCCTTGGGGTGGGAACCCTAGAGGGGGCGCAGCCCCCTCCCCTTCCCCTATATATACTTGAGGCCTAGGGGCTGCCCAACACATGATTTGATCTCTCCCTGGCGCAGCCCTCCCCCTCTCCCAAGTCCTTCTCCTCTCCTGTGGTGCTTGGCGAAGCCCTGCAGGATTGCCACGCTCCTCCACCACCACCACGCCGTTGTGCTGCTGCTGGATGGAGTCTTCCTCAACCTCTCCCTCTCTCCTTGCTGGATCAAGGCATGGGAGACGTCACCGGGCTGTACGTGTGTTGAACGCGGAGGTGCCGTCCGTTCGGCACTAGGATCTCCGGTGATTTGGATCACGACGAGTACGACTCCTTCAACCCCGTTCTCTTGAACGCTTCCGCATAGCGATCTACAAGGGTATGTAGATGCACTCTCCTTCCCCTTGTTGCTGGTTTCTCCATAGATAGATCTTGGTGACACGTAGGAAAATTTTGAATTTCTGCTATGTTCCCCAACAATTATGACGTTCGGACACACCATTACGCTGAGGTGTTCCAGGCGGCGTGAGTTGTGAAACTATTCCACATTTTCTTAAGTGTGTGCCAAATTCGTGACTCAAGTATTCTCCCCCACGATCTGATCGCAAGAACTTGATTTTCCTGTCACGTTGATTCTCAACCTCACTCTGAAATTCCTTGAACTTTTCAAAGGTCTCAGACTTGTGTTTCATTAAGTAGACATACCCATATCTACTCAAGTCATCAGTGAGGGTGAGAACATAACGATAACCACCGCGAGCCTCAACACTCATTGGACCACACACATCAGTATGTATGATTTCCAATAAGTTGGTTGCTCGCTCCATTGTTCTTGAGAACGGAGTCTTGGTCATTTTACCCGTGAGGCATGGTTCGCACGTGTCAAATGATTCGTAATCAAGAGACTCTAAAAGTCCATCTGCATGGAGTTTGTTCATGCGTTTGACACCTATGTGACCAAGGCGGCAGTGCCACAAGTATGTGGGACTATCATTATCAACCTTACATCTTTTGGTATTCACACTATGAATATGTGTAGCATTACGCTCGAGATTCATTAAGAATAAACCATTCACCATCGGAGCATGACCATAAAACATATCTCTCATATAAATAGAACAACCATTATTCTCGGATTTAAATGAGTAGCCATCTCGTATTAAATGAGATCCTGATACAATGTTCATGCTCAAAGCTGGCACTAAATAACAATTATTGAGGTTTAAAACTAATCCCGTAGGTAAATGTAGAGGTAGCGTGCCGACGGCGTTCACATCGACCTTGGAACCATTCCTGACGCGCATCGTCACCTCGTCCTTCGCCAGTCTGCGCTTATTCCACAACTCCTGCTTTGAGTTACAAATGTGAGCAACCGCACCGGTATCAAATACCCAGGAGCTACTACGAGTACTGGTAAGGTACACATCAATTACATGTATATCACATATACCTTTTGTGATGCCGTCCTTCTTGTCCGCTAAGTATTTGGGGCATTTCCGCTTCCAGTGACCACTTCCCTTGCAATAAAAGCACTCAGTCTCGGGCTTGGGTCCATTCTTTGGCTTCTTCCCGGCAACTTGCTTACCGGGCGCGGCAACTCCCTTGTCGTCCTTCTTGAAGTTCTTCTTACCCTTGCCTTTCTTGAACTTAGTGGTTTTATTCACCATCAACACTTGATGTTCCTTTTTGACTTCTACCTCTGCTGATTTCAGCATTGCAAATACTTCAGGAATGGTCTTTTCCATCCCCTGCATATTGAAGTTCATCACAAAGCTCTTGTAGCTTGGTGGAAGCGACTGAAGGATTCTGTCAATGACTGCGTCATCCGGGAGATTAACTCCTAGCTGAGTCAAGCGGTTATGCAACCCAGACATTTTGAGTATGTGCTCACTGACAGAACTATTTTCCTCCATCTTACAACTAAAGAACTTGTTGGAGACTTCATATCTCTCGACCCGGGCATGATCTTGGAAAACCATTTTCAGCTCTTCGAACATCTCATATGCTCTGTGTCGCTCAAAACGCTTTTGGAGCCCCGGTTCTAAGCTGTAATGCTGCACTGAACGAGGGAGTAATCATCAGCACGTGTCTGCCAGGTGTTCATAACGTCTTGGTTCTGTGGGACGGGTGCATCACCTAGCGGTGCTTCTAGGACATAATCTTTCTTGGGAGCTATGAGGATGATCCTCAGGTTCCGGACCCAGTCCGTATAGTTGCTGCCATCGTCTTTCAGCTTGGTTTTCTCTAGGAACGCGTTGAAGTTGAGGACAACGCTGGCCATTTGATCTACAAGACATATTGTAAAGATTTTAGACTAAGTTCATGATAATTAAGTTCATCTAATCAAATTATTCAATGAACTCCCACTTAGATAGACATCCCTCCAGTCATCTAAGTATAACATGATCCGAGTTGACTAGGCCGTATCCGATCATCACGTGAGACAGACTAGTCAACATCGGTGAACATCTTCATGTTGATCGTATCTTCTATACGACTCATGCTCGACCTTTCGGTCTTCTGTGTTCTGAGGCCATGTCTGTACATGCTAGGCTCGTCAAGTCAGCCTAAGTGTATTGCGTGTGTAAATCTGTCTTACACCCGTTGTATGTGAACATTGGAATCTATCACACCCGATCATCACGTGGTGCTTCGAAACAACGAATTGTCGCAACGGCGCACAGTTAGGGGGAACACTTTCTTGAAATTATTATGAGGGATCATCTTATTTACTACCATCGTTCTAAGTAAACAAGATGCAAAAACATGATAAACATCACATGCAATCAAATAATAGTGACATGATATGGCCAATATCATATAGCTCCTTTGATCTCCATCTTGGGGCTCCATGATCATCTTGTCACCGGCATGACACCATGATCTCCATCATCATGATCTCCATCATCGGGTCTTCTTGAAGTTGTCTCGTCATCTATTACTTCTACTACTATGGCTAACGCTTTAGCAATAAAGTAAAGTAATTACATGACGTTTATGTTGACACGCAGGTCATAAATAAATAAAGACAACTCCTATGGCTCCTGCCGGTTGTCATACTCATCGACATGCAAGTCGTGATCCCTATTACAAGAACATGATCAATCTCATACATCACATATATCATTCATCATTCATCACAACTTTTGGCCATATCACATCACAAAACACTTGCTGCAAAAACAAGTTAGACGTCCTCTAATTGTTGTTGCAAGTTTTTACGTGGCGGCTATAGGTTTCTAGCAAGAACGTTTCTTACCTACGCCAAAACCACAATGTGAATTGCCAATTTCTATTTACCCTTCATAAGGACCCTGTTCATCGAATCCGATCCGACTAAAGTGGGAGAGACAGACACCCGCCAGCCACCTTATGCAACTAGTGCATGTCAATCGGTGGAACCGGTCTCACGTAAGCGTACGTGTAAGGTTGGTCCGGGCCGCTTCATCCCACGATGCCGCCGAATCAAGATAAGACTAGTAACGGCAAGCAAATTGACAATATCGACGCCCACAACTACTTTGTGTTCTACTCGTGCATAGTAACTACGCATAGACCTGGCTCATGATGCCACTGTTGGGGAACGTTGCAGAAAACAAAAAAAATTCCTATGTTTCACCAAGATCAATCTATGGAGTCAACTAGCAACAAGAGGAGAATGCATCTACATACCCTTGTAGATCGCGAGCGGAAGCGTTCAAGAGAACGGGGATGATGGAGTCGTACTCGCCGTGATCCAAATCACCGATGACCAAGTGCCGAACCGACGGCACCGCCGTGTTCAACACACGTACGGAGCGGATGACGTCTCCTCCTTCTTGCTCCAGCAAGGGGGAAGGAGAGGTTGATGAAGATCCAGCAGCACGACGGCGTGGTGGTGGATGCAGCAGTGAACGCAGCAGGGCTTCGCCGAGCTTCTGCGAGAGGGAGAGGTGTAGCAGGGGAGAGGGAGGCGCCAAGGCTTGAGGTGTTGCTGCCCTCCCTCCCCCCCCTTTATATAGGCCCCCTAGGGGGGTGCGCCGGCCCTAGGAGATGGGATCTCCTAGGGGGCCGCGGCCAAGGGGGTGGAGTACCCCCCAAGGCAAGTGGAGGCGCCCCCTCCCCTAGGGTTCCCAACCCTAGGTGCATGGGGGCCCAAGGGGGAGGCGCACCAGCCCACTATGGGCTGGTTCCCCTCCCCACTTCAGCCCATGGGGCCCTCCGGGATGGGTGGCCCCACCCAATGGACCCTCGGGACCCATCCGGTGGTCCTGGTACAATATCGGTGAACCCGAAACTTTCCCGATGGCCGAAACTACACTTCCTATATATAATTCTTCACCTCCAGACAATTCCAAAACTCCTCGTGACGTCCAGGATCTCATCCGGGACTCCGAACAACTTTAGGATTACTGCATACTCATATCTATACAACCCTAGCGTCACCGAACCTTAAGTGTGTAGACCCTACGGGTTCGGGAGACAAGCAGACATGACCGAGACGACTCTCTGGTCAATAACCAATAGCGGGATCTGGATACCCATGTTGGCTCCCACATGCTCCTCGATGATCTCATCGGATGAACCATGATGTCGAGGACCTAGTCAATCACGTACTCAATTCCCTTTGTCAATCGGTACGTTACTTGCCCGAGACTCGATCGTCGGTATCCCAATACCTTGTTCAGTCTCGTTACCGGCAAGTCACTTTACTCGTACCGTAATGCATGATCTCGTGATCAACCACTTGATCACATTGAGCTCATCATGATGATGCATTACCGAGTGGGCCCAGAGATACCTCGCCATCATACGGAGTGACAAATCCCAGTCTCGATTCGTGCCAACCCAACAGACACTTTCGGAAATACCTGTAATGTACCTTTATAGTCACCCAGTTACGTTGTGATGTTTGGCACACCCAAGGCACTCCTACGGTATCCGGGAGTTGCACAATCTCATGGTCTAAGGAAATGA
Organism: Triticum aestivum; assembly: GCF_018294505.1. Classification (NCBI taxonomy): domain Eukaryota; kingdom Viridiplantae; phylum Streptophyta; class Magnoliopsida; order Poales; family Poaceae; genus Triticum; species Triticum aestivum. The sequence continues at coordinate 70,061,092 of NC_057809.1, read as the reverse complement.
TACTTGACATCTAGAAAAGCTACAGCAAACGAACTACACGATCTTTGTGCTATGCTTAGGTTTGGGTCTTGTCCATCACATCATTCTCCTAATGATGTGATCCCGTTATCAATGACATCCCCATGTCCATAGCCAGGAAACCATGACTATCTGTTGATCAACGAGCTAGTCAACTAGAGGCTCACTAGGGACACATTATGGTCTATGTATTCACACATGTATTACGATTTCCGGATAATACAATTATAGCATGAATAATAGACAATTATCATGAACAAGGGAATATAATAATCATTTTATTATTGCCTCTAGGGCATATTTCCAACAGTTATGTAGGCTAGATTCAGAGGTACCTCCCATGTGTTCAGGTCGTCTTCTTTTGTGTTGGCGTATCAGGGGTCGATGATGGTCTCAGCGAGGTCAACCACAGAGTCCTTTGATAACCCACAAGTATAGGGGATCGCAACAGTTTTCGAGGGTAGAGTATTCAACCCAAATTTATTGATTCGACACAAGGGGAGCCAAAGAATATTCTCAAGTATTAGCAGCTGAGTTGTCAATTCAACCACACCTGGAAACTTAATATCTGTAGCAAAGTGTTTAGTAGCAAAGTAATATGATAGTAGTGATAACGGTAGCAAAAGGTAATAGTAGTAAAAGCAATGTTTTTGGTATTTTGTAGTGATGATAGCAATAGCAACGGAAACGTAAATAAGCGAAGAACAATATATGGAAAGCTCGTAGGCAATGGATCGGTGATGGAGAATTATGCCGGATGCGGTTCATCATGTAATAGTCATAACCTAGGGTGACACAGAACTAGCTCCAGTTCATTGATATAATGTAGGCATGTATTCCGAACATAGTCATACGTGCTTATGGAAAAGAACTTGCATGACATCTTTTGTCCTACCCTCCCGTGGCAGCGGGGTCCTTACGGAAACTAAGGGATATTAAGGCCTCCTTTTAATACAGAACCGGAACAAAGCATTAACACATAGTGAATACATGAACTCCTCAAACTACGGTCATCACCGGTAAGTATCCCGATTATTGTCACTTCAAGGTTAACGGATCATAACACATAATAGGTGACTATAGACTTGCAAGATAGGATCAAGAACACTCATATATTGATGAAACATAAGAGGTTCAGATCTGAAATCATGGCACTTGGGCCCTAGTGACAAGCATTAAGCATAGCAAAGTCATAGCAACATCAATCTCAGAACATAGTGGACACTAGGGATCAAACCCTAACAAAACTAACTCGATTACATGATAGATCCCATCCAACCCATCACCGTCCAGCAAGCCTACGATGGAATTACTCACGCACGGTGGTGAGCATCATGAAATTGGTGATGGAGGATGGTTGGTGATGATGATGGCGACGGATACCCCTCTCCGAAGCCCCGAACGGACTCCAGATCAGCCCTCCCGAGAGGTTTTAGGGCTTGGCGGCGGCTCTGTATCGTAAAACACGATGATTTCTTCTCTCTGATTTTTCTCTCCCCGAAACTCAATATATGGAGGTGGAGTTGGAGTCAGAGACGCAATAGGGGGCCCATGAGGTAGGGGCGCCCTAGGGGGGTAGGCACGCCCCCCACCCTCGTGGTAAGACGGTGGCCCCCCTGGCCTTCATCTTTGGCAGGTATTTTTCTTATTTTCTGAAAAGTGTCTCCGTGAAGTTTTAGGTCATTCCGAGAACGTTTGATCCTGCGCATAAATAACACCATGGTAGTTCTGCTGAAAACAACGTCAGTCCGGGTTAGTTCCATTCAAATCATGCAAGTTAGAGTCCAAAACAAGGGCAAAAGTGTTTGGAAAAGTAGATACGTTGGAGACATATCATCCTTCTCCTGCCCGTTGCTGATGATGTTGTATTGCTTCTGGATGTCGACAAGCTTGTTGCACCAGATGGCCGAATCGTCGCGTTCTTCCTTCTCTCCATCGTAGCGAAGGTGCAGTCGGTGCTGCCGATGAAACGGGCGAATGCTCCAGAACCTGGTGCAGCCATAGGACTGAGGCGAGGCAGAGCTTCACCTAGTCCGTATCGTTGGTGTACATCACATTCAACTTGGTGCAGCCATAGGACTGAACAGCGAACTCAAAGGGGAACTCCTTGCTGAAGTCCATATCCAGCAGGCTCACCCCTCAGATCGCCATTGGAGTCTCTTCGAGTGAACGAGTGTGTAGGCGGTGGCAGCAGTTCATTTTTCAGCTCTTGGGGAACTGGATTCAACAGTAAGCTGAGTGTGTACAAGTGACAACAGTTCCTACCCCTCCCTCGTCCGTTGCACGCCCGGCAGAAGATGCACCCTCAGCCACACGTCGGTTCACGAGTGGGTCTGTATTGGTACTGTAATAACAGGAGTTAGTGGTCACTTTACTTAAATTTAATTAGCTTTAATAGAAATTTGTATTTAAAACAAGCAATGCATTCTCTCGTTCTATCAGTGCCACAGGATCAACATGCACAACAATTAGAATTATTATTCTCAGGACGCACACGATCAGCACATTTGTCGCACTTTCACAAAGATAATACTACCAAGTTTGAACTGTTTGTTATGGTTGTTGTCCTCTGCATCATCATGCCGTGTTTCCCAGCTTGCAAGATTCAGAACCAACAAATAAGATCCAAATAATAAGTACAACAAAGATGCCTACACATCTCATTGATTCCTAGCTTGCAAGATTCAGAACCAACAAATAAGATCCAAATAATAAGTACAACAAAGATGCCTACACATCTCATTGATTCCCAGCTTGCAAGATTCAGAACCAACAAATAAGATTCAAATAATAAGTACAACAAAGATGCCTACACATCTCACTGATTCCCAGCTTGCAAGATTCAGAACCAACCCATTAGAGCCTTTTGATAAAGTGAATATCGCGATTAAATCCATCTTGGCTAGCCATGTCATACAATCGAAGAACTTGGCGAATGCTCTTGACCGTCACAACATCTATAGTTGAGTATTCCTGTTTGCACAGCATGTTTGCACAACACAAACAAGGAGACAGGAGAGCATGATTTCGCTTTAATAGCGGCCTTCTTGAACTCAACCTCCAGCTCTACTTGGATGAGGTCTGCCTGGAGTTCCATGATTCAATTCATGCGCCTTTTTCTGCAGTTCACCTGAAATGAAGCAAAGATTGCATCATTCAGCTAGCAAGAAGTACTTGCTCTTGTGAGCTGGCAGGTTCTTCTTTAGTAGTTGCACTAAAATTGAGGAACATTAAGGTTGGCTGTCCGGCTCATGTAAGGTGCAACTATAATTTTCTTATCCTTTTGTGCAGTTCCACTAAAATAAAGTGCCATTGTGGTGACAGTGATGGCTCCATCTTGCAAAGGCTAATAAAATGTTGCACGAGATTACCAGCAGAACTTGACGGAGATTTTGGAAACTCCAATCACCATTTTGTGCAGTTCCACCAAAATTGAGAGATATTGCCCACGTGAAATTTTAGTTGAACTGCACAAGACACTCATTCCAAAGAAAAGTGTTTTGTGCAGTTCACCAAAAGGTCACAATAGCAACAAGGTGAAATGGATATCCCTATCTACACAAAAAGATAGAAAGTAAATGGTTGCTGGTCAATAAGAATATACGAAACATATACAAAATTAAAAGAAGCATCTTAATTATGTTCATGGCAATCACGCAAGGACATTAGAAATTTTAAAACGTCGGCAATACTTCGTGTTACCAGAAGTATTACGATCAACAATGAGATTCCTCAAATATGGGATTACTTTAATGGTGGCATTGCTTGTTTACCAGACACAGTAAATCAACAGCAGCTAAAGAGTTGGTTTAAGGGCATGGGACCGTGGGGACACCAGGACACTCAGCAGCGTAAAGGAGCAACTTAGTTATCATACTGGGGAAAACAGCGGGAGTGCCATTGTACTATGTGAGGGCAGCAAATCTAATCCTGGAGACCTTGTACTATGTGAGGGCAGCAAATCTAATCCTGGAGACCTTTTACTATGTGAGGGCAGCAAATCTAATCCTGGAGACCTTTTACTATGTGAGGGCAGCAAATCTAATCCCGAGACCTTTTACTATGTGAGGGCAGCAAATCTAATCCTGGAGACCTTTTACTATGTGATGGCAGCAAATCTAATCCTGGACATACTCTGTTGACTTGTCCACCAGCCGCCACTTTCTATCCTTTTTTTTCAACCAATAATAGATTTGTTCCTTATCCAGTTTGTACTTTGTTTTCCCATTATTTCTCTTTTCAACCAAGAGACCGGTTGGGTATCCGGTCTCTACTACTTTCACCATATTATTTCCTCTTTGAATCAAGTCCTAGATTCATGCTACAACTTTCCCCCCTTTCTTTGTTGTTTGAACAAAGCCCTAGATTCGAATGCATGAAGTAGCCTTACCTCTAATAATACTAAAAATTTAGGTGGCTTTAGAAGAGCTGATGGGAGTAGAAAAAGATGCAGATGCAAACACGTGGGGAGCTAGGGCAGTAGAGCAAGGCCGCTTTCGAAGAACTTATACCTGAGGGTCGCCGGGATGTCGGCGGCAGCAGGTCGGATCTGCGGACAATACGACAGGGAGGAAGAAGGGTCGGAGGACCTCCCGAGCCGGCCATGTGTCGGAGAGAACGGCATGGGTAGAGGATCGGGCCCCTCCGGCAGCTGTGGGTTTCCTCCCTCGGTGGCGATGACCGCGTGAACGATGCACCTTTTAGTCCTCTACACACACCGGCCGAAGGGATCCGGCCGGATCTTTGACCAGTGGTGAGCAGAGAGAAAATGTCGCTACCACTGTCTTGTTTATATCTGGAGAGCATGAGAGAATGAAGAGAGCAACCCTAGTAAAGCAAGCTCTCAGGCCCTGCGTCCATATCCATATATAGTGGAGTGATTATCTTTTTTCTCTCCACAACAAGCGTTTCAATTTGTGTACGTGGCATTAAAGAAAAGAAACTCTCTATTTAAGGTGACTACTGTAGTACTCCTACTTACTACTACTAGTACTACAGTATTGTTTACTTGTGCTCCCCGCCCCTCCATTCATTGAACAACCCCACGGGTGAATAAACATATAGTAAGTATTGTATTTATATAGAGCAAACAAGCTCGAACTATTTTCGCGTAGTTAAAAGTTGAGGGCGGGGCTTTTCCCGGGCAGTACGCGCGGCAGTTTTCAGGTAGGGCCAGAAGACTATTTTAATTTTTTTTAAACTTCGAGATGGCCACATAGCATGGAGCCGACCCCAACGATTTTAAGCTTACATGCATGGTACACGCTATCCTAGACTACTCTACACATGGAACTGCCACATGAGCGTCCGAGCTGCGCTTGGCTCTTTGCCTCTTCGGGAGGTCGAACAATGATGGAATACTACTGCACTGGAGGAGTACTACGGTACGCTTCTGGCCATCTGACACCGATTGAACTGCTGCATGTCCACCGCGTGCGGGAGGGAGAGCGTGTAGCGAAAGCTTCTCCTACTCTTGCCAGCCACCACGCTCATGGGCGAGGGAGGGACGCTACTGCCTTTGCGTGTATGACAGGTGGGCCCTATAGGTGTGTGGCCAACCTATCATACAGCCAAAGGCAGGTGTAGTTAAGTCCAAGAGGGAGGGGATAATCAAACTTCTCATTGATGTACGAGTTGACATGACACATCAAAGCACTACACTCGATATATTTCAATAATTTGCGTGTGTGACTCCCAGATGCAGAGGCCGGGGGTCATCATCCTCCTTTTCGAGAAAAAATAGACGCGTGTGTGAGAGGACGAGTGTGTGTGTGCACCTCTTCTCTTCCTGTATAATGTACTACTAAACTCAGAGTACAAGTTTTTGTGGGTGGCACGATGGTGCGTGCGAGAAGTCCCGAGAGATAGGTTTAATGCATTAATTGCAATGCATGCATGCATAAAGTACATGCATTGGTCAATTTTCTCTTAATACTTGCATGCAATGATTTAATGCACCTTGGAATCTAAACATGTGTTGGGGAACAACCAAATTGAGCCTTATAAAATGGAAAAACTAAAATTTTGAGATAAGCCCTATAAAACCGGAAAGGAGGGAGTAGAAAAAGAAGTACTCCATCCGGGAATAGTGCCGCACTTCAAAACTAGAACCATCAATAAAATTTGAGCTTGCGTCTCGTCACATTCCAAATTACTCCATGCTATACTGAATTACAAACCTGTTCACACCGATCACAACATAAACGGTTTCCCATTTAGGAGCGTATTAGTACTCGGTTATAAATACTAGTATGCCAAGATGACTGCACATTCCTCCTCAACTCCTAATCCACAAAAACAAACAAGTCATTCAGCATCCTTCCCTTGCGTCTGCCATGGCCAGCGTGAGTTCTGGGTCGAGAGATTGCCACCAGGGAGAGGCGAGCATGGAAGCGAAAGCACGAGAGATGTCCTGCCTCACTGCGAGAGCAGCCGACATGTCCCGCCACGCGGAAGTAGCAGCACAGAGGTCCCGCCGCGCCGCTGAAGCAGCACGGAGGTCCCGCTGCGCCGTCGATGCAGCAAACTGGTTCGGTCGCGCTGCGGAAGCAGCAGAGATGTCCCGCCGCGCCGCGGCAGCCTGGGAAAATTTCTCGCGGGTAGGCAACGACTGTTATAGGCGCATGCATGCGATCGTCCATAGCCAGATGGATCAGATCTCCGGCTCGGCGAGGTTGCAGGACGACATGATAGCCTCGTTTGAACAGGCTACCGGCGTCATCCGGCAACTAAGGGAGGGCAATGAGAGGCTCCGGGCCGAGCGCGACCTGCTGAGGGAGAAGATCGTCCGAAGAGCAGACCAGCAGGAGGAGACCAGTGCCTTGTTGAAGAAACTTATGGACAAGAATGACATGCTCCGCAACGAGCGCCAAAGGCTGGTGGAGGAATCCATGGATGTTCTCAAGCAGCATCTTGAGGACACGAAAACCCAATGATGCTGAGGTCCACAAGGCTATGCCAAAGAGGTTGTACACTCGTCGCATCACTTTGTTTCTCCATTCCTCTGTTCTTCCAATTCATGTGAGCCAAACACCCAGGTTGACTGAAATCCTATGTTTCCAAATGCTCTATTTTGCACGTGCATTCCTATCCTATTCCTGTGTTTTTCCTGTCCCTGCGTTTATAGAATCCTCCAATTCTAAGGAGCCCTTACAGATTTACTTCATTTTCAGATAGGCGTCAAAGAAAACTCTGTGTGTTATGTCCTACTCCTGCCGTGCCGTCATCCACCCCACCTGAGGTGCACCATCGACAGAAGCGTTCACTGCAGCAGAGATCCCCCCTGCAGAGTTCCTTTCGCCACCTCAGATCATCTTCCCTGTTGCCGACAGCCACGCCAACTGCATTACCATCATCGACTAAGCAGATGAACCTGAGGACTACACAGTTCTGGAAGAGAGGTCGCAGTCTTTCGTGTTTGCTTATGTTATACATCAGTTATTATTACCTACTACTTTATCATTCAATCTTGAGTTTTGAATTGCCCATGGGTCTCATATCGAGCCAGCAACGAATAGTATCTATCTACTATCTGGTTCATCTGGGGTCTTCTATGTGGTTCATGTTGGGTGGGCAACAAACAATAGATGATCCATTGTCTATCTTTTTAAACTAAAGCTATAATCTACCTGCTATCATTAGTTTTGGATCCATCCACTCATTTGCTACCATGAGTCTTGATTTTTGCATGCACCCCTTAGGTCTTACAAAATCAAACTATTTTTTTATTATGCATGTCAGATAGTGTACACAATCATACTGAACATGTAGAGAAAAGGAGAAGACCGTTGCGTGCAAATATAATGTCATGCAGACGCCGCTCCATGGTGGGCGAAGTGCCCCCCCCTCCTGCATTTCCAGATTGTATTCCAGAGGAAGATAACTGTTCAGATGGAGATTCAGAAGGAGCCGACCACGCTTGTTTACCACCTGAGGTGTTTGCTCTAACCTGGCATGCTGATGTTGGTCATATCCTGCATATGGCGCCTTGCATTGCTTACATTATACATCTTATATGTCATCAACTTAGTTTAGATTTTCTTTGTGTGAATGCCACCTGTTTGGTTTCTATATCATACTCCCACCATTCCTAAATATTTGTCTTTTTAGAGATTTCAACAAGTGACTACATACGGAACAAAATGAGTGAATCTACACTCTAAAATATGTCTATATACATCCGTATGTGGTAGTCCATTTGAAATCTCTAAAAAGACAAATATTTAGGAATGGAGGGAGTATATGGGAATTATGCAATTCCATCTTCTTTAGCCAGGCATCATATACATGAATCATGCAATGCCATCCTGTTTAGCCAGTCATTGTATATGTGAATTGTATCGTGCCATATTTTTTTCCATAATGTATTCCATTTGTCAACAATGTTTATACATTCATCTACTCTTCCTGTGCATCAGCCATTTGAGTCGGTCATGGGAAAATCTGGAGTGAAAACGAGGTCTTCTAAGCAGTCAGTGCTACCTGTCGATGCAGATTTCTTGCTGGTTACAGATAGCTCCTCAGAGGAGGATTCAGAGAGAGAGATGACCAGTCGTATCCCCCCCGAGGTGCATGCTCTAACTTGGCTGGGTTATATTGCTCATATCATGCATATGGTGTCTTGCATTGCCATGCCATCTGCTTAGATTAGACATGCTTTGTGTGAATGCCTCCTATTTGCTTTCTATATCAGATATGTGAATTATGCAATGCCATGTTTTTCAGCCAGTTATCATATATGTGAATTATGCACCGCCATGGAGCCAGGCATCATATATGTGAATTATCTCATGCCATCTTTTTTTTCATTACGTATTCCATTTGTCGACAATATGTGTATATTGAACTACTCTTCATGTGTATCAGCCATTTGAGCCGGTTATGGAAAAATATGAAGTGAAAACAAGGTCTTCAGAGTAGGCAATGGTACCTGTTGAAGCATATATCTCGATGGTTACAGGGAGCTCCTCAGAGGAGGATTCAGAGACAAATGACCAGTCCTATATCCCACCTGAGGTGTATGCTCTAAGTTGCAATGTTTATATTTCTCATATGATGCATATGGTGTCTTGCATTGCTTAGTTTAGACATCATATGCACAATATTGAATTCTATCTGCTTAGTTTAGAGATCATACATGCGAGTGCCAGCTGCTTAGTATATGAATCAATTTTGTCAATTATATCATGACATCCTGTATACTTAGACAACATGTATGTGACTTATTTCATCCCAACCTATTTTAGAAAGACATCATATAGTTTTGTCATGTCATCCTGTTTAGGTACTCATCATATGTTGAATTATTCCATTATATCCTGTTAAGCTATCCATCATATATCTGAAACTGTGTCATGCTATCCTATTTAGTTAGGCATCATATATGTGAAATTGTGTCATGCTGTCCTGTTTGGTTAGACAACATATATGTGAATTACCACATCTGTCTATCATACAATGTCTGTATGTTCAATTTCTTTTCTTGTTTATCATCCATTTGAATTGGAGGGGGTGATGGCAGTATCTAAGGGAGCAAAAACCCATTCTTCACAAAAGACAGTGCTACCCGTCAATGTAGATAGAACCATGGTTGTACTGGCCCACAAACTAGCCCCACCACACATAATTGAGACTCTTCCAGATTGCACACTTACACCGTTGGGCAGAGAACCAGCTACAACCCATCTAACTGCAACCCCAGCGGATAGTAACCCACTTATAGTTGACAAAGCACCATGTCCACCACAGAGTACCCCCACACGAGCAGTTTGTAAAGCTACTGCAGTGCCCAAAGCACGAAGACCACCACAGCTAACCAAACTCCACGTTTAAAGCAAAAGAGCAACTATTCCTAGGTCAGATTCTGTAGCTATGGTCCATACTCCTTTGCTGTTGCATCACTGTATTTACTCATACCAATTACTTTCGAATTTGAAGGATCCAATTGAAACTCCAATGGCGCAACAGGTATGTTTTAAACCTATTTCTTTAACTGGATTGTTGTTCTAACTTCTTGCTCTATGTTGATTTCAGTTTAAGTTGTATAAACAATTATATTCTCATGTGATGCACATTACAAGTGCTGCCAATGCTGTGTAGTTTCTCACACTTATATTCTGTCTATGCTGCTATGTCTTAAAAATATATGAGTTGAACTGTGTCTCTATCTTGATTAGGGAACATAAACTAGAATGATATGGACAATACAGTGACCATAGTACATAGATATATGTTTGTTTCATGCTGTTATCCTGTCCACCTTACTACTGAACCGGTTTACCAAAATGAGTTTCGTATACTACAAGCTAAACCTGTGATGTGTCTGCTTGTTTCTCTTGTAGTATGCAAACAGAATATTGGAGAAGAGCACCCCACTATGCAATGGTAGAGAAAGTAATGCAGATAAGGTTCAAGATAGTGAGACAACCCTGTTGGTCTCCAAGAAAGGTGATAAAAACGATCTTGTAGACAGTGAGAAAACCCCACAGTCCTGCGTTGATGTAGTGTTCGAGTTACTGGCCAGTACCGCTGGCACAAGCTCTTCGAACTCGCTGCCTGAATCACTTCGGCTTCTTCAGTCTCAGCTACAAGCTGAAAGGCATCAGTCAGCTGTGCTACGGCAAGAAGCCGAAGGACCGAGGAAGTCCCTGCAGAATTCAGATGCGTACTTTCTTATGCAACAACAAGCGCTGGAGGATTTAAGCGCCAAACAAGATAAAGTTACTAAGCTTGCTAAGCATCTTGCCAGCATTATGGGTACCCAGGATATTGTTTCTTGAACTCTTCTGAAGTGGTTTCAGTTCTGGACTTGTTTTGCTGCGGCGTTTATATGCTGCTTTGTTCCCTATATTTGCACTGGTGGCGAACTTTGATGCCCAGTGGATGTAATATGTGTAATAGCCGTGATAGCCTAGCATAAGTTGCTTGCTTATTTATTTCCTTGTTGTCTTGTTTATTTGTTTGTTTGTAGTCAGTGTAGTTATTTTTCCGCGGTTTGCTAGTGGCTGCAATAACCTATTTTTAAAACTAGGCCACAATAACCATGGGCTAATATTTACTGTAGTGACACTGGCCCTCCTATGGGCCATAGAAACAGTGGGCCTTCTACGGGCCATAGAAACAGTAGGCCTTCTACTGGTCGTAGAAACAATGGGCCTTCTACGGGTCATAGAAACAATGGGCCTTCTACGGGTCGTATCATCAATGGGCCTTATACGGGCTATATCATCAATGGGCCTTATACGGGCCGTATGATCGATTGGCCAAACATGGGCCAAGAACAGGCCGCATTATGGCCGTAAACGGGCTAGAGTTGGAATCGTCCATTCATGGGCCGACCATAACGGGCCATCGTTAATAGGCCGTATTTGATGACGCTATGAAAACGACCCAACGTATTAACGGACCACAAACGGGCCGACTGTAACCACGGGCTGAATTTGGCCCACAAGCAGAAAATGACAGTAACGGGCCGTAAGTAAACGAATGTTGGAAATGAGCCCAAGAATAAATGGGCTCTAAGAAGGCCGAAAGATAACATGGGCTGGAAACGACCCAACGGAATAACGGGTCATTAATGGGTATAAAGTGATACACTGTTCATTACGGGCCAATTTCACCACGGGTCGTTAATGGGTGTAAAGTGATACACTATTCATTACGGGCCAGTTTCACCACGAGCCGTTAATAGGCCAAGAGTTACATAGGGCCTCATATGGGCCGAAAGACGTCATGGGCCATACATGGGCCAGAAGTGAAAACAGGCTGGAATCATATTGGATGGCCCAGATGACGCTACTGGGCCTAATTCGTATAGGGCATAACGGGCCTTGGGTTAGCGGGTTGTAAATGGGCTATATGTGAGCAGGCCGTTAACAGGCTTTCCATGGGTCGGCCCGCCACCTTTTGACCAAGTCAAATGGGCCGGCCTTTTCACAGGAATGGGCCTCTGTTGGGCCATGCCACGTGTCGACGTATCATAGGCGCCTTCTGTCCAATGAGTGGATGACATCTGTCCTAACAATGAGCCGACACGTGTTTCCTCCAGCCAATGATGATTTTACACGTGGAAAATCCCCATTGGTCGGGGCTGTTAACGGGTTATCAGATCCAAAACCCGACCCCATAGCTTAATGGCGTTCCGTTACGGTGGATGCCACTTGTCGGTCACCTTTGACGAAAGCACTTCTGTGACGCGCGATTTATCGTCATGGAAGTGCACACTTCCGTGATGATAATTTTGGTAATGTCATGAAACACTTCTACGATAGCACAGGTATGACTATCATGATTCTGTCATAAAATCATCATGGATGTACATGCATGACAAAAAACGCGACCTACTGTGACAAACACGTATCATCACGGAAGTGTATTTTTTTGTAGTGTTAACCCCTCTGCCACAAGGGCTTTGGATAATGTCTCGAGGGCTAGTGCGGCTGTTTTGTTCTCGGTGCGGAGTGCTATGTCCGGATCACTAACTAGAGTGATGATTCCCTTGGGTCCGGGCATTTTGAGCTTCATGTCCCCGTAATGGGGTATGGCTTGAAAAATTGTGAATGCCTCCCGCCCTAGAAGGGCGTGGTATCCGCTACTGAACGGGGTCACTTGGAATGTAATTTCTTCGGATCTGTAATTCTCTGGAGTGCCGAATACCACATCAAGTGTGATTTTCCCAGCGCAACGTGCCTCCCGACTAGGGATATTCCTCGGAAGGTCGTACTGCTTTGCTCAATGCGGTTGCTGTCTATTTCCATTTTTTGGAGAGTTTCCTCGTAGATGAGGTTTAATCTGCTGCCGCCGTCCATAAGCACCTTGGTGAGCCGAAAGCCGTCCACAATTGGACTGAGGACCAAAGCAGCTGGTGCTTGGGCTGTTCGGAATTTAGGTTCGTCACTGGCATTGAAGGTAATAGCCATGTCACTCCATGGATTTATTGCTGCCACGTGGCAGACTTCGGCGAGGCTGCGGAGTGCTCGCTTACGCCTATTATTTGAGGCGAAGGTCTCAAAGACCGTTAATACTGTATTATTATCCGTGGGAAGGTGTTCTGAGATATGTTGGGTGAGGAGATCCTCACGCGCTTTTGGCCACCTGCCGGAGTACCCAACATGCTCTAAGGATGTGTGTTGATATGGCATCCGCTGTACTGTGGATTTTGCAGGGCCCGTTAAGCCATCCCTCCAACACGGTTCCACGCCCAGTAGTGGGCTTTTGCTTCTTTGTCATTGAGTCAGGTGACTTATGAGAGTGCACCCTTTTAGTCCGGACTGGGGGTTTTGTCAGAGCTGGATTATCCCAAAATTGCGTTTGGGTTTTCCAGGCACTTTCCATCACACAGTATTTCCTTACTATGGCCGCCAAGTCATCGAAGTGTGCTATGTCACGGCGGCTTGTGGCGTTGAGGACTCCCTTGTCCGTGCAATTGTTGCAAAAGAATGAAATTGCGTCTTCCTCGCGACAGTCCTTGACCTTGTTCATTACAAGGAGGCATCTGGCCCAATAGTGACGTACTGTCTCTTGGGGCGCTTGCCTAATGTGGGAAAGATCGTTTGTATCTGGGTGGGTGGGTAGATTTAAGTCCAAACATTGACCCAATCTGCAGTCCCGGGGCAGGGGAGTTTCCGATCTTGGAAGTTCGGGCTCCGGGATGTTGCCCCGCGGGTTCGGTATATGGCCTGATTCTAGGTTCAGGGTTAAGGCGGTGTCCTCCCGTGAGCGGTTATCCGGCTCGGAGAGCTCGGGGATCCGGACATAGTTCATCCTCAGGATAGAGGGAGAATCGCCACATTGCTCCTCCACCACCGCTATCTGATGGATGACCGACGGAGAGTTAATCTCTCTTTGGTCAGGTTTAAGCCCGATCCGATCGTAGTCCGTAGTGACTCCCAGAGCGGTGATGCGATCCAAGAGCTCGTTCAAAGAGGAGAGCTCCATTGGATCCATCTGCTCGGCAAATTTCGAGCCAATGTGGAGGCTATTTTTGATGACCCAAGAAGTCATCGTCGGCGCAGCGGCCGAGCGGGCGGTCATGACGAAGCCGCCTAATCGGAGAGTTTGGCCTACAGCCAGGGCTCCCCCAGAGGCTCTGGGAGGCTACTGAGGGAGTCCTGGATTAGGGGGTCTCCAGATAGCCGGACTATATCCTTTGGCCGGATTGTTGGACTATGAAGATACAAGATTGAAGACTTCGTCTCGTGTCCAGATGGGACTCTACTTGGCGTGGAAGGCAAGCTAGGCAATACGGATATGTATATATCCTCCTTTGTAACCCTAGCCCCCTCCGGTGTCTATATAAACCGGAGGGTTTTAGTCCGTAGGACAACAGACAATCATACCATAGGCTAGCTTTTAGGGTTTAGCCTCTCCGATCTCGTGGTAGATCAACTCTTGTACTACTCATATTATCAAGAACAATCAAGCAGGACGTAGAGTATTACCTCCATCAAGAGGGCCCGAACCTGGGTAAACATCGTGTCCCCTGCCTCCTGTTACCATCCGCCTTAGACGCACAGTTCGGGACCCCCTACCCGAGATCCGCCGGTTTTGACACCGACAAAGATCTTTATCGGTCGTACCGTAATGACAACATACGTTATTCCCTTTGTCATCGGTATGTTACTTGCCCGAGATTCGATCGTCGGTATCTTCATACCTAGTTTAATCTCGTTACTGGCAAGTCTATTTACTCGTTCCGTAATACATCATCCCGCAACTAACTCATTAGTCACATATTGCTTGCAAGGCTTATTCTGATGTGCATTACCGAGAGGGCCGAGAGATACCTCTCCGATATTCGGAGTGACAAATCCTAATATCGATCTATGCCAACCCAGCAAACACCTTCGGAGATACCTGTAGAGCATCTTTATAATCACCCAGTTACGTTGTGACGTTTGATAGCACGCAAGGTATTCCTCCGGTATCCGAGAGTTGCATAATCTCATAGTCAAAGGAATATGTATATGACATGAAAAAAGCAATAGCAATAAAACTGAATGATCAATATGCTAAGCTAACGGATGGGTCTTGTCCATCACATCATTCTCCGAATGATGTGATCCCCTTCATCAAATGACAACACATGTCTATGGTTAGGAAACTTAACCATCTTTGATTGACGAGCTAGTCTATTAGAGGCTTACTAGGGACACAATGTTTTGTCTATGTATTCACACATGTATCAAGTTTCCGGTTAATGCAATTCTAGCATGAATAATAAACATTTATCATGATATAAGGAAATATAAAAATAACAACTTTATTATTGCCTCTAGGGCATATTTCCTTCACATTATGCTAAGCTAACTAATGGGTTTTGTGCATCACATCATTCTCCTAATGATGTGATCCCGTTATCAAATGACAACTCATGTCCATGGTTAGGAAACCTTAACCATCTTTGATCAACGAGCTAGTCAAGTAGAGGCTCACTAGGGACACGATGTTTGTTTATGTATTCACACATGTATTTTGGTTTCCGATCAATACAATTCTAGCATGAATAATAAACCTTTATCATGAATAAGGAAATATAATATAAAATAACAACTTTATTATTGCCTCCCTTCAAGAAGTTCTGGACCACTATCTGCTACCTCCAGAGGAAACCCTAGATCGGTAGATCGGAATACGGCGGCGCGCTTGTGTCGTTTCCCCCTTGGGGGCGTCGTTCTTGGAGGTGCACACGGGCTTGAGGGACCAGTGGACGAGATCTTTGGTGGAGCGGTGCTTCATCGTACACATTGATGTCGACGGATCTCGATGGCGTGACGCCCTGGAGATTAGGCGTTTGATGTGCCACGATGGACTTGCGCAAGAGGGTGACACTGTCTGGTGTCATGACGGCGTCGATGACAGAGAGGCTTGGCACGGTCGATGCGTCAGTTTCTGCTCTTAAGATGGATCGATAAAAGACGGTGGCGACGGACCTTGCAGTGTGCGCATGTGGTGCCCACTGTGAGTGTGCTGGACCGGTGTGTGACCCAGTCCGGGTATGTGCCTAGGCTGGGGCATCCGGCTTTAGATGTTAGGTTTTGGTGTGTTATCTGTTTGGTATTAGGCTTGGACAATTGTCACCCTTCATCAAGGGAATAGGAGTAGCAATATGTGTTGCCAAGATGATGACTTCATGCATACTGATGTACTACTTTGTAAGATCTTTGTGAATAATAATAATATGGCTAAATGCATTGCCCCGATGCAGAGGCCAGGGGTACATCCTCCTTTTCAAAATAAAAAAAATAAAAAAATTTGAAGTTCTGGACACGTAGTTGTAAACCGAGCTTAAACGTATCTTTCGATGAGTATCAGACGAATTATATTACCGTAGTTTGTTTTTGAAATAGCTCATCAATATTACCGTAGTTTGTTTTTTAAATAGCTCATCACTCATGCCGAATAATGGAATTATATTAGTTTGTTGCTCCCTGTAAAAGGATAATTTTTGGTCTAATTAATGTTTTTTTTCGAGTGAAAAATAGTTTTATTCCATTACAATAGGGTTACAATTGAGAGGCAGAAGTTTCTTAATACATGGTGGTCCTCTATATAGCCACACAACAATGGTACTCTATGTATAACAGTTAACAGTGGTCCTCATAAGAAATTTGATCTCCGCTACTAAATGCCCATATGCCGATTTGGACAAGCCATTCCCCATCAAAACCGACAGTGCCTCCGAGGAGTCTGATTGTACAATAATCAGGCCATCACTATGCTGCAGCGCCAATGCCACCCCCTGCATCAAAACATGTAACTCCGTCTCCAATGCGTCATTACAATTAAACAAATAGCGATAAAACTGCGAATATCACCCCGCCATCAGGTCTTCTCATGGTCACAACGAAATATCGGTCTAATGTTTGTGCGGCGATGAACAAGTGTACGGGTAAAACTGGCTTCTATAGAGAGAAAATGCACACGGCATGCATGCACGTTGTTCCAAGGGATTGTTTTAGGGGGGCATGAGACAAGTGATGGTCGATGGCGTGGTGCTGTAGCACAGAAACCAGTTCACCTGGTTGGGCATATGCTTTGGTTTTAGCTCAGGATTGCCCATTCGGTTTCCTTGGGTCGCACATGGTCGCACCGGCCTTCCTCCAAAGACATTTCAGTCCATCTGGGGCGCCTCCATCCACCATCCGGCTGACACCTCTTCAGCCAATCAGAGCACGCGGTCCCCCTTCCCACGGATCACCCCTCGAAACCAGATCGCAGCCGTCCACGCACCACGCATCCAACGCTCCACGCCCGCCATCCCTCCCGAAAAACCAAAACCCACCCGCTCGCTCGCTCGCCCGGTGCCTCCTATTTAACGCCGCCCCCTCCCCTTCTTCTTCCTCGCTCCAATCCTCCCAACCCCCAAGCACCAGAGCCTCCTCAACCTCCCGGCGCCGGCGCATCGACGGCATGGCCCGCACCAAGCAGACGGCGAGGAAGTCCACCGGCGGCAAGGCGCCGAGGAAGCAGCTGGCGACCAAGGCCGCCCGCAAGTCCGCCCCGGCCACCGGCGGCGTGAAGAAGCCCCACCGCTTCCGCCCCGGCACCGTCGCGCTCCGGGAGATCCGCAAGTACCAGAAGAGCACCGAGCTGCTCATCCGCAAGCTGCCCTTCCAGCGGCTGGTGAGGGAGATCGCGCAGGACTTCAAGACCGACCTCCGCTTCCAGTCCTCCGCCGTCTCCGCCCTGCAGGAGGCCGCCGAGGCCTACCTCGTGGGCCTCTTCGAGGACACCAACCTCTGCGCCATCCACGCCAAGCGCGTCACCATCATGCCCAAGGACATCCAGCTCGCCCGCCGCATCCGTGGCGAGAGGGCATAGGCTGCTGCTGCAATCCATGTCCATGCGCCGTGTCAGATACGTAGATCCCTGTTAGGCTGAGTTCATCGGTGGAAAATCCGTAGTGTTTCAGAATGTGCGTCGTGTTAGATCCATGTTCCTCTCATGGTGGGTGGATGTGGTATGCCTAATCTGATGGTACCTTCTTGTTGCCATCAGCAATGGAAATGAAAATGTTGGTTCCAGTTCTCATACACGTGCCTTTGAATGCCCGATTCTCCCTGTATCTGAGCCTTTCCTCTTGAATGTGGTTGCACCAAATGTTGGATTAGATTATCAAATTTCTTGCCTTTTCAAGCCGCGTGTTCTTATGCTCTGATTTTTTGAACTTAAATTATCATTCGACTATCAATTTTTGCAATATAAGCAATCCGGCTTGCTGCATCTGAACCCGAACGAACGGACGAGCCGCTAATATGCTCTGAACTGAAGACGCATATTAGCGGCTCTGAACTGCAAACATACTGATGGCACTACAAGTTACTTGGTGTCTTGCTTTCAGATTTTACAGGTTCAGAAAAGGCTGCGGGCTTCCACATCGTGCCTGCAATATTATTGGTTGCATGCATCACCCGCAATTCCTAAACAACGCACCAGAACATTTTGTATCTCCTGCTATTCCTGGTTCTGCCACCGTCGAAACTGCAGACTGGGTCGGCCATTGCTTGAGTAGAGTATGCTGAAACATTGGACACAATCAGGAGTGTAAGAGAAGATGTGTCCTATCTCAAACATGTGGAATGACCTGCCGGTTTTAGCCAGCTTCCATCTTGTAGTAGCTTAAATGATACAGTGTCAAAGTTTGAAATCAGTATTCTGGTTGGTTGCCCCTGCCCCTGATAAGCACGAGATGGACTCCGGGATCTCGTGTTAATAAGCTCGTTCAGTTCAGCTTTGTGTACCTACCACCACGTCGAGCAAGTTTCCTGTAGATTATCTTCAGATCTCCAAATCAGTTTTCCTCACAGAAAAAAAAAGGATCTCCAAAACAGTCCAGATGAAGGAATAATAATCTGTCATTGGAGGACATGCTACAGCACTGCAACAGGTATATAAAGATGAATTGATATTCACAGTGAAATTAGCGACTTATCTTGTTTTCTGGGTTTGAAATACACCCATAAAAAAAAGTCTGTTCCTTGCAGAATAACTGAAGGCAGCCATTCTCATTTCGATAGAAAAAGATTCACATTCTTCCCTTGACACCTATGGGTTTGAACACCCTCTCACATGAACAATCTCAAGAACACAACACAGCAGTTCTGAACAAACATCGCCCCCGCCCACAACCCAAAATTTTCAAGTTGCCGCCACAACTCTTTTTTATTAGAGCGAATACGCAAGGAGCGTTCGGCTTTAAATTAATAAAGCCAACATCAACTCGCTTTGTATAGTCGTACCGAGGCTTGTACTGCGGTATGGTTGAATTCGACTTCTCCGTGTTGTGAGGATTTGGTGGCTCAAGATTGTAACCCTGTCATTATGGAATGAAACTCTCTTTTACCCTGCAAAAAAAAACCATGAGCTCCGTGTCAGTTGCTAGCTGGAAGAGCAAGCCATGGTTCAGCCAGAAGCGGGTGAATTTCCCATTATTAACTTGGAAACAGGCCCCAACCGTGAATGCCTGTTTTCTTTTCATCTTTTCCGTAGAGGCACCATATTGGGGAACGTAGCGGAATTTTAAAATTTTCTACGCATCACCAAGATCAATCTATGGAGTCATCTAGCAACGAGGGAGAGGGGAGTGCATCTACATACCCATGTAGATCGCGAGCGAAAGTGTTCAAGAGAACAGGGTTGATGGAGTCGTACTCGTTGTGATCCAAATCACCGATGACCGAGCGCCGAACGGACGGCACCTCCGCGTTCAACACACGTACGGTTGGGAAGACGTCTCCTCCTTCTTGATCCAGCAAAGGGAAGGAGAGGTTGATGGAGATCCAGCAGCACGACGGTGTGGTGGTGGAAGCAGCGGTGATCTCGGCAGGACTTCGCCAAGCTCCAACGAGAGGGAGAGGTGTTACGAGGGGAGAGGAAGGCGCCAGGGACTTGGGTGTGCGGCTGCCCTCCTTCCCCCCACTATATATAGGGCCCCTAAGGGGGGGCGCCGGCCCTAGGAGATCCAATCTCCAAGGAGGGGTGGCGGCCAAGGGGGACTTGCCCCCCAAGTCAGGTGGGACGCCCCCCAGCCCTAGGGTTTCCAACCTTAGGCGCAGGAGGAGGCCCATGGGGGGCGCACCAGCCCACCAGGGGCTGGTTCCCCTCCCACTTCAGCCCATGGGGCCCTCCGGGATAGGTGGCCCCACCCGGTGGACCCCCGGGACCCTTCCGGTGGTCCCGGTACAATACCGATTACCCCCGAAACTTTCTCGATGGCCGAAACTGGACTTCTTATATATAAATCTTTACCTCCGGACCATTCCGGAACTCATCGTGACGTCCGGGATCTCATCCGGGACTCCGAACAACTTTCGGGTTACCGCATACTAATATCTCTACAACCCTAGCGTCACCGAACCTTAAGTGTGTAGACCCTACGGGTTCGGGAGACACGCAGACATGACCGAGACAACTCTCCGGTCAATAACCAACAACGGGATCTGGATACCCTTGTTGGCTCCCACATATTCCACGATGATCTCATCGGATGAACCACGATGTCGAGGATTCAATCAATCCCGTATTCAATTCCCTTTGTCAATCGATACGTTACTTGCCCGAAATTTGATCGTCGGTATCCCAATACCTCGTTCAATCTCGTTACCGGCAAGTCACTTTACTCGTACCGTAATGCATGATCCCGTGACCAAACACTTGGTCACATTGAGCTCATTGTGATGATGCATTACCGAGTGGGCCCAGAGATACCTCTCCGTCATACGGAGTGACAAATTCCAGTCTCAATCCGTGTCAACCCAACAGATACTTTTGGGGATACCTGTAGTATACCTTTATAGTCACCCAGTTACGTTGTGATGTTTGGTACACCCAAAGCACTCCTACGGCATCCGGGAGTTACACGACCTCATGGTCTAAAGAAATGATACTTGACATTAGAAAAGCTCTAGCAAACGAACTACACGATCTTGTGCTATTCTTAGGATTGGGTCTTGTCCATCACATCATTCTCCTAATGATGTGATCCCGTTATCAATGACATCCAATGTCCATAGTCAGGAAACCATGACTATCTATTGATCAACGGGCTAGTTAACTAGAGGCTCACTAGGGACATGTTATGGTCTATGTATTCACACATGTATTATGATTTCCGGATAACACAATTATAGCATGAATAATAGACAATTATCATGAACAAGGAAATATAATAATAATTATTTTATTATTGCCTCTAGGGCATATTTCCAACACACCATAGGGCCTTGGCTGCTGCCTAAGGCCTCGTACAATACAAGGCGCTTAGGGGAGATTATCTGAGAAATAAACCAGTGTTTCTTTAAGCATCAGTGCTTATTTATAGAGAGTAGACGCTTAATCAAGTGCCTCTCTTGTGGAAATAGAGATTGATGCGTCAGAAAAAAAACCCTAATTTATTTTTCTAAACACCTCCTTAAGCACCTAGCATTGTACAAGCCCTAATCATGCTTTGTATCCAACAACGCTGATTGTACTCGCCAACTGCTCCCCTCATCAACATTGTAATTCATGCTGATCGAAGCCACCACTTCTTTCTTAGATTCGGTGAATTTTCCAACCTTTCTTCACCTGAAAGAAAAGTCAGATTAGGTTGGTCTATGCTAATTTAAGTTCTCGTAGTATGCAACTATGTCAACTCATCATGCTACCATGTTTTGAATGCGACCCACCTAACTAGCATTTCAACTGCAATTTTTGTATTGTTGATCCAAATACTACTATTTTGTACTATCAAATCTGATTGAACAATTTCTGCAACAACGCAAAGTATCATGTCTAGTTTCTCAAACATATAAACAAGAGATTGAACACATTTGCAAAAAGAATATTAGGATATTTTCTTTTGAGGTGATGAATATTGTGATCTTGGCACGACAGTTATGAGCATCCAGTGAGACATAAGTCACTCGCTTGTCATTTAGGGTTCATATTATTTCTGAACCGACACCACTCATTCTCATTTAGGCAAGAATCCTCGATCCATCTAAAAAAGAGGCCTCGACCCAAAGGTAGCCAAAATGGGCCGATACTGGCGTGCCTGGCCCGACACATTTACAATCGAGGCGTGCAGGTGTGAGTGTAGCCGACCTAGGGCCATGCCTAGGCCGCGAGGCTGGGCACACTTGCCGACATGCTACGACTCCTCTATATATATATATATATATATATATATATATATATATATATATATATATATACAGCTCAACAAACTGACTTTAGGCCGAAAACAGCCGAATAGGCTGAATCCTACGCGGGCCAACAGGCTAAACGTGCCGCCAGACCGGCCCATTTACTAAGGGAGCCATGCCTGGGCTGGAGAGTGCAGTATGCGGTAACTGGCCCGTTTAGGCTAAACGGGCGTGCCGTGGCCCGTAGCTGCATTCCCCCGGTGCCCTTCCCCCCTTGCGGCAGTGACCGCAGCGACCTCCGGGCTCTGCTACTCGTCGGAGAGAAAGGCGAATCGGAATCCCCCGCAGAAGGGGAGCGCCGCCTCGGAGAGCACCCGCGGCAGCAGCGAGCAGCGTGCTGCCCAATGCCGCTCAGCGCCGCCGGAGGGGCACCACACATGGCAGGGGAAGGGGGAAGCACCCGCGGCGGCGGCTCCGCCCCGGCGACGACGCGCGCTCGTGGCCCTCCTCCTCACCGGCCTCGCCGCCTCCACCCGCGTCCCCAACGCCAGGCCGCCGCAGCCGCTCGACGCGGCCCACCCCATGAACGCTGGTGAGTCCCTCCGAACATCTGTCGGCGCCGTCGATCTCAGTAGAAACGGCTGGATTTGGCTTGTCTAGAAACGTCCCCGTCGTGCTCGTTGATTCTTCCGTGCGACAACCCCGATGCCTCCTACTGGTTGAACACAGTGTGTAAGCTCGCTCGCTCGATTTGACTTGTCCTGCGTGCTCGGGGTGTTCACCCGGTCCAAACCTCCCGCCGGCTTTTCACCGGAAACTTTGGTAGAAATTTTCCATACGAACTAAGGTGGAAATGACGGCTGAATCGCTTGATTTCCTCCTACCCATTTTGACTTGCATGAAGCAGTGGAATAAATAAAGCCTTTTCCTGTGCCGTCTTTCTTTGGTTTGTCTAGGAGGTCTCGCATCAACTAATTTATTCCGGGGTAAATCATTGCATCTTGATTGTATACTAGTTGGCATGTCCATGGCGTACCACTGAGACGAGCAACAGAGGCTTCTCCTTCTGCAAAGCTCGCCCAATTGATAGATGGATGCGGTAGTGGTGTTGTGTGATTCAAGGGGTTCAGATTCATGTTCCAAGAACCTGCAACCTGTGCGCTTCTAACCCAAACTCATCTTTTATTTCTCCAACCGGGATCATGCAGGTCTTCTCTTATCTACAGTTTCCTGTTCCCTTTTTCATATCTGGAGTAGTGGAGTACAAGTTGATTTGCTGACGCTTTATTCTAATCTGGCTACGTGGCGGTGCTATTCCTTAGGTGGCTTCTGGTGTTGGTAATGCGAATCATACGGCTTAGGTTCCTGCTCTGCCCATGTGCTGGAATCTATTATTCTATGGAAGCAACAATTGTTAGAGCTGTTCACATCTGACTATGCAACCCCAAACGAATTAGTCCTTTTGCAGTTGCTTGCTCCACCAAGGCGCATTTCTTTTCTCCATTTTTCGTCTATATTATACATCTCATGGGGTCAAACACTTATTTGGTGCCGGGTGATTCTCCTCCGCACTGGTTGTGATTTAGATTAATTTCTTGGATAGTCTTGCGGAAGCTCCCGTGTCCTTGTCCTTTTCATGTTGTCGGCAAGGTCTAATTCTGCCGTCAACATGTCTTGGTTGCACCATGGAACCAGATTCTTTTCAAGTCTGACCTTCATAAGGAGATCACATTGTTATTAGTCTGGATAGAGATGCTAGTTCATTGGTCATGATATTTACAGGGAAATTACTTTAGCTGGCTGCTGGTGTTGGTATACCATAAGGCTTTATTTCCTGCTCTGCTCTCCTGGCCATGAGCATGAAACACTATTCCTGCTGTAGTCATGTGTCCCATGAGGATTATTCTGTAGAGTGACAATTATTATAGCTTTTCATATCTGACTACGCAAATTCAAGCGGATTAGTTCTTGGCAGCTGCTTGCTTCAGGAAGGTGCAGTTCTCCCATTTTTTTTTGTAGAGCTTGTGGTCTTGTTTTTCCCTGCACGAGGTCAAATTTGTTTGATAGTGCCTTAACTTCCCCCAGTAGTGCATACTAGTTAGATTTACCAGTTTTATTCGACATTCCCGCAAAAACTCTGGTGTCCTTATCACTTTGATGTTGTCTGCAGGGACTAGTTTCACCGATAAGAACTCGCAGTTCCACCATGTTCCGTGGAGCCAGATCCTTTTAAATTGATTAAGTTTGACATTCAGAAAGGGACATCATTTTTGTCTGGAAGCGGGTGTTGGTTCCTGGCCACGATGGTTGCAGGGAAAAGAGCATAGGTGTGTAGCTATTATCTCTCTGTTATTTTACTCGCTTCCTTGTTGATTTCTCTGGTGACTCCATGAGCGTTTAGTAGGCTCTCTGTTAAACAAGGTACTATGCTTGAGCATCTTTCTGCAAACTTTGTGTGGTTGTGTGGCTTTTCTGTTGCAACCTATCAAGTTCCCTTGTTTGATGGCAAGATTTTGCTATGTGTCAGTACCCGATTGATGCAGTTCGAAACTCTAAATACTTATTTTCTTTCTCTATTAGTCTTGTACATCGGACTCATTTGTTATTGAACAGGTTTTATGATGAGTCATTCTTGATTATTCTTGCATCCATTCTGTTTTGACAGGTTTCGACAATTGGGTTTCCATTCCTTTAAATTCTGTGTGTAACTTTAGTACCTCTGAACTATTTTTTCAAATGTCTTTAGATGCTCAAAATCTTTTCTTTTGAGCTGTGGACTCAAATCCTTTGCTTCCAGTGGAAGAGGAATGCTTCACCTTTCACTTCATCTTAGCTATCCATTTTAAACGAATGAGTGCAATCGAATCTTGATCTATTGCAGCTCAGGTGACAGTTTAGGGAGGACACTGAACCTCACGAGAAACAGTCTACGAATTTGGGCAGCTACTGTACTCTTACTACATGGAAGTGCAAACTACCATGACAAGAGCATCTTGGTGCGCAGGTGCTATTGCAGCAGATCACATGTTGCATGGCAGCAAAGACAAAGAGTTGGTAACTCTATGCTGTAACTTTAATGGGTGACTGTTGCTCTGTTAGTGCCAACGATGCCGTCATCTCTGGTCATCTGCATTTGCCGCGCTGTCGTCGCATAATGTGAAGGTGTTGGGATGATGAAAGGGAGGGTTGCTAAGGTAGCTGACATATGTACAGATGATAATGGCATGCATTCACAGAGTTGGATGTGAAAGAGGAAAAATGGGATCTTGAGCGAAACATCAGATTGTCTCTTGTTTGGTGAGACGGGAACACATTGCCTATATTGCTTTGGACCATTCTTACTTAAGTTGTGGCAAACTTTGGTATCCGACCAAACACCCCTCATATCTTGGCCCTTTGTTCGTTATGGATATCTTAGATAAATGGAAAGGCATAATATGCCTATTTTATCTAGAGACAGTTGCTAAGCTTACTAGATAATAAAATGCCGCACTTGCCTAAATGAACTATGTGGATTTTATTATGGATAAATTTATATCTATATCTACTAGTAAGTTGCACATGCTTTGCATGTGAGGAGAAATTTGTTGCATAGGAGTAATTTATATGGAACAAATACTTGCTTTTTTCTTCTCAATGCTTGGTTGGATTAAATCACAAGGTATGGATTGTGACACACAGATCATTAATCTAAGATTTTTTTTATATACGAACTTCAATTTCACCGTTCCTTTTTCTTTTTTTCTTTTTACCACTCCCACAGTTAACCCGTGGTCTTTCTAGACATTCCCACCATCTTCCTCTCTTGCTCTCTTCCAGCCATTTTTTTCTGCTCACTGCCACCTTGTTCCACGATGCTGGGTGTTGTCACCTATTTTCCTTGTGCCACACACTCGTTTCCTGTCCAGCTCCGGCATGCAAGCCACCCCACCACAGCAGAGTGGAGGTGCACACAAGAAGGCACCGGAGTGCAGCTGGACGCCTGGTGTGAGATTTCACCAGGCAGCAAGGAATCGACTGAGCCATCAAGGAGCGAAGAGGCGCGAGCAGCTTTCCTATACTCTAATTTAGGACTCAGGAAATGACATATACTACCTCTGTACCAAAATATAAGACGTTTTTGTAGGCTATATTTTGATACAGAGTGAGTATCTTTTAGGACTTGAACCTCACCTGCAAGTAGATAACGTTCCTCTCCCCAATAAACGCCTGACAAATCTTGCTATTGAAATTCTAGCCACAAAAGATCTGTTTCCATCTGTGGTGTACTAATTGCGTTTTCCGGCAAAAAGGTTAAAAAGATCAGTTATTGGTGCTGCACCAGATGTAGCATCCGCGTGGAGAAGATGAACTCTCCACTAGAGCCAAACTTGGCGTTGCAAATGTGAGCCCATGAATTTGACTACTTTAGCCCTCCTTTCCCTTTCCCCTACCTCTATCCCACCCTCCACAGCACATCTTTGTTCTTCTTCACTCCTCCCGTCCTCCATTGCTCACCATCTTGCCTCCGCCTTGTACCGAATCAGCACAAATGCCCAATTGCTTCCAATCTGTTTAATTTGCTTCTTGTGGCTGCAGACACCACTTTTTGGCCTTGGCGTGCAGACTTTGGATCTAATCCCGATTAGCTTATCACATCCTCGCTAATTGGTAACTTGGTGTGAACTCATTAATTTCCAAGCAATCATGTGCTGTGGAGTATTTTTCTTATTCAGTTCAGCAGATATTTACTGAATAATTCTCCATTCTAGCACACCTCATACTTGTATGTCTAGCTTAAACTTAACAGTGCTTCATTCGGATCTAGTTATTTGGATTGATATTTTCTAGGTGCCTTTGAAAGTTGACACGGAGCTCATTTCCTCCCATTCTGAACATTGATTATGATGGCCATTTGCTTCAAATTATGTTGCCATATTGTTGTGTGTGATGGTAGTAATACAAACTAATCCATTCAATTATTCCATTTCTGTTACTTGAACTTTATTGGTTTCGCTGTGCTGCTTGCTCAAAGTTTGTTGGCCAATCTAATGCTTTTCTATCAATCTTCTGTTAGACTTGTCCATTATCATCAGAAGAGAATAACAATCTTCCGCTTTACTGTGGTTTAGCTCTTGGGAATTGCTTAAGTTCTTCTGTGACAATTCTTCTTGACCTTTTCTTCTCCAGTAGTTTGCGGAAGCTATTCTGTTGTAAATTTGCTTCTTCACAGTAACATATACTGGCTTAATTATTTCTGAACTTGCTTTCTGATTGATTTGTTTTTACTAGATTAATCATTTGGTAATCCCTCTTAGGTATATCTGCCCTCCAACTTTTGCATTGCTTTTATAATGCGCCTGGTTTTAACAAATTTGGCGATACATGAATTAGTGTTATTTCTCTTGGCTTATCCTTTTTTTTCTGTGTAATTGACTACCTAGAATTTTCCCTTACACATGCTCTATATATTGTTTTTGCTTCAGATGTTTATAGAATTCAAGATTCTACCAACATTGTCGTTCGTCATTCTTCTGTTCATGCATTCTGAAATTGTGATCTTTTAGGTAACATTGGGCATGGAGTTCTTCACAGAATATGGGGAGGCAAGCCAGTATCAGATCGAAGAGATCATTGGCAAGGGAAGCTTCGGAGTAGTTGCTGCTGCAGTAGATACCCAAACTGGGGAGCGGGTTGCGATCAAGAAGATACATGATATGTTTGAGCATGCCTCAAATGGCACCCGCATTCTTCGGGAAATCAAGCTTCTTCGGCTTCTCCGCCACCCAAACATAGTTGAGACCAAACACATCCTGCTTCCCCCTGCCCGAAGGGAGTTCAGAGATATTTATGTTGTTTTTGAGCTCATGGAGTCGGACCTACAGAAAGTGATCCAAGCAAATGAGAACCTCACTGCAGGGCATCACCGTTTTTTCTTGTATCAACTTCTTCATGCCCTCAAGTACATCCATGCAGGTTAGTTCAGAAACCGTCGGCATATCATTCACCTTATCATCAACAATCACGTCTTATCAAGTGTGAATCCTTTGTACAGTCTTATTTTGAACTCTCATGAAACCCTGTCTTACTTTTATGCATATGATTTATCTTGTCGCAGCTAATGTATTTCATCGTGACTTAAAACCGAGCAACATACTTGTCAATTCAAACTGCAAACTAAAGATCTGTGACTTTGGGCTTGCACGCGCATCGCGTGATGATCCTCCCTTGGCTATATTTTGGACTGTAAGGCGTTTGTCGCTGTATTAAATAATCATTTTCTATTTCTCTCCTCAAGTTACTTACCTAGTGCACTTTGCAATTTGAAGGACTATGTGGCTACAAGGTGGTACCGTGCTCCTGAATTATGTGGCTCATTTTTCTCCAAAGTAAGTTGGTGTCTGTTTGTTTGAGGCTAAGTTTGCCTATGGTTGACACACATCACACACCTAAGGTTGGGCAAGTTTGATTGACGTAGGTAGGTCTTTGGTTCAAGCCACACCTTCGGCAGGATTCTTTTTCCACCAATAAGGTCCCACATGCCATACACTTACAAAGTGTGGCAAGATTCCCTTAGGCTCCAATTTCGTTGAACTAACCTTAGGCAAGTTTGGCAAAAATAATTGTGCAAAGTGTGACATTGTTAGTCCTAAAACCAAACAGCCCCTTAGTCTTCAATTCTC
This sequence comes from Triticum aestivum, assembly GCF_018294505.1. Classification (NCBI taxonomy): domain Eukaryota; kingdom Viridiplantae; phylum Streptophyta; class Magnoliopsida; order Poales; family Poaceae; genus Triticum; species Triticum aestivum. The sequence continues at coordinate 70,032,288 of NC_057809.1, read as the reverse complement.
AGCGCACTATAGTCAAATAGTACAGAGAGGAAGCCTCTTGCAGTACTAAATCTGTATGCCGGTGTTGCTTGTTATTGCAGACTTGTTTCCAATGCATGAATCATTCTAATGCTTTAAATGTGTATATGATGGTTTTTTTCTTTCCGAACGGGCACATAAGTGCTGGTCATTGTAGTGGAAGAAAAATGCCGAGAAGGCAGATGTCTCACACTGCCAAGAAACGCGAAAAAGAAAACAAAAGAACTGTAAATGTCCTAGACTATGGGCTATGGCTCAAGGCAAAGGATCAGGAGGGTGTCCTTGTTGTGGCAAGGCCCTCAGCACCTTGGCACCTTGGCACCAGCGTTGTGCAGCCTCCATAGCTGCCACATGGTGAGGATGATGATTGAGCGCGCTCCATTGGATCTCTGACCACCGGCCCTCTCCACAGCAACTTCAAACCAGGTGGGAAAATTATCACCGGGCTGTGGGCAGAGATGCTGGAGCGAGAAGTGGCTTAGGACCGAGTGCCAGACCTGATGCGCGAAGACACACCCTGTTAACAGATGCGAGTTTGTCCTGCCCTCCTGGTCCCACGATGGGCATTGATTGGGGTCGGGTAGGCCTCGCCTTTGGAGACGGTCAGCCGCCAACATCAGTTGGCCGCTGCTAGCCATGCAGAGACTTTGCATTTCAGAGGAGCCCAGCTACCCCAGATCGGTGCTGAGAGTGGTTTTTAGACACCGCCGGCGAAAAGAGCCATGTAAGCAGATCGAGGGTTGTATGGGCGGGAGGCGGAGATAGTCCAGACGTACTGGTCGTTGCGTGTCGGGGGAGGGTAGGGCTGTCGACGATCTCCACAAGGTGGAGTAACTCCATAATTCCCTGCACAATGAGGGTGCTTGAGATATCATGGATCTATTGGCCGTCAGTGCATGCTTCGCTCACCGTGCAGCAATTGATAACACACATGCTGACTGCAGCAGGTACCATAGGGGCCAGATTGGCCACTGACATCCTGTTATTCACCTGTCCAACCAAAATAGGGCACGGCGGCCGTCACTCAACATGACCTTGCTCGCTGCACGAAGGAAACTGTCGACGTGCCTTCTATCTTAATAGGGAGTGAGCCCATGGCTTGGATGGGTCAATGCTTGGAGCCAAGGCCACCTAGTCCTCAGAGCCCATCCCATCTTCCTCGTATCTGCAATGCCCAGACCGCCGAGCTTGACCAGGCGGCACACGTTTCGCCAAGCTACGGAGCAATTGCCACCTTTCGCCTCACGATGAACTCGCCAAAAGAAATTGCATGTTTTCTTGTCGAATCGCTCGCGCACCCACTTCTGCAATCCCCCAGCCGTCATAGTGTGTGTATGATGTTATCTTACCATATTATTAAAACAAGTTAACAGCCACCACATATCGCTCTTAAGGAGGTTAGAAATTCCCACATTAATCAGAGAGGAAAGCGACATTTCAACACCATTTATTTTGGTGGTCTCAAATTATAACGGTGCAGATTAATCTGGTAAATATTAAAGCTATTACAGTTGTATAAGGATTACAACTGCATTTGTACGTACTAACAAGTGTTAAGAGTTATGCAGCAAATACAGCTGTGTTTTCAAATGTGAACATGCGCTTTAGTATCTAACCACTCAGGAAATATCTTTGAAAAATCACCTTTAGAAAGTACCCAAATGCACCAGATTATGGCGAAAACTGAAGTAGTAAAGTTGTAAGCAGTACAGTTGGCACCAATTTTCCTTTCTAAACATGGAAATTTTGCTGAACTTCTCTTCTTGCAGTGGACACTTGTAGAATCATTATTTGCAAAGCTCTTGAGACCCCCCCCCCCCCCCCCCACACACACACACATTTCCTACATCACCATGAACGTTGCTGATTTTCTCTGTACAGTACACCCCTGCAATTGATATTTGGAGCATAGGGTGCATATTTGCTGAAGTTCTCACTCGAAAACCATTATTTCCTGGGACGAACGTCAAGCACCAACTAGATCTGATAACAGATGTCCTTGGAACTCCATCATATGAAACCCTATCCCAGGTATGTGTACATTATCACCCATTCACTAGTGGACAAAGATTTCACTGTTTTCCTGTTTTTTGTTAGTACCATACTGGTAGTTTCTTTAAAATGAAGCATATATAGACTTGGCCACAGATAGAATTCTTGCTTTCTGTAAAATGCAATACAATGTGACAGAACTACTTCCCCAACCTGACTCACAAACGCACGACTTCTGTGTGGTTGGTTCTCTAAGTAAATTGTTTCCTAGATAATAACCTGTTTGAGATTTTTGCTACTTCTAGCATATGCCATTGCACAGTAGTGCTCAAGCAATGAATTTCTTAACATGGCTATAACAACTGCAGATTCGTAATGAGAAGGCCAGGATATATTTGACTGGCATGAAGAGGAAACATCCTATCCCCTTTCCTAGTATGTTTTGTAACGCTGATCCTCAGGCTGTCCGTCTCCTAGAACGCTTACTCGCATTTGATCCTAAAGATCGACCTACTGCTGAAGAGGTATATTTTTGACAAAAAAGAGTTCTTGCTTTTATGATGACCGATTCCGAAATTGATGAGTACATAAATGTAATATTTTATATATGTATTCTAGGCTTTAGCTGATCCATATTTTGAAGGATTTCCTAATTTGGAACATGAGCCTTCACCACACCCCTTTTCAAAACTTGAGTTTGAATTTGAGAGATGGAAGCTAACAAAGGATGGTATAAGAGATCTGATATATCGAGAGGTAGAAAACCATCACTTCAGTGTATGTTTTAGGCTGACTATATCAGTCTAACTTAAAATTGGAATTTTCCTTTTCTTGAAAGCAAACAGATTTTGGAGTACCATCCACAGATGCTTCAGGATTATATCGGAGCTGGAGGACAGACTAGTTTCGTCTATCCAAGGTTAGGTTGTTTTGCCATCTGCTGCCAGCACACCAGCACCAGCGTAGATGCTTAGCATGCACATGAAATTGTATGCTTTGTATGCCCATGTCACATTTTGTTTTCACACAGAAATCGTTGGGACTTAGGAGGTCTAACCTAGTTTAATACCCCTTATCAGCGGTATAATCTTGCTCATAATCTAATACTACCACGTTGCAGTGGGGTTGATGGTATGAGACTGCAGTTTGTACATCTTGAGGAGAACCACCTCAGAGGAGAAAGAGGTACTCCACTGCGGAGGCGACATGCATCTTTGCCAAGGTACATGAGTCATTATTAACTTTCAGCAGTTTCAACTTATTGTAACTGCACAAATTCTGGTATGGTTCTGATTCCGCTTGCTTCTGCACTCTTCTTCATGTGTCAGGGAAAGAGTCTGTGCACCAAAAGGTAGCGATAATCAAGACTGTAACAATGAGAGAAGGAGGACAGCATCTTCTGCTGCCCAAACTACCATAAGATCACAACAAGAGGGGCTGACACATGCATATGTTTATCAAAATGGCACAAGCATTCCGAACTTCTGCTCTGGGTATTACTTGCAGAATGGTAGTACCAGTGCTTCCAGTTGTGTCATCGATGAGCATGAAGGCCTGGAGGTACTCCCGGCACCAATTACGATGACACTGCCTAAATTCCTCCCAGGATCTTATAATTATCAGTGCACAGTCACTCTTCTCGTGACGACTCGTGCTTATGCGAGAAACTGACCAATAGCCAATCTGTTTTCTGTACAGGAGAACGGCGTCTCCGAGGAGGAGAAGGTGGCCTATGAACTGTCACAATGTTTTGCCAGGATTTAGCCAGGATGCACTCCTAAGCAACCATGATCCCGACGCAGCTCCAAATTTCAGCACAATGGTTCCACCATGTAGTCTTATGGGTCCCGGCAGCAGAATAAACCCACCAGGGCGGAGGTGCTGCGAACTTCACAACAACCATTTGGATTATCCGAAAACATGTAATAAATCTGAGTTGAAAAATGTTGCGTTGATCTGCATCGGTATACATCCGGTGTAAATTGTGTGGGTACCGTACCGTAAGAGCCTAGACCCGAAGAACATCGTGTGTAATGTCGTAACAAAAATTGCAGACATTCAGTTTGTGAATTGGTCAACTGCTGGTGGGTTCAGTGGGAGCAGGTGAATGAATCTGTTGCACGCAGGGCAAGTTCCCGGGCCAGTGACGGACGAACAAGGGGCCCATGCTGAACCCAGTTAATCCACAGCATTTCTGCATATGTGTAGCTCTATCAAGTGCAGGATATGTAGAATCATCAGCACAGCAACAGCATAACTGCAAGAGAGGGACAGGCCCAGTCAGTCAAGCCGCAGCTTCCTAACTGAACAACCACTCCATCAAGTACTTTTTTTTGAACATCAAGTACTATTCTCTCCGTCCCAAAATAAGTTTTGTTGATTTAGTATAAAGTTAGTACAAAGTTTATACTAAATCAATGCTTATTTTGGGACGGAGGGAGTACATAACAGAAACATGCAAACAATGCATTTTGTTTCAGATATAAGTTGCCTGAAATCGAATGACCTGGAGACGGGGACAAGTGGACTGGGCGTCGCCACAAGGGTGATGGAGGTAGGTCGCCGGCTGCCGGTGACGGGGAAGGCAGGGCAACTTACGTATAGCCAGTCCCATATTAATGCAGCTAGATGCAGATAACTACATACATATGACGAAAATGGCTCAAGTCTGGTTGGGTGTGTGCGGATATGGTCTTAGTTTTAGTTCGTAGTAGATCACTGATCTGATCTGATCGTTACGGGGTTTTTCTTTTTCTTTTTCCTCACCAACGCATAACTTTTGGTTTATGACTTTGCTAGCTGTTGGTGTGTTTCTGTGTGTGTTGGTTGGTTATGTGCATTATACTTATGCAGAGACCAGGTGTGTGCTCGTTGTGTTATGTATTCTCTTGATGCCCTATTTTGGGTCAATAAAATCCATCCTTGATCGAAAAAAAAATCTGGTTGGGTGGCTGGAACTTTTCCTGATGCCGGTGAAATTCCAGTGACCCAAACGAGGATTCAGTTACCAGGAAGAAGATTCAAAAACAGGTAATAACTATTTATTTATCCTTTCTGAGTACATACAGACACTTGACTAACTTGACACGTACGGGACTGAATGATACTAGCATTACCATTCTCATACCAACAACGCGATAAGCAGCTCCGATTAACTGCAGCACACACCAGCAATTCAAATTTGCACACCAAACCGTGCCACTATCTTAGCACTGAAAGGAAAATACAATCCCGCCGGTTACATCGTATATGCATGCTCCAGGCCGGCCGTCGTCGGCGTTCAGGGTGACGCCCGCGCCTCCGGGCTCTGGCTGCGCCCGTCCGGGTCTCTGGCGTCGGTCCACGCGTTGTGCCGCTCTGACGGGCCGGACGGCGTGACACGAGTGCCGCGCGGCGAGAGGCCCGGCGTCCTCTAGACTAAAACTTGCTAGCCTTACCCATGCTTGGATCCAAATACTAAAGAGACTAAAATCAAGTTAATAAGCATTCATTATCCTTCAAATCCTTCAATCCAGAACTCGCATGTGTTAAAGAAGATGAGTTAAATGAGGAGAGAGATGACTAATTCATATTTTAGTAGGGGTACCCCTGACTAAAAAATTTTAGTCTCAGGACTAGTTTTAGCCTCTCTTTAGTCAAGGATGCTTGGAACTTTAGCCTCTTAGGCCCCTCCCAATGCTCCACCTTATACAGGTGCTAAGCCTTCCACGTAGGCAAAAAATCCGATGTGGCAAGTTATTTAAGAGGAGAGAGATGAGTGTGGTGACCTCAGGAAGAACCAATGCTAAACGCGTGAACCTAGGCAAAACATTTAAAAGAAGGGAGCCCACCAATACATGAAGAGCTTTAGTTGCTAAATCATTAAATGAAGCAAGCTTAGCAACCATAAGCTAAGCACCTATGCATTGGAGAGTATAGTTGCTAAGCTATTTAATGTGCTTAGCACCTCATCTAAGCACCTATGCATTGGCAGCAGCCTTAAAAAGACTATTTTTAGTCAGACTAAAATAAGTCCCTTGGATCCAAGCACCCACTACATTCCTAATGCATAGTATCATATGTTGGTATCATAGAGGACTACATTTATTGTCATGCATGACACAAAGTAGCACATCATTTAATATGATATGGTATCATGATATGATACTCAAGTCTCTCTTTCTTCATTTAATTCTATGCCACCTCATCAAAATTGCTTAGTTGACATGCATGATACTACCTATGATACTCCCATTACGAGCAGCCTAATCATTTACTTTTGATTTAAAGTATTTATCAAGAATTTATGCAAAAATTACTCATATGAGATACCGGAGATTATTGGAAGGTTTTAATTTGGGCGCATCTGGATGGCCATTTTATTACTTACGAAGCTGGATGGAGAATTTGCCATCTTCGATGGGTCCGGCTAGCCATCGATTGAAATTTAACAGATTTCTAATCAGCTCCGGCCGTGTGTGGCGAATCTCTATGATGCCATTATTTGTAAACAGAAAACATGTTTACATGGAAAAATATTCCTGGATGCCGACCAAATCGGTTGGATAAAATCCTGAGCGAACATCTTCCGTTAATTGCACCCTAAGGACTATAGACCTCGCAGAAATTTGAAACTTTATGTTAAGGTACAAACGTTACGAGATCCTTACGCGATCCAATATAAGTAGCTTATACAACCACCTGTCGAACACAGGGGTTGTTTTAAACCACTTTTACTTTTTTGGGACTAGTAAAAGCAGCAAAATGGTTGTATACTCACTCCATTCTAATGAATAAGGCACACACGTATCCCAAAATCTAACTTTCATCATAAATTAAATCAATTTTATAGAATTTTTACGACTTAAAAACTATACTACAATTGAACACGGGCATATTGGGCTGGCCCATTAACTCAGCTAGCTCGCTCGCTGCTCAAGTCGCTCGTGTCGCTGTTTGTTGTACTTGTTTTTAGTCCTTTTTTCTCGTTTTCTTTATTTTTTCGTGTTGGGTTTCTTTTATTTCTTCACCGGGTTTTCTTCAGTTTTTGTTGTCTTCATTTCTTTCATGACCTTTATTGGGTTCTTTCTTTCCTTTTTATTTTCTCTTATTTTTATTTTTCTTTTTTTGGTTTTCTTCCCCTTTTCTTTGTTTGTTCTCCAGTTTCGCTGTTTCCATTTTTTATTTGTTTTAATTAATTTTTGGTTGTATTTTTCTGGTTTTTAATGGTTTTCTTACTTCCTTTGTTGTTTTTTATAGGTTTTTTTGGTCAACACATGTCAACATTTTTTCAGTACACATTCAACACTTTTTGCATACATCATGAACATATTTTTAATACACATTTAATATTTTAAAAATAGATGATTAAATTTTCGGAAAATATATTTTTATGTCAATACTTTTTTCAAACACATTGTACATTTTCTGTTAATATCTAAAACATTTTTCAAGTACATGTTTAACATATTCAAGTACTGGTTTAACATTTATTAATATATATGTTGATGTCCGTTGTTTTCATACACATTGTACATTGTAGTATATATCGGAAACTATGTTTATACACATATTTAATATTTTCCAAATGATTGATTAACATTTTTTAATACATGATCAACATTTTTGCTATACACATTTTAAGTGTTTCTCAAATTCTTCATTAACATTTTTCAAATGCAAGATTGATATTTTTTTAATACATGGTCAACATTTTTTACTATACACATTTTCAAATGTTTCATTAACATTTTTTTCAAATAAAATTTCGATTTCTTAATACATGGTATACATTTTTTCTATACGCATTTGACATTTTCAAATGCTTGATTAACATTTTAAAAATACTGGTTTAACTTTTTTTGTCTGATTAACGTTTTTTAAATGCATGATCAACTTTTTTTCTCTAATATTGTATATTTTTTGTATACATGGAAAACATTTTTTTTTAAAATAACATTTTTTAAATGATTGGTTAGCATTTTCATAATGTTTTACATAAATGCGAACCAATGTGTGGTTGGATGGTTAGAGGGACTGTGGTATTCCCAGCCCATCAGGGTTCAAATCCTAGTGCTCGCATTTATTTTTGGATTTATTTTTGGATTTCCGGCGATGCGTATTCAGTGGGAGGAGACGTTCCCGTCGACGACGAGGTGCTTACAATTACTTCGTAAATTTCAAGATGATATGTCGGCTCAGTCTTTCGAAGGTGCTCATAGGGGTAGGGTGTGTGTGTGTGCATTCATATGGGTGAGTGTATGCGCGTGTATATGAGCGCTTTGCGTCCGTACTGTGTTCAAAAAAATGTTTTACGTAAATTTCTTTTTGCAATATAATTATTTAGCATATTTGGAAGTATGAACAAAGTAAAAAAAATGAGAAAGAACAAATATAAAGAAAAACAGAAAAAGAAAACGGGGCCATGGCGTCCCACGCCCGGCGTCTGGGCCAGCCCATTTAGGGAAGCCCTTGCCGTGAGACATATCGCGGCCCGGCACTCCGCTGTAACGAGCGGCTCGAGTTAGGGTTTTTGTTTCTCGCGGCGGCGACTACGACGCCGTCGAGTAGATCGCTTTTCCTTCCCTATCACTGATCTCTCTCTGTCTTCCTCCGCCGCACTCATCTCGCGTGAGGTTAGGCAGGGAACAGTGGTTCTAGGGTCTTCCCAATATACCCGGTCACGTTTTGCATCGGGTAAGGTTCTTTTGATGGCGGTTGAAGGGGCCTCGGGCGCAAGCGATGTCGAGCGGATGATGGCAGAACTTGGGCTGAAGGAAGAAGATCTTGATGATGTGATCTTTGATGAGAAAGATGCGCCTCCACAGGGACCTAGATGGATTGCTCTGGCTAGGGTAAACACCTCCAAATCATACAGTCAGACGTGGTTCTACAGAAACATGCAGTCAGCATGGAATATAGCGCAGGAGGCCAAGTTTAAGCCCTTGGAAGATAATCTATACTCAGTTCAACTGTCTTGTTTAGGAGATTGGGAGAGAGTTATGCATGAGGGACCTTGGAATTTCCGAGGGGATGCAATGCTTCTTGCGCCGACGATTGACATATGGATCCAGATACATGATGTTCCAAATCTGTTTGCTCACCTGGTTACTCCACTAGCCGCAAAGGTGGGGGGAGTGCTATTCACAGAACAACCGTCTCATGATTTTGTTGGGAACTTCCATAGGGTGTGGATTCGGCTGAATGTGTTTAAACCCCTGAAGAACGCTGTGTCTATGATCAGAGGGGGGGGGGAGACAGATCTATAGGGTAAAGTATGAGAAGCTGCTTGATTGGTGCGCCGTGTGTGGCATGTTGGGTCATCTTTATAAGGAACACGGTACTGGGATTCATCCCCCTTCGGCTCTAGTCTTCAAGGATTTACGAGCTAGCTGGGCCATGCGCGTGAGCCAAGGTCCTGGAGAGGGCCGAGGTCGGAGAGGTGGCCGTAGGGGAGGCCGGACAGGGGGGCGATCAGGCAATCGACGCGAGGCCGACATGAAAAACTTCCCAGCTCATCAGGAGACGGGAAGGAGAGAGGATGACATGGTAGTGGACGGCAATGGCAAAGATGCTGATATGGATGATCTCACGAGGAAGAGGTTGGTTGGGCTGCCGCTGGAGGGTAATGTGCACAACAACACAAAGGGTGATGCTGCAGATAAGCTAGCAATCGTGCCAGTGGGCACTTCCTTGTCCAGCCCACCCCCATAGAGAGAACCCAAGAGGACCCGAAAGGAAAATGATGGCAGTGATGGACAGGTTTCGACAGTGAAGAGTTTGGCGGGCTCCTTCAAGGAGCGCCGCCAGGCCCAATGAGTGCCCTCTGCTGGAACTTCCGTGGAGCGGGCAAACCCGCGGCAGCCCGAGAACTTCGCGAATTTGTGAGGAAGTTTGCCTCTACCCTACTCTGTATTGTGGAGACACAGATTGAAGGCTCTAGGGTAGAAGCTTTAGCTAGTTCTATTGGTTTTGATAATGCTTATGCAGTTGATAGTCAAGGTAGGAGTGGTGGTATCGGTTTGTTTTGGAACAATGAAATAAAAGTTGAAATTATTGGTTACTCTGTTTACCACCTTGATGTATCTGTAGAGGAGCAGGGGGAGGATAAGTGGAGACTAACGTGTGTTTATGGCGAGGCGCAGACGCACTTACGCGCCAAACATGGACAATTTTGAAGAACATCAGTACAACAAGCAGCTTACCCTGGCTTTGTCTTGGTGATTTTAATGAAGTTTTACGCCCGGAAGAGCACGAGGGAGTTGGTCAATGCAGCAACGCATAGATTCAGGCATTCAAAGACACAATTGATGTTTGCATGTTACTAGACTTGGGCTATACGGGCCATTTTTGGACCTTCGAGAAGAAGGTCACTGGAAGTACATACACACGATGCAGACTGGACAGGGCGTTGGTCAGCACGGATTGGATGGCAAGGTTTCCACTAGCAACTGTCACCCATGAGATAGTTGCTTCTTCAGACCACTCGACACTGTTGGTTGATATGGGACGAATGAAAAAGCAACACAAAAAAACGGAGTTCCGTTATGAAGTAATGTGGGAGACACATGAGGGGCTCCATGATGCTCTAGTTGATGGATGGGATGCAGCGGAGCCTTGCCTGACAGTTGAGGACATGAGGAACAAGCTCCGGCACTTGGCGACAGGTCTAAGCAGATGGAGCAATGATACTTTTGGTAATGTGAAAAAGGAGATTAAGCTCTTGAAAAGACAACTAGATCAGTTGCGGGGGGGCCCGCTTAGAACTGGACCATCACACGTGGAACTCAAGATCAACGAGCGCCTAATTGAGATATACCATAGAGAGGAATTAATGTGGCGTCAGTGAGCAAGGATCCAGTGGCTGTCCGCGGGCGATAAGAATACCAGGTTTTTTCATCTTCATGCAAGCTTGCGGCGAAAGAAGAATATGATTAAGGCACTGCAAAATTCCATGGGGGCGATGGTTGTTGACCCAGATGAGTTAAAGGCAATGGCTAATAGTTTCTATCAAGTTTTGTACTCTTCGGAGGGAGCTGAAAATATGGATGCGGTGCTAGATCATGTGCCCAGGAAAGTGACGGAGGAAATGAATGCGTGCCTTAATGCCGAATACACATCTGATGAGGTTAAGGCAGCTTTATTCCAAATGTTTCCAACGAAAGCACCTGGCCCAGACGGATTTCCTGCTCATTTTTATCAGCGCAACTGGGATATTTGTGGTGAAGATGCTACAAGAATTGTTTTGAGAATAGTGCGAGGGGAGGAAAGCCCGGAAGGCATTAATGACACGGTGTTGGTCCTAATTCCAAAGGTAACGAGTCCTTCCAGTTGTATCAATTTAGACTCATCAGTCTTTGCAACGTGCTCTACAAGATTGCATCCAAAGTAGTTGCCAATAGACTCAAGATTATTTTGCCTGGCATTATATCTGAGCAACAATCTGCTTTCGTGCCTGGGAGACTCATCACAGATAACATCATATGTGCTTATGAATGTTTGCACTTCATGAAGAGGACACGGTCACGATCTAATAGTTTTTTTGCTTTCAAATTGGACATGATGAAAGCCTATGACAGATTGGAATGGCCATATTTGAAAGGTATCATGGCCAAATTGGGTTTCTCTCAACAGTGGATTGACACAGTAATGGGGATGGTCTCATCAGTATCCTTTTCTGTACTCTTTAATGGAGAGAAACTTGATTCATTTATACCTACAAGAGGTATCCGGCAGGGAGACCCAATCTCCCCCTACTTATTCCTAATTGCAACAGAGGGCCTTTCGTGCCTCCTGAAATCCAGTTCTCGGTCATCATTCGCAGGTACTTAAGGTGGCTCCAACGGCGCCCACCATTAACCACCTTTTATTTGCAGATGACAGCCTGCTGCTTTTTAAGGCTAATGTGGAGGGGTCAGAGGAAGTGTCGAACCTGCTTGATATTTATTGCAGAGCTTCGGGACAGAGGATAAATCATGAGAAGTCTTCCATCTTCTTTAGCAAAGGATGTCCAGAATCTATAAAGGAAGAGGTGAAGAATTCCTTAAACGTCCAAAATGAATCATTAAATGAACGTTATCTGGGTATGCCAACTGATGTAGGCTAGTCGAAGAATGGAACTTTCAAGTATTTGCGGGACCGAGTATGGGAGAGGATCAAAGGTTGGATGGAGAAATTACTATCGGCGGCCGGAAAGGAAGTTTTAATTAAGGCAGTTGCACAAGCGATCCCAGTTTTTTCAATGTCCTGTTTTCGTCTACCAAGGGGTTTATGTGACAGTATCACATCCATAATTCGCCAATTCTGGTGGGGAAGCAAACAAGGTAAAAGGAAACCTAGCTGGGTGGCATGGGATATGATGACCATGCCTAAGCACTTGGGTGGTCTTGGTTTTTGTGATTTGGAGATCTTCAATCTAGCACTCTTGGCTAGACAAGCATGGCGGCTGATGACCGATGAGACCTCGCTTAGTGCAAAGGTGCTAAAGGCTGTATATTTCCCTCAATGCTCACTCCTGGATGCTGAGTTGGGATCCCACCCCTCTCAGATATGGCGAGCGGTGCTTGATGGTAGGGACATTGTTGCATAAGGAGTGGTTCGGAGAATTGGTAATGGGGCTTCGACAAGTATCTGGCAGCATAACTGGATTCCTCGTGATAACTTCAAGAGGCCGATCACTTCACTTGTTCCTAATCCGCCAGAAAGAGTGTCAGACCTGATTGATGCTACCTCGGCTCAATGGAGAGAAAACCTGGTACGGGCTGTCTTTACTCCTTTTGATGCTGCAGAGATCCTCAAGATACCGCTGTGCACGAGGAACATAACAGATTTTTGGGCATGGCATGAAGAGAGACGGGGAGTTTTCACAGTGCGTTCTACTTACCGTATGATACTAAGAACAAAGATCAGTAGGGAGAGATGGCTTCATGAGGAAGAAGGTACTTCAAATTTACAGGAAAGTAAGAAGTGGAGTGCAATCTGGCACATACAAGTACCCTCGAAGCTGCGGATGTTTGTTTGGCGTCTAGCCAGGCAATCGATGTCGACAGGTGAGGTCCTCCACTACCGAAACATGGCCGACGAAAATACATGCCATCTATGCGGAGCCACGAACACATGGAGACATGCGCTGTTGAATTGCTCGATGTCGAGGAGTATCTGGGCTTTAGCTCCAGATGAATTTGTTGAAAAGGTGATAAGTTGCCAGCATGATAATCCGAAGCAGTGGTTGTTTGCTCTACACGATATGCTACAGGCTGAAGAGTTCACTCGCCTTGTGGTTACAGCATGGGCGATATGGAGTGCAAGGAGGAACGCGATCTATGAGGACATTTTCCAGTCTTCATACTCCACGAACGGCTTCATCATGAGTTACTTGTCAGAACTGCAACATGTCAATAAGAGGTCACTAAGGCCTGTTACTGCGTCGGTGCTGAGACCAAAACGCTGGCTACCTCCGGTCCAATGATGTGCCAAAGTTAACGTGGATGCATCGCTGTCGAGAGGAGGCACGTATGGTGCGGTTGCAGCTGTGTGTAGGGACCAAAATGGGCTGTTTCTTGGAGCTTCGGTCGTTGGTTTCCGGCAAATCAATGATCCTCAAACACTCGAATCCCTGGCTATAAGGGAAGCACTAGCTTTAGCGGAGGACTTATACGTTCAAAGCATTCATGTGGGCTCCGATTGCAAGACAGTGGTAGAAGATATACAGAGCGGTACTTCAGCTTCATATGGTGCGGTGATACATGAAATCATAGAACATTCTGCTAGTTTTCAGCTTTGTAAAATAGTTAATGAATTTAGGAGCTCAAACTTTGAGGCTCACAACTTAGCGAAGCATGCTTTATCTTTCGGGGGTGGCCGCCATATCTGGTTAGGTCATCCTGGAGATCTTTCCTTCGTCTCTGTAAACATTGTGATGGATTAATAAAAGCTTCGCGAGGTTGTTTAAAAAAAGGCAAATAAGAACTCGGGTGCTTCCTATAACAAGTGGCAAATAAGAACTCTGGTGATTTGAAACCCGCACCTTTCTGTTCAGTACAGAGCGCACTAGCCAAGTCGGGCACCCGACTGCTTGTGCTAGATTCCTCCTTTTTTGTATATGGAAACACTGAAAACACAATTGTTTCCTGCTTGTTTTTTTATTTCTTTTCTTTTATTTTCTTTTTATGTCCTCTTTTCTTTTCTTAAATGCGCAAAAATATTCAACTTCGTTAACTTTTTCCTCTAAATCGATAAACTTTTTTAGAATTTTATGAACCTTTTCCAAGTTTCCAAAAAATCTTGAACTTTTTCAAGTTTTAAGAACTCATATATAATAGAGAACTTTTTTCAAAATCAATGAACTTTTGTTCTCAAAATTGATGAACCTTTTTGGAATTTGTGTTTTTTCAAAATCATTGTAATTTTTGGAATTTATATTTTTTTTAATTTAGGAAGTTTTTTTCCAAAATTGATTTGCAATTTTTTCCGTAAGTATTAAAAAGACTGCTGGTTTTTTCCATCAGATCAACAACACAATAACCGAGGAAAAAAACCTAACGGACGACCAGCTGGAAGGTAGAACCGTGTTGCTGGGCTACGGCCCACTCGGGCGCGCGTAACGCTAGCTCTCTATTCCGGCGCTAAAAGCACGGAATAGGAGCTCCCGAGAACTCGAGCGTTCCTATGTGTCTCACCTATAGCGAGACCCAAGGAACCCTCGCGTCAGGGGGCCACAGCCTCGTTTATTTTTATTTCTTTCTTACTTTTGTTTCTAATTCTACATATTCTACATATAATATATTACCAAGAAGTTGACCAAGCGTTTGGAAAATGTTAAAAGTGTATAGAAAAAAAAGTTAGACATGTATTTAAAAATTTTGATCGAGCGTTTGAAAAAAATGTTAAATAAGTAGTTGAAAAATGTTAATGGTGTATAGAAAATGTTGACCATATTCAAAAATATGATAATCTGTTATTTAGAATGTCAATAAAGCATTTAAAAATATTAGGTTTGCCGGGGTTCTGATCCACGAGCACCCATGGGACCGGCGGACCGAGTCCCTTTCGGTTCGGCGGGGCGGAGGTCGCACGAAGAGCGGATCGAGGCGAAGTACACGAGCAGTTTACCCAGGTTCGGGCCGCACGGATGCGTAAAACCCTACTCCTGCTTTGTGGTTTGTATTGAGTTCTTGCTCGGGAGCGCGGAGTGCTACAGTACACTCCAGCAGCTAACGAGACCGAGGGTGAGTGTTCTCTTTCTCCTAACCAGCCAACTCCCCCCCTCTACGTTGCGCATGGGCCTCCTTTTATATGCTCAAGGGGTCACCGACAGGTGGCAACGTAGACAAGGGTAAAAACGGAAAAGGTGCTGCGGTAGGTATAGCTACCTGCTACAGTGTATCATACCTAACCCTGACGGCAGGGGACAAGGGCATTAAATGCCCGTCTGCATCGCTTAAACAGTGCAAAAGGGACCGTCAGGGACGCCACCGCTTGCCACGATGGCAATCTTGTCAGCGCCGCTTGCCACCGCGCACCCCTGGCTGCACAGCCTCCCTCCACGTACGCCTGGAAGGGTCCCAGAGCGACACGTTGATGGATGTGCTGGAGCGCGGGCACAGAGTGGTAGCTTGCCGCGGCAAGCGCCTTGCCACGGTCGCTGTCTTGTCGCGTCCGGGAGCTTGTCACTCACCGGGCCTTGCCGGGACGTGTGGCGCGTCGCGGCGAGTTCCTTGAGATGCCTTGGTTGGCCTTCCCGGCAAGCTCCTCTTGCCGGGGTCTTGTCTCTTTAAGCGCCTTGTCTTGGTTGGCCTTCCCGGCAAGCTCCTCTTGCCGGGGTCTTGTCTCCTTGGTTTGGATACTTTGTTCTTGAATGGCTCCAAAGGAACCACGGAGGACCTTGGCGGTCACTTGGCAAGCCTTGCCGCGGGATGCTGCGACTGCCCGTGCACAAGTTCGGGATACTAGGGTACCCCTATTCTAGTACACCGACAGGAGCCCCCGGGCCTGGGCCATACACGGTGCCGAGCGCTGTTGGGCCAGGCCCAAAACAGGGCACGGGCATGCGCGGCCTAGGTTACGCCGTATCTTTCTCCGTATCCACTGCGCCTTTCCCGAACATCACGCGTTGAATGCGGCGTCGTGGGAGAGATCGTGGGGGTTTCTTTATTTGGAAATACGGAACGTCCGCCCCCTCCCTCTTTATAAGCAGAGGAAACAGGGGCAGTTCGCCCATTCGCCAGTTGCTGCTTCAATCTCGGAAATCTCCGCCGCTCCCTCGTCTTCCCAAAGCCGAAAGAGAGCAGCGCCCCGCCCCCATCGCCACCAGCACCACCAACGCCGTCGGCCTCCTCCACCACTTCCGCCATGGCTCCGAAAGCCGACAAGGGGAAGGTCGTGAAGTCGACCGAGGCGCAGCGGCTTGCGGCGCTGCGAAAGGAGCAGGCAGTCTTCCCCCCAAAGCTCGCCGCGAGGGAGCTGAGGGAGAACTACTACCTCTTCTGGTCGACGGAGACGCGCGCGCATCCGCGCACGAAGGTACTCCCCGCCGCCGCTTGGAAGTTAGCTCCAAACGGATACCCTTTCTTCGCCTTGTTCTTCTACTGCGGGCTCTGCCCGCCCTTCTCTGAGTTCTTCTGCGACATTATGAACACCTACGGGTTCCACCTCCTTGATTTCACCTCCAATGCTGTTCTGACCATGGCAGTTTTCGCACATCTCTGCGAAAACTTTGTCGGAGTCCATCCCAATGTAGCCCTTTTTCGCCACTTCTTTATACCCCGAGTAGAGAGGGAGAGCCTTTATCCGGCGGAATCGCCTGGATCTCGAGGGCCAGCAAGAAGGAAACTTATTTGGAGGGAGAATTCCGCAGCAAGTGGGAGGAGTGGAGAGCAGACTGGTGCTGGATTGACGAGGAGAACCCGCAGCCATTCACCACATGGCGCCAAGCCCCAATAGCACGCGGCAGTGACTGGAGTGACGTGGCCCCGGAAGACAACAGGATGAAGATTGCTGTCACCCGGATCCTGCGCCTCAGGCTTGCCGGGCTCACTGTGGGTGCTGTTGGCGCAGATTTTCTTCGCCGCCGCATCGCCCCCCTGCAGGAACGAGGGAGACCTGCCTGGGAGTTCAAGAATGCAGCGGATATCATGAGGCTGCGGCCGGGCCTCAACTTCAACTCCACTGTTCTGGAGCTCAACGCGATGCTGCAGGAGCTGTTCAAGTATGACCCCCAACATCCCGAAGTGTTCAGGTTGCCGGGGGGCGTCGTTCCGCTGCGCAACAACTCCTCGCTCGACCGCATCCGTGCAATGATGCCACTGTTCGACTCGCATGGAATTGTGCCAACTTGGCAAGAGCCTGCAGACGACGTCGCGCAGCAGTTCTTCGATGGCTTGGTAGAAGTGCCGATCCGTCCCGACGAGAAGGATAGCCTCACCCGCGACACCACCGATGCGGAGATGACATGCATCACCACTAGGCTGGAAGAGGCGGCGGCAGCCGCAGCCGCGGGCGAATTTGGATTCACCCTGGAGGAGGCAGATGCAGCAGAGGCGGCAAGCCGTGCCGAGCGAGGGGAGTCCGCTGGCGAGAAAAGGCTTGCCGGGCATGACGTCGAGCAGAGCGAGCCCGCCAAGGATACGAGCTGCTCGCTGTACATCAACTCCTCTTCATCTTCATCTTCGGGCAGTTCGCCGCAAGCAGAGCCTCCATCCCCACCAAGAAGGCGTCTCCGCAAGGCCGGCGATGTAGCGGAGCGGCAGGCGGGACAACAGTCGCCGCGCCGCGTGACGCGCTCCACCGCGGCAAACACCGTTGCCGCGGGAGCACCTCATGCTGCAACGGCAACTGGAGCGGGGTCTAGCCGGACCACCGCTTCTGCTCCTACCGCTTCTCACGCCGCGACGGCAACCGGAGCGGGGTCGTCTCAGACCACCGCCACCGTTCCCGCCAAGCGGCCAAGGGAAACTACTCCTCCGTCTCCCCGCGCCGGACGTGAACCAGACTTCGACTTCTCCGTGTTCAGCTCCGATGAGGAAGAAGAAGAAGAGTAAGATTCTCTTGTTGTACTTGTAGTTCTTCAATCCTTGTTGTCTTGTCTTGTATCTCATTTGCTTTACTCTGAACTTGTTCCTTTTTACGACTCTGGCCCAGAGAGCGGCAAAGAGAGCCAAGGTCCCGGTGATCGTCATCGAGGACGAGCCAACTGCGACAGCAGGGGGTGCGCCCGAGACAACCTTGCCGGACCCGGCAACTTTCCTCCAGAGCAGCCCCCAGCGTAAGTATATGATTTGCTTTCCGCTGTGAGGTGCGCATGGATACTCTGTCTTTGCTGATATCTGTTTGTTGGTTTGTGTAGAAGCAGAGCAGCCCCACCAGGAGCCAAGGGAGAGTCCTCCGGCAAGGGAGAGCTTTCCGGTAAGGGAGAAGTCTCCGGCAAGGACAGCACTAGCGGCCCCCCGACGGCGGAGACTATGACTGCAGAACCCGGGACAGGTAATCCTTTCGCTGCAAGATTTCCCTTGGGTTCTTCTTCTTTTGATCTTTTCTTGGGTTTTTATTGGATTTTGCTTGACTCTTCTCCCTTTTCCGGCTGTCAGACCCATCTGCTACGGAGCCGATGGAGACCGAGGTTGCCGCCGACGAAGCAGCCGGTGCTGACGATCCCGCCGGCGCAGAGGCCGCCAAGGCTGCCGCCGCAGCAACTGGCGAGGGGTCCGGCGATCGCACTGACGGCCCTGAGGCCGCAGGAGCGCCAGGCGCTGCGCCGACCGCCGACCCGTCTGCCGCTGCCGCAGCGCCAGGCTCCGAAGAGCCCCAGCCCGGCGTCTACTTGAAGGCCGGCGATGACGTCTTCATCAACCTCCCCTGGGCGTCAAGCTCCAGGGCGCCGGTCGAGGGAGAGATCTTCGACGGGGAGGTGCTCGCCTCCGCTGGGCTGACGCTGGTTGACGCGCCAAGCAGCAGCAGCAACGAGCCTGAGGAGGAGCGGCTGCTGCGGAAGTTGTTGTCGCTCTACCGCGCGCGGCAAGCCAAGCTGGAATCCCGCGAGGCACTTGTCGCGAAGGCGGGAGCGGACATCGAGAAGCGCGCGGAGGAGCTCCGGGGTCTCCACCAGGAAGCTCTCCGGTCCTTGGCAGAGGAGCGGGAGCAACTTGCCGAAGCGCAGAAGGCCTTCCTCCTCGAGAAGGCTGAAATCAGAGAGCAACAGCGGCTTGCCGCTGAGAAGCTGTCTGCGCAGGAAGGCGAGCTGGCGCAGCGGAAGGTCAATCTTGACGCCCACGAGGAGGAGCTTGCCGCGCGCGAGGAAAAATTTGGCGGAGCCCTCAAGCAAGCGGAAGATGCTGCCGCAGCCGCCGAGGCCGCCAAGAAGGAGCTGGAGACGAAGGTGGCGCAGCTGGAGGCCGATCTCGCCGAGAAGGGCAAAGAGCTCAGCGCCGCCAAGGTCTCCAACGTGGATCTTGAGTTGAAGCTGACCACTTTGACCAAGACGCTGGACGGCGCCAAGGAGCAAGAAGCGGCCTTGAAGGAGGAGATCAGGGCCGACAAGGCGCTGCTGGAGAGTGCTGCCGCCACCCAGAATGCTTTCAGGGAGACTGTGGAGCACTGGACGGAGAGTCTTGTGAGTGTTGCCGCAGACATTGACAGGGAGCTGGCGCAGCTGGGGATGGAGGATCTCGGGTATCCCTCCGACGAGAACCTCCAACCCAGCGCCAAGCTTGTCTTGTTCTTCAAAGGCGTGGCGACGGCCCTCCAGCGACTCCGGGAGAGGATCCCAAAGCAGCTGGCCGACGAGTCGCGCAAGATCTGCGCGGGAGCTCTTCAGAAAGTGTTGGTGAAGGTGGCCTTCCGCAATCCGGGCCTCAACCTCACCAACGTCCTCAAGACCCTGCCGCCGGATGCTGATCTGGAGGCGCTCAAGACCCTTGTCGCACCCATTGTGGACAAGGTGAGCGGGATCAAGAGGATCGAGGGCGATCGCGTAGACTAGGCCGCCCGCTTCTTCTTTTCTTGTCGCTGTTTGTCATGTTATGAAAACAATCTGTTAGAGCCGCGACAAGCTATCTTTGTAATATAACTCTATTTCGGGCAATGATTGCAATGTTATTCCCTTTACTTGATTCCTCCCTTTGTATGTTTTTGCCCTACGCTTTTAGGGAACTTGCCGGTGCAGGCACCTGAGCCGCGAGCGCTGAGTGCGGGACGTCAGCAGCCTGCTGGCGGTGCCGCTACCGACAAGAAACCTTGTCGCAACTAGTTGCAGCTCACTTAAGTTGTTGAGCGGACTCGAAACAAAGTAAGGGCGCAACTAGCTACGAGTTGGTTCCTCCGCGCACAGGTTTTCCATACAAAGTGCGGTCGTTCAAGGGAGATAACTTAAAAATTTAAAAAAATCTGATTGCTCAAACTTTGGCAACTTAGCTTTTCTGTTGTTTGCTTCCCGGTAAGGCGAAACTTTCTTGAACGACGCCTGGTCCATACCATTATCTTCTCCTTTCCCCCCGGCAAACTTGTGGGCGAGGGAACCTTCCTTTCCTTGAGAAAAAGAAAGAAGAGAAAATAAAGATATGGAGCCTTACGGCTCGTTATTACTTACCGGGGAGTAGGTGCTGCACAAAGTGTCAGATCACATATGCAAAAAATAGAAAGCATGAAATTGACAAGATGTGCGGAGCACATGAGCTTTACTTATGCACGGGGTCTGCGCCCGGCTTTGTACAAAGGATTACATGCAACAGCGGCAAGACTTGTACAAAAGGTGGTTGCCGGAACAGGTTCCGGCAACCGCGCCTTACGGGTAAAACTTACGAAGATGCTCAATGTTCCAGGAGTTGCTCACCGGAATGGCATCTTCGGTCTCAAGGCGGACAGCGCCAGGCCTAGTGACTCGTTTCACCCGGTAAGGGCCTTCCCACTTCGGTGTCAACTTGTTGGAATTCTTGGCGGACTGAACACGCCGAAGAACAAGGTCACCTTCCTCGAGACTTCTGGCATTAACTTTGCGGCTATGGTAGCGGCGCAAAGCTTGCTGGTAGCGAGCAGCTCGTATAGCAGCCTGAAGACGGTCTTCCTCAAGGAGCAGCGCTTCATCTTGTCGCAGCTGCTCTTGCTCAAGCTCATCATAAGCGAGCACTCGAGGTGACCCGTATACGAGTTCCGTGGGGAGAACTGCCTCTGCTCCATAGACTAGAGCGAAAGGTGTCTGGCCAGTGGCTCGATTTGGCGTCGTCCTGATCGACCAAAGAACCACCGGCAGCTCCTCGATCCAGTTTCTTCCGCACTTGTGCAGCCTGTCGAAAGTTCTGGTCTTGAGCCCGCGCAGCACTTCAGCATTTGCCCTCTCCGCTTGACCGTTGCTTCTCGGGTGAGCAACAGAAGCGAAGCAGACCTTGGCGCCAAGATCTTGGACGTACTGCATGAAGGTGCGGCTCGTGAATTGCGTACCGTTGTCGGTGATTATCCTGTTAGGGATCCCGAAGCGGCAAACAATCGACCTGAAGAACTTGACTGCTGACTGTGCTGTCACCTTCCTCACTGGTTCCACTTCCGGCCACTTTGTGAACTTGTCGATTGCAACGTACAAGTACTCAAAGCCCCCGACTGCTCGGGGAAAGGGGCCGAGGATGTCGAGCCCCCAGACCGAAAATGGCCAGGATAAAGGGATCGTCTGGAGAGCTTGAGCTGGTTGGTGTATCTGCTTGGAATGGAACTAGCACGCTTCACACTTGGTTACTTGTGCAGTTGCATCCTGGAGGGCTGTCGGCCAAAAGAAACCTTGCCGGAATGCTTTGCCGGCAAGTGCTCTTGCGCCAATGTGGTGACCACATATGCCTCCATGTATCTCTGCCAACAGCTTTTGTCCGTCTTCCCGGTGAATACACTTCAATTTCACACCGTTGAGTCTTCTTCTGTACAATGTCTTGTCGACAAACTGGTACATACTTGACTGCCGGGCTACTCTTTCCGCTTCTTCTTGCTCTTTGGGAAGTTCTCCTGTCTGAAGGAAACGGACAATCCGCTGTGCCCATGCTGGAGCTTGTGGCTCGACAACAAGGACTAAAGGCAAATCTGCGGCTGTGGGAACATCTGCTTCTACGGCGAGAATCTGTGGCTCTGCCGGAGCTTGACGTTCCCCGGCAAGCTTGCCGGAGCAAAACTTGTCGGGAGCTTCTGCTTCAACGGAACAAACCCTAGGGCTTGCCGGAGCAGATTGCTCCTCAGCGCAAGGCAAATTTGTTGCTGCAGGAACGTACGCTTCTACGACAAGAACTTGGGGCTCTGCCGGAGCTTGACGTTCCCCGGCAAGCTTGCCGGAGCAAAACTTGCCGGGAGCTTCTGCTTCAACGGAACAAACCCTAGGGCTTGCCGGAGCAGACTGCTCCTCAGCGCTCTTGGCGTTGATCTTGGGGACCTTCTTGGCGGCGGCTTCGGGAAGCTCTGCCGGCAAATAGTCACCAGAAATCAACTTCCTCTTCTTGCTCTGTCCAGTTGATGTCGTTACAGACGGTTGAGTCAGCTTGAGCACAAAGATCCCTGGTTCCACAGGTAACTTAAGTGCGGCGCACTTTGACAGGCCATCGGCAATGGCGTTCTGAGCTCTTGGAACATGCTCCATCTGTAGGCCGTCAAAGTGCTCTTCTAGCTTTCTCACTTCGTCGACGTAGGCTTCCATCAACGGACTCTGATAGCTCTTGTTCACTTGGCGGACGACAAGCTGCGAGTCACCCCTGACAATGAGCTTCTTGATCCCAAGGTCTGCCGCTATCCCGAGACCGGCAAGCAAGCCTTCATACTCTGCAGTATTGTTTGTTGCTTGCTCCTTGGGAAGTGCATCTGGACTACGTACTTGAGGTGCTCTCCGGTGGGTGCGACAAGCAGCACGCCAGCGCCGGCGCCTTGCAGCGAAAAGGCACCATCAAAGTACATCAGCCACTCTTTGCTTGCTTCTTTGACGGGGATGCTCGTTTCTGGAATTTCTTCGTCTGGTGTTGGCGTCCATTCTGCTATGAATTCTGCCAATGCTCTGCTTTGGATAGTTGAAGTACTCTCAAACTTGAGGCCAAAGCTTGACAGTTCCAGTGCCCACTCAACAATCCTGCCTGTCGCTTCTGGATTCTGTAGTATCCTCTTCAGCGGAAAGCGAGTGACAACTGTGATTTCATGTGCTTGGAAGTAATGGCGCAGCTTTCTCGAGGCCATGAGAAGGCCGAAAAGCAATTTCTGCACACCAGAGTACCTTGACCTAGCCCCCTGCAGAAGGGAACTGACAAAGTAAACTGGGCGCTGCACCATTCTCTTCTGTATCTCCTCGCGCGTCTGCGCAGATCCATCCTTGTCGGGACTAGAGCTTGCCGAGGAAGCCCCCTGCTTGTCGCTGGATGCGTCTGCCGTGGTTGCTGGCTCGTCATCTGCCTCCCTCTCCGCTACTAACGCAGCACTAACCACTTGATTGGTTGCCGCTATATACAGCAGCAACTTCTCTTGTGGCTTAGGTGCGACAAGTATTGGAGTGGAGGACAGGTATCTCTTCAAGTCCTGCAGCGCAGCCTCCGCTTCCGGAGTCCATTTCATTGGACCTGCCTTTTTCAATCATTTAAAAAATGGCAGGGCGCGCTTAGCAGACCTAGAGATAAACCTGCTGAGAGCAGCCACTCAACCGGCAAGTCTTTGTACATCCTTGACGCGCTTTGGTGCTTCAATCTGCTCAATGGCCTTGATTTTGTCGGGATTGGCTTCAATTCCCTGCTGAGATACGAAGAACCCGAGAAGCTTGCCGGAGGGGACTCCAAACACACACTTCTCGGGGTTGAGCTTGAGGCTGATCTTGCGCAGATTTGCAAAGGTCTCGTCTAAATCTTGAATCAGAGTTGCCTTGTCCTTGCTCTTGACCACTATGTCATCCATGTAGGCTTCCACATTTCTGTGTATTTGTGGCTCAAGAGCGACATGGACTACTCTTGCAAATGTTGAACCAGCATTTTTCAAACCGAAAGGCATCCGTATGAAACAGTACGTGCCACATGGAGTGATGAATGCGGTCTTCTCCTCATCCTCTTCTGCCATGAAGATCTGATGGTATCCTGAGTATGCGTCAAGAAATGAAAGCAAATCACATCCGGCCGTGGAGTCAACAATCTGGTCAATGCGCGGCAAAGGAAATGGGTCTTTGGGACAAGCTTTGTTAACATCGGTAAAGTCGATACAAAGTCTCCATTTCCCGTTCGCCTTGCGCACCACTACAGGATTGGCCAACCACGTAGGATGGAGCACTCCTCTGACAAGGCCTGTTGCTTCCAACTTCTGTATCTCTTCTGCGATGAATTCTTGGCGCTCCACTGCTTGCTTCCTGACCTTCTGCTTGACGGGCCGCGCATGAGGACAAACGGCAAGATGGTGCTCAATTACTTTCCTGGGAACACCGGGGATGTCAGACGGTTGCCACGCAAACACGTCGACATTCGCCCGCAGGAAAGCAATGAGCGCGCTTTCCTATTTAGGGTCGAGAGTGGCGCTGATGGTGAAGGTACCACCAGTGCCGTCCTCCTTGGCGGACACCTTCTTGGTTTCTGGCGGAGCTGCCATTGTCTTCTTACACTTGCCGGTGGAGCTCGATGGTGCGTCCTCGACGGCAGCGCAGCACTCCGAAGAGGTGCGCTTGCCGGAGTGGGCATCAGAGCTCTTGCCGGACTTGGTCTTCTTCTTCACCCCGGGAGCTTCAACGGCAAGTGATTTGCGATCTGTTGCGGCTGCCGCTTCCCGGTAGATCTTGTCGGCGCAGATAAGAGCATCCTTCTTGTCGCCAGGGACAGAGATGACGCTTATCGGGCCTGGCATCTTCAGCATGTTGTATGCGTAGTGAGAGGCTGCCATGAACTTGGCGAGTGCTGGACGGCCGAGTATCCCATTGTAAGGCAATGGAAAATCGGCAACGTCAAAAGTGACCCTCTCAGTCCTGAAGTTCACCTTGCTGCCAAATCTTACTGGCAACGTGACCTTCCCCTTCGGCTTGCTCCTTCCCGGGTTGATTCCTTGGAATGTGCCGGTCTCTTCAAGCTCGCTGTCAGGGATCTGGAGTTTCTGGAGTACAGCGGAGGAGATCAGGTTCAAGCCGGCCCCGCCGTCAACTAGCATCTTAGTGACCTTGAGGTTGCGGATAGTTGGTGAAACCAACATCGGCAAGCACCCGACCGCAGTTGTGCGATCAGGGTGGTCCTCAATATCAAAGATGATAGGCGTGTTGGACCATTTTAGAAGCTTGCGCGACTCGACAGGTGGTTCCGCCGCATTGACTTCCTGCAACCACTGCTTGAGTTGGCGGTGTGAAGTATGCAGAGAAGCACCGCCGTCAACGCACAAGACCTCTGTGGCTTTCTGGAACTCCTGCTCACTGGTCTCGACATCATCCATGTCTTCGTCGTCGTCGTCATCTTCATCCTTGTCGCGGCCGCGGGGAGGTCTGTCTCCTTGCCGCTGCTTGGCCTTGCCGCGGCGTCCTCCCCGGCCGGCGCGCTTCTTGCCGGATTCTCCAGCGCCTCCTTGGGCCCTCTCCTTGTCGCGTCGCTCGTACTCAGCCTTTTGTTGCTGGACAAGCTGCTCGACCTTCTTGCAGTTCTGGAGGTCATGGCCCTTGGTGCGGTGGATCTTGCAGTACTGCTTGTCGGTGCCGTCCTGCTTGTCGGCGACCGCCACAGCCTGGCAGTTGGTGCATGCGGCAATCTCCTTGCCGGAGCTACCAACTTTGGCTTTCTTGGCGCCACCTTCGTTGCCGGACTGCTCAACGACTAGCACATCTTTGCCTTTCTTCTTCCTGTTTCCGCCGCCGGTTTTTCTTTGCCGGGGCAGCATCCTCGCTGTCAGATCCTTCTGCTCCTGTATTCTCTCCGGGGAGTTTCCTCCCTTCCTCAGCACGTGCACACTTGTCGGCCAGGGCATACAGCTCACTGACGTCTCTGATCTTGCACATCGCCATCTCCTCCCGCATCCTGCGGTTACGCACGTTCTGATGGAACGCGCTGATGACCGCGGCAGGGTGGACATCTGGGATGTTGTGCTGTACACGGCTGAATCTCTGAATGTACTTGCGCAGGGGCTCTCCTTCCTTCTGGGCGAGCAGATGAAGGTCACTCTCTTGGCCATGAGGTTTGTGGCCGCCTGTAAAGGCGCCGACAAACTGATGGCATAGGTCTGCCCAGGAGGATATGGAGTTGTCCGGCAAGTGCATGAGCCAGGACCTGACGTTGGGCTTGAGCACCAGCGGGAAGTAGTTGGCAAGGATCTTGTCGTCCCGCCCCCCGGCAGCCTGCACCGCGATGGTGTAGATGCTGAGGAACTCCGACGGATGCGACTTGCCGTCGTACTTCTCTGGTACGTCTGGCTTGAAATTCTTCATGCTGGGCCACTGGACTTGCCGCAGCTCACGAGTAAACGCAGGGCAACCTACCGCGTACGGCAAGCCGCCTGGTTCCCCTGGCGCATGCATGTCGACAGAGGGCCCAGCGCGCTGGTCCGATTGACGTCGCGCTTCTCTTCGGCGCTCGATGCGAGTACGAGCGTCTTCTTGCTGTCGTTCGTGAAGAACTTGGCGCTGATCGCGACGAGCTCGTGGATCTGATGACGCGGTGGAGTCGCTGTCGAGGTGGATCCGGCGAGTCGGCGATCTTGGCCTTCGGGGCGGAGAGTGCACAGTGGTTGCACCCCCACCGGTCTTGTCGCCACCGGCTCGTGCCTGGCTGACTTGCCGCGGCTGCGACGTGCTCGGCTGCCGTTGAGTGTCGCCGTTGGCGAAGCCGATGAGACTCTGAATGGTGGCCCTCCAGTCGTCGATCTTGTCTGCCGTTGGAGGGTAGTCCAGGAGCAGTTGAGCTCGCGCCAAAGCTTCTGCTGGAGTGGCGGGTGGCGGTGGCGAACGGTGCGAGGAGCGGGATATGCTCGGACTTCTAACTATGTTAGAAGGAGCAGTATCCCGTCCAGGCGACCGTGCCTCGCTCGTGCCAGCATGTTGGCGTGCATGCTGGTCTTGAGCACTCCGAGATCCACCAGCTCGATCTTGGTCCAGCAAACGCATGGTACTGTGAGCACCATGACGCTGCCGGTCCCGCGCCTCCTGAGATGGGCGCGGTGCATGTACGGACGCCGAGGTCTTGGAGTGCGCCCGGTCGTTGTGGGAGCCGGCTACGCCGCCGATGGGCAGCGCAGCCTTGTCCTTGGACCTGGCAGCACCGTGAGCTCCCTCGTCGACGCCCGTTCTTCCGCCGGCGTCTGCCCCATCAGCCGTTTGCTCCGGCGGTGGTGGGTTCGGCGCGGACGGAGCAGCCGCCTCCGAAGCCTTCTTCTTCGGCGGCATGTCGATGAAGATGATGAAGATCTAGCTCGTGTGAACGCCGGATCTGGTTCACACAACCTCGACGCCCCCTACCTGGCGCGCCAAAGATGCCGGGGTTCTGATCCACGAGCACCTATGGGACCGGCGGACCGAGTCCCTTTCGGTTCGGCGGGGGCGGAGGTCGCACGAAGAGCGGATCGAGGCGAAGCACACGAGCAGTTTACCCAGGTTCGGGCCGCACGGATGCGTAAAACCCTACTCCTGCTTTGTGGTTTGTATTGAGTTCTTGCTCGGGAGCGCGGAGTGCTACAGTACACTCCAGCAGCTAACGAGACCGAGCGTGAGTGTTCTCTTTCTCCTAACCAGCCAACCCCCCTCTACGTTGCGCATGGGCCTCCTTTTATATGCTCAAGGGGTCACCGACAGGTGGCAACGTAGACAAGGGTAAAAACGGAAAAGGTGCTGCGGTAGGTACAACTACCTGCTACAGTGTATCATACCTAACCCTGACGGCAGGGGACAAGGGCATTAAATGCCCGTCTGCATCGCTTAAACAGTGCAAAAGGGACCGTCAGGGACGCCACCGCTTGCCACGATGGCAATCTTGTCAGCGCCGCTTGCCACCACGCACCCCTGGCTGCACAGCCTCCCTCCACGTACGCCTGGAAGGGTCCCAGAGCGACACGTTGATGGATGTGCTGGAGCGCGGGCACAGAGTGGTAGCTTGTCGCGGCAAGCGCCTTGCCGCGGTCGTTGTCTTGTCGCGTCCGAGAGCTTGTCGCTCACCGGGCCTTGCCGGGACGTGTGGCGCGTCGCGGCGAGTTCCTTGAGATGCCTTGGTTGGCCTTCCCGGCAAGCTCCTCTTGCCGGGGTCTTGTCTCTTTAAGCGCCTTGCCTTGGTTGGCCTTCCCGGCAAGCTCCTCTTGCCGGGGTCTTGTCTCCTTGGCTTGGATACTTTGTTCTTGAATGGCTCGAAAGAAACCATGAAGGACCTTGGCGGTCACCTGACAAGCCTTGCCGCGGGATGCTGCGACTGCCCGTGCACAAGTTCGGGATACTAGGGTACCCCTATTCTAGTACACCGACAAGGTTTGAATGAAAAAATGTTAACCATGTAATACAAAAAATTAATCTTGTATTCAAAAAAGGTTAAATGTGTATTATGAAAGTAATTCGATATACCAAAAATTTACAATTTGTATTGAACAAAGTAGAAATTAAAAATGTAAGTTCTCAAAAAAGTTAATCATATATTTCAAAATTCTTAAATGTGTATATAAAAAATGATTCTGATGTAAATGGTAAATGTCGGACGTGTACTGAAAAAAGTTATAACATATTGAAAATAATAATAATAATGATTTATTTCAACAGGAAAAAAGAAGAAAACCAGTCAAAACAAAAAACACAGAGGAAACAAAACAAAATAATATAAAAAAATAGAAGAAATAAGTGCAAAATAATGGAAATAGAGAAAGTCGAGATAGAAACAAAGAAAACCTATGAAAATCAAGAAAGAGACAACGAAAACAAAGGAAGAAATAAAGAAAACAAAAACACATGAAAAACGAGAAGGTAACAAAAAAATATAAAGCAGATGAAATGTGAGAAAGAAATGATGAAAAAGAAAGAAACAAAACTGTAAATAAGAGAAAAAAAAAGAAAGAAAAAAGTAAAAACCGAGAAAGAATCAAAGAAAGACAATGAAGAAAGAAAGTGAAAAAAAAATAAAAGAAACCCCAAGAAGAATAACGAAAGAAAAGAATAAAATTGATGAAAAAACGTAAAAACAGAGAGAAACAGCGAAGAAGCGGGAAAAAATCTAACGAATGAAGCCTAACGAACAAAACAAGCAACTCCATTGAAAGCAGCGAACGAGAGAAATAAAGAAAATGATCTAGCCCTGTAGCAACAGACATACGGGGTGTAAAGGCTTCAGCGAGACATATGATAGTCTCGCTGTAAGCGAGATATAACATCTGCGCAAGACTTCGTGATCTTATTCCACGCGGAATAATAAGCAATCGCGGAGCTTCGCGCTGGTGTATGGGTCGGCCCGGTTAGCGGTATGCTTTCCATCTTTCTTGCGTGTGTTTCTTCCAAAATCAGTAATTAAGAAACACTCTTTTCAAAGGTTACTCCCATCTCTTTAGGTTGCGATGTGCGTCACTTGTCGTAATTTGAGAGTTTTTCCTTTTTTTCGTAGATCTGTTTATTCAACATGTTTTATCTCTTTCGTGCATCCAAATCTCGAACCGTTTTCATCGCTGGATTCCTCGCATCGAGATACTTAAAACTAAATCTCATGTTGATAGATTTGATTGATTCTTTTTCACGAAAAAAAACAAATCGGGAGCATTTTTTTCCTTTCCAAAAAAGGCTCAAGGAGGCATGACTGTGCGTCTTGCGGAAGCAAATCCGTGCCTCCAGTAAAAGCAAACCCAGGCCTATTGCAGTTTAAAAAAAAAACATATTTTTTCTGTTTCCGAGAGGCACGACCGTGCTTCTTGCCGAAGGGAAAACAAATACATGTTTTCTTTCATTTCTGAAAGGCACGGCCGTGCCTCTCGCGGAAGGGGAAAACACATTTGTTTTGTTCAAAAGGTAAGAAAGACCGGTGAAAAACCGAAAAGCCAAAAGAAAACAATCTAAAATGCCGAAAATGCGTGCAGAAAAATAAAAAAATAAAAATGAGAGGGAGCGCCCCGAGCGCAACACATGGCCCACCTCCAGGTGACCCTTCTGAGGCTCCCGAAGGGGCCCTAGTTAATTAGGCGTTCCCTGTTTCTTCTGTGTTGGTTTTTGTTTTCAAATTTTTTGTCAGTTTGGTATGGTATGTTGTCGTTTTTATTTATATCTTTATGTTCCAAATTTCTATGTATTTTTCAAACCATGGGCATAATTCATATTTTTGCAATAGGGCAATTTTTAATTTTAAAAATATTTCTGAACTTGTGCATACTTTTAATAATTGACATCAGTTTTTTTTTGAATCTATGAACAATTTTTAAAACACAGACATTTTGAATTAGCAAACATTTAATGAATTTTTGGTGTTTTTTGCAACTCTAATAAAAATCACTAATATTGTTTGAAATGTTGAATATTTCTTGAAATTATGAACTTTCTTTGAATTCACTATTTTTTGGAGTTTGGGAACATATTTTTGAATTAAAAATATTATCTTCAACTTTAGAACAAATTTTTATAGTAATAGTATAAAAGTAATGACTATGTTTTCAAACTTGTGAACTTTTATGTCCGGGAACATTTTTACAATTTTGTGAATTTTTATTATTTTTTAACAATTGTTTTATCGTAATGTAGAATACTTTAATCTTCCTCGATTTTTAAAGTTATCTTTTGTTTCTGGTTTTTTTTCCTCCGAATGGGGTGGGGCTCAACCTAGCCGACTGGCCAACCAAGTAAAGCGAGATCCCATGAGGTGCGTGTTTGATCGCCCTCGCGCGCCCTATGCAAGCAGGTGCAATTCTTCAGTGATTTGCTTTCATCTTGTTTTTTACATGGGGATTGCTATGCGTCGGCCGGCGGATCTTTTAAAAAGATCCGCCGCCGCGCGAGCTATTTGATTTGGCACAATTTAGATTGAATATTTTCCTCTACTTTGCAACAGAGGCCTTGTTGCGGAAACATTTTGTGACAAAAGAATTGGTTGTGGACTATTATTTTTGTAATATAGGTTGTGTTGCAGATTGTTTTTTGCAACAAACATCTTGTTTCCGAATTTTTACATTTTTTTGCAACAAAGATCTTGTTGCGGAAAACATTTGTAACAAAGGCTGTGTTGTTGATTTTCCTTTTGCAACAAAGATAATGTTGCA
Source organism: Triticum aestivum (assembly GCF_018294505.1). Classification (NCBI taxonomy): domain Eukaryota; kingdom Viridiplantae; phylum Streptophyta; class Magnoliopsida; order Poales; family Poaceae; genus Triticum; species Triticum aestivum. The sequence continues at coordinate 70,001,151 of NC_057809.1, read as the reverse complement.
GATTTTTTACAACAGATATTATGTTACAAATTTTTTTAGTCCGCATCGTCGTGGTGCCACTCTAGCATTCCCTATGTTTCAGAAACATAAAGGATGTTACAAAATCCTAATGCATACAGTGTGTGGGTTGGCTTCCGTAGAGGGCGGACGTGAGGCGGAGAAATTGTACATACACATGGACTGTTTGATCAAAAGTGATCCAACAGCTCCGCGCACGGCAGATGCGAGAGCATGATCCGCTGGCTAAAAGGTAACATTTCCCTTTTTACATACAACAATACAACCGGTATCATAACTTTTCTCAATTCCCTAAATACACATACTAATATTTTATAAAATAAAGTCCCTATATGATGCCATCATCAATATAGAACTGAAATTGAAAATATAGATTAGAGAGTGGAAACGACTTAACTAAGTTTAATACGTTCTGCGTCAGAATATATGTGTGATGATGGTCGAGTGTACAGACATCTACGTGTTACATCTTGTACTTAGTACCTTTTTTATACTAGAAAATAAGCATTTGACACGTCACCAGATAAAGTGGGCAACAAGATTGTAGCAAGGAGAGGAATCTAAAGGAGGCGCACAAAGTCTGAAAGATGCAACCACATAACTGACATCAGGAGAAAAGAATCCAAACAAGGCAGAAAAGATGACCCACCAAGCTGGTAGTGGTGTCGTACCACAAAGCACACACAAGCTGATCAAGCCGTAACTAAGCAAAGATCCTAAAGAAACACCCACACGTGACAAGACAACAAACTGATACTTGGGAGTTGGGAAGAGTGAATCCTCTGGAAAGCTATTTCAGACCGGTGGAGGTAGGGTGAGATTTTTTGGTATAGATTTCAGTACACCGTTGTCGATGGCGGCGATGCTGCTGCCCACGATATACAATAAGTCCTTCCCGCTTCGTCGATATTGCGGTTGTGCACGGTGTGTCCTCAGATCTAGTTCTCCGGAATAGGGTTTTCTTCTGCAGGTTTGTTTCGGTGGCAAGGTCTTACAAACAGATGGTGCGACTGTTTTTCTTGGTTCTCTGGTTGACGAAGGTTGGCTAGCTTCAACCCGTGGAGTAGCGTGTGAGAGTGCGTTCCCCGACTCCGTCTGGCCGGACCTACAATGTTTTACAATCTTTGGTGTTTTCTTCTTTGGCGTGGTGATTTGCTACGTAGACTATGGTCGCCGACATCTTTTGATCTACATTGCCGATTTCTCAGACGGTATATCTACAAACTCATACACTTCAGCAAGTTAGCTCACTTGGAATGGAGGCCTAGAGACAGCAACAAGCTTTGATCATTGCACGTCGCCGGTGGATGCATGCGGAAGAAGACTTAGACATGACAGTAATTTGGATGCATTTTTAAATTTTTGTCAGAGTTTTTTTTTGTAAGGGTATGTGCCATTCAATATATGGTCTTTGGTCTTTTTGTAGAAACAAATAAACTGGGTGATGCACTATTGTGACCTAGAAAATGTTGGTGCCTTGGCTCAGTAGACAGGTTAGGATTTTTAGTCCTCGTAGCGAACAGCTTGGACGGATGATGGTGCTTCTTCTGCGAGTCAATCTTTTAAGCTTTGATCTCCCTCAAGTATGTCCATCTTGACCGATTAGACAGAGTTCGGGCGTTGATTGCTGCCAGCTCCTCATGGCGGCAAGATTAGAGGTTCTTGTCATCCTGAGATCTGGTGTCAGGTTCTTTAGGCGATTGAGGCTTTAGGGCGCCGTTCCTTAGGGACATATGCACGAAGACTCTTCGACTGTCACTGACATGGTCATGCTGGCTCCTGTATGGGAGTGGTGACAATGGCGCATCGGCGTCTCGTTCTGGTTGTAGCAATAGTCGTTCAGTGGTCCGGAGGCGTCGATGTAATTTTGTTATTTTTTAGGTGCTTTGTACTTCAGGCAAACCTTTATAATAGATTTGAGTTCTTTTCACAAATAATGCACTATTATATCTCTTTGGAAGATGATTAGGTCTTCGAGCAATTCTAGGAGAGTTGTCATATTGGTCTGGTCACCACAATAACTGTTATTATGATAGTTTTAGTCGTAAAGGTGAAAGCACAAGTGTTCCCCGGATGATTTTGGTAATTAATGTCAACATATCTCTTGTTGGACCAATACTTTCATCTAGCATATTTCAGATAAGTCCAACAGTGGAGTGGCATGAACTAGAGGATGTGGGACCCCTTCAAAATGATGAAGACAAATGATTGGCTCAAGCTCAAAGCTCAGGACTCTACATTTTTCATTTTAGTGATCCAAGATCACATTGAGTCCATAGGAAAGCCAATAGTATTAAGAGGGGATGAGGTGTTGCTTAATGAGGTTCTTGCTCAAAGTGCTAAGTGATATGCTCCACGACCCTCAACTACTTTCTCATATCCAAATATATCCCAAACCAAAAGTCAAACTCGGTCCCACTGACTTGATCTATCTGGCGCCACCGAGTTCTCTTGACACAGCCATAGCCAGAAATCCTAATCAATTCGGTCTCACCGATGGGATCTCGGTCTCATCGAGATGGGCTTGCAAACTCTTTGTTGCCTATTGCATTAATTTTGGTCTCACTGAAACATGACATCGGTCCCACCGAGTTTGCTTGGCCAACTCTCTGTTTAGCTTATTACTAAAATCGGTCCCACCGAATTTGTGTAATCGGTCCAACCGAGATGAGGCTTTACCCTAACCCTAGCACATCGGTCCCACCGAGTTGATTAAGTCGGTCCCACCGAAAACCATAACGGTCACATTATGAACTAAATCGGTCTGACCGAGTTGTATGATTCGGTCCCACCGAGTTTGGTGATTTGTGTGTAACGGTTAGATTTTGTGTGGAGGCTATATATACCCCTCCACCCACTCTTCATCCGTGGAGAGAGACATCAAAACATGCCTACACTTTCAACATACATTTTCTGAGAAAGAACCTTACACTTGTGTTGAGGTCAAGATACTTCATTCCAACCACATAAATCTTGATCTCTAGCCTCCCCCAAGTTGCTTTCCACTCAAATCATCTTTCCACCAAATCCTATCCTATGAGAGAGATTTGAGTGTTGGGGAGACTATCATTTGAAGCACAAGAGCAAGGAGTTCATCGTCAACACACCATTTGTTACCTCTTGGAGAGTGGTGTCTCCTAGATTGGTTAGGTGTCACTTGGGAGCCTCCGTCAAGATTGTGGAGTTGAACCAAGGAGTTTGTACGGGCAAGGAGATCGCCTACTTCGTGAAGATCTACCCTAGTGAGGCAAGTCCTTCGTGGGCAATGGCCATGGTGGGATAGACAAGGTTGCTTCTTCTTGGACCCTTCGTGGGTGGAGCCCTCTATGGACTCGCGCAACCGTTACCCTTCGTGGGTTGAAGTCTCCATCAACGTGGATGTACGATAGCACCACCTATCGGAACCACGCCAAAAATCTCCGTGTCTCCAATTGCGTTTGAACACTCCAATCCCATCTATTTACATTCTTGCAACTTGCATGACTTACTTTCCGCCGCTCATATACTCTTGTCATGCTTGCTTGAGATGTATTGTGAATGTTCAAACTTGTGCCAAAACTCCACTTCAACTTAAAGAAATTAAAAACTGTAACTTTTCTTGCTAAGAGTCTATTCACCCCCTCTAGACACCTCTTCTCGATTCCAATTGGTATCAGAGCATTGGTCTCCATTGCTTTGGTTTAAACACCTTTGGAGGAAGATGGATGAGTCTATGTTGGGGAGTCTTAGACGTAGAGTGCCTATTCTTGATGGGGAGTATTTTCATGGGTGGAAAAATGAGATGCTTGAGATCTTCAATGAATATCATTTGACCAAGTACATTACTACTCCTTGTGCTCGCATTGTTGATCCTTTGCATCCTACCCTTTATGAGTCTATTGGAATGATCCGTAATCTTAGAACGGTCAATTTAATCACTAGAGGTTTGCCTAGAAACTTGCTTGCTAGCTTGCCTACTTTTGATTGTGCCTACACCTTATGGAGATTTCTTGAGGAACGATTCCCAAATTATTCCTTGAAAATCCTAGATGAGATTCTTCATAAGTCTATTGCCTTGAGTAAGATGAGTTCTAATGATCCCAAGTTTGGTGATTGCTTATTTGAGCTTACTAATCTTACGAGTGCAAAAGGAGATGTTGGAATTATTAGCAATATCATTTTCGAAGTCATTAGAATCCATAGAGATGAACATTGTTACGGTCATACTTCTAATGAATTACCCTCTCTAGGAGTTGATCCATCACATGATGATGTTGAACATGGATACTATGATGAGGATGATGATAGTGACTATGATCTTGATGATGCGATGAGACACTTTGGTCTTATGGCTAATCTTCACGGCTACATGGCTGGAGGAAAGGAATGGGTCCTTGATAGTGGATGCACTGATCATATGACTGGAGACAAAGATATGTTTCGTGAGCTTGCTAAAAACAACGGCCCTCAAAAGTATGCCACTTTCGATGATAACTCAAAGGGTAAGGTGGCCATCTCACAGGATAGCTCCATAATGTATGTTATGCTCGTTGAATCTCTTGGCTACAATTTACTTTCTGTATCTAGACTTGCTGACTTTGGTTTCAGTGTCCTATTTACTAAAGTAGATTGTCAAGTGTTTCATAGAGATAACCATAAAATGGTCTTTACCGGAATACGTAGAGGTGATCTTTACATTGTTGATTTCACTAAAAAGGCTCAACCTAGAACCTGCTTAATTGCTAAATCTTCTAAAGGCTGGTTGCGGCATAGAAGGCTAGGTCATGTGGGCATGTGAAATCTTGATAAGCTTATTAAAGGTGATCATATCCTTGGATTAAAATATGTTATATTTGACAAGGGTAGACTTTGTAGTGCTTGTCAAGCAGGAAAACAAGTTGGAGGAAGTCATCCCGTGAAGAACATTATGACCACGAAAAGACCGCTTGAGCTACTTCATATGGATATTTTTGGTCCCAATGCCTATAAAAGTCTCGGTGGTAACTCATTCAGTCTGGTTATAATTGATGATTTTTCAAGATTTACGTGGGTGTTCTTTCTTGATGATAAGTCGCAGGTCCAAAAGATCTTCAAGAACTTTGCTAGGAAGGCCCAAAATCAATTTGAAGTGAAGATCAAGAAGGTTCATAGCGACAACAGAACGGAGTTCGTGGATACCTTTCTTGACGAAGAAGGGATCTCACATGAGTTCTCGGCTACGTACACGCCTCAACAAAATGGAGTTGTTGATAGGAAGAACTGAACTCTTATTGAGATGGCTAGAATGATGCTTGACGAGTACAAGACTCCAAAACACTTTTGGGCGGAAGCGGTTGAGACAGCTTGTCATGCAACAAATCGCTTGTATCTTCACAAGCTACTCGGCAAGACGGCATACGAGCTCCTCACCTGTAACAAACCCCAAGTTGGATACTTTCGAGTATTCGGCTCAAAGTGCTACATTCTTGATAAGCATCATCGTTCTAAATTTGCTCCTAAATCTCATGAAGGTTTCCTAATTGGTTATGGCTCAAACTCTCACACTTACCGGGTCTACAACAATTTCACCCGAAAGGTTGAAGAGACGGTAGATGTGAAGTTTGAGGAATCTATAATGGCTCGCAAGTAGAGCAATTGCCAATTGATGTAGGATACAAAGACCCTTCGGAAGCAATTCAAGACTTGTCTATCGGCAAGATTCGTCCAACGGAGGTGAAGGAGAGTACCTCGTCCGTCCAAGTGGAAGCTTTCACCTCACGACAAGGTGAACCAAGAGTTGACTTGGAAGCATCCGCGAGTGGGACACACCAAGACGAAGAAAACAAGGACGTACACCAAGATGAACCTCATCAACCTCCTTCAACACCACGACAAGAGAACGACAACGTCAATAATGAAGAAGGCCAAGAAGAAGAAGAACAAGATGAAGAAGATGTTCCACCCCGACCCAAGCAAAGCTTCCACGAGTTCGAGCAAGAGTCGCCAAAGACCATCCCGTCGAGCAAATCTACAATGATATCCAAACCAGGAGAATCACTCGCTCTAAAACTCATTTGGCTAACTTTTGTGAACATTATTCATTCATCTCTAGCATTGAACCTATGAAGGTTGAAGAAGCATTGGAAGATCCGGATTGGATAAATGCCATGCATGAAGAGCTACACAACTTTGAGAGAAATCAAGTGTAGACATTGGTTGAGAAGCCCGACAACAACCACAACATCATCGGTACCAAATGGGTGTTTCGCAACAAGCAAGACGAAGATGGTCAAGTCGTACGCAACAAATCTCGTCTAGTCGCCCAAGGCTACACTCAAGTCGAAGGTATGGACTACAGTGAGAGGTATGCCCCCGTTTCTAGACTTGAGTCCATCCGCATCTTACTTGCCTATGCTAATCATAACGATATCACTTTATACCAAATGGACATTAAAAGTGCTTTTCTAAATGGTGAAATTGAGGAGGAAGTTATGTTAAACAACCTCCCGGCTTTGTCAATCCTAAGAAACCCAATCATGTTTACAAACTTCACAAAGCCCTTTATGGTCTTAAACAAGCTCCTAGAGCGTGGTATAAATGCTTGACCAAGTTCCTTATTGAAAAAGGCTTTGAAATTGGAAAATTAGATCTACTCTTTTTACTAAAAGGGTTAATGGCGAGTTATTTGTATGCCAAATTTATGTTGATGATATCATATTTGGCTCAACTAACCCTCATTTTAGCGAGAAGTTTGGAAAGCTAATGTCAGAGAAGTTTGAGATGTCTATGATGAGTGAACTCAAGTTCTTTCTTGGTTTGCAAATCAAGCAAACTAAGGAAGGCACCTTTGTATCTCAAAAAAGTACACCAAGGACTTATTCAAGAAGTTCAACATGCAAGAAAGCAAAGGTATGAAAACTCCCATGCCTACTAGTGGACATCTTGACTTGACTAAGGATGGTGAACCGGTTGATCAAAAAGTTTACCACTCTATGATCGTTTCATTGTTATATCTATGTGCCTCTCGTCCCGATATTATGCTAAGTGTGTGCATGTGTGCATGATATCAAGCGCCCCCCAAAGAATGTCATCTTAAGGATGTGAAAAGGATAGTGAGATACTTAATACATACACCAAATTTTGGCATTTGGTATCCTAAGAGGTCATCTTTTGATCTTGGTGGCTACTCCAACTCGGACTATGCCGGAGACAAGGTTGATAGAAAGTACACTTCGGGTACTTGTCAATTTCTTGGTAGATCTCTTTTGTCTTGGTCTTCCAAGAAACAAAACTCGGTATCCTTATCCACCGCCGAAGCGGAATACATTGCCGCTGGTTCATGTTGTGCTCAATTACTTTGGATGACCCAAACTCTTAAAGATTATGGGATCAATGTGAAACATGTTACATTGCTTTGTGATAATGAGAGTGCTATTAAGATTGCTCATAATCCCGTGCAACATTCTCGAACTAAGCATATTGAAGTTCGTCATCATTTCATTCGAGATCATGTTGCTAAAGGGGACATTGATCTTAAGCATGTTCTATAAGCAATTGGCGGATATATTCACCAAACCGCGTGACGAGAAAGTCTTTTGCCATTTGAGAAGTGAATTCAACATCATTGATGCTTCAAACTTGGAGTAGGAACTCCATTTGGATACATGCAAGGCATGAATCTATGAAAAATCCTTGATATTTCTCTTATGATGATATTCATATGTCTTGGATATATTTGCACCCTTGCATGTTATCTAACCCTTGTAGGTACTTGGATGAATCTAAATCTATGAGATAGCAACCCACTCACATCTTCACCAAGTCTCTACAATATGGTGGTTGATGACAAGGAAGCACGAAACCCTTCAACATATCCTTTGACAAATTATATGTATCAAATTTCATGATTGTCATTTTGGATACACAAGTGCTCTTTCTTGCAAAACTAACCCATGTAGGTAGATGAACTCAACTCCAAATGGTGCTCCCAACCATTCTTATGCTACATCAACCTTGAGCACCCCACGCAAGTTCAACTACATGATCAAGATCAACACCACCACCACTAGTGCAGAATCAGGCAATAGCACCAGTTCGTAAGGCCCTTTAGTGCCGGTTCGGTAACCGGCACTAAAGTATGGGCACTAAAGCCCCCCCCCCTTTAGTACCGGTTCAGCATGAACCGGTGCTAAAGGGCAACCACGTGGCACGAGCCAGCTTCGGGGGCGCGTAAGACATTAGTACCAGTTGGTAACACCAACCGGTACTAAATGTTTGGGTGTGTTTTGGTTTTATTTTTTATTTTTACTTTAATTTTGTGTTTTCAATTTAATTTAGTGATTGTTTTACATTATAATGAGTTGTTAAATCATTAGGTGAAAGTACCACAGATTAGTTTGACTGGATGCATGTGGATCCTAGCTAAGTCATCAAGTATATGCCATATCCATATTATATATACTTGATCACCTAATTAAGTGATCGAGGTAATATGGATATGGCATATACTTGATCACTTAGCTAGAATCTATCCAGTTGAAACTAATCTGCGGCTTCTTTCATAAATGATATAATAACTCATCATCATCATCATCATATTAATATAAAAACTCTTGCATCATATATATCATCACCAACAATAGTTTTCATAGCTAGCTAAAAATCATCATATAATAGTCGTCTCATTACCACTACTTAATCATCATATAGTCATTACCGCTATCTAATCACCACCAACACTAGCTTAAAGAAGAAACATTCACTTGTACTAGAAGCAAAGATATCATCGAGTTCGACATGGTAATGATATTATAAGCATTCATAACACCACAAAAGCAAATCACTTTTTGAAATTAAGTTCAGGACGAAGAGCAGGGACATGAGAGGACAAGTACTAAGAGCATGAACTAGCTAATCACTCCTGCTGCTCTCTCTCTCAGGTAAAATAGCACAGAACATGTATAGCTTTCCCGATTCATCATATTGGAGCATGTAGATGAACCTGTCTCCTAATCGTGGGTTGCGCTTCTAATTGCTGCCCCCTAGTACTTCTCTGCAATCGTTCACAATTTTGCTCCAGTCTTTTACTATTAAGCATTCCTCGCTATTAGAAATCCTGAATGCACTAAAGTGCATTGTAGGATATCTTGGCCGTAAGCTAACAATATTCATGGTACCTTTAGTCTCAATCCAACCAGGCACAACATTCATCGGGAGTCCCTGTTGAAGAACATCGTATAGTAACATACTTAGCAATGAAGTTTAGCTTAAAAAATAATGTATGCAAAAGATGCACTCAGGAGAAATAATAGAAATCTTACCATCTTTTCTAAATATATGTGACCGCAGTTCAGTACGAACACTATTGGTCGCACGTTTTGAGTACTAACATTTCTAAGTGCAGGAAAAAAATTTGTCTTGACAGCATCAAGATCCTCAAGCCATGAAACATAATGACTTGTCTCCTCGTAGTTTAGTTCAGTCCCTGGATAGTGGACTGTCCTGTCTACCAAGCGCCGGACATGTTTGCTTGATTGAAAATAAGCTGTCAATATAAATTACCTGTCAACTCTTATTGAATAAACAATATCGAAGACATAAATATGGTTGAGGAACTCACATAATGGTAGAACTGGAGGCGTCTGCATATCGACCCAGATGTCTCTATTACCTTCAATATCATCTTCCGGACGAATATCAAAGGTGATAACCATATCAGGCTCAAATGCATAAGCCTTGCATAGTGCTTGCCAAGTTTTGCATTCAAAATAGGTGTATGTGTCTGCATTGTATAATTTGACGTTGAAGGTACAACCATGCTCGGTCTTCAAGTAAATTTTTTTTACCTCCATAGTTTTGTTAGGACTGAAACATATTTTATCCAAGACAAAAATTCTTGCATGGCAGGGGATATGCTAGTAGAATAGTGAAAAAATTAAAATTAGAAGTTGAAGCAAATGAAGCATAAGTAATGCTTAATTATGAAAAAAAACACTTGTCGTTCTGACTTACTGTATCCACTTCGAAGTTCTCATCCAGCTTGATGCTGAAGCGCTTATCATCAACTAGAAAATTTCTGCCACACAGGCCGCGCTGGTCTTCGCAGTATTCGCCACATAATGAAATCGTGTTCGTCGTCAGACGACATTCCTATGTTCATAGGTGAAACATTAAATACTTACTAGTTCTATTAATTCAACTAATTCAACTAGTTCTGTTAATTCAACTAGTTCAACTAGTTCTGTTAATTCAACTAGTTCAACTAATTAATTCAACTAATTCAACTAAGCACTTACGAAACATATACCTAAATAAAGTAACTCAACTAATTCAACTAACTAGTTCAACTAATTCAACTAAACTAGTTCTATTATTTTTTTTACTAAAAGTAAGGTAGCTAGTTATATATAGTAAAATGTTAATTAGATAATCAAATCTCATATAACTAAATTAAATATATATCTAACATATAATTTATATCTAATTCATCTAACATTTAACATTAATATCTAATATATGTTCATATATAGGTGAAACATTAAACACTTACTAGTTCTATTAATTTAACTAAATAAACTAGTTCTATTAGTTCAACTAAGCATTTACTAAAAATAAACTAGTTCTATATATAAAGTAGTTATATGTAGTAATATTTTAATTAGATCATCAAATCTTATATACCTAAATTTTCTTACTAAAAATAAACCAGTACTAATTCAACTAGCTAGTTCAACTAAGCATTTACTAAAAAATAAACTAGTTATATTAATTCAACTAGTTCAAATAATCTCATATACCTAATTAATTAATATCTAGCTAATTCATCTAACAATTGACATTAATATTTAACTTCTCTATCTAATTCATCTAACATTAACATTCTAACATTCTTATCTAGGTAATTCATCTAATTCGATCATCTAATTAACAATTTGACATGCATTAATCTAAAAAACAGAAACAGAAAATAAGTAAAAAAAAGTGTGTGTGTGTGTGTGTGCGCGCGCGCGTGCGTGTACGTGCTTGTGTGTGTGTGTACGATCGAGGGCGGCGGCGTACGGGCGGCGGGGCGATACGACAATGACAGGGGCAGCACGAGACGGCGACGACGGGCGGCGGGGGCGACGGCGAGCAGCGGGGGCGGCGACGACGATGTACGGCGCGCGGCGGGGGCAGCGAGAGGCCGGGGCGGAGCGAGACGGCGACGACGGGCGGCGACGACGACGTACGGCGCGTGGCGGGGATGGCGACGACGGGCGGCGAGGGCGGCGCGGCGGCGGTGGAGATGATATTGGGCGATGAAGCTAGTTGGATAGAAGAAGGGCGGCGCGCGGATGAAAACTGGATTTTTCGTAAGTGTCATATATATAGGAGGGACCTTTAGTACCGATTGGTGGCTCCAACCGGTACTAAAGTCCAATTTTGGCCAGGTCAAGAGGCGGGAAGCGAACCCCTTTAGTACCGGTTTGTGGCTCCAACCGGTACTAAAGGCCCCCCATTAGTGCCGGTTGGAGCCACGAACCGGTACTAAAGGTGTTGCGCTGCCACCCGCGATGCACAATGTTTAGTCCCACCTCGCCGAGCGAAGGGCAGTCGCATTAGTTTATAAACCTAGTCGCGGCTGCTCCTTCGAACTCCTCTATATAGCAGGCTTCTGGGCCTAACTATGGTGCGCTGTCGTGAGAGTCTGCCGGACCTTCTGGGCCTGAATTTGCACACCCTAGGTCTGGCAGGCCCACTGGACAGCGCCCCAACAATTTTTTTATATTTTTTCTTTTCTACATTATTTATTTTCTTCTATTTATTTTTGAGTAATTTTTTATATAGTTTTTTTATTTTCTGCATTATTTATTTTCTTCTATTTATTTTTGAATAATTTTCTTATATAGTTTTTTTTCTTTTCTGCTTTATTTATTTTCTTCTATTTATTTCTGAGTAATTTTTTTTCTGTATTTAGTTTCTTTGTGACCCTCTCTACTCTTTCGCACATGCTATGCGAGTGAAATGATGATACCATGGCAAGTGTCAACATTTTCAGAGTTCATTTTGTAGTGATTTTCAATTTCACGGTCATTTAGCTCTCTAAACAATTTGGTAAATGACTGAAAAACAACAAATAATGTCAGAACGTGTTGGAAATTGATGACGTCGCTTTGAATGTTGCATAATGAACATAAAAGAAGTCGTGATTTCAAATAAGTATAAAAAACATTGAAGTGCCCGTGTAACAGATGAGTTCTCGTCCGAACCCTGATACTCCGAAAGACATTGTCCAGTTTGTACAGGAAATGCGTCCAGTTTTTGCCGTGACCCTCTCTACTCTTTCGCACATGCTATGCGGGTGAAATGATGATACCATGGCAAGTTTCAACATTTCTAGAGTTTATTTTGTAGTGATTTTCAATTTCACGGTCATTTAGCTCTCTAAACAATTCGGTAAATGACTGAAAAACAGCAAATGATGTCAGAACGTGTTGGAAATTGATGATGCCGCTTTAAATGCTGCGTACTGAACACAAAAGAAGTCAGGATTTCAAATAAGTATAAACAACATTGAAGTGCATGTGTAACAGATGAGTTCTCGTCCAAAACCCTGATACTCCGAAAGACATTGTCCAGTTTGTACACGAAGTGCGTCCAGTTTTTGCCGTGACCCTCTCTACTATTTCGCACATGCTATGCGGGTGAAATGATGATACCATGGCAAGTTTCAACATTTTAGAGTTCATTTCGTAGTGATTTTCAATTTCACGGTCATTTAGCTCTCTAAACAATTCGGCAAATGACTGAAAAACAACAAATGATGTCAGAACGTGTTGGAAATTGATGAAGCCACTTTGAATGCTGCATACTGAACGCAAAAGAAGTCGGGATTTCAAATAAGTTTAAAAAATATTGAAGTGCCCGTGTAACAGATGAGTTCTCGTCCGAAACCCTGATACTCCGAAAGACATTGTCCAGTTTGTACACGAAGTATGTCCAGTTTTTGCCGTGACCCTCTTTACTCTTTCACACATGCTATGCGGGTGAAATGATGATACCATGGCAAGTTTCAACATTTTCATAGTTCATTTTGTAGTGATTTTCAATTTCACGGTCATTTAGCTCTCTAAACAATTCGGTAAATGACTGAAAAATAGCAAATGATGTCAGAACGTGTTGGAAATTGATGACGCCGCTTTGAATGCTGCGTACTGAACGCAAAAGAAGTCGGGATTTCAAATAAGTTTGAAAAACATTGAAGTGCCCGTGTAACAGATGAGTTCTCGTCCGAAACCCTGATACTCCGAAAGACATTGTCCAGTTTGTACACGAAGTGCGTCCAGTTTTTGCCGTGACCCTCTCTACTCTTTCGCACATGCTATGCGGGTGAAATGATGATACCACGGCAATTTTCAACATTTTCATAGTTCATTTTGTAGTGATTTTCAATTTCACGGTCATTTAGCTCTCTAAACAAATCGGTAAATGACTGAAAAATAGCAAATGATGTCAGAACGTGTTGGAAATTGATGATGTCGCTTTGAATGCTGCATACTAAACGCAAAAAAATTCTGGAGTTCAAATAAGTTTAAAATACATTGAAGTGCCCGTGTAACAGATGAGTTCTTGTCTGAAACCCTGATACTCCGAAAGACATTGTCCAGTTTGTACACGAAGTGTGTCCAGTTTTTGTCGTGACCCTCTCTACTCTTTCACACATGCTATGTGGGTGAAATGATGATACCATGCCAAGTTTCAACATTTTAAGAGTTCATTTTGTAGTGATTTTCAATTTCATGGTCATTTAGCTCTCTAAACAAATCAGTAAATGACTGAAAAATAGCAAATGATGTCAGAACATGTTGGAAATTGATGACGTCGCTTTGAATGCTGCATACTAAACACAAAAAGTCCGGAGTCCAAATAAGTTACTAAAAATAAAAAAGAGGTGCAATGCTGGTTAATTAGCTTCAAGCCTTTCGGAATAGTGTAGGTTGCACTGCACATAGCTCTGTGCAATCTATGCTATTCCGAAAGGCTTGAAGCTAAGCAACATGCAGGTGAGCATTGCGCCTCTACTTCATTGTCTTTGCACTCACGGCTTATAAACCGCTCATACTGCCTCTCTCTTGGCGAGGTGGGACTAAAAATTAGCTTACTAAGAAACTCTAGTACCGGTTCATGCCATGAACCGGTACTAAAGGTCTTCGTGGGGCCCCAGCCTGACCACAGCCTGACACAGCCTCATTAGTACTGGTTTGTGGCATGAATCGGTACTAAAGGTTGCCCACGAACCGGTACTAATGAGTCCGCCCGCCTAGCCGTTGGAACCGACACTAATGGACACATTAGTGCCGGCTCAAATTCAAATCGGCACTAATGTGCTTCACGTTTGACCCTTTTTCTACTAGTGCACCCAAGGTATGTCATTCCATCTTAGAGAAGCTTTACCTCAAGACATAGGTCAAAGCAACTCAGCAATATGTGAATACATCAAATGCTTAAACGAAACATGTTAACCCCATTTTGAGCTTAAATGATGAGTATGACTTACGATCAAGTGTTCTTACTTGACTCCTCAGTCAATATACTCTAACATAGGTGACTTTGTCACCACCCAATTCTAGATGAAATTCTCTAGTGTTTCCTTGAGTTTTTGCAAACTTCATCTAGATTTTCTTTTCTTTGTTTTGTTCTGCATTCCTTGCATCCAATTCCTTGCAAATCCTTGTGAGATCTTTCTTGTCTAGTGAGTTGAGGTGACAAGTGTTTTCTCTGTGATAAACTCGGTCACACCGGTTTGTTGTATTCGGTCCAACGGAACTCTTTCGGTGCAACCGGAACACACCACTCAGTGCAACCGATTTCACTACAGGAAAGACAACATGTCACTTGTTCCTGCATTCTTTTTACTCCAGCTTCACTCAATGATTCTTGTCCTCTACCAGCATCACATTAGACTTGCTACTTTGCTTTGTGACTCAAGGACCGAACCCATTTGTAACAAACATCCAGAAGAGCCCTTCTTGGAAATTGATGTCAAAGGGGGAGAGAGAGATCACATCAAAGCTTAATCATTTCTATAGGGTGAGAGAGAATACTCAGGGGGAGAGAGTTCTTCAATGAGAAAGAAGTATCACATCAAAGACCCCGGATGCTTGATGTTTAAGAGGAGAGAAGTTACATGTCTTTAAGAGGGGAAAGACATGTTCATATTTGATTGTTTGCATTTGCTTTTTTTTCGTTGCTCTAATTTTCTGTTCCCTATCTTCTCCCAGTATCCCAAGCAAGATTCATGGGGAGCAACACATCTAAGTGAAGAAAATCCTTGAATTCATTGCATATCTTTACCTTTGGGACATGTCTATATCCAATAGAGTACTCAGTACTCACTCTCTACATGTCATGCCAGTCTTGCTACTCCTGTGGTTTCTTTGTTTACTCTGGCTAGTAGATGTACCTGTGTTATCTAACCTTGTTTACTCAGGTTCATTTCTCCTAAGACAACTCAAGACCACAAGGTAAGTATATGCATCACACTCATGTGCATGAGGACTTCTTGCTGATGTACATATTGTTTGCAAGAAAGACTCATGAGCATGTAGGTACATTTCTTATATTTACATCTTTTGCTCTGATGCATATAGCCAAGATACATGTAACACATTGCTTACTCTGTCATGCTATGCATTCACATGTTCTTATATTCCATATTTACAAGATTGCATACATATAGGGGGAGCCTATGCATGTTACATGTCTTTCCAAAGCTTTACCTGTTATTCTCTATATCTTTATCTAAAGCTTTGATGTATGTTGTCATCAATTACCAAAAAGGGGGAGATTGAAAGCACAAGTGCTTCCCGGGTGATTTTGGTAATTAATGTCAACATATCTCTTATTGGACTAATACTTTCATCTAGCATATTTCAGATAAGTCCAATAGTGGAGTGGCATGGACTAGAGAATGTGGGACCCCTTCAAGATGATGAAGACAAATAATTGGCTCAAGCTCAAAGCTCAGGACTCTACATTTTTCATTTTAGTGATCCAAGATCACATTGAGTCCATAGGAAAGCCAATACTATTAAGAGGGGATGAGGTGTTGCTTAATGAGGTTCTTGCTCAAAGTGCTTAGTGATATGCTCCACAACCCTCAACCACATTCCCATATCCAAATATATCCCAAACCAAAAGTCAAACTCGGCCCCATTGATTTGATCTATCCGGTGCCACCGAGTTCTCTTGACACAGTCACTGCCAGAAACCCTAATCAATCCGGTCTCACCGATGGGATCTCGGTCTCACCGAGATGGGCTTGCAAACTCTCTGTTGCCTATTGCATTAATTTCGGTCTCACCGAAACATGACATCGGTCCCATCGAGTTTGCTTGGCCAACTCTCTGTTTAGCTTATTGCCAAAATCGGTCCCACCGAATTTGTGTAATCGGTCCAACCGAGATGATACTTTACCCTAACCCTAGCACATCGGTCCCACCGAGTTGATCAAGTCGGTCCCACCGAAAACCCTAACGGTCACATTATGAACTAAATCGGTCTAACCGAGTTGTATATTCGGTCCCACCAAGTTTAGTGATTTGTGTGTAACGGTTAGATTTTGTGTGGAGGCTATATATACCCCTCCACCCACTCTTCATTCATGGAGAGAGCCATCAAAACATGCCTACACTTCCAACATACATTTTCTGAGAGAGAACCACCTACACTTGTGTTGAGGTCAAGATACTTCATTCCAACCACATAAATCTTGATCTCTAGCCTTCCCCAAGTTGCTTTCCACTCAAATCATCTTTCCACCAAATCCTATCCTATGAGAGAGAGTTGAGTGTTGGGGAGACTATCATTTGAAGCACAAGAGCAAGGAGTTCATCATCAACACACCATCTGTTACCTCTTGGAGAGTGGTGTCTCCTAGATTGGTTAGGTGTCACTTGGGAGCCTCCGTCAAGATTGTGGAGTTGAACCAAGGAGTTTGTACGGGCAAGGAGATCGCCTACTTCGTGAAGATCTACCCTAGTGAGGCAAGTCCTTCGTGGGCGATGGCCATGGTGGGATAGACAAGGTTGCTTCTTCTTGGACCCTTCGTGGGTGGATCCCTCTATGGACTCGCGCAACCGTTACCCTTCGTGGGTTGAAGTCTCCATCAACGTGGATGTACGATAGCACCACCTATCGGAACCACGCCAAAAATCTCCGTGTCTCCAATTGCGTTTGAACACTCCAATCCCATCTATTTACATTCTTGCAACTTGCATGACTTACTTTCCGCCGCTCATATACTCTTGTCATGCTTGCTTGAGATGTATTGTGAATGTTCAAACTTGTGCCAAAACTCCACTTCAACTTAAAGAAATTAAAAACTGTAACTTTTCTTGCTAAGAGTCTATTCACCCCCTCTAGACACCTCTTCTCGATCCTACAAAAGGCCACTCTAGTAGAACTGCCATCCCACCCTTGACCGACGTAATTTTTGAAGGGCGCTCCAAACCAAGCCTGTGAGCCTCGATATTTAGGGGTTATGTGTGTGTGAGCGAACTCCATCCAAAAAATGGTTGGTGCGAGTGACATTTTCCTCTCATGTAGCTCTTTCCGCATGCGCCTACCCCCCTCGTCATAGAGCCCGCTTTTAATCGCTTTCAGTCGTCCACATTCCTCACCGAAAATGCATCAATGACGTCATGCCCCCCTCATCCAATTCTATCGGTTTGGAGTCGGATTCGACGACTTCAATGGCTACTACCCCTCTAGTGTCCGATCATCGTCGCCTAGCTCAGCACCTCGTCCACCCTACCAGCAAAGAGTCCGACATAGAGGTGGCAAACCTCGCGTGTATGCAGCTACCTCTCCACGCTGGTACCACAACTTCCCTCAGCAAAGGGACTGGGAAAGAAGACATGGGAAGGCACATGTCATTCTCCCTTGGGTGTCTTCCTAGTCCTTTACCAGACAAAAAAAGTGATGAGGTAAAAAAACATCATTTGTCCTGTGTTCATTTTTATGTTAGATTGAATGTGAGGTGACAGTGGGAAATTGTTGGTGAATGTGCAACATTTGTGATTTAGCGACGAATTCGTGGGGACAGGGGGTCGACCTTCAAGGACGAATTATTTCTCGATGATACGATGGGTGATTCCAGACAAATGATGTCGATCTTGATGGTGCATCATTGTCGCCTTTTTATCATGTGTCTGGCAGAGATACATAATTCGATCAATTAGAACCATCTATCTCATCGAGGAAGGCTTCAATTCGGGGAGCAAACTTCACGCCCAATGAGTCTATTGCGCTTTTCATGGCATGAGACGATATCTCCCTTGATGCGGTTGCAGATATATATCAATCGAGCACAAAGTACTAGAAGCACAGCGAGGAGTGATAACCCACAAGTATAGGGGATCACAACAGTTTTCGAGGGTAGAATATTCAACCCAAATTTATAGATTCGACACAAGGGGAGCCAAAGAATATTTGAAGGTATTAGCAGCTGAGTTGTTAATTCAACCACACCTGGAGATTAATTATCTGCAGCAAAGTGATCAGTAGCACAATAGTATGATAGTTTTGGTAGTAGTGACAGCAGCAATGGTAACAATAACAGTGGTAGCAGTAATTTTGTAGCAAGTGTAACAGTGATGATATTAGTAGTAACTTAGCAGAAACAATATAAGATAAATTCATAGGCATTGGATAGGTGACTTGTTGGATGATATTCATCATGTGACAATTATAACCTAGGGCGATATGGCACTAGCTCCAGTTCATCGATATAATGTAGGCATGTATTCCGTAAATAGTCATACATGCTTTATTAAAAGAATTTGCATGACATCTTTTGTCCTACCTCCCGTGGCAGCGGGGTCTATATTGGAAACTAAGGGATATTAATGCCTCCTTTTAATAGAGAACTAGAACAAAGTATTAACACATAGTGAATACATGAACTCCTCAAACTACGGTCATCACCGAGAGTGGGCCCGGTTGTTGTCACTCCGGGGTTGTCGGATCATAACCGTAGTAGGTGACTATAACTTGCAAGATCGGATCTAAAACATGGATATAATGATGAATTCATAAACGGTTCAGATCTGAAATCATGGCACCCGGGCCCAAAGTGACAAGCATTAAGCATAGCAAAGTCATAGCAACATCAATCTAAGAACATAGTGGATACTAGGGATGAAAGCACAAGTGCTCCCTTGGTGATTTTGGTAATTAATATCAATATATCTCTTGTTGGGCTAATGTTTCTACCTAGTGTGTTTCAGACAAGTTCAACAATGGAGTGGCATGGACTAGAGGATGTGGAACCCCTTCAATATGCTAAGGACAAAGGATTGGCTCAAGCTCAAAGCTCAGGACTCTACATTTTCTATTTTAGTGATCCAAGATCACATTGAGTCCATAGGAAAGCCAATACTATTAAGAAGGGATGAGGTGTTGCTTAATGGCTTGCTTGCTCAAAGTGCTTAGTGATATGCTCCAAAGCCCTCAACCACTTTCTCACTTCCAAATTTGTCCCAAACCAAAAGTCAAACTCGGCCCCACCGATTCTTTCTCTCCGGAGCCACCGAGTTCAGTTGACATAGCCACTGCCAGAAACCCTTATCAGTTCGGTCACACCGATGGGATCTTGGTCTAACCGAGATGGGCTTGCAAACTCTCTGTTACCTATTGCAATATTTTTGGTCCCACCGAGATATGCAATCGGCCCCACCGAGTTTGCTTGGCCAACTCTCTATTTCGCTTAGTACCCAAATCGGTCCCACCGAGTTTGAGTAATCGGTCAAACCGAGTTTTGGATTTACTCTAACCCTAGCACATCGGTCCCACTGAGTTGATCCAGTCGGTCCCACCGAAACACCTAACGGTCACATTATGAACCAAATCGGTCTAACCGAATTCTCTAAATCGGTCCCACCGAATTTGGTGATTTGTGTGTAACAGTTAGATTTTGTGTGGAGGCTATAAATACCCCTCCACCCACTCTTCATTTGTGGAGAGAGCTATCAGAACATGCCTACACTTCCAATACATATTTTCTGAGAGAGAACTACCTGCACTTGTGTTGAGGTCAAGATATTCCATTCCAACCACATAAATCTTGATCTCTAGTCTTCCCCAAGTTGCTTTCCACTCAAATCTTCTTTCTACCAAATCCAATCCTATGAGAGAGAGTTGAGTGTTGGGGAGACTATCATTTGAAGCACAAGAGCAAGGAGTTCATCATCAACACACCATTTGTTACTTCTTAGAGAGTGGTGTCTCCTAGATTGGCTAGGTGTCATTTGGGAGCCTCCGACAAGATTGCGGAGTTAAACCAAGGAGTTTGTAAGGGCAAGGAGATCGCCTACTTCGTGAAGTTCTACCCTAGTGAGGCAAGTCCTTCGTGGGCGACGCCATGATGGGATAGACAAGGTTGCTTCTTCGTGGACCCTTCGTGGGTGGAGCCCTCCGTGGACTTGCGCAACCTTTACCCTTCGTGGGTTGAAGTCTCCATCAATGTGGACGTACGATAGCACCACCTATCGAAACCACGGATAAAAAATCACTGTGTCTCCAAATTGCGTTTGCACACTCCAATCCCTTCTCTTTACATTCTTGCAACTTGCATGCTTTACTTTCCGCTGCTCATATATGATAACCCACAAGTATAGGGGATCGCAACAGCTTTCGAGGGCAGAGTATTCAACCCAAATTTATTGATTCGACACAAGGGGAGCCAAAGAATATTCTCAAGTATTAGCAGCCGAGTTGTCAATTCAACCACACCTGGAAACTTAGTATCTGCAGCAAAGTGTTTAGTAGCAAAGTAATATGATTGTAGTGGTAACAGTAGCAATAGGTAATAGTAGTAAAAGTAATGTTTTTGGTATTTTGTAGTGATGATAGCAATAGCAACGTAAAAGTAAATAAGCGTAAACCGGTATATGGAAAGCTCGTAGGCATTGGATCAATGATGGATAATTATGCCGGATGCGGTTCATCATGTAACAGTCATAACATAGGGTGACACAGAACTAGCTCCAATTCGTCAATGTAATGTAGGCATGTATTCCAAATATAGTCATACGTGCTTATGGAAAATAACTTGCATGGCATCTTTTGTCCTACCCTCCCATGGCAGCGGGGTCCTAATGGAAACTAAGGGATATTAAGGCCTCCTTTTAATAGAGAACCGGAACAAAGCATTAGCACATAGTGAATACATGAACTCCTCAAACTACGGTCATCACCGGTAAGTATCCCGATTATTATCACTTCGGGGTTAACGGATCATAACACATAATAGGTGACTATAGACTTGCAAGATAGGATCTAGAACTCTCATGTATTGATGAAAACATAATAGGTTCAGATCTGAAATCATGGCACTCGGGCCCTAGTGACAAGCATTAAGCATAGCAAAGTCATAGCAACATCAATCTCAGAACATAGTGGATACTAGGGATCAAACCATAACAAAACTAACTCGATTACATGGTGAATCTCATCCAACCCATCACCGTCCAGCAAGCCTACGATGGAATTACTCACGCACGGTGGTGAGCATCATGAAATTGGTGATGGAGGATGGTCGATGATGACGATGGCGACGAATCCCCCTCTCCGGAGCCCCGAACAGACTCCAGATCAGCCCTCTCGAGAGGTTTTAGGGCTTGGCGGCGGCTCCATATCATAAAACGCGATGATTTATTCTCTCTTATTTTTTTCTCCCTGAAAGCAGTTCTATAGAGTTGGAGTTGGAGTCGGGAGGTCTCCAGGGGGCCCACGAGGTAGGGGGGCGCCCCCCACCCTCGTGAGAAGGGTGTGGGCCCCCTGGTCTTCATCTTTGGCGAGGATTTTTTATTATTTATTGTAAGATATTCCGTGGAGTTTCAGGTCATTCCGAGAACTTTTGTTTTCTGCACATAAAACAACATCATGGCAATTCTGCTGAAAACAGCATCAGTCCGGGTTAGTTCCGTTCAAATCATACAAGTTAGAGTCCAAAACAAGGGCAAAAGTGTTTGGAAAAGTAGATACGACGGAGACGTAACAACTCCCCCAAGCTTAAACCCCTGCTTGTCCTCAAGCAATTCAGTTGACAAACTGAAAGAAATAAAGAAAAACTTTTACAAACTCTGTTTGCTCTTGTTGTTGTAAATATGTCAAGCTAGCATTCAAGTTTTCAGCAAAGAATATAACTAACCACATTTGCAATAATTCTCAGGTCTCATGATTACTCATATCAATAACATAATCAACTAGCAAGCCATAATAATAAATCTCGGATGACAACACTTTCTCAAAACAATCATAATATGATATAACAAGATGGTATCTCGCTAGCCCTTTGTGAGACCGCAAAACATAAATGCTGAGCACCTTTAAAGATCAAGGACTGACTAGACATTGTAATTCATGGTAAAAGAGATCCAATCATAGTCACACCAAATATAAATTAATAGTAATGAATGCAAATGACAGATGCGCTCTCCAGCTAGTGCTTTTTAATAAGAGGGTGATGACTCAACATAAAAGTAAATAGATAGGACCTTCGCAGAGGGAAGTAGGGATTTGTAGAGGTGCCAGAGCTCGGTTTTAAAATAGAGGTGAATAATATTTTGAGCGGTATACTTTCATTGTCAACATAACAACCAAGAGATGGCGATATCTTCCATGCTACACACATTATAGGCGGTTCCCAAACAGAATGGTAAAGTTTATACTCCCCCTCCACCAACAAACATCAATCCATGGCTTGCTCGAAACAACGAGTGCCTCCAACATACATCAGGTCCCAGGGGGAGTTTTTTTTTGCAATTATTTTGATTTAGTTTGCATAAAGCATGGGACTGGGCATCTCGGTGACCAGCCCTTTATCTCGTGAGTGAGGAGCGGAGTCCACTCCTCTTGAGAATAACCCGCCTAACATGGAAGATACAGACAACCCTAGTTGATACATGAGCTATTCGAGCATACAAAATAGGATGATTATTTGAAGGTTTAGAGTTTGGCACATACAAATTTACTTGGAACGGCAGGTAGATATCGCATATAGGAAGGTATAGTGGACTCATGTGGAATAACTTTGGGGCTTAAGGAGTTTGGATGCACAAGCAATATTCCCGCTTAGTACAGGTGAAGGCTAGCAAAAGACTGGGAAGCGACCAACTCGAGAGCGACAACAGCCATGTACATGCATTAAAATTAATGAACATTGGATGCAAGCATAAGTAGGATATAATCCACCATGAACATAAATATCGTGAAGGCTATGTTGATTTGTTTCAACTACATGCGTGAACATGCGCCAAGTCAAGTCACTTAAATCATTCAGAGGAGGATACCACCCTATCATACCACATCATAACCAGTTTAATAGCATGTTGGCACGCAAGGTAAATCATTATAACTCATAGCTAATCAAGCATGGCACAAGCAACTATGATCTCTAATTGTCATTTCAAACATGTTTATTCATAACAAGTTGAATCAAGAATGATGAGCTCATCATATTTACAAAAACAAAAGAGGTCGAGTTCATACCAGCTTTTCTCATCTCAGTCAGTCCATCATATATCATCATAATTTCCTTTCACTTGCACGACTGAATGATGTGAATAATAATAAGAGTGCACGTGCATTGGACTAAGCTGGAATCTGCGAGCATTCAATAAACAGGAGAAGACAAGGCAATATGGGCTCTTTTGTCAGATAAATAATAATGCATGTAAGAGCCACTTCAACAATTTAATCATGGTCTTCTCCTACTGACCCCCAAAGAAAAGAAAAGAAATAAAACTATTTACACGGGAAAGCTCCCAACACGCAAAAGAAGAACAAGAAATCTTTTTGGATTTTCTTTTTAATTACTACTACAAGCATGGAAAGTAAATTAATTAAAAGCTACAACTATTTTTTTGTTTTTTCTTAAGGTTTATTAAACACACAAGAAGAAAGCATAAAAGAAAATAAACTAGCATGGATGATACAATGAAAAATTATGAGCACCGACATCTGGCAATGAGTGTGTGTGAACATAAATGTAATATCGATGAGAAATACGTACTCCCCCAAGCTTAGGCTTTTGGCCTAAGTTGGTCTATGGTCACGGCTGGCCTGGTTGATATCCATAATAATAGTTGTTGGGGTCGTACTGTGATGCAGCGGCTATCGCCTCCTGAGCTGCAGTGTGGAGACAAGCGGCCTCCGCTCTCCTCTCGTACTCATCTGCCTCCTCTCTGGTAATAGTATATCCTCCTCTTGCCTGATAATCAAAGAAAGCAGGAGCAGGGAGAGTAATATGGACAGCACGGCGTCTGTCAAAGATTAGTCGGTACTGGAGAGGTGATTCGTTCCTCACGACAAAATGGTGGGAAACCATAGAATCAAAATCTAAATAAGCAGGAGGCAACTCCATGTCTCCTTCACAAACGTCTATCTCAAGAAATTTTGCTAAGCGGGTTGCATAAATTCCTCCAAAGAAATCTCCATTATGTCTATTATGATGCAACCTACGAGCTACAATGGCTCCCATATGATAAGATTGGTCTCCTGACACAGCACTCCTTAGAATGCTAAGGTCAGGGACACACATGTGACATGCTTCATCCTTAGCATTTATGCACCTACCTATGAAGAGAGCAAAATAATGTATAGCAGGAAAGTGAATGCTCCCTATGGTAGCTTGCGTTATATCTCTGGATTCCCCTACAGTTATACTAGCAAGAAAGTTTCTAAATTCAGATTTAGGGGGATCCCTAACACCACCCCATTGTGGAAGTTTGCAAGCAAAAGTGAAATCCTCTAAGTCCATGGTATAAGATTTGTCATAAAGATCAAACATGACTGAAGGAGAATTACGCGAAGATGAATACTCAAACCTCCTCACAAAAGAGCTTGTGAGCTCATGATACTGGGGGCATTTGTCTGCCTCAAAGTCCTCAAGACCGGCATTACACAAATATGCGTTAAATTCTTCTTTAATTCCTGCACGATCCATAAAATTTTCAGAAGGCCACTCACAAGGACGCACTGGAGCGTCTCTTGGTGGCTCTTCATCAGCGTCACGCATTGCAAGCCTGGGTCCTTGCTTCCTTGAAGGACCACCTTGGAAAATTTTCCTAAACATATTTCTTCCTCTGAAAAATTCTGAATTTTTTTAGTAACTTCAAAATAAAAGTAAACCAAACTCAATAATATTGATAGCAACTACTCCTACAAGTGCCTAGGGCCTATATCATGCATCAAAACTACTTTTGACCATATAAATTTGACATGCAAGCTCAAGAACAGGGTCACCTAAGCAACACAAATTTGCAATGAATAAAGCACTAGAACAAAAACTAATTGGACCAATGGAGGAGTCACATACCAAGAAACAATCTCCCCAAGCAGTTTTGTGAGAGGTGCTTTGAGCAAGGAGATCGAAAATGGCAGCAAAACGAGCTTGGACTCGGGTTTGAGCTGGTTTTTCGTGTTTGGGGGAGGAAGATGAAGTGTGTGGCTAAAAGAATAAGTGGAGGAGGGCCACCATGGGCCCACGAGGTAGGGGGCGCACCCTCCACCCTTGTGGCAAGGTGGTTGGCCCCCCGGGTGTGTTCTTTGTTTCATAAATCCTCAAATATTCTATAAAAAAATCATATTTAATTTTTAGGGCATTTGGAGAACTTTTATTTCCGAGGTATTTTTATATTGCACGGATAATCAGATAATAGACAGAGAATTATTTATTTTTACTTTAGTTCAACTAAATAACAGAAAGTAAAAGTGGGGTACAGAAGGTTGTGCTTCTAGTTTCATCCATCTCATGCTCGTCAAAAGGAATCCACTAACAAGGTTGATCAAGTCTTGTTAACAAACCCATTCCTATTAACATGAAACCGGAGAAATTTCGAATAACACTAGGGTACCTCAACGAGGATATGCACATCCCCAATAATAAGTATATCATATCTCTTCTTGACAGTAGGAAGAGGAAATTCAAAACCTCCAAATATAATCGATGGAACTTTTCCGATAGAATTGATACTATGAACTTGAGGTTGTTTCCTCGGGAAGTGTATCGTATGCTTATTACCATTAACATGAAAAGTGACATTGCCTTTGTTGCAATCAATAACAGCCCCTGCAGTATTAGGAAAAGGTCTTCCAAGAATAATAGACATACTATCGTCCTCGGGAATATCAAGAATAACAAAGTCCGTTAAAATAGTAACGTTTGCAACCACAACAGGCACATCCTCACAAATACCGATAGGTATAGCAGTTGATTTATCAGCCATTTGCAAAGATATTTGTCAGGACCCCGATTCCAAGTCACATCGATCTAGCCGGTAACACCTCATATCACTTTGCGGCCTCACGCATGGTATTCCCACGGGTGTCGCCTTACCATGGCCCAGGACCGTTTGCGCCTTTCGGCTCACGTATATGATAGTGTTGCATCGATATGACAGAGAACCCGGGCCGACATGACTAGTCGTGAACCCAAAGTGGCACTAACTTACGGGGACAGGCATACATGAATCAACATCGAGCATGTCGGTCAGCAGCGTGCGAATCCGGGCTGTAGCACTGGGCTAATAGGACTCCGGTGAACCGGGTTGTAGCAGGCTAGGCAGGACTCCGGATGTCACCGCGTGACATTTCCCCGAAGGGACAGACACAGGAACGAAGTGAATCACATGCCGGCCAGTCAAGTGTTTCGGAGCAGTAGTGCTGGGCTAGCAGGACTCTGGTGAACCGGGCTATAGCGGACTACTATGGCTCATGGAAGCACAATACTACATTTCCCCATAAGAGAGGCTACCAAGGATAAGCAACTAGGTTGTCGGATCCCACACATACCAAGCATTTCAATCATACACACAATATGCTCAATATGTGCAATACAACCTGGCATCACAACAAGACTCTACGACTCGGAGTATTTATTCATTAGGCTTCGAGGAGCGAGATACTACAAACATGGGTCTCATGACCCAACATACAGAGCATACAAGCAACAAGCACATGCGGAAGCTTAACATGTCTGAGTACAGACATCTACAAATGAAAAAGGCTGTGAAGCCTGACTATCTACAAGACCCTCCCAAGGGTACAAGATCGTAGCTGAGGTAACAAGCTAAACATCGAAGTCCACGCGGAACTACTAGCAAGACTGAAGTCTCTCTGCAAAACATAAAATAAGCAAACGTGAGTACAAATGTACCCAGCAAGACTTACATCAGAACTAACTACATATGCATCGGTATCAACAAAGGGGTGGTGGAGTTTGACTGCAGCAAGCCAGCTTTGACTCGGTGGCTATCCTGAACTACGACTGCAAGTAACTCTTTGAGGTGGCGCACACGAGTCCACATATTCACCATATCAATACTCCACTATGGATCCGCTCCCGTCTTCATACGGGAACGCCATCCATAGCACTCACGCTTATCTTGCGCATTTTAGAGTATCCACTTTCACTTGTCTATGAACTATGCAAGGGGTCCAAGTTTCCATATCCGAGGAATCCGGCTATTCGAATAGATAATGATAACCCTGCAGGGGTGTACTTCTTCACACACGCTCTCGCCACTTATCGCCCTGTACACGTCATGTACCTCGGCAACCTTCAAGCGGAAGCCAGGCGAGGGAGTCGGCCACGACCTGACTAACCAACAAGTCTCTAGTCCAGGTTTATCGCCTATTCGGGTTCCATCCGCAAGGAGATCCGGCCGGGGTGTCGCTCACGGCCCCAAATGATGTGTGCAGGGTTCCCAAGCCCACCATCCGGGTGCCACTTGGTACACCGTGCCATTGTGCCTAGTCTGTCCCAAGCCCACCTGTACCGGGTGCCACTTGGTAGACTACTAACACTACCTACAAACACCAGAAACTATTTGCAACTCCTGGACAAAGATCAAGTTGATTAATAAGTCGAGAGGGGTCGAGTTACCGGAACCCAATGTGTGGTAGTAACTGTTCATGGATCACAAACACAGAACTCAGTTCCTGGGGACGGTTTCAGTGAGACAACCCACCATGTACTCCTACATGGCCTCTCACCGCTACCTTTACCAAATTGTGTTCACACACTTAGCTCTCAACAGTAGGACATGTTCACAACTTCCCAATTCATCCCCGATGAATCAGACCCGACTCAACTCTAAGCAATAGCAGGCATGACAAACAAGCATGAATGAGTAGGCACATCAGGGCTCAGACAACTCCTATTCATGCTAGTGGGTTTCATCTATTTACTGTGGCAATGACAGGTCATGCAGAGGAAAGGGGTTCAACTACCGCAGCATGTAACAGTTGAAACGTTGTTGTCCTAATGCAGTAAAAGAGAGCAGGAGCGAGAGAGTGGGATTGTATCGGAATGAACAAGGGAGTTTTGCTTGCCTGGCACTTCTGAAGATAGTATAGTTCTTCATCGGTGTCATCGAACTCATCGTCGAAACGTCGTCTACTAAGAGGGGGCAATTATCGGCAAACAAGGAAGAATACAACCAATGCAATGCAACAATATGATGCATGTTCATGACATGGCAATATGCTGTGATTTGGGCTAATGCAACAGAAAGTCATTTTAATTGAAGTGGAATTCAAAACTACATCAAATTCCAACTCCAAACCTATATGAAATTTGCCCTAATCATGTTTCATCCTAAATAGTGAGGTTAACTTGCTCAAACATGCATGAAAATTACATAACCAGATTCTTTGGATTTTTCTGATCATTTTTCATATATACATTATTTTATTTGGAGTTACGGTTTAAATCCTATGATTTTTAGAAGTTTTGCTATTTTCTGAAATAAATAAATCATTTAGATTTATTTTAAATCCAGAAAAGCTAATATGACGTCAGCCTTTGGTCAGCACGGCATCAGCAGTCAACGAAGTCAAATCTGATGTGCGGGTCCCACATGTCAGCGTTACAGAAGCTAAGCGGGTTTTAAACCCCGCGTTGACTAGGATTTGACCAGCTGCTGGGGCCCGCTGTCAGTGACTACAGTGTGTAATTAGCGATGTGGTTAGGCCCTAATGGTGTGGTTAGCCGGCGGCTTAATGACGGCGACCACACAGTGCGGCGGCGGCGGCTCGCCGGAGTGGCGTTAGGGGCAGCGACTGGGCGCGCTGAGGGCACCAGGGGGATTCCCATCCTCGCGCGCATCCAGGGGATCACGCGGGAGGCTGCGGGGTGGCCAGAGACGATGGCCACGACAACCATGGCGGTGGCCGGAGCTCGGCTAGATGCGGGCGCGGGGCTGCAGCTCGATTCCAAGCAAACGGAGAGCACAAGCAGAAGCTACGTGGCCCTAGGAGCTCGACCAAGTGCTCGGATGCGGCGTTGGCCCTCAGTAATGACAACGACGACATTCGCGGCGGCAGCAAGCTTCGGCCGCGGTGGCCAGGGGGGCTAGAGGAGGGATTCGACGGCGGGGAGAGAGGGGTTGGGAGCAGGAGCTCACAGGGAACACGCAGGGATGGTCAGTGGGCTCGGGGACGCGATGAAGGCGGCGAATCAGCGATGGCGACCGACGGGTACCGAGGTTGAAGACGGCGTGATGGCGATAGTGTGGCGCTTCCCTTATCCCGAGAGTCCGCGGGGAGATGAAATGGAGCACGACCGGTCGTCTAGGCATGGTCCTGCGGCGAGGCGGCATCGCTAGCCATGCGGGTGACGAACAGCGACGATGGTGGCTCTCGGGTGGTGCTCGGAGTCGAGCTGTGGAGGAGGGGAGCGAGGCAGAGGGAGGAGGGGAAGGCGAGAGAAGGTCAGGGGCGTCTCCAGGCGCGGATCAGATCGAGGGAGCGGCAAGCAGGAGGTGGCCACGGCCGAGCACACGTGACACGCAGCTCCCTGCCTACCTGGCGGGAGGTAGCAGGTGACTGGCAGGGGCCAGTGGGCTGGGCCTACCTGCTGGGTTGCTGCTACAGGTAGGTGGCCCAGGTTAGTTCCCTCTCCATCTTCTCTTTTTGTTTTCTATTTCCTTTTATTCTGTTTTGAATTAGTAAAAATACTAATCCATTTTGTAAAATCCTTAAAATAGTGGTGGGCAGTGTTTGGATTATTTCCAACAACCCAAAACTAGTTTCAGAATTATTAGAGCATTTAAAAATATTTATAGGATTTAAATGCTCCAATTCAAATACGATATGAGTTAATTCAAAGATCCAGAATGTCCTCGAAATATATTCATCATTTTTGGCAGAGGTTTTCACCTTTATTAGAAATCATGAACATTTTCAAAGGGCATTTTGGGTTCTTTGAAAAAGATTTTGGATTGAACCTAGTTGAGTTCCATTTGGTGCTAGGGTTTGAACATCCCCATTTCAAGTTTAAGTGAAATTTAAACATGATGCAAACACTCTAATGCATGCACTGACTAGGGTTGTGACAATATTTCAGTAGGTGTCAACTTATTCAAATCAAGTCTACGATATAAAGAGAGAGGCATAACACTAACACCGTCTCCAAGATCACATAAAGCAGTTTTAACATAGTTTCTTTTAATGGAGCATGGTATAGTAGGTACTCCTGGATCCCCAAGTTTCTTTGGTATTCCACCCTTAAAAGTATAATTAGCAAGCATGGTGGAAATTTCAGCTTCCAGTATCTTTCTTTTATTTGTAACAATATCTTTCATGTACTTAGCATAAGGATTCATTTTAAGCATATCAGTCAATCGCATACGCAAAAATATAGGTCTAATCATTTCAGCAAAGTGCTCAAAATCCTCATCATCCTTTTTCTTGGATGGTTTGGAAGGAAAAGGCATGGGTTTCTGAACCCAAGGTTCTCTTTCTTTACCATGTTTCCTAGCAACAAAATCTTTCTTATCATAATGTTGATTCTTTGATTGTGGGTTATCAAGATCAACAGCAGGTTCAATTTCTACATCATTATCATTACTAGGTTGAGCATTATTATGAACATAATCATTAATATTTTCATTAGGTTCATGTTCATTACCAGATTGAGTTTCAGCATCAGAAATAGAAATATCATTTGGATTATCAGGTGGTTCAACAATAGATTCACTAGAAGTTTGCACAGTTCTATCATTTTTCTTTTTCTTCTTTTTAGAAGAACTAGGTGCCTCAATATTATTTCTCTGAGAATCTTGCTCAATTCTCTTAGTGTGGCCTTCAGGATACAAAGGTTCCTGAGTCATTCTACCAGCTCTAGTAGCCACTTTAACAACATAATCATTTTTCTTACTATTCATCTCATTGAGCAATTCTTTTTGAGCTTTAAGTACTTGTTCTACTTGAGTGGTAACCATAGAAGCATGTTTGCTAACAAGTTTAAGTTCACCTCTAATATTAGCCATATAATCACGTAAATATTTAATCATATCAACATCTTGTTTTAATTGTCTACCAAAATAAGCATTGAAGTCTTCTTGCTTAAACATAAAATTATCAAACTCATCCAAGCATTGACTAGCAATTTTAGTAGGAGGGATTTCAGCTTTATCATATCTATAGAGAGAATTTACCTTTACTACCTGTGTCGGGTTATCGAGGTCTGGAGGTTCTTCAATAAATAAAGGATTAAGATCATATATTTCTTCATCAGGCGGTAAATTGAGACCATGTATCTCTTCAATAGGAGGTAAATTCTTAACATCTTCAGCTTTAATACCTTTTTCTTTCATAGATTTCTTTGCCTCTTTCATATCTTCAGGACTGAGAAATAGAACACCTCTCTTCTTCGGAGTTGGTTTAGGAATAGGATCATTAATTGGAGCAGGAGCTGGCTCAGGAGGTGCCCAATTATTTTCATTTGTCAACATATTATCAATAAGATTTCAGCTTCATCCGGTGTTCTTTCCCTGAAAAGAGAACCAGCACAACTATCCAGGTAATCTCTAGAAGCATTGGTTAGTCCATTATAAAAGATATCAAGTATTTCATTTTTCTTAAGAGGATGATCAGGCAAAGCATTAAGTAACTTGAGAAGCCTCCCCTAAGCTTGTGGGAGACTCTCTTCTTTAATTTGCACAAAGTTGTATATTTCCTTTAAAGCAGCTTGTTTCTTATGAGCAGGGAGATATTTAGCAGAGAAGTAATAAATCATATCCTGGGGACTACGCACACAACCAGGATCAAGAGAATTAAACCATATCTTAGCATCACCAATTAATGAGAATGGAAATATTTTAAGGATATAAAAGTAGCGAGATCTCTCATCATTAGTGAACAGGGTGGCTATATCATTTAATTTAGTAAGATGTGCTACAACAGTTTCAGATTCATAGCCATGAAAAGGATCAGATTCAACCAAAGTAATTATATCAGGATCAACAGAGAATTCATAATCCTTATCAGCAACACATATAGGTGAAGTAGCAAAAGCAGGGTCAGGTCTCATCCTAGCATTTGGAGATTGCTTATTCCATTTAGCTAATAACCTTTTGAGTTCATATCTATCTTTGCAGGCTAAAATAGCTAAAGAAGCATCTTGATCAAATAAATAACCCTCAGGAATAACAAGTGATTCTTCATCATCACTTTCATCTTCATAATCAGATTCAATATTTTCAATCTCTCTAGCCGTAGCAAGTCGTTCCTCTAGAAAATCACTAAGTGGCATAGTAGTATCATGCATAGAGGTAATTTCATCATAAGTATCATGCATAGCAGAAGTAGCATCATCAATAACATGCGACATATCAGAACGAATAGCAAAAGCAGGTGTAGGTGTCGCAAGCTTACTCATAACAGAAGGTGAATCAAGTGCAGAGCTAGATGGCAGTTCCTTACCTCCCCTCGTAGTTGAGGGATAGATCTTGGTTTTTGGATCTCTCAAGTTCTTCATAGTGATAAACAGATATAAATCCCAAGTGACTCAAAGAATAGATCTATGCTCCCCGGCAACGGCGCCAGAAATTAGTCTTGATAACCCACAAGTATAGGGGATCGCGACAGCTTTCGAGGGTAGAGTATTCAACCCAAATTTATTGATTCGACACAAGGGGAGCCAAAGAATATTCTCAAGTATTAGCAGCTGAGTTGTCAATTCAACCACACCTGGAAACTTAGTATCTGCAGCAAAGTGTTTAGTAGCAAAGTAATATGATAGTAGTGGTAACGGTAGCAATAGGTAATAGTAGTAAAAGTAATGTTTTTGGTATTTTGTAGTGATGATAGCAATAGCAACGTAAAAGTAAATAAGCGTAAACCAGTATATGGAAAGCTCGTAGGCATTGGATCAATGATGGATAATTATGCCGGATGTGGTTCATCATGTAACTGTCATAACATAGGGTGACACAGGACTAGCTCCAATTCGTCAATGTAATGTAGGCATGTATTCCAAATATAGTCATACGTGCGTATGGAAAATAACTTGCATGACATATTTTGTCCTACCCTCCCGTGGCAGCGGGGTCCTAATGGAAACTAAGGGATACTAAGGCCTCCTTTTAATAGAGAACCGGAACAAAGCATTAGCACATAGTGAATACATGAACTCCTCAAACTATGGTCATCACCGGTAAGTATCCCGATTATTGTCACTTCGGGGTTAACGGATCATAACACATAATAGGTGACTATAGACTTGCAAGATAGGATCTAGAACTCTCATATATTGATGAAAACATAATAGGTTCAGATCTGAAATCATGGCACTCGGGCCCTAGTGACAAGCATTAAGCATAGCAAAGTCACAGCAACATTAATCTCTGAACATAGTGGATACTAGGGATCAAACCCTAACAAAACTAACTCGATTACATGGTGAATCTCATCCAACCCATCACCGTCCAGCAAGCCTACGATGGAATTACTCACGCACGGCGGTGAGCATCATGAAATTGGTGATGGAGGATGGTTGATGATGACGACACGATGAATCCCCCTCTTCGGAGCCCCGTACGGACTCCAGATCAGCCCTCCCGAGAGGTTTTAGGGCTTGGCGGCGGCTCCGTATCGTAAAACGCGATGATTTCTTCTCTCTTATTTTTTTCTCCCCGAAAGCAGTTATATAGAGTTGGAGTTGGAGTCGGGAGGTCTCCAGGGGGCCCACGAGGTAGGGCGCGCGCCCTAGGGGGGGCGTGCCCCCCACCCTCGTGAGAAGGGTGTGGGCCCCCTGGTCTTCATCTTTGGCGAGAATTTTTTATTATTTATTGTAAGACATTCCGTGGAGTTTCAGGTCATTCCGAGAACTTTTGTTTTCTGCACATAAAACAACATCATGGCAATTCTGCTGAAAACAGCGTCAGTCCGAGTTAGTTCCATTCAAATCATACAAGTTAGAGTCCAAAACAATGGCAAAAGTATTTGGAAAAGTAGAAACGATGGAGACGTGTCAATATACTCTTTGTATGCTTGCATGCTTGCTTGATATGTATTGAGAATGTTTAAACTTGTGCTAATACTCCACATGAACCGAAAGAATTAAAAACTGCAACTTTTCTTGATTAGAGTCTATTCACCCCCCCCCTCTAGACACCTCTTCTCGATCCTTTCAAGGGATCAGGCCCTAACAAAACTAACTCGATTACATGGTGAATCTCATCCAACTCCTCACCGACCAGCGAGCCTACGAAGGAATTACTCACTCCCGGTGGGGAGCATCATGGAATTGGCGATGTAGATGGGTTGGTGATGACGAAGAACGAAGATCCCCTTCTTCGGAGCCCCAAACGGACTCCAGATCTGCCCTCCCGAGGAAGAACAGGGCTTGGCGGCGGCTCCGTCTCGTGGATCGCAACAATTCTTTCTCCCTGATTTTTTTTGGAAATATGTGATTTTATAGTATCAGGGGGGTCGTCAGCGGGGCCACCAGGTGGGTACAACCCACCTGGGCGCGCCAGGAGAGGGGGCGCACCCTGGTGGGTTGTGCCCACCCAGGTGCCCCTCTCCGGCAGGTCTTGGCTCCAGAAATTCTTATTATTGATATAAAAAATCCTCACAAAGTTTCGTTCCATTCCGAGAACTTTTATTTCTGCACAAAAACAACACCATAGTAGTTCTGCTGAAAACAACGTCAGTCCGGGGTTAGTTTCATTCAAATCATGCAAATTAGAGTCC
The DNA here is from genome assembly GCF_018294505.1 of Triticum aestivum. NCBI lineage: Eukaryota > Viridiplantae > Streptophyta > Magnoliopsida > Poales > Poaceae > Triticum > Triticum aestivum. The sequence goes on along the minus strand of NC_057809.1, from coordinate 69,966,150 downwards.
AAAACAAGAGGAAAAGCGTGAGAAAAATTAGATATGTATCAAGGAGCATTTCAAACGTCATCTTGGGTGGAGAATGAATCATACCCTCAAATCTCTCACAAACTGATGGGGTGCGATTCAAGATATGTGCAGCCATTGGTCGGGTTGTTCGGAGCAACTGAAGCACGCCCCCTATCGGTGTCACTATTAACCAGTATCTAAGCAATCTCGTTGTTTTTTATTGCGATATTTGAATGACTTTGAGCATTCTTATCAAATTGAGCATTTGTTTGTTTTCGAATAACATAACCTAAGAGAGGTACCAACAAATGACCAAGTCGAAGGGCAAATCGTTTGGCCTCTAACATTGTTGAAAATTTGTTGGAAGGCTATGAGAAGTGGAAGTCGAGGAATGAGGACGACAATCCAAAAACTGGGAAGTGCAATTGTTCAAGATGATGATGGTGATGGAGAGGAAAGGGAAAATGTGCCTAGAAGTCACATTCTAACATCTAGCATGGGTCGACCCAACCGGGGGGGGGGGGAGACGAAGTGAGAAGCCCAAGAGACAAGGGGAGTTGGATGGGATGAAAAAAATATAGATAAGTTGACGAGGACAAGAAACAAGTATGCCGAGAAGAGGAGGCGAGAAAAGCTAGAGATGAAGGAGCAGAAGAATTAAGAGAAGAGGGTGAGATGGGATGCTAAAGGGAGCAGACGACATATGGAAGAGATGTAGGTGCATAGGCATCGAATTCAGGAGCACCGGGAGACAATTTGATGCATAGCCAAGGAGAATTGGTTCATCATGTCAAATCCGCACCAAATGGAGTTTGTGGCACGAGCATTCTGGGAGAAGGCGCGAATGGTGCTCATACATTCCAGGAACCTTGAATGAGGGGGCAATGTACATGCTGGAGGAGAAGGGGACGGTCACACACCAGATAAGGGGACAATGCACATGACCGTGAAGGGGGCAGATCACAAGTCAGAGAAGGGGGCAGTGCACAAGTCAGAGAAGGGGACGATGCACACGTGGGGTGAAGGGGATAGTGCACACGCCAGCAACAAGTGGTTTATAAATGTTGCCAGTTTAAATGCTTTTTAATGCAATTTCTTAAAAACGATGTGCACGTTAGATTGATGTACTAAACATTTAAATTTGGAGAGAATTGAAGTGTCTAAATGATGAAACAAGAAAAAAAATGACGATTGGGATGTGGCGCCTCTGAGTTTGCGTGTCTTCTGGCCAGCCTCCAATTGCTTATGGAATGTGCTCCAATGCATTACGATGACTGCCGATATGGCGACTCTGCTAGAGTTGCTCTTAGTATTCATCGATATTTGGTCCTTGTTATACCGAACTCCATTTACTATTATACATATAAAACGAAAGCGGGGCATGACCATTCACACTGTTTGCCCCGAGAGCGAACCTTCTTCTTTTTCATCTCTTCGTCCTCTAATTTTTACCTTGCCGCCAGAGTAATTTTCCGCATCATCCCAAATCTCTAAGCCGTGAATGTCGATCCACGATTTTGTCATCCCGCTCCACCACAAGTCCGCTTCTTCCCGCTTCACCTCATGCGCCCCTTTTTCTATCCACAACCATGGTCAACGGTGCTACTTCTCACACTACCAACCCTCTAAATCGGAACTGGTTATGCCATTCGACGCCAATAATCCTTCGTCCCCTCTCCACCTTCCTCCTTTTTCATCCCCTTCTTCCACCAACCTCTCTCCCTCGCCGCTGCGGCCGCATCACACCGGCAAAACATTTGCGTCCGACAGGCGTGGGCTGTTCGCTCGTTAGGACCAGAACGAACGTTCCGAAAAGAAAACCCCATTCTACTTATGAATTCATGCTTTACACCCAAGAATTTCACATTGTTGGATGTAAAAATATTTGGCAGCTAAAGCAATGGTGTGTAGATTGTGGAATCGCTTTACAGCACGCGGTGGAACGCAGATCCTCCAATCCAAGTATCCCAAACCCTTCAAAGCTTTTCCCTGAGCACCAGCAGCACTACGAAGCAAAGCGAGAGAGAAAACCCCCATTCCCCTCCCAAGCCTCAACCAACCTTTTCTCCCCCAAAACGATGGCCGAGGTACAGCCGTCGCCGTCGTCGCCGCCGCCGCGCGCAGCCGGCGGCGATCCCGAGGATCCGCCCCTGCCGCCGCCGATGCCGCCACAGCCGCAGCCGCAGCCGCAGCCGCGCGAGGGGGGCGGCGGCCGGTCGGAGGACGAGGAGGATCCCCCCTCCCCGCCGCTGCCTCAGTCCACCACCGTCCCCATCTCCAACGCCGCCCAGTACATCCCGCGCGTCTCGGACCACACGACCGGCGCCGGGGGCGACGCCCGGTCCTGGTACTCTTGGAACGGCCGCACCAAGGACCGCCGCCGCCAAACGGCCCCTCCTCCCCAGAGGCAGTACCCGCAGTCGCAGCCGTATCCGCAGCCGCGGCCGCAGCCGCAGCAGTGGGTCACGCCGGAGCCGAAGCCGCGGCCGCAGCTGCCGCACGTGGCGGACTCGTCGCCTGTGCCCGCGCGGGCCGCGCCATCGACGGTGCCGGCGCCGGGCCCGACCAGGTCCGTCGACCGCCGGGCCGTGCCCGACATCATGTACAGGAAACGCCGCACGGCGACGCTGCAGCGCACGGCGCTGTTCGCGCGGCTCGTGGCCGCGGCGCTCTGCCTGGCGGCGCTCGCGGTGCTCGCCGCCGATACCCGCAAGGGCTGGGCCCTCGACTCCTACAGCAACTACACCCAGTTACGGTAAGCAAATAAAAAGCTCCTTCACAAAATCTCCCGGATTGTTCGGTTAGGGTTCTTCAATTGGTGATTTCCCTTACGATGGTGTGCTCTGCTGCTGCGCAGGTACTCGGAGGCTATCAACGTGATCGGATTCGTGTACTCGGTGTTCCAGTTCTTTGCACTAGCGTTGCACTTGACGAGGAAGAGACATTTGATTCCCCGGCCCAAGGGCGATTATTTCGACTTTGCCATGGATCAGGTTTGCATCTCAGAGTCTCTTGTTCCTTTTCATAGGTATCTTTAGTATTGTGCGACCTGCAAGTCATGTGATCTTAGAAGGGAATAAGGGTAAGGTACAAAGTCATCATGCTGAAGCTAAGTATAACCTTTAGAAGATTCTGAGGATGTCTTTCTTGTGGTTTGTGATTTGCTCCTTTACGTTGTGTTGCAATTTTGCAGTCAGCTTGGTTGTGCTTCATGGTCTTGGTATGCTCGAAATGCATACATTCTGATTGCCCCAACTTGCATTAGAATTCTAGAAACTGAATAAAGCCTTATAGTCTTTAATTCCTGTTTAGTGTTAGCTGACAATTGTCTAGCTCAAGTTCTCCAGTGAACACTGCAATATTCAAAACAATTTGGTTCTAATATATGCAGCATTACTGTGGATTGCAAAGTGGATGATTGGGTTTAGCATGCATATTACCTTGTGTCCTATAGTGATATGCATACTTCATATATGACGATGGACAACCATGGATTTGATATGTCTTGATATGTTTGCTTCATTACAAACAAGTGAACTATTAATGAGTGAAAACTGAGAATTGTTGCTGTCTTCCAAAGGAATAAGACCGGTTTCACTTTTCTGCCTTAAATGGTATTCTGAAGTCAAATGCTACAATTGGTCATTGAATTTTGTATTCAGGTCTACCTAGTGCACTAATCCTTACTTTCACATTGAAATAAAAAATTCGAGAAAAAAATCAACAGTACTCATATAAAATGTATATACAGTGTCACAATATTCAAGTTCTGAATTCGATACATAACTCAATAATCAAAAAAAAAATGTACTGTGAATAGTACCAGCATGGTATCATTCACTTTAGGTTTGAATGTGATACTATTTACAACCTGTTTTATCTCTTTTTGTGTATCAAGCTGTGAATCGAATTCAGATTTGAAATTTGTATCATGGTACATAAATATATATCTATATTCCCCCCCGGAAAGCAGAAGGGGGGGGGGGGGGGGGTTATAGAATGCACTAGCAGCCTTAAGGTGTACTAGGCCTCCAAAGAACACATCTAAAGTTTTGTCAAATACGTCTGAATCTGATTTATGCCATAGACATAATATATGTACTATGCCACAAAATTTCATTCCCGAATCCGATTTAAAGCTTCATACACAAAATAGACAAATCATGGTATGAATGCCAAGTCAAAATCTGGTCTGAATAGTATCCTGGTGGTACTAATACTATCCTATCGGTACTATTCACTGATGGTTTTGTCCTATGTATTTCTTCAGTTGTATGTCGAATGTAAATCTAAAAAATTATGACATGGTATATACATGAATGTGCTGTTAATTGTTTTCAAGACTTTTTAGATGTTGAACTAGGGGTCTAGTGCACCCAATATGTTCCCAGGAAATGGTTGCTATGAATATATTATTAGCTCTGTGCTCCTTGGTAATACCTTCATTATGGTGATAGCGCATTAGCCATTAGGCCTATGCTTGTGCATATCATTTCATTTTAATTTTTGCATAGAGACTGGCCTTTTCCCATATATTTCTCTCATGTGTGATGTCCTGACCTGGTTGTGTGGCAGCACGACCACATCATGTCCAGTGCATGTGTCAGTGATCAGTTGGTTTAGATGAACCAACAAAGTAAAGAGGGCAAAAAAGTAGGAGGAATATGTCATTTGAACCATGTGTTGGAGTTGCTCCTTTGTTCACCTTTGGTTTCTTTTGCTAGCTATACAAATTGAAATGCAAATTAAATATATTCCCGATAACTAAATTCACTTTGTCACAGCTAAACCATTTTCTCGGCACCATTTTTGTTTCATGTTCCATGTGGTAGCTTCCTAGGGCCTTGCCTTCATGTGTGCTTGTTTTGTACAGGCTGTACTCATAAATTTTAGTTGTCATTTTTTCGTTTATTCTTTTCTGTTTGTACCAAACAAACTTGCTTTCCCTGACATATACAATTCGCCAGTTCTTCAATCTCTTCAAGGAGAGATCAGTTCTTAATTATTTATTTTATATGTATTGCAGGTCCTCGCATACCTCCTGATATCATCATCGTCATCAGCAACCGCGCGAGTAAGCGATTGGATCGACAACTGGGGGAGCGATACTTTCCCAAATATGGCGAACAGCTCCATCATCATATCTTTCCTGGCATTTGTGGTTTTTGCCATCAACTCCCTCATCTCTGCGTACAATCTGTTCCGTCGAGATCTTTAGCTGCGTCTAACTATTATTAACAGTTACATGTTGTCGATTTTCATTTCTGGACGAAGATTCCAGTGCAGACTATGTTGTGTTGTAAATGTGTATGATCGAATGACTGCAAGTGTTGAGTTCTAAACTTCCAGTAATGATATCCATGCGTCCATAGCTGCTGCTGCATGTTTATGTAATCAACAAATTTCTGAAAATTACAATATTGTAGCACCTGTATTTGTTCAAGATATATTGTTTTGGACAAGACACGATCATTAATAAGTACTACCTTCCATGGGAAAAAGACCCGTAGTACTCCCTCCGCCAGGAATTAGTTGTGGCTCAAATGGATGGTATTATATTAGGAAATGGTGGTAAGAATAAAGTACAAACCTGATTGTGTATTATTTAGTATTTGATTGTACATAGGAAGTTTGATCACTCAACTAGCTGAGTATTGCCGTGATCTGTTCCAGCGCCAAGTAAAGCTGTCGTTCTATGAACAGATCTGCTCAGGGCCAACCCTGATCTGAACAAAGCCACTCCTTCCATAACATAATATAAGACGTTTTTTCACATGAGGTCTTGGATCATAGGTAAACCCTGCCAGGGCATATTAGGATCAGTTCTACAAAGCCATTCCCAATGAGCTCGAGGAGCTTCCCATTTCAGAACTCTTGCTACCCTACACTTTACCCCTTTTTTTAGACATTCTCGCTAAGCTTTATTCAGATTCTAGAACGTTCACAGGTAAAAATGTAGGCCCCAGGTTACCAAACCCGAGTGTTAAAGCAAGAAGAAAGCTCACATCCATTTCTCTGAAAGGTTCGTTGCTAATTTAGGCCTTATTTGGCACACAGGGAGATTATCCCTCTTGGGCTCAAAAGCCCCAAAAATCATGAAGCCGGCATTTGGTGTACACGGCTTGACCGGGAGAATCCCCCGCCCCCTCCCCCAATCCATTATGTGTGGGTGGGTGGGTGGGGGGGGGGGGGGGGCTTTGCCCTTTGGCAAAGAGACAACGTGGGTGCCAGTGCCAGTTACTAACATTGATTTTTGTATCAAAATTCTATTTTCAGCTGAGAAAGAAGCTCGCTCACAAGAGTGTAAAATTAAGGCGAGTGAAATGATAAGAGTAACATGATTTTGAGTGTGCCATGAACTGATATGATGAACTGTTGCGATGAACTAATGTCATGAGATATTCTTGTTTTGTTTGATTCAAAGTCATATAAAATGATGGTGGGTGTTGTTCTGATGAATTATTGTTATTTGTGATGAATTGTTGTTGTTGTGATGAATTATTGTCATAAAAAAAGGATTTTCATCATGCTATGCACTCAAAGGCTCATCCGGCCAAACAATAATTTTATGTGCAAGGGGACTGATGAAGGGAAGGAATCGACCAAATCTCCAGCCCCTTTGGGGCATCGTCATACAAGACCCAAAATGAGGCCAATTCATTCGGGTCCTCCTCCTCAAACCTAAAGAGAGAGGGGGGGGGGGGTGCTCCTTTTGTTGCACCATTGACTCGAAGTGGTGGATTGGGACGCACCGGTCAAGGGATTAGACAAGGAGAGAGATGAGGGTGTTGATCTTTTATAGGCCGCAATAGGCGCCACTAAGGGGGGGTTGAGAGGCTACGACTGGTCGTTAAGGGAAGCGTTTCCTGATGAGAAATGTGGTCGCGCCATTCACATGGCATCGAAAAGTGAGCATATGATGCCCATGGCGGCCATCCGAATGGCCATTGCGAGGGAGCGGGCGTGCCATTTAATCCGACGAACGGTTATTCTTTGTGTCGACAACCGCACTATTTTCAAATCCCGACTGTGATGTGAGGAGGAAGAACATGAAACTTCACTCACACCACAAGACTACAACCCACAAGGCTCCCATTATAACGCGACGTCGACTGTCGAATAGACCGCCCCCCAGCACAGGAGGATGTAGGCCTCACCTAGACCTGCCACGCCCACCACACCTCTGATCTCCACCAACCTCATCGGCCCATAGGGCCATCACAGACGCGAAGCCACCGCCGTCCGGGTTTTCGACCAGCGCCCAAGTAGGCGCCACTCGTAGCAGAACATATCTTGGGCAGGGGAAGCCCTGATTTGCCGCCATTGGTCGCCACGGCTGGCCACCATGCTTCCCCAGCAGTCGTGTCGGCACATCCACCGCCGAGAGTCCCTACGGCCGCCGCCCCAGCACCGTAGATGTTTTTTTACTAGGGATTCAATCCAATAAAATAATTTAATATTGTTTATGTTTTTATTTGAGGGAATTTAATATTGTTTATGTTGGTATATAAATCCTTTATAAGTGTTTTCCTTTCTTTTTTTGGGCTATATGCTCAGTTTTGCCCTGCTATGTGAACGCGTGCGTTTTTCTGTGAACCAACGGCGAGGTAGGAGTAGTATTGCAGTTTGTGCGGCAACGCTGACTGTGATGCACACACAGAGTTCCAAATCGAATCCCGTCTCGATCCAATCCCACCTCCGCCCCCCCTTCCTCCCACCGCCGCTGGTAGCTCGCCGGTTTGCGCCGGTAGTTCGCCGTCGCCGACGCGTGCGCGCGCGCGCGCATTCACCGCCGCTGCAGGGAGGACCGAGAGCACCGTCCAGTCTCGCCTCCGTCCGCTGAGCCCCAGCCCGGACGGCGGCAATGTCGCGCCTCCATCCCCGCTACTTCTCCAGCTCCGTCTCCTCACTCGCCGACGAGCTGCTGAGCGAATTCCAGCATCATCTGGGCTCAGGGACGCTCAGTCCGCAGCTCGCACACCAACTGTTCGACGGCTTGCTGCGCCAACCAGTCCCAGTATCAGCGCGTGCACTCAATGGCTTATTTGCTGCCCTCGCGCGAACGCCGCCCTCCACCACCTGCGCAGATGGCCCTGCCCGCGCCATCGATCTCTTCAACCGCATGGCCCGAGCAGGCCGCCGCCGCAGGGTGATAGCACCCACCAGTCACACCTACAGCATACTAATTGAATGCTGCTGCCTTGCACGCCGTCCGGACCTTGGGCCTTCCTTCTTCGCTCACCTCCTCAAGACAGGCGTCACGGCAGACGTCGTCATCTTCAGTGGCTTATTCAAGTGCCTTTGTGACATGAAGCGCACGGAGGAGGCTCTGGATGTGCTGCTTCATAGGGTGCCTCACGACCTGCCTAATGTCATCTCCTACTCAGTAATGTCAAGAGCCTCTGCGACAATGGGAGGAGCCAGCTTGCGCTTGACCTGCTCCATATAATGGCCAAAAAAGGTGCTGACCACTCCCCTAACGTGGTGTCATACAACATGGTAATCGATGGCTTTTTTAAGGAGGGTGAAACAAGCAAAGCATGCGATCTGCTCCAGGAAATGATTCAGCAGGGGGTTGTGCCCGATGTGGTGATGTATAGCTCCATTATCGATGCACTGTGCAAAGCAAGAGCAATGGACAAGGCAGAGGCGGTCCTTCGACAAATGGTTCATGATGGTGTCCAACCGAATACTGTAACATATACTAGCCTGATCAATGGATATTCCACTTTGGGCAAGTTCAAAGAGGTTGTTATGTTGTTGAAAGTAATGAAAAGCCAAGGTAATATGCCAAACGTTTTTATTTGCAGCTCAGTCATGGACTACTTTGCAAGCATGGAAGAATCAAAGAAGCTGAGGAAATATTTTATTCCATGGCCGTGAATGGCCGAAAACCAGATATAGTCTCATACCCTATTATGCTCCATGGGTATGCTATAGAAGGATCCCTTGTTAAAATGATTGATCTCTGTGAGCTGATGGCAGGAGATCGTATCATACCCAACGTCCGTTGTTTCAACATACTGATTAATGCATATGCTAAGCATGGCATGATGGATGTGGCCATGCTTTTCTTTGAAGAGATGTTGAAGCAGGGTGTGAACCCTAATGAATTCACTTATTTAACTGTAATATCTGCATTTTGCAAGATGGGCAGGATGGATGATGCTATGCAAAAGTTCAATGAGATGATTGATATGGGAGTACCACCTGACACAGAAGTTTACATGTGCATGGTTGAGGGTTATTTGAATCATGTTGACTCCATGAAAGCCAACAAATTTATTACCAAAATGAAGAACAGGGATATTCATCATAGGCCGCGGAAAGGTAATCGATGAACATGGCATCTTTATCTTGGCTACCCATACTGGTGAGGTCTGCCTACTACATCCACTAAAATTATCGATGGATATTGCTTATCACCAAGATGGAGAAATCATTTAGAGTATTTGATGCTATGATATCCGTTGGCGTCAGGGCTAGTGTTGTTACGTAGCACCGTAACTTAGCATGGTTATGCTCTCAGTCTTGATATGCTCTAAAATGTGTTGTTTTCCTGATTGCTCCAGCGTGCACTAGAATTAGAGAAGTGTGAATTAAGCCTTATGGTTGTTAGTTGCTGTTTAGTGGTAGTTGGGTAGATTGTTCAGTTCGGTTTTTTAGGGTCGATTGTGAGCTGGCTGAGAGGTATTGTATGTATAATTCCTTGTGTCCAAGAGAGCTCTTCATACTTCATATATGACGCACAGTGAAAGAGTTATCTATTGATAAGTTACAATTGAGAATTATTGTTGTCTTTCAAGGAGAAAGAGAACAATTTCACCCTTTTTGCCATAAATAATGGTGTGCTGAAGTTCAAACACTACAATAGGTCATTGATCGTGAAGCTTTAGTATTGAGCGAAATGTTTTCTAAGAAGATATTGTTAGCAGGGCGCTTCCTGGTAGCACCTTCATCATGATTTACTGCTATTAGCCATTATTAGGCTTATGGTTGCATTTGTCATTTTGTTTAAATTACACACACTTCCCTCATGTGTTTTACTCTTGATGTGAGATATATAGACCTGGTTTTGAACACTAAGCAACATCCTGTCCAGTGCATCTATTGGTGCATCGTCAGCAACCGCTCGACTAAGCGATTGGATTGACAACTGGGGGAGTGATCCTTTTTCTGAATATGGCGAACAGTTCCATTGCCATATCTTTCCTGGCATTCACGGTTTTTCCCCTCAACTCCCTTATCTCTGCGTACAATCTGTTCCGCCAAGACCTTCAGTTGCATTTAACTGTAACCTATTGTTGATTTTTCATTTCTGGACGAAGATTTGAGTGCAGACTTTGCTGTGTTGTAAATGTATATGATCAGATGGCTGCAAGCGTCAAGTTCTAAACTTGCAGTAATGATCTCGATGCATCCATAGCTGCTGCTGCTGCTGCATGTTTCTGTACTCAACAGAATTCTCAAAATTACAATATTGTGCTGCCTGGATTTGTCCATGAATATATGATGTTTTGGACAAGACACGATCTCTAATAAACAACTTCATTGAAAGAAAAAGGTCCATAGTAGTATTATATTACGAAATGGTGGTAAAAATAAAGTACAAGCCCGATTGTGTATCACTTTGCATTTGATTGATCTAAATACTTGTGTACAATGCTTTGCGCAAGTGATAAACGGGTTGTGCAGCCATAACTGAGTTCACTGCTATTATTTGTACACATAGATAGGATAGGGAGTTTGATACTTTAATCACTCAACTAGCTGAATATCACCCTCTGATCTAGTCCAGCTCCAAGTGTCATTCTGTGAACCATTTCTGTCAATGCTCAGGACCACATATCCCATAATATACCGAAACATTTTTGTCCAGCCACCGGCCTCCTGTTGAAGTTGCGCTCACTTACTTTTGAATAACCAGATGTGCAATCTCTGTGGTTGTTCTACCATAGATCCATCTATCCTTCCCAAAGTAGGCAGCATTTCCATTCCCAGCCTTCATCTGAAGCAAGCAGAAAGATTAATGCTGACAAGATCCCCGAGCCGAGGACTGACACGATTGGCGAGCAGTTTAGAGAAGAGTTTCAGGGAACTATGGACAAGGTTGATGGGGCGTCAGATATCTTCGGGATCAAGGTGATCAGGGCTCGATTGAGTTTCGCAAAGCCTTGATTTCATGACATGCTGTTGTTATTAAGGATTATTTTAGCACTTATGCTTTTTCTACCAGGCAACGGTAACTGATTAACCCATTTTTTGGAGAGAGAACACTGATTAACCCAGCTAAATTGTTCATCCCTAAAATCCCTCTAACTCGATCTATCCCGCCTCCCAGCTAAAGTGTTCATCCCTAAAGTCTAAAACCGATTGAATTACCCCCTCAATTCTGCAATACTGGATCAGTTAGGGCCTTTAGTGGTTTTGGGGAGGATTTCAGGCGGTTTTTACTGAAGGTTGCTGACTGGTCATTTGACTTTTTCGGCAGGGGTGGTCGGCAGGCATGGCAGTGGCGAGCTTGCGCGGCTGCCGTGAGCGCGGAGAGAGGCGCCCGCGATGATGGCGACATGGCACCAAACGCCGGCCCGGTGTACGCGGTGGCGGACTTGTCCCGCATCTCCAAAGTTTTGAAATCTGAACCAAGCATGTAAATCAATCATGCCTGAACGCCTTCAGTTTTAAAACCTGAACCAAGCAGAAGGTGTCAAGTTCAGTTAACAGAGGCTATCACCATTCATTTACTCATGCGTGCCTGGGGCCGGCCGGTAGGTTAATTAATTTAGTTAACGATGAAATCTTTTGGGTGCTTTGCTATTATTACGGAGGTAAATAAATGTGTGCTTCATGAGAGTGTCAAACTGACCAATCATTTCCTTGTTTCTGAATTTTGACAGATAGCACGCCAGTCAGGGGATGTTGGTGGTGTCGATGACCATGACCTGCGCGCCGGGGCGGATCCCATCTATCAGCGTGAGCACGCCGCAGCAGCCCACCTCGCCGTGCGTCTTCTCGTGGTTGGGCGCGATGGCGTCGACCTCGTCCATGAAGATGATTGATGGCGTGCGGCAGACTAAGCTAAGGTAGCGAAGCTTTTCAGTTTCCAATCTTCATCTGTTTGAGACACCTTTCAAAGTTCTTTTTTTTTTTGGGGGGGGGGGGGGGGGGGGGGGGGGGGGAGGGTGTGTTCTTTTGCAAGGTAATTATTCTCTCAAAGCTTGAAGTAATTCAGAATTTCAGCGTGTTTAATTAAATTCGACACAAGCACTGGTTGATAAGTTCAACATTTGTATTTGTGGCAAAAAAAGTCAATTTGGGCAACCTGATCCAAATTTGTAGCTACGCCACTGCTCGTCACGGCAGCACACGCCGAGGCCGTCTGCTAGCTTCGGCGAGCCTCTCCACTAAGAAGGCCAGCGCCATCGATTGAAAAAGTCAAATGACAAGTCAGCAAAACCTTTAGACAGAACTGCCTAAAACACTTCCCAAAACCACTCAAGGGCCTAATCGATGCGGTATTTTAGAGTTGACGAGATGATTTAACCGCTTTTAGACTTTGAGAGGATTTGATACACTTAGAGGGATTTAAAGCGGAAAACTATACTTTTCTTGATATAGACGCCATGCTCAGTTAGCCCCTTTACGGCTGTAGGAATAGAAGCCATAGAGCATTAGAGAGCATAATAGGTGGACATGGGCCTCACATGCGGCAACCCATAGCTGAAGCCCCTGAAGAATGCAGTGTCGATGATCAGGGACAATAAACGCCAGATCTATAAAGTGACGTACGAAAGACTCCCTGACTGGTGTGCTGTTTGCGATCACCTTGGGCATGTTTTCAAGGAGCATGGTGATGGCATAATCCCTCCGTCTGCATTGTTTTTCAAGGAGTTGAGGGTGACTTGGTTTATGCGTGTGGGCAGAGGCCCTGGAGATGGACGTGGTCGTGGAGGCCAACGTGGGGGAAGGTCTGGAAGATAAGGCGGTTTTGCCTCAGCCGAGGACAACCTGGAAGAAGAGGATGTTGATCCGGCGCTCAACTCCACATATGTTGACATGACCGATCCAAAGAGGAAGAGAAGTGAGAGACCGGAGCACGATGTTTCGAGCAACAAGGCAGTCGTTGGTATTGCATCAACCAATGGCAATCAGTTGGCTATCATTCCCCCGAGTACTTCTCTGAGTCCTCCGCCTAAAAGGGATCCTAAGAGGAACAAGGACCGGAGCAGATGGCAAGGATGGCGACACACCCACAGTTAAATCAAATTTGGTGGGCTTTCAAGAGGGGCGCTGCCGGGCACAATGAGTATTCTATGTTGGAATTGTCACGGGGCGGGCATGAGCTTCGCAAAATCGTGAAGCGTTTTACCCTAACCGTACTTTGTATCGTAGAGACCCTAATTGATAGGGTACATACCAAAATTTTGAACACAACATTTAGTTATAATAAAAGCTATGCTGTGAGCAACTCTGGTAGAAGTGGTGGCTTAGGAGTTTTTTTTTTGAATGACGAAATAATGTAGGAGTATCATATTGACGCGACTATCTATGAATCGGGGCCGACGCCGTGGAGATTTATGTGTTGAGGGGGGGGGGGGGGGGAGGCTCCCCACCTGAATATAGTTGAAAAGTTACAAGGTGTTACAGAGTTCACAAGTTTCGTGAGGAGAGGAACTACGCCACAGACCGGAATGGCCCTTTAGAGTTCCTGACTTGAGCCGATGAGACCAAACAATCAAATCCTCTAAGATATGTTTAATAGAAGTACTTGCATCAATCTCTAAGCTTTGGAAGACTTTATTGTTTCTTGCGTCCCAAATCCTCGAGAGAAAAAGAAGGAGCATGGAGGGGCGAACTGGGCTGGACAGCACGGCCGGGGCTCGGGAGGGTTGTGTTGAAGGGTTCCCCGATAGGCGTGAAAAGAGGGAGGATACCAATTGCCCGCCAAACCTTGCGAGCCTGGGCAGGAGAAGAACAAATGTTCATGGTCCTCCACCGTGCGATTACATCTTGGGCAAGCTTTCGTGTCCAGATGTTCTTCTTGTGCAGATTCTTTGTTTTGGCACCCTGGAGTCCCAAGTTTCAGCAAGCATGGGCTCCGTGAGCTGTTTCGAAAGAGACACGCACGCTCCATGTGTGGAGAAGGTTATACACCATTAAGCAACAGTCGTGTGTCTGGAGCCCGTGAGGGAGCAATATCCTGCAACGAAGAGTTTAGAGGGGCAAGTTCTACGATCACAATAGTGTTTAGTCGATTACAAAGAGCCAGTTTGATCCCATCCTGCAGTATAGTAGCTACCATGGCATTCTGGTTTGTGTGCTGGGAAAAAAGTAGCTGGGTACACTAAAGCCAAGGGTTCCCGCTTTAGCCAAAGATCTACCCAAAAGAAGGTGGAGCGACCATCACCAGTGGTGCACTCAAAAATCTCTTTCAAGCTTTGTAGATGTTTATAAATGGTATTTGCAAGGAAGGAACTGTTTTTGCCATGTCCAATATGGAGGGGTGAGTGATGTAGGATCCAGTCCTTCCAGGGTAAGTTTTCGTAGTGAAAAAATTTAAAAGCAAATTTCAGCAGTAGGAAAAGGTTTTGTGCACGTAAATTTTTTATACCTAGGCCACTGATGACCCATAAGTATAGGGGATCAATCGTAATCCTTTCGATAAGTAAAGTGTCAGGCCCAACGAGTAGCAAGCCGATAAGTGCCACACGTGTGGGCGTTAGGAAGTCCGCCCATACATTTTGTGTGGTGTATAAGAAGAACAGCCCACACATCTACGTGTGGGCAAAACAATTAGCGCCCACAAGCCTCTTTTTCCCCCTCCCGATCCCTCTCACACGCGTGCGTGTGGGCGAAGTTGATAACGCCCACACGCCCGTATGTCAGGCCTCGTACCTCCTGGTCCCGCACGCCACACGTGACGGTCACCGCGCGCCCGTAGTTGCCATGGTTCAGACCCTCGTCCATGTTCGTTTAATTGCAGTTGCCATGTCGCTGAACTACGGTTGCCATGTCGGACAACTGCAGTTGCCATGATTGCTCAACTGCAGTTGTCATGTATGGTCTGATCTAATGTAGTTGTCATGATTTCATAACTTTAGGAGTTGCCACATACTAACACTAGGCAGTTGAGAGAGTTGCCATGTGCTCACAAGCATGCTAGGGCAGTTGCCATGTAAAAAGGAAGAGTTGCCATCTGCTTACGTGCACGTTAGGGCAGTTGCCATGTACATGCACGTTAGGGCAGTTGCCATGTACCATGCAAAAACATATGTACAGTTGATACATTGTCGTCTCCGTGCCACACAGGGCGTGCGGCACAACCACCCGATACACCACACGTGTGGCAGTTATCGACGTCCAAAAGCAAACTAGATTGTCAACTTTCTTTTGTGTACAAAGGACCATGTGACAAATAATTACTATTTATAGATTATTAGCGGACCAAAACTTTTCGTTTTAGGCCGGCCGCTCGCTAGACCGGTCCAAAATCTATATACTGTAGCTATATTTGTCATATATTGTTGGTATTCAGGGCAAAAAACAATCAATGAATACCACAGCAGGTGATTCCTGCCGCCTCAACTGCCCATCATGGCCGCACAGGCCGAGTTCCAACATGAGGTGGACGAGGGCGGAGACCAAAGTGTCATTGGCGTGAGGGGAGGAGCCCATCGGAATGACTACCGCACCAGTGCGAGGATGACTCGATGGATGGGACAGATGGAGCCAGTGTAACATCCCGATTTTCGGAATGTTTAAGAAAAAGTTTTCTAAAAATCAGGACGAAAAAATTTCGATTGTTTTATTTGTTAATAAAAGCTTAAATTAAGTTTTCATAAAGTTAGTGGATTTAATTTGAACTAATGTCAACTTAAATTAAATTTGTGTTTTGATTTTTTGTTTTAACTGTTTTTTAAATTTGTCTTCGGCATATTTAAATATGCGAGTCTACACTTTCTTGGTTATCTAAGTTCATTTGATATGTATTCGAGCTTTTAATTTCTTTCTAGATTTTTTTTTCTTGTTGTCATACTCTGTACAGAATTCCTGCCCAGCATCTTCTCTTTTCCATATGTGCGCATCCTACATTTTTCCTCCCAACCGAATTGGGCCAAACCCATATCTCTCTTTTGTTTTTCTATGTTTCCTACCCAACCACTCATTCTCTATATTTTTTCTTCCCCATGGGCCTGGCCGAAGTGGCCCATCTCTCCCAACCAACGAACCCCTCTCCTCCTTGTACGTTCACAACTCACAGAAGATGAAATCTCAACAGCCACCTACGTACACACATAGAAACTCTGCACCTTCCTTTAATTCCTCTTCCCTTCCTATTCCTCTCACGCCTCCTCTTCTTTCCTTCCTCTGTACATTCACAATCTACAGAGACTAAAAACGTAACGTACATAAGAGAAACAGCCCCTCCTCTAACTTCCCTTAAATTTCATTCCTTTCCAAAACTGCAGGCACCATGTTATGCGCCTCCACCTCCTTTTCCAATTCTGGTGACACCCAGCCTTCTCCCTTCCTCTCTGTCTCCATAAACTCTGTCCAAAGAATGATGCACCATGGACACCAATGCTCCATCCCGTTGATGCAGGCCCTCCCCATCCATGCCCTTGAGCCAGAAGGTTCCCCTCGATACCATGATTCCATTCAGGGAAGAAGGAACGCGATCCGTCAAGCACACACGAAGAATTCTGCATGTCCGCGTACACTGTTCATCGAGTTCGTCGCACCGTTCCATCCAACTCGGTGAGCCTCTGCCTAATTCCTTTTATACGCGTACTATTTCATACCTGTAGTATGCTGTAGACATCTCTTTACATCCTATGATGATAGTTGGCCGCGCCAATTTCGTCATGTCCATGAACCGGAGGCCATCCGATGGTATTCATATTTTTCTTTAATTTTCATTCGTCATATGACTTCGTACCCCATAGATGAAATATCCCATAGGTCCTTTGTAACCCCGTGGAGGAGTTAGATTACTTATTTGGTCAATTGGATGTGGTGTAGATTTTATTGCTTGTTGATCGGTGATATTTTTGTTTGTTTGTTAAAATACGTTATTTATCGTATGCTCATGACATGCTTAGGAGTCACTCCTAATTATTCCATAATTATAGGAGTTAGATGTGATTGATTAGATTTATTGTAAGGATTTATTTTATTATTTCTTATAGTTTTGTATGGTGTCTCATGTTGTTATTTTCTTTTTAGATAATGTAGTTCTCTTTTGTGCACGTGTACAAAATTTGATGAATGATCACCAAGCTTATAATTTCATAGAATTATTCTAAGCTTTGCTTTTTTTATCGAGTCATGGAATATTTCATGTTTTAATTAGTTCCTTTTGTTTAGCATGAAGATATCTTAGATATGTTTTATATATTTGTTCTCACCCATGTTACGTGTGTATTTTATTGATTTGAAATCATGCCATATCTATGTTAGTTCTTCAGGTAATTATTGTGTGTGTTTCTATGTAGTTTGTTTATGCTAGACGTCAAATGAAATGCTTTACTATGGGGAACTAGTATATCGTAGTTTGTTGTATAGCTCGTGATTGCCAAGTGGTTCCTCTTATTTTGTAGACATACAAGATTGCTCGGTTTGATGATTTATGTCATGGTCGTATTTGTATTCTCATATTTAGAATTTATTCCCGTTGCATATAACTTAGTTTCTTACATCGTGGCAACTATAATGTGTGTTTATTTTTCTTAGTTTATTACCATGCCATGTTTGCAATTTCTTAAAGTAGAAAGCATTCTTTATTGAATGTTTCCCATGCATGTGTTATATCATCGCTAGTTTATACTTTATGATCACGCATATGGTTAGTCTTTGCTTGGTAGAGATACATGCTAGTAGTGAATGATTCCTCTTGCTTGGTCAATACCATGTCATGATGCTCGATTGTATAACTAGATTGCATAGTGTGGGTATAGCAATCGTGTATCGAATCATGCCTAGTTGACTGTCCTATGTTGGTGCAAGTGTAAGTTGTACTATAGCAAATGCATGACATTTCTGTTATTCTTGCTTTGTTATTTCATTGCTTGATTTCATTGATGCAATGACCTCGATGTTTACTTGCTTAGTATGATTTACCCCTTGTGCTTCTAAGGCGCAACTAGCATGATAATGTTGTGTGCTAACGGCATGCTCGATGTTTGGTTAGCGTATATCAACTAAGTCGTGTTGTTATTATGAGTGTATTGTATTGGTAGCATAGCGGGTAGCATATGTAATGATATTCCATGCTTATGGGTATATATCTAGTCGTTGCATTGTTATATGCCTAGACATCTTTCATGCAAGTGATGTTTCATGTCTTATTATACTACCATGTGTTATAGTTGTTTCAATAGTCCATCTCATGTTCAAGATATTTTACCTTTCATGTTAGTTGAGTTGTGCCTTCCTCATATGCTTAACGCGCATAGTTTGCTCTGTTGTTTAAGCATGTGTGGGTAATCTTGTTACTAGTGATCATTGGATATCTGTTCTTTCTTACTTAAAGAGCATGTACTACTTTAGTATCTTCTCATGATCACTTGTATGTTTGATGCTTGTGGTTTTAGTTAAGATCTCTTTATGATTCTTTATTCACATGCCTTGTATGATACGTACCATATTATTGTATTGTTTATTTTCTTCCTAGTATTGTGTTGGCTCTTGATATAAGAGTACTTCTTAATATTACTTATGGATGTTGTTTATACATTGCTTGTTGTTAACCATTATAAATATTTGGATTCCTCCAAATATTTATTCTTGGTTGATTACCACATTTAATCATATCATGTCTAGGATAGTTGTTCATCCACTTGTTCCATGTCTTGTATAGTTTCTTGTTAATTGTTTGACAAATGACTTGGTTTGTTATAATAGAGTCGATCCTATTTTATATTAGTAATGTTATAGGGTTAGACCTAGGTCAATTCGATTCATGTTGTTGAGTGATGTTTGATTTCTTAACTAGTATGGTTTGTAATTTGTTCGTTTGTCTTACGGAACTATTGCCTTTTGAATTATTATATAGTTGATGTATATGTTTGACTACTATTGACCATTATAAATATTTAGATTCTATCTAAATATCTATTTGTGGTTAACTATTACCTTCATCATGTCATGTTGTAATTGTGTGGTTAAATGCATATGATGGTTCCTTTTCATGTGTGTTGATGCCATTGTGTTTGTTAGATAGTAGTTTCCTATATAGTTTGTCGAGATGTGTAGTGGGCACTACTAGTGTTTAATTGCATATTCGTATTGGAACGTTAGTCTTGATCACCAAGTATTTCTTAGCTGTGTCAACCTCAACCATGTCACTTCAATGGATCCTTTCTCTTACATCCTAATCAACCTCATTTCAAAGTCTCCATCTTGATCAATATCTTGTTGTCCATCCAATTTTAAATTGTTTTGGATGTTATTTGGATTTACTTTTGCTTTGGTATTTATTGTTTGTCTTTTGCTATCGTTCCGACGAGTAGGGAGTGACGATATCGATGTTGGACATGGACAGAACAGGTTACTGAAGAAGGACTCAACAACGAAGGCATGCCTCCTTCTTTGATCATACTTATCCTATGGTTTACAAAATTGCATTGAGTTTTATTGGTTACTATATGCATGCTATTTTAATTCTTGTAGCTAGGATGTCGATTGACACATTACCTTGATCCGCTTGTCGCCTATTCAATTGACACCTGAGTAAAATATAGTATTCTGGTAGAGTAGAAATGCTTAGCCATGCTTATTACCCTATAGGTGCTTTGTTGAATGACCTTTGAGTCATTGACACTTGAAACTTATCGCCGAGCTAGGCTGATTGGCCCTTGTTGATCTCCTCTACTCTCTTCTACTCTGGGTGAAACTTACCATCTGAATACTGGCGCGGGCGACAGCTGAATCAAGGATTGAAGGAGCGATTGGCTGCCCTTCACGAGTTGAAGGGGGCAATTAGTCGTCCGTGCCGCTTAAGGCCTAATAAGTCTTGGATTTGAAGATTGTGATAATAGTACAGCCACATGCTATATGGGCACTGGCTTGGTCAAGTAAGCTAGTCAGCCTTAGGTGTTGATGTCGTCGTACCGCAGATGGGATAGCTGCCTTGCGGGGAGTATCCTCGGCATAGATGGGGGGACCGATTTGAGGACGTACTCTCAGTTTCGTGTGCCAGACCCGGTGGGCATGTCACATCTTTGGGGGATCTAGTCCAAAGACCTCATCACAATCTCCCTGCCGGTATACCAAATGGTGTACTACGCTAGCGACGGCTAGTGGCAACAAGTCGGGATTGTGTCATGTGGGTAAAGTGTATGACCTCTGCAGAGTGTAAAACTATTCGAATAGCCGTGTCCACGGTCAAGGACAGCACATGAATCTTTCTTGACATACAGGACCTGTCTTGCTTATTTCCTCTTTACCCCTATTCTTGGAACCTATGAAGAGTGTGAGTTGATTGAGGATCCTCACTTTGATGAAAGTTATTCTGGAGATAAAACACATTCTCATCAAAAACTGCTTTTATCCAACTGCTTTATTTGTCAAACAAAATTAGCTTTATGCAAATGAGCCATACAGCCTTCCTTTGAAGTCACATGTAGCTATTAGGTCCTTCCCCGTGGGAGGCATGTTGAGTACGTAAGGTACTCATGGCAATAATTTTGTTGACAACAGAGTTACCTGGAGACGAAGATGATGACTATGACTACTATGGTGATCTGTAGAAGTGAGGTCACGTGGACTACATCGACTGCCTGTGGCTAAGATGGAATCGCTACGCATTGTACTTTCTGTTGTTTCTCTGAATGTAATAAATGTCATGAGACATTTCGCTAGGTATGTCTTGTGACAATATATATTACTTGTAGTACCTTTTATGCATTGTGCAATGATATCATTTCACTGTGTTGTCAACAATGATCCTGGGGTTGACAAATATACACAGAAGGGTCTGGAAGTTAATTCCGGGTTCTCACAGCCAGCCAGCTCGCCGATGGAGCAAACTCATGCAAAGGTGGCGGCAGCGGGCGGACGTCGATGTATATGTACTGGAGGTAGCGGTGTCACGCCTCATGCGGTATGCTTATTGGCAGTATGGACTCGAGATAACGCCGACGAATTGAGGAGAGGCAGGAGGTCTGGAGTGGCGTCAGCTGGCTCTGTGGTGGAGGTGTTTATGCGAGAAGGAGCTGAAACGGAAGGAGAGGCTGCAATTGGAAAGAATGCAAAAAAATATTAACCCACATATTTCATTCCGGAAAAATGCTAATATCGATGGAGCGATGATTTCCGTGGCTAACCCTACCTATCCAAACAACCACTTAGAAAAAGCAAAGATGGATGCATTAGGAAAATTAAGATTTGAAATTGATTGTCATGGAACTAAATTTTATTAATTGGTAACATGCTATCGGTTCCTGCCCGTTTATAACGTGTTTAGTTAGGAATTTTTTTGGAAAGATTAGGAAAGTTTTTATTATGAGGGTAAAAAACTCAATGTGAGGAGATATGATGATGAGATGTGAGACGAAAATAAACCAGACAAAAATAAACTATGGACGCAATCCTATCAACTCAGACATTAGGAGTAGAGATACCTCGCGAGCGCATCCACCCGTCGTTGGTTTAGAGGACCTTGTTTCTCTTTTCTGACGGAGCAGGGGCAGAAGTAAGCATAGCCGCAGAGAAAGGGCAAAACAAAATTAGTGGGGCTCAACTAAGGGCACATATAAGTGTAATAAAAAGCAGATAAAAAGGTTCACCAACATGCCCAATATAAAAAAAACAATACAATCACAAATACTCACATACAATCACTCCTACGACGTACGTACGCACACCCTGCCTGAGCACCTATGAGATATTTAGTTGACACAACATCTTTAAATTAACAAATTCACAAGCACGCTTACAACATCAAATTGATTTCACTGGATCTGTCATGAAACAAATTGATTCAGATGTGCTAGAATGGCCAGGACTTAACTTTGTGCAATTTAAAACAAAATTTATAGTTAAACTTTGTTAAGGGCACATCATGGTTTTCGTGTAGCCATTTTTGTGTAGGTACATACCAATTGATTTAAAGCCATTGCAAAACCAAAAACCTTCCAATTTGAAAAATGTGTGCTTAGCTTATCTCACATTAGGGCACACTTAAATGTGGAAAGTGGCAGTGGATAATCTGAAATATCTGATATTCATACATGAGAAATGCCTATTCATATCCTAAACATCCACATCTAAACTAAAATGAGAATGAAAATGAAAGATGTCCGGGTTTAATTTACAAATACAAATATGGTACCTGCCCAACCGTGGCGGCCTCCCGATTGCTCAAGATCCCCAAAGTCGTTGGATCCCGCACAAGGGCACACCAAGTTTTAAGTTTTAGTTTATAAAACTTACGATTTTGTCACTTGCAGGTTTGGAAACTTACTTTTGTCAAAATGTATTGAAAATGGATCTCATTTGAAAGTCCTCGTTGCCAGAAACACGAATATGCAAACAAAACTTAACTTGGACTTTTGGTTCAAAAGGTATGAAAGATTAAAAATCGAAGCCAAAACAAAATGGGGGTTGTGTGTCCTCGCCTCTGCGTGCTACAAACCCTCTCCCATGAACACAACTGACGTCCTCCGCTCAAACTCCTCAAGAGAAAAACTTGGACATTTTAATGCACCATGTCACATAAGTGTTGGGGAACGTAGCAGAAATTCAAAATTTTCTACGCATCACCAAGATCAATCTATGGAGAAGTCTACCAACGAGGGAAGGAGAGTGCATCTACATACCCTTGTAGATCGCTACGCGGAAGCGTTCAAGTGAACGGGGTTGATGGAGTCGTACTCGTCGTGATCCAAATCACCGATGATCCTAGTGCCGAACGGACGGCACCTCCGTGTTCAACACACGTACAGCCCGATGACGTCTCCTATGCCTTGATCCAGCAAGGGGAGAAGGAGAGGTTGGGGAAGACTCCATCCAGCAGCAACACGACGGCGTGGTGGTGGTGGAGGAGCGTGGTACTCCAGCAGGGCTTCACCAAGCACCGCAAGTGACGAGGAGGGAGAGGGGTAGGGCTGCGCCAAGAAGGAGATTGAATCGTGTCTTTGGCAGCCCAAAACCTCAAGTATATATAGGGGGAGGGGAGGGGCTGCGCCCCCACCTAGGTTCCCACCCCTAGGGGTGGCGGCCAGCCCTAGATCCCATCTAGGGGGGCGGCCAAGGGGGGAGAGAGGGGGGCGCACCACTAGGTGGGCCTTAGGCCCATCTGAGCCTAGGGTTTGCCCCCTTCCACTCTCCCTTGCGCCTTGGGCCTTGGTGGGGGGCGCACCAGCCCACCTGGGGCTGGTCCCCTCCCACACTTGGCCCATGCAGCCCTCCAAGGCTGGTGGCCCCACTTGGTGGACCACCGGGACCCTCCCGCTGGTCCCGGTACATTACCGATAAAACCCAAAACTTTTCCGGCGACCAAAACAGGACTTCCCATATATAAATTTTTACCTCCGGACCATTCCGGAACTCCTCATGACGTCCGGGATCTCATCCGGGACTTCGAACAACATTCGGTAACCATGTATATCTATTCCCTATAACCCTAGCGTCATCGAACCTTAAGTGTGTAGACCCTACGGGTTCGGAAGTCATGCAGACATGGCCGAGACAACTCTCTGGTCAATAACCAACAGCGGGATCTGGATACCCATGTTGGCTCCCACATGCTCCACGATGATCTCATCGGATGAACCACGATGTCAAGGACTTAATCAATCCCGTATACAATTCCCTTTGTCTATCGATACGATACTTGCCTGAGATTCGATCGTCGGTATCCCGATACCTTGTTCAATCTCGTTACTGGCAAGTATCTTTACTCGTTCCGTAACACATCATCCCGTGATCAACTCCTTGGTCAAAGTGTGCACATTATGATGATGTCCTACCGAGTGGGCCCAGAGATACCTCTCCGTTTACACGGAGTGACAAATCCCAGTCTCGATTCGTGCCAACCCAACAGACACTTTCAGAGATACCTGTAGTGTACCTTTATGGCCACCCAGTTACGTTGTGACGCTTGGCACACCCAAAGCACCCCTACGGTATCCGGGAGTTGCACAATCTCATGGTCTAAGGAAATGATACTTGACATTAGAAAAGCTTTAGCATACGAACTACATGATCTTGTGCTAGGCTTAGGATTGGGTCTTGTCCATCACATCATTCTCCTAATGATGTGATCCTGTTATCAACGACATCCAATGTCCATGGTCAGGAAACCGTAACCATCTATTGATCAACGAGCTAGTCAACCAGAGGCTTACTAGGGACATGGTGTTGTCTATGTATCGACACATGTATTTGAGTTTCCTATCAATACAATTCTAGCATGGATAATAAATGATTATCATGAACAAGGAAATATAATAATAACCAATTTATTATTGCCTCTAGGGCATATTTCCAACAGTCTCCCACTTGCACTAGAGTCAGTAATCCAGTTCACATCGATATGTGATTAACACTCAAGGTCACATCCCCATGTGACTAACACCCAAAGAGTTCTGGGTTTGATCATGTTACGCTTGTGAGAGAGGTTTCAGTCAATGGGCCTGCAACATTCAGATCCGTATGTACTTCGCAAATTTCTATGTCATCTTGTAGATGCAACTACTACGCTACATTTGGAGCCATTTCAAATAACTGTTCTACTTGGAGCTATTCTAAATTGTTACTCCATTATACGTATCCGGTGTCTCTACTCAGAGCTATCCGGATAGGTGTTAAGCTTGCATCGACGTAACTCTTTACGTTGAACTCTTTATCACCTCCATAACCGAGAAACATATCCTTATTCCTCTAAGGATAATTTAGACCGCTATCTGGTGATCTACTCCTAGATTACCTTTGTACCCTCTTGCCAGATATGTGGCAAGGCACACATCAGGTGCGGTACTCAGCATGGCATACCGTATAGAGCCTATGACAAAAGCATAGGGGACGACCTTCGTCCTTCCTCTTTCTTCTGCCGTGGTCGAGCTTTAAGTCTTAACTTCATACCTTACAACTCAGGCAAGAACTCCTTCTTTGACTGATCCATCTTGAACACCTTCAAGATCATGTCAAGGTATGTGCTCATTTGAAAGTACCATTAAGCGTTTTGATCTATCCTTATAGATCTTGATGCTCAATGTTCAAGTAGCTTAATCCAGGCTTTCCATTGAAAAACACTTTCCAAATAACCCTATATGCTTTCCAGAAATTCTACGTCATTTCTGATCAACAATATGTCAACAACATATATTCATCAGAAATTCTATAGTGCTCCCACTCACTTCTTTGGAAATACAAGTTTCTCATAAACTTTGTATACACCCAAAATCTTTGATCATCTCATAAAAGCATACATTCCAACTCCGAGATGCTTACTCCAGTCCTTAGAAGGATTGCTGGAGCTTTGCATACTTATTAGCATCTTTCAGGATTGACAAAACCTTCCGTTTGTATCACATACAACCTTTCCTCAAGAAAATCATCGAGGAAACAATGTTTTGACATCCTATCTGCAAGATTTCATAAATAATGTAGTAATCGCTAATATAATTCCAACAGACTCTTAGCATCACTACAAGTGAGAAAGTCTCATCGTAGTCAACTCCTTGAACTTGTCGGAAAACATCTTAACGACAAGTCAAGCTTTCTTAATGGTGATACTTACCATCATTGTCCGTCTTCCTTTTAAAATCCATATGTACCTAACAGCCTTACGAACATCAAGTAGTTCTTCCAAAGTCTACACTTTGTTTTCATATATGGATCCTCTCTCGGATTATATGGCCTCGAGCCATTTTGAAATCCAGGCCCACCATCGCTTCTCCATAGCTCGTAGGTTCATTGTTGTCTAGCAACATGACTTCCAAGATAGGATTACGTACCATTCTGAAGTAGTACGCATCCTTGTCATCCCACGAGGTTTGGTAGTGACTTGATCTGAAGTTTCACGATCACTATCATAAGCTTCCACTTCAATTGGTGTAGGTGCCACAGGAACAACTCCCTGTGCCCTGCCACACACTAGTTGAAGAGACGGTTCAATAACCTCATCAAGTCTCCACCATCCTCCCACTCAATTCTTTCGAGAGAAACTTTTCCTCGAGAAAGGACCCGATTCTAGAAACAATCCCTTATTGCTTTCGGATCTGAGACAGGAGGTATACCCAACTGTTTTGGGTGTCCTATGAAGATGCATTTATCCGCTTTGGGTTCGAGCTTATCAGCCTGAAACTTTTTCACATAAGCGTTGCAGCCCCAAACTTTTAAGAAATGACAGCTTAGGTTTCTCTAAACCATAGTTCATGCGGTGTCATCTCATCGGAATTACGTGGTGCCCTATTTAAAGTGAATGTGGTTGTCTTTAATGCCTAACCCATAAACTATCATGGTAATTCGATAAGAGAAATCATGGTATGCATCATATCCAATAGGGTGCAGTTATGGTGTTCGGACACACCATCACACTATGGTGTTCCAGGCTGTATTAGTTGTGAAACAATTTCCACAATGTCTTAATTCTATGCCAGACTCATAATTCAGATATTCATCTCTATGATCATATCATAGATATTTTATCCTCTTGTCACGACAATCTTTCAACTTCACCCTGAAATTACTTGAACCTTTCAATAATTTAGACTCGTGATTCATCAAGTAAATATACTCAACATCTACTCAAATCATCTGTGAAGTAAGAACATAACGATATCCACTACACGCCTCAGCACTCATTGGACTGCACACATCAAAATGTATTACTTCCAACAAGTTGCTTTCTAGTTCCATTTTACTAAAAACGAGGCTTTCAGTCATCTTGCCCATGTGGTATGATTTGCATGTCTCAAGTGATTCAAAATCAAGTGAGTCCAAATGGTCCATTTGCATGGAGTTTCTTCATGCATATACACCAATAGACATGGTTCACATGTCTCAAACTTTTCAAAAACGAGTGAGCCCAAAGATCCATCAACATGGAGCTTCTTCATGCGTTTAATACCGATATGACTTACGTGGCAGTGCCACAAGTAGGTGGTACTATCATTACTATCTTATATCTTTTGGCATGAACATGTGTATCACTACGATCGAGATTCAATAAACCATTCATTTTAGGTGCAAGACCATTGAAGGTATTATTCAAATAAACAGAGTAACCATTATTCTCCTTAAATGAATAACCGTATTGCGATAGACATAATCCAATCATGTCTATGCTCAACGCAAACACCAATCTCGATGGTAGAGGGAGCGTGCGATGCTTGATCACATCAAGTTTGGGAAAAACTTCCAACACATATCGCCAGCTCACCTTTAGCTAGTCTCCGTTTACTCCGCAGCCTTTTATTTCGAGTTTACTAACACTTAGCAACCGAACCGGTATCTAATACCATGGTGCTACTAGGAGTACTAGTAAAGTACACATTAACACAATGTATATCCAATATACTTCTATCGACCTTGCTAGCCTTCTCATCTACCAAGTATCTAGGGTAATTCTGCTCCAGTGTCTGTTCCCCTTATTACAGAAGCACTTAGTCTCGGGTTTGGGTTCAACCTTGGGTTTCTTCACTAGAGCAGCAGCTGATTTGCCGTTTCATGAAGTATCCCTTCTTGCCCTTGCCCTTCTTGAAACTAGTGGTTTCACCAACCATCAACAATTGATGCTCCTTCTTGATTTCTACTTTTGTGGTGTCAAACATCGCGAATATCTCAAGGATCATCATATATGTCCCTGATATATTATAGTTCATCACGAAGCTCTAGCAGCTTGGTGGTAATGAGTTCGGAGAAACATCACTATCTCATCTGGAAGATCAACTCCCACTCGATTCAAATGATTGTTGTACTCAGACAATCTGAGCACAAGCTCAACAATTGAGCCTTTCTCCCTTAGTTTGCAGGCTAAGAAAATCATCGGAGGTCTTATACCTCTTGACGTGGGCACGAGCTTGAAATTCCAATTTCAGCCCTCGAAACATCTCATATGTTTCGCGGCGTTTCAAAACGTCTTCGGTGCCTCAACTCTAAACCGTTTAACTGAACTATCACGTAGTTATCAAAATGTGTATGTCAGATGTTCGCAACATCCACAGACGACGTTCGAGGTTCAGGACACTGAGCGGTGCATTAAGGACATAAGCCTTCTATGAAGCAATGAGGACAATCCTCAGTTTACGGACCTAGTCCGCATAATTGCTACTATCATCTTTCAACTAAATTTTCTCTAGGAACATATCTAAACAGTAGAACTGAAGCGCGAGCTACGACATAATTTGTGAAGGCCTTTTGACTATGTTCAGGATAGTTAAGTTCATCTTATGAACTCCCACTCAGATAGACATCCCTCTAGTCATCTAAGTGATTACATGATCCGAGTCAACTAGGCCGTGTCCGATCATCACGTGAGACGGACTAGTCATCATCGGTGAACATCTTCATGTTGATCGTATCTACCATACGACTCATGCTCGACCTTTCGGTCTCTTGTGTTCCGAGGCCATGTCTGTACATGCTAGGCTCGTCAAGTCAACATAAGTGTTTCGCGTGTGTAAATCTGGCTCACACCCGTTGTATGTGAACGTAAGAATCTATCACACCCGATCATCACGTGGTGCTTCGAAACGACGAACTTTCGCAACGGTGCACAGTTAGGGGGAACACTTTCTTGAAATTTTAATGAGGGATCATCTTATTTACTACCGTCGTTCTAAGCAAATAAGATGTATAAACATGATAAACATCACATGCAATCAAATAGTGACATGATATGGCCAATATCATATTGCTCCTTTTGATCTCCATCTTCGGGGCTCCATGATCATCATTGTCGTCGGCATGACACCATGATCTCCATCATCATGATCCCCATCATTGTGTCTCCATGAAGTTGTCTCGCCAACTTATTACTCCTACTACTATGGCTACCGGTTAGCAATAAAGTAAAGTAATTACATGGCGTTGTACAATGACACGCAGGTCTACAATAAATAAAGACAACTCCTATGGCTCCTGCCGGTTGTCATACTCATCGACATGCAAGTCGTGATTCCTATTACAAGAACATGATCAATCTCATACATCACATATCATTCATCACATTCTTCTTGGCCATATCACATCACATAGCATACCCTGCAAAAACAAGTTAGACGTCCTCTAATTGTTGTTTGCATGTTTTACATGGCTGCTATGGGTTTCTAGCAAGAACGTTTCTTACCTACGCAAAAACCACAACGTGATATGCCAATTGCTATTTACCCTTCATAAGGACCCTTTTCATCGAATCCGATCCGACTAAAGTGGGAGACACAGACACCCGCCAGCCACCTTATGCAACTAGTGCATGTCAGTCGGTGGAACCGGTCTCACGTAAGCGTACGTGTAAGGTTGATCCGGGCCGCTTCATCCCACAGTGCCGCCGAATCAAGATTGGACTAGTAACGGTAAGCATATTGAACAAAATCAACGCCCACAACTACTTTGTGTTCTACTCGTGCATAAAAACTACGCATAGACCTAGCTCATGATGCCACTGTTGGGGAACGTAGCAGAAATTCAAAATTTTCTACGCATCACCAAGATCAATCTATGGAGAAGTCTACCAACGAGGGAAGGAGAGTGCATCTACATACCCTTGTAGATCTCTACGCGGAAGCGTTCAAGTGAACGGGGTTAATGGAGTCGTACTCGTCGTGATCCAAATCACCGATGATCCTAGCGCCGAACGGACGGCACCTCCGTGTTCAACACACGTACAGCCCGGTGACGTCTCCTATGCCTTGATCCAGCAAGGGGAGAAGGAGAAGTTGGGGAAGACTCCATCCAGCAGCAACACGATGGCATGGTGGTGGTGGAGGAGTGTGGTACTCCAGCAGGGCTTCACCAAGCACCGCAAGTGACGAGGAGGGAGAGGGGTAGGGCTGCGCCAAGAAGGAGATTGAATCGTGTCTCTGGCAGCCTAAAACCTCAAGTATATATAGGGGGAGGGGAGGGGCTGCGCCCCCACCTAGGTTTCCACCCCTAGGGGTGGCGGCCAGCCCTAGATCCCATCTAGGGGGGGCGGCCAAGGGGGGAGAGAGGGGGGCGCACCACTAGGTGGGCCTTAGGCCCATCTGAGCCTAGGGTTTGCCCCCTTCCACTCTCCCTTGCGCCTTGGGCCTTGGTGGGGGGCGCACCAGCCCACCTGGGGCTGGTCCCCTCCCACACTTGGCCCATGCAGCC
This sequence comes from Triticum aestivum, assembly GCF_018294505.1. Lineage (NCBI taxonomy): Eukaryota > Viridiplantae > Streptophyta > Magnoliopsida > Poales > Poaceae > Triticum > Triticum aestivum. The sequence continues at coordinate 69,935,850 of NC_057809.1, read as the reverse complement.
CTCCGGGGCTGGTGGCCCCACTTGGTGGACCACCGGGACCCTCCCGCTGGTCCCGGTACATTAGCGATAAAACCCAAAACTTTTCCGGCGACCAAAACAGGACTTCCCATATATAAATCTTTACCTCCGGACCATTCCGGAACTCCTCGTGACGTCCGGGATCTCATCCGAGACTTCGAACAACATTCGATAACCACGTATATCTATTCCCTATAACCCTAACATCATCGAACCTTAAGTGTATAGACCCTACGGGTTCGGAAGTCATGCAGACATGGCCGAGACAACTCTCCGGTCAATAACCAACAGCGGGATCTGGATACCCATGTTGGCTCCCACATGCTCCACGATGATCTCATCGGATGAACCACGATGTCAAGGACTTAATCAATCCCGTATACAATTCCCTTTCTCTATCGATACGATACTTGCCCGAGATTCAATCGTCGGTATCCCGATACCTTGTTCAATCTCGTTACTGGCAAGTCTCTTTACTCATTCCGTAACACATCATCCCGTGATCAACTCCTTGGTCACATTGTGCACATTATAATGATGTCCTACCGAGTGGGCCCAGAGATACCTCTCCGTTTACACGGAGTGACAAATCCCAGTCTCGATTCGTGCCAACCCAACAGACACTTTCGGAGATACCTGTAGTGTACCTTTATAGCCACCCAGTTACGTTGTGACGTTTGGCACAACCAAAGCACCCCTACGGTATCCGGGAGTTGCACAATCTCATGGTCTAAGGAAATGATACTTGACATTAGAAAAGCTTTAGCATACGAACTACATGATCTTGTGCTAGGCTTAGGATTGGGTCTTGTCCATCACATCATTCTCCTAATGATGTGATCCCGTTATCAACGACATCCAATGTCCATGGTCAGGAAACCGTAACCATCTATTGATCAACGAGCTAGTCAACTAGAGGCTTACTAGGGACATGGTCTTGTCTATGTATCCACACATGTATCTGAGTTTCCTATCAATACAATTCTAGCATGGATAATAAACGATCATCATGAACAAGGAAATATAATAATAACCAATTTATTATTGCCTCTAGGGCATATTTCCAACAATAAGATAGGATGATCTCCACCGTGTGGGCCCAACGACCCACCGGGCCCTTAGATTCGCGCCCTGATCGGGGGCGCTCAACCCACTATGGTTGACGGCCCCCTGTCGCATGCACTATATAAAGAGGTGGGGGCCGGCGGCTCGCCCTACGAGGTACGTCGCAACATCGTACATCTCACCTAATCCCCTACCGATCTAGGGTTAGTGCAGTGCTGATGGGAAGCGCCGCCACCACTTCGCCCACTACTCTCTACCATCACCGGCCACCGTCACCATGGCCGGCACCAGTGGCTCCTCGAGGAAAAGGTAATACCTATCACCACTACTGGAATCCCCATGCCCACTGGATCAACAGATCCTATCAATGGTATCAGCCCAGGTTGGCGTTATGGATTTTTGGTAGCAACAGAAATCCCCTCCCCAAAGAACCCTAGAACAGGGCAAAGAAAAATTCCTCTCCGGAGAAAGTAGAGCCGCCGTTATGGCCGCGCCGTTCCTCTCGATCCGGACGGGCATCGGCAAGCCGAGCCGTCCAGAAGAAGAACCACCGGAGTTAGCCCAAGGGCTCGCCAGAAAAGGAGAAGGGGGATTTCTTATCATTTGCCTTTTGGTTTTTCTATTTCTTTTAAATTTCATATTTTATTTATGTTTAGTATGTTTTTTCAATACCTCCACTTATTTAATTGTGTGAGATTTTTAAAATTCAAAAATGTTTCTCTAAAATTCATATGAACTTTTTTCTAAATATGCATGAACCCTTGTTGAGAAATGCACAAAAAATTGTACATATCCATGAACCTTTTTTGAGAAATCACCTCTTGAGTCCTGACCTGTCCTTAGCATAATTAAGGACTGTGCCACTTGCTGCACCTTACTAGTTTTGTTACTTGTTACTTGCTACTCCCTCTGTTCCAAAATAGTTGACTCAACTTTGTACTAACTTTATATAAAATTGAGTCATCTATTTCGGAACGGAGGGAGTATAAATTATCTTGCTATCACATTATCTATCGAAACTATGTTACAACACTTGCAGTGAAATCCTTGCCGAAAACTGCCTATCAATTTATTTCGGAAATGTTAACGCCCACACGTGTGGGCGTTTGCATCTCGCCCACACGCGTGGATCCGCGTCCGTTCAAGAGCGCATGAATCTTGGCATGTTTCTAGTGCCACATAGGACTGGCCTGGTGTGTGGGCGTTCAGACGGTCGCCCACACGGCCGTTTCACCACACAGAAGGGGCTGGTGTGTGGGCGTTCAGCAGTTCGCCCACACGCCACTTTGCACGCACACACAAGGGCTAGTGTGTGGGCATTTGGCATCTTGCCCACACGCCCTTCTCCTCTCCCATACCCAAGCTGCTAGTTGCCATGTGTTTTTGCACTGCACATGGCAACTGCCCCTAGTGTGCTTTTATAAGCAGGTGGCAACTCTCTTTTTTTACTCGAGTTTGCCATGTGTTTTGCAGGGTACACAACAACTGCCTAGTGTGCACGTAAGCAGATGGCAACTCTCTTTTACCGAGTTGCCATGTGTTTTTGCATGGTACATGACAACTGCCCCAACGTGCACGTACATGGCAACTGCCCTAACGTGTACGTAAGTAGATGGCAACTCTTCCTTTTTACATGGCAACTGCCCTAGCATGCTTGTGAGCACATGGCAACTCTCTCAACTGCCTAGTGTTAGTATGTGGCAACTCCTAAAGTTATGAAATCATGGCAACTACATTAGATCAGACCATACATGGCAACTGCAGTTGAGCAACCATGGCAACTGCAGTTGTCCGACATGGCAACCGTAGTTCAGCGACATGGCAACTGCAGATAAACGAACATGGATGAGGGTCTGGACCATGGCAACTGCGGGCGCGCGGTGGGCGTCACGCGTCGCGTGTGGGACCAGAAGGGTACGAGGCCTGACATACGGGTGTGTGGGCGTTATCAACTTCGCCCACACGCACGCGTGTGAGAGGGTTCAGGAGGGAAAAAGATGTGTGTGGGCATTAGTTGTTTTGCCCACACGTAGGTGTGTGGGCTGGTTGCTGTCCATGCCACACGAGGCGTATGGCACAACTACCCGATACACCACACGTGTGGCAGTTATCGGGACCCTAAAAAAAGCGCTGGACGGCAATGAAGGCGTGTGGACGAGTTGGCTAAAGCCCACACGTGTGGTCGTTAACATTTCCACACGTGTGGTGTATCGGGTGGTTGTGCCGCACGCCCTGTGTGGCACGGAGACGACCCCGCCAGAACGACCGCGTCCGGGCGCGCGCAGCCACAGACCGCATGTCCGGTGCAGCACGATCGCCCCACACGAGCATGTATGGGCGAGCGAGCACGCGGCCCGCACGACTCGTCTCGGCCGTCGCCCCTCCCCGCCTGCGAGCCACACGTCCCATGTGTCACACGCCCTGCGTGTCAGTAACCACGCGTCCCGTCGCGATTGCCATGGTCCGGACCCTCTTCAGTTGCCATGTTGCTGAACTACAGTTGCCATGTTGCTGAACTACAGTTGCCATGTCGAACAACTACAGTTGCCATGGTTTCTCAACTGCAGTTGCCATCTTAGGTCAAGTGCCAGATGTCATTTTTGGGCAACTGCAGTTGTTGCCATGTATGGTCTGATCTACTACAGTTACCATGATTTGAAAAACTTTAGGAATTGCCACCTACTAACACTGGACAGTTGCCATGTAGCACTAAAAAACATGGCAAAAAGCATGTTTCGGGTAAAGAGAGAGTTGCCATCTGCTTACAAGCACGCTAGAGGCAGTTGCCATGTACCCTGCAAAAACACATGGCAACTGATAGCTTTGGTGTGTGGGAGAGGAGACGGGCATGTGGGCGATGGTGGTATCTTTAGGAGTTGCCACCTACTAACACTAGACAATTGCCATGTAGCGCTACAAACAGACGTGGCAATAATAACATGTTCGGGTGAAAGAGAGTTGCCATCTGTTTACAATCACAAATAGGGCAGTTGCCATGTAACCCTCAAAAGACATGGCAAATGACAGCCTGGGTGTGGGAGAGTGGGAGAATGGGCAGTCGCGGGAGATGGGGAACAGAAATGGTGCGTGGCATGCGGGCGCGACATCAGTTTCATCGCACGCCCCAACTGGCGAACCGTTGACCGCGGAGAGAAAACGGCGTGCGGGCGAACTCCCTCACACGCCACACACACGAGTTGTCCTACGTGGCACACAAATTCAGTCTTTTCATGCCAAGATTCGTGCAAAAAGCGCTGGACGGCAATGAAGGCGTGGGGACGAGTTGGCTAACGCCCACACGTATGGGCGTTAACATTTCCGTTGCTTTTTTAATTTTTGTTTCTTAAAAAAGCCATAACTTTTGAACCAAACATTAAAATTAAGATCCGCTTTCACCACTGAAATCCTCGTGATGTGCTCTTCGAAACAAGATCCCGCATGGATATATTTTGACAAACTTTTTTTAATGCAATTTTATCCCCGTTTTGTGCAACGGGCTAGTTGTTGATGTGCAACTACCTAATAGTTGATGTGCAACTTTTTCTCTATCCATGGATGTGCAGTTTTCAATGACGACACCTCGCCTCAAACTACCCAATATCAAGTGAGATGTGCAACTTCGTATGCTGCCCCATCCAACTACTTAGTAGTCGATGTGCAACTTTTCTCCTCTAGTTGGAAGTGCAATTTTTACTATTTGCTACCTCGGTCAACTACCAAGCAGTGGATGTGCAACTTTGGAAACTGTCTCAGCCAACTACCTAACGGTTGATGTGCATGTGTAACTTTCCCCCATACCCGTGTATGTGTAGTTTTCATTGCTAGTAACCCTTCCCACCCACCCCAACTAGTGAGATGTGCATCTTGAGGGTCTCACCTTTAGACAACTTTTCTGCACCCTCATGGTCGATGGATGTATATTTTTTACGAATCCATGTCAGTGAGATGTGCAACTTTATCAGTTGCCCTGGCCAACTGCCTAGCAGATTCTGTGCAACTACTTCTATTGCCCCTGCCAACTACTTCCAATGATCGTGTCCAACTGAAAACAACTATGTGTGTAACTAGAACTACTATAGATGCCAACAAAAAATGACCGCCGTGTGTGCAACTTTCCAATGACCGTGTTCAACTAAAAACAACTATGTGTGCAACTAGAACTACTATTGATGTCAACCAAAAATGAACCCCGTGTGTGCAACTTTCTAATGACCGTGTCCAACTGAAAACAATTATGTGTGCAACTAGAACTACTATAGATGCCAACTAAAAATGAACCCCGTGTGTGCAACTTTCCAATGACCGTGTCCAACTGAAAATAACTATGTGTGCAACTAGAACTACTATAGATGCCAATAAAAAAGATCACCGTGTGTGTAACTGAGAACAATTATGTGCGTAATATCTAGAAGTACTATAGATGCCAACAAAAAATGATCGCTGTGTGTGCAACTTTCCAATGATCGTATCCAACTGAGAACAAATATGTGTGCAATTAAAACTACTATAGATGCCAACAAAAATGATCACCGTGTATGTAACTTTCCAATAATCGTGTCCAACCAAAAACAACTATGTGTGCAAAAATGTTTGTAGCTGATTATAACTTTTGAATTGTGACCTCTATGATCATTTTCAACAAAATATGCACACTTCATGCTATCTGAATCATCCAACGACTAGCGATGTTGAGCGGATTAGCTTATTATATGCTAATCAGGTATTAAAGATCCATGTACTGTAGACGGGCTTCTCCGCATCCTTGTATTGAAGGTAGAGAAACTGGTGAGCATGTGCTCCATCATCGCGACTGCACGAGGCACATCCCAGGCACACAATCCTGTTTCTGTAAGAAAGGAACGAGGCCAAATCCGGCAGCGGCTGCTCAAACTCTGTTTACATCAGGAACGGGATAACCTGCCAAGCAAGAAGACGCAGTAAATTTACCCAGCCGGATAAGCGATGGTGCAGATTCGGCCAGGGAGCAGCGATCCAAGTGTAGCTCCTCGTTCCATCACGACGACATCCCTGGCGCTGCAGCCACCAGCGGGGTCCGGGTGGGGGGGGGGTCAGGAAGCGCTGCTTGGGAGTGGCCAGGACGAAGGCGGGGGAGGCGGCGAGCACGCGCGGGCAGGCGGCGAGGTGGAGGCGCGAGTATGGCATGGATGGGAGGACGGTTGGAGGGGAGAAGAGGGCGCGGGAGTCGGCCACCGCCTCGATGAACTCCAGTGGTTGAGAACGCCCCGACCAGGTAGCACCTGGCGCATGCTCTGGCGAGATCGTGCGGTCAGCGATCGGCCACTCGCGAGCACTAGATAGTGCGCGTGCACTTTGAAGGACTTAGGATAGTTCTTTGGTATTCACGTGCATACCAAGGAATACCCTTGTGGCTACCCCTCGGCCACGCTACAATCTGCGACAGTTAGATGCTTCCTTTTTTTGCGGGAAATTGTGAGAGCTTTATTCAAACGAAAACGCTCCTAGGATCATCAGCCATCAAGCTACTGATCAGTAACGAGGGTGCAGAATCTAACCAAGTCTCGGTCACCATCAACATGCTGGCATGCTTTGCACAAAGATGGGCCGGGAGATTAGCAGATCTGTTTACATGCTGAATTACAAAAGAATCAAAAGACAAAGCATGCTCTCCAATCTTTACTAGTAACGGAGCCACAACCGAACGAGAGCCTTGACAAGTGTTCCAGAGATTCACTATCTCCAGACAATCGGATTCCAATATCACATATGCATAGCCTCGAAGACGAGCAAAGAGAACTCCCTCTCGTAGTGACAAGGCCTCCGCAATGAGAGGATCCGTAACACCGACATGCGGTTTGGACCAGGAAGCAAGCATTGCCATAACAGAACGAGCAACACCGCCTGCTCCGGCTAGTCCCGCTTCCGAATTGATTGCACCATCAACATTAATTTTGACAAATCCTGCTTCTGGAGGCCGCCAACCATGTCCTGGCAATAGGGTGGCCTGCTTCATAGGAATCTCTAGTAAGGCCAAATCCTCTCGAATGCGGCGAGTGGAATATACTGGGTCAACATGTTCCTTCTCGCGAGTCCATCGATTCCGCGAATGCCAGATAGCCCACATAACCGACACAATATGTTCTCTTACCTGATCCGAGAAACGATCATCACATAGGATGTCGCGCGCCCAGGTGGCAGGGTGCAAGCGCGGGAGTCGAAAGCCAAACCAGGTTTGCGCTTCATCCCAAAATCTACGTGCATGGGAGCAAGACACCAATGCATGCATAAGATCTTCCTCTTTGGCCAGGCAAACATTGCATAGACTAAGAGGCTTGATATGTTTGTGCTTTAGGGTTGCTTCATCAGGGAGGATCCCGCGAAGAACTCTCCACCAGAAGACTCTGACCTTAGGCACCACTTTGAGCTTCCATAGAGATGTCCACATCTGTTGTTCTGATTCTGAGGCGCCGGTAACCGTCCCTTCCTCTAGAGCATGACGCTCTTTCTGATTCACGAGAGCACGGTACGCCGATTTGTGTAACACCCTCGATGCGGCTATATCTCCCACGTGTCGAAGCACGACTTAGAGGCATAACCGCATTGAAAGCAATGTCGCAAGTGAGGTAATCTTCACACAACCCATGTAATACATAAGGGAAAGAGATACATAGTTGGCTTACACTCGCCACTTCACACAAATACATGAATAAAGCATTACATCAACAGATACAATCAAGGTCCGACGACGGAACCAAAATAGAAAGAAGACTACCCCAAAAGCTACACAGATCCTCGATCGACCCGACTGGGCTCCACTACTGATCAACTAGAACGAAACAACATAAAGGACAAGATCTTCATCGAGCTCCTCCTTGAGCTTGGTTGCGTCATCTGCACGGTTCAACGGCACCTGCAAGCTCGTTTTGGAAGTATCTGTGAGTCACGGGGACTCAGCAATCTCGCACCCTCGCGATCCAGACTACTTAAGCTTATAGGAAGGGTAAAAGGTATGAGGTGGAGCTGCAGCAAGCGACTAGCATATATGGTGGATAACATACGCAAATGAGAGCGAGAAGAGAAGGCAAGGCACGGTCGAGAAACTATGATCAAGAAGTGATCCTAGAACAACCTACGTCAAACATAACTCCAACACCGTGTTCACTTCCCGGACTCCGCCGAGAAGAGACCATCACGGTAACGCACGCGGTTGGTGCATTTTAATTAAGGTCAACTTCAGGTTTTCCACAATCGGACATTAACAAATTCCCATCTGCCCATAACCGCGGGCACGGCTTTCGAAAGTTCAAAACCCTGCAGGGGTGTCCCAACTTAGCCCATCACAAGCTCTCACGGTCAACGAAGGATATTCCTTCTCCCAAGACAATCCGATCAGGCTCGGCATCCAGGTTACAAGACATCATCGACAATGGTAAAACAAGTCCAGCAACACCGCCCGAATGTGCCGACAAATCCCGATAGGAGCTGCACATATCTTGTTCTCAGGGCACACTCAGATGAGCAGTCCGTACAACTAAAACCAGCCCTCGAGTTGGAAAGGAATGATTGAACCTGGCCTCAACTTGGAAATCCAAGAGTGCCACTGGAAAGGTGAGATGATTTCGGTTGAAATCGATATAAAGATCATCGGAATCGGATGCACGGTTTGGAAATGGCAAGCAAAACAAATATGGCACCAGTCTGCGATAAACAGCAAATGACCAACTAAATGCATCAAGATAAATATGCTATAGCACTCAAACATAACAACAAAATACATGGCAGGGATCCACTCATGATGCTTGACAAAAGATGAACACTGAGCTACGGCTAATTCATCCATTAACAGGTTCAAACAAGCATGACAAAAGGGCAAACGATAACAGGTTCCAGACTTAGTGAAATTAACACAAGTCTGGGATTTATCATCAGGAAGCACACTTTGGAGCATGAAAACTACAAGCTACAGGAACTTAACATGGCAAAGCAAGGCATGGCATGAAGCTACTCAAAGCACTTAACAAAAATCCCTTAGTGACCTTGAGCCAAAAGGGATCAGAAAATATAATTGCAAGCATGTGAACATAGCAAAAACACAAACAGATTCAGACTTAGTGAAAAATTGGAGCATGCAAAACAGTTAACAAGTTGACATGTTTACGAGCTCGATACACTCACTACAAAGCATGACATGACAAACTAAGCATACACCCATCAAGAAAACATGAAATAGGAGCTAGACATGACAAGAACAACAACATAGCATGCACGGACCAATAGCAACATCCTTGGCAAAATCGCTAAACATGTTAACAATCTGCGAGGAACATTTTATAGCAAAAGTAGAGCTCGATTGACTAAAGCTAGGGTGCTCCATAATTGCAAACAAAGACATGGATGGATAGAGCACCATAATATTAACAAAACATCCTTACTGATCATCCTCAAAAGAGGCACAGATCACTAGGAAACAACATGAACATATGGCATAACAACAAAATCAGGACAAGGACTTAGTGAAATTCTAAGTCCCTGAAATCAGCATTACCGATTACGCTACTTTGCAAGCTTGTGCTAGTCACCACAAATATCACAAAAATACATGACAAACACCTATTTAAAGATGGCATGGCATATAACAAAACACATGTAGAGCTCAGGGTCATAGCATGCACACATTAATCATGTCAAAAATGACAAAATGCCATTTGCTGAAACAGATCTGACAAATTCATCACATATCCCTCTTCCAACAGCATTTCGGGCACCAAGATGAGCTCAAATGAAAATAATGCAATGAGATGAAATGATATACTCTTTGAGACGAACAGATTTATATGCTACACGCACGAATCGGAGCAATGGGTGATGAGTTATGACATGATGAAGATAGCAAAATAATTAACAGGATCTGGGACTTAGTGAAAAAAAACACACGGGCGATGGACAGATAAAACACGCCCAGGAGGAGGATTGGATGGGAGTGCTCACTTCGGGCCCATGGGCCGGCTTGGTGGAGAACCGGGCGGTTCGGGGCGGTCTGCGGAGGTCTGCGGGGCCGAGTGAACCGGGCGGGTTCGCAAGTGAACCGGTCGGTTCACCGGTCTTGCTGTCCGGTGAGGTTGGAGGCGAACCGGAACGACGCAGAGGTCGACGACGCCGGCGACGATGCGGCGGCGGAGGCGTGCGAAGCCGGCGACGACGAGAAGCGATTCCGGTGGGTGGCGGGAGCCGGATCGGGCGCGGAGTTAGGCAGGGCGAGGACCTGGAAGGCGGCAGAGGCAGGTGGTGCGCCGGAGACCCGCGGATCCGGTGGCGTCGGGCGGCTCCTGCGGTGGAGATTCGACGGCGACGGCGTACGAGGCTTCCCGGCGGCGACGTCCAAGGTGGAGGAGAGGCGCCCGGCGCTGGAGGCAGGGCGCGGGCAGCTAGGGCCAGGCGGCGGGTGAGATGCGGAAGGCGAGGCGGGGAGAAAGAGGAGACGGCGGCGCGACCCGGAGCTCACCGGCAATGAGGCGTGAGGCACGGCGGTGGGAACGACAGGCGGCGGCGCTAGGGCGTGGGCCTCGCGCAGGCGGCGGCGGTTGGCGCGGGCTCCCGCGGGCTCCACGCGGGCCGAGCGGGCCGCGGCGGTGGTTGGACGCGCGCATGCCACGTGGCGAGGTGGGATTGGAGGGGAGAGGTGGCAGGGATGATGTGACGGCCCCTGATTGGTGGAGGTGAGGTGGCCGGCGGCACGGACATGTTCGGGCGGCACGTGGACGCGTCCGACGGCGCGAGGGGAAAGATTTTAGGGTTTGTACCGCGAATATTTCGGAGGGGATCACATATATATAGGTAGAGGGAGCTAGGAGAGTCCAAATGAGGTGCGGTTATCGGCCACGCGATCGTGATCGAACGACCGAGATGATGGTGGGGGTTTAGGTGAGTTTTGGGCCAAAATGGAAAGGTGTTGGGCTGCAACACACACGAGGCCTTTTCGGTCCCTTGGTTAACCGTTGGAGTATCAAACGAAGTCCAAATGGCGCGAAACTTGACAGGCGGTCTACCGGTAGTAAACCAAGGCCGCATGACAAGTCTCGGTCTAATCCAAAAACGTTTAACACCCGCACACGAAAAAGAGGTAGAAAGGGTCACCGAAGGACATAGGAGCGCCGAAATGCAAAACGGACAACGGGGAAAATGCTCGGATGTATGAGACGAACATGTATGCAAATGAAATGCACATGATGACATGATATGGAAGGCATGACACGCAAGCAATGACAAGCCAACAACAGCAAATAAGCGGAGGACACTTGGCACATCGGTCTCGGGGTGTTACAATTTGACTGTGTAGACACCTGAGTTTTCAAAAGCCCAAGCAAAGAAATCCTGTCCACCTCCGATGCGCAATGGTATGTTTAATATAGCTTCTGCATCCGGAGCAAGAAAGTTTTGTCGAACAAGATCCGTCTTCCATGTCCAATTTTCTTCATCAATGAGCTCATTGACTGTATGTAATGTAGTAGGAGTGATGATAGACATGGGAGACATACTAATGGTGTCTGAAATCCACTTATCTTCCCATATAGGGATGGAGCTTCCATCACCAACTCGCATGATCAAACCCGCTTGAAGGGCCTCACGCCCCGCCACTATCGCCTGCCAAATTGGGGAGGCTGACTTCGGCACTATGGCATGCATAAAGTCTAAATCCGGGTAATACCGACCCTTCATAATTTGGGCGCATAGTGAATCAGGGCTGACCATGAACCTTCACCCATGCTTCCCAAGAAGTGCAAGGTTGAACAGCTCCATATCACGAAAACCCATTCCCCCCCCCCCCCCGAACTTTTGGAGATGCAAGTGCTTTCCAAGAAATCCAATGCAAGTGCTTCCTGGCCACGACTCGTCCCCAGCCACTCTGCTGCTGGATCCGTACATCGCCAGGTAATGCTTTCTTTTTCTCCCTACAGATTAAGAGAATTTGTTTGATTCAACTTGTGTCGTTAGGGTAGGTGCAAGTGCAAGTATTCTGTTGGATGAATTGGTGAGCAAAAATTCCCTATCCATATTATTCAACTTAAAGTCCAATTAGTATTTAGGCTCCCAAGTCTTCGGTTGAACCTACACAACCCAGATATTTAGCTGCATGTATCTGCCAATTTGCTCTTAGATATATGAATATTAGGTAGTATCATTCCTAGGAAACGGGAACGCGTAGGACTGTAAATAGCTTATAATTAACATTGTATAATTTAAACTACGAAGCTACATCCAGGGCTCATCATGTTAGGCACAACATTTTTCACGGGAAAGCATATTATTTTCTCCTCAATTAGAGTCCTGTTTGATTAACACTTGTTTAGTTTCAGCAATTTCCCATCCATTGGTCCGATCTTTCTTATGCTCCTACAACAAGTGATATTGCATTGACTTGGAAGAAAATGCAACTTAACTGCTATTTTCCCTTTTATTTCTATATTTTGTGTGATGTAATCCTGTAATAACAGATTAATATTCTTTTTGGAAATGTCAGTTGGCAAAATTGTTTCCAGTAGAAAATTGTTATAATGGGAGATAGAGCTCCAATTCAGTAGAAAGTATGTTTCGATTTGTAGTATTTTACTATTCAGCTAAGGATCAAGTTTCCACAAGGCTAACTGATCAGTTAAATTTAGTCCATTTTCGGTCTCAAGGTGGAAAATTGTCGCGTGTGCGTGTGGACGTGAGAGAGAGAAGAAGGATGGAAAAGAAGAAAAAGAAGAAGAAAGTTAACTGATGTTGGTTGTTGAAGTACTAAATATATACTCCCTCCGTCTGAAAATACTTGTCGAAGGAATGAATACATCTAGACGTATTTTAGTTCTAAATGCATTTATTTTTATTCATTTCTCCAACAAATATTTCTGGATTTGAGCCCGGGTCGCAGGTGTAGTGATGTGGATGTTGGCTCGGTTTCATCGGATGGCATGGTTGTATGGGATCAATTTTTTGTGTGCCTTGACGTGATTTTTCATCGTAGGTTTTTCACCCCAGGTGCCGGTGATGACCGACAGCCGGTGAGGTGAGGCTGTTGGTCGCGCGGCTAAGCCTTGGCCCATGAGAACGAGTGGGTCATCACCGGCACCTGATCCTATATACTTAAAAAGTTCACCCCCGCTACTTGATTTATCTCAACATGCAATATAGCCACGTCAGCATCCAATCACAGGCATCCACGTCACCCCTAAACAGTCCCACGCAGCCCACCTCCTGAGGTTATTTCTTATTTTTCCTGTAAAGAAAAAGCAAAATCCCCCCAGCGGCCAAGCCCCACGCCCCTGGTCCCCTCGCGATTTCCTACCGCCGCCAGCCTCCCTTGCCTCTGATCCGCTCCGGATCATCCTGACGGCGGCGGCGGCGCTCTTGATGCGGCCCGGCCATCACGGCGGCGGCGCTCCGGCACGGGCCGACCGTCCCATCGCGCGCCCCAGTTCCTGCAGAGCACCTCCTCACCCCCTTCCCCCGCTCCGGATCCCCCTCACGGCGGCGGCGCTCCGGACGCGGACGCGGACGCGGCCACCCCATCGCCCGCCCAGTTGATTCGACCATCGCTGTCGCCACCTCCTCCCCTCGCCTCCTCGCCGCCGTCGCCATGGCCATTGCCCCCAAGCAGCACCTATCCGATGGAGCATCCCCGAGCAGCGCCTGTCCAATGGCTCGGGAAGGAGTACTCTCGTCTACCACCGGTCCCTCCCCCGCCCTCCTGCCGCCGCCATGGCCATGGCCTGACGGGAGCTCGCCTTCCCCGCCATGGCCAACCTCCGGTGAAGAAGCTCGCCGTGCCTACCAACGCCCCAGTTCCGGTGAGCTTGTCTTCCCCTTATTGTAGATTGGGATTGGGCTGGTTTGTTGTTCATCTGATTTTTAGTGCTTCCATTCACTTCCCAGGTGGGTTGCTCCGAGTTGCTTAGTAGCTTACCTTCAATCGTTGGGTCAATGCATCTGCGGATGAAGGTACTATCCTACTGTTTTTTTCGTTTGCTGACTCCAACCTACATAGCCCACTGCTTCAAACCATTTGCAGCCCAATGCTCCAAATGGCCCACACTAAAAATAAGAAAAAACCATTCTGCACTAAAAATAAGAAAAAACCATTCTGCTGTAGGTAATTGATGGTTGACGCTCCACTTCCTCTCCCCACGATCTGCACAAGAAACTGAAGAAATTGATGATTGATGCTTCACTTACTCTCCCCACGATCTGCAGAAGAAACTAAAGAAATCCCCTTTAAAGTCTGCCCCACCTCAGCTCATCCTTTTCACATCATCTTCCAGCATGGGTGGACGTCTCTCATAGGGTGTTCATAGTGCTTCCGCTGGTGAGCATCTCTCTCCTCTCTCCATGCCATTCCCTCTTGACATATTGCTGATTGAGTCACAAATTTGGACTTTTCAGGTGCTGCTCACTTCAATCATCTTGGTTATTCTTCCCTTGCTGCATGCCCACGTGCCTCACGTTTACAGCTCCTACTGGTATACAATGTTCCCACCCAGTGCTAATCCTAAAATTTGGTATCTTTCCCTATTCTGGATTTTCATTGATATGCAATTTTTTTAACTCGATTCAATGCATAGCCTTGCATTTTAATTCCTTGCCTATTATGGATTTTAGTTTGCTTCATCCAAGTAGTTTGCTTCACTCAAATTGAATTAAGTTTTGCTTGATTCAACATGTACCCTTACATTTCAATTCTCATGTGGAACAATTAAACAAAAGTGTCTTCCATTTTGCCCTGCATTCAACTATTCCCGTTCCCGTGGGTTTCTTAGGGTTGTCGACATGGATAGCGCAGAAAGTTCTTCGCGTTATTCAGGTGGGCATGGGGTTGGTCATACACGAGGAGTTCCACGTGGACGTGGACGTGGTCGTGGACGTGGACGTGGACGGGCACGCCGTCCATCAGTACCTGATTCCACTCCTCGATCTAACTCACATGTTGCCACCGAGAACCGTCGTAGGCGTTTGGATGTAATCACTAGAAACAGGAGCCGAGGAAATGAAGCATCGACCACATCGATGTCAGACACACATAATCAGATATTTGCCCATAAACATAAGCTTTTGCCTAAATTAATCCCTATTCATGTGTCCAAGTTCAGTGATCATTTACGTTTACAAAAAAACCCTTTCTTTGTGCCTCATCTTTCAGGAACTATATTTGAACCCTTAACTCTTGGAGGCCCCCAGTGTTCTTGCCAACATTGTGGTGCTCTCTTTTGGTATGACGAGCGTGTACGCAGAGAAAGACATACTCAAAATCCAACATATAATTTGTGCTGCAAAGGAGGAAAAGTTTCCCTCCAGCCATATGATCCTCCTCCTCAACCTCTATTGGATTTACTCACTTCACATAATAGTTCACTCTCAAGCCACTTCTTTCATCATATTCGTCAGTACAATACCATGTTTGCCATGACTTCAATGGGAGCTAAAATTGATGAGTCCATAAATGATGGCCGAGGCCCATACGTTTTCGAGATCAGTGGCCAAGTCTGCCACCGTGTTGGTTCAATGAGACCATCTAGAGGACAGAGACCAGAATATGCACAATTATACATATTTGATACAGAGTGTGAGGTTTCAAATAGAATAAATGTTGCCTCATCTTCGCGCACCGGTTCATCTTCGCGCACCACTTCATCTTCGCGCTTTGCTTCATCTACACGCACTTTGTTCCAAGCTAATGAAGGCATTGTTCAGTCCCTCATAACAATGTTGAACACACATAATCCCATTGTGAAACTATTTAGAACAGCAAGTCAAAGATTACATGGCAATGATTCTGACCATTTATACATCAGAATATATGGCAAACCTAATGCCCATGGAGATATCTATAGTGCTCCAGTTGCATCCGAAGTTGTTGGAGATTTAGGGTCTTCTAATGTTGGACGAGACATTATAATAGAAGATCATTCATCACGGTTACAACAGATCAATGAAAAACACTGCAAGTTTATGTCCATGCAATATCCTCTTTTATTTCCATATGGTGAGGATGGTTATCATGATGAGCTTATGTGCCTTCCAGTGTCAAATGCATCAAATCAACGCCAAAAAGTCACAATGCTAGAATACTATGCATATAGGTTACATGATAGGCCAAATGACTTCAACACTCCATTACGATGCAAAAGGTTAACACAGGCTTACTTTGTGGATGGCTATTGTTCTGTTGAAACCTTTCGTATTGCATTCTACCGCAAGCCTAGCTTTCAATGGAAATATAGATCATCATCATTCAGTTGTTTAGCAGATTCTGTGTCAAAGGGTATTACATCAGGTTCTTCTGTTGGCCAAAGGATTATATTACCTTCCTCATTTACTGGAGGCCCTCGCTACTTATACCAAAACTACCAAGACTCCATTGCTATTTGTAGAAAATATGGTTGCCCAGATCTGTTTGTCACGTTCACATCAAATGCTGCTTGGCCTAAAATTACAGAGGCTCTATCATCCATTCCTGGTCAAGAACCATCTGACCGTCCAGATATTGTCAACCGGGTATTCAAAATGAAGCTTAATATTCTAATGGATGATATTAAAAAGAAACAATTCCTTGGACCCATAAACGCAGGTAATAAGCGTTCTCTTAAACTTATATTCCCTTCTCTCAACATAGTTTGCTGCCGGTTATTAAACATGTTTTACATTCCTGTAGTTATCTACACAGTTGAATTCCAGAAACGTGGACTCCCACATGTTCATATAATTATATGGTTAGCCAAAGAAGCACCTTTAGATGCACAGAAGATAGATTCCTATATTTCTGCTCAGTTGCCAGATCCTGTAAAAGATCCAATAGGATATGAGGCTGTTTCTTCTTTTATGGTGCATGGCCCTTGCGGCCCTCTCGGCCAGTCGTCACCGTGTATGTCAGAAGGAAAATGCACCAAATTTTACCCAAAGGAGTTCTATGAGCAAACAACTGTACGGGAGAATGGTTTCACAAAATATGCCCGACCAAATAATGGAATAACAACTAGGAAAAATAATGTTGACATTGACAATAGATTCATTGTTCCTCACAATGTGGACCTAGTGGTTAAGTACCATGCTCATATAAATGTAGAGAAGGTTAACCATGATGGTATGCACAAATATCTTTTCAAGTATGTCACAAAAGGATTTGATTGTGCTAGAATTGGCCTCCACGGCAACTTTTCAACATCAGCCTCATCAACTGAAACCGTTAATGAAATTGATAATTATTTAGAGTGTCGTTGTGTGACACCAAATGATGCTGCTTGGCGGTTGCAGCAATATGATATTCACCATACAGACCCTTCCGTAGAAAGGCTCCCTGTTCATCTTCCTCTTGAGAACAATGTAATTTATTCGGAAGATGATAATCTGGAACAAGTTATTGAAGACCCCAAAAATGTGACCACTAAACTCATTGCATGGTTAGATGCTAATATGCAACACCCTGAAGCTCGACAATACACGTACATAGAATTTCCAGAATATTGGACATGGCACCAGCAAGGGAAATACTGGGATCATCGTCGAGGTCCTCAAAAAAAATTTGGCCGAGTGGCACATGTCAACCCTTCACAAGGAGAGCCTTTCTATTTGTGAATGTTGCTGAACATTCGTAAAGGTCCAACCTCCTTCACTGATATCAGGACTATATCAGGCCAAGAATATCCTACATTTCGTTCAGCAAGTGAAGCTTTAGGCCTCCTAGGTGATGACCAAGAGTGGTCCAATGCATTAAAAGATGCGGCTCAGTGGGCATCACCATTCCAATTACGTCAGCTTTTTGTTACCCTTTTGCTTTTTTGCAATGTAACAAATCCTATCAAGCTTTTTGAGGAGCATGCATCAATGATGTCTGAAGATATAGCACATCGGTTGAATCTTCATCCTTCTCAATTGAGAAGTTCATCACTAGATTCGTACGTGACATCCTGTCTTCTCATTGAGCTGGATAAATTGCTGAAGGATTCCGGATATTGCTTATCACATTTTAGTTTGCCACTGCCAGATGATATAGGAAATGCTTCTGCACAAAATAGGCTTTTGCTGGATGAGCTTACCTATGACATTCCAAACATGACATCCACTTTGAATGATAATATTCTGAAGCTAAACAACAACCAGAAGGATGTATTTCATGCTATCTATAATTCTGCCATAAATAATGAAGGTAGAACATTCTTTGTTTATGAATATGGAGGGACTGGTAAAACTTTCTTATGGACTACTTTACTTTATTCTTTGCGGAGTCAAGGGAAAATTGCATTGGCAGTAGCATCCTCGGGAATTGCTTCTCTATTGCTCCCGGGAGGTTGAACACCACACTCCCGTTTTAAAATTCCTTCGGAAATTTCAGAGAATTCAATGTGTACCATAAAGAAAAATACACACCTGGCAGAACTTATTCAAAACACATCTCTTATAGTTTGGGATGAAGCACCAATGAATCATAGATATTGTTTTGAAGCACTAGACCGCACTCTCAGAGATATAATGTCAGATACTAGACCTAATGCCGAAGACATGCAGTTTGGAGGTATCACTGTAGTTCTTGGTGGGGATTTTCGGCAAACACTACCAGTGATAAAAAATGCAACCAAGCAACAGATTTTGAAATCTTGCATTGTTAACTCTTATTTGTGGAACAAGTGCACACTTCTACAGTTGAATGAAAATATGAGGCTCACCTCAGGGTGTCTCTCCATCTCCAGGAGAGAAGAACTACAGAATTTTGCTGACTGGCTCTTACGAATTGGAAATGGCACTGAGCCTTTTGTTCCTGTTCCAAATGAACCCAATAGCATATTTATACAGATCCCCCAATATCTCCTTTTGTCCCCAGATTCTAGAAATATAGATGGATTGATATCATTTGTCTACAACTCAGGCTGTGAGTCAACTATCATTACATCGTATTTGTGTGATCGTGCAATTCTTGCACCTACAAATGATGTCGTTTCTAAAATAAATACAAGAATGATTTCTCAGCTAGCAACAAGTGAAATGTCATATTATAGTTCGGATTCAATTGATGATAGCTGTCCTAATCATTCTACTCTAGAAGCATTATATCCAACAGAGTTGCTAAACACCATTGACATACCTGGACTTCCAGATCATATACTGCATTTGAAAATTGGTGTTCCTATAATGCTACTGCGTAATCTTGATCCATCAAGGGGACTTTGTAATGGCACTAGACTCATTGTTACACAACTGACTGGTCGTGTCATTGAAGGAGAAATCATAACAGGGAAGGCTATAGGTTCAAGAGTGTATATTCCTCGAATTGTCACTACGTCATCTCAGTCTAAGTGGCATTTCAAATTGAGGCATCGCCAGTTTTCTGTTCGCCTTTCATATGCTATGACAATAAACAAAAGTCAGGGGCAAACACTAAACCGAGTTGGTGTCTACTTGCCATCTAATGTCTTCTCACACGGTCAATTATATGTGGCATTTTCAAGAGTTACATCACCAGACGGCTTGCGAGTTTTCATTGAAAATAGCCCAGTTTCTTATGAGCATTGCACACATAATGTAGTATATGCCGAGGTATTCAATCAAATTAATACACATAGAAGCTAAAACAGCTAGGTATTTTATCCACTCAAATTTATGTTATGCCTGAAATTTCACAAGTATGTAATACATTTTTTCTGCATGCCATCATTTTTTTCCTAACATTCTTATTCATTCAGATCCATCTCCCCTATGGAGTCAACTACAAAACTTAAAGATATTACAGTGGGACAGCAAAACTGTAAGGTCTTTGCACGGGTAATAAGGCTTTGGAAGCTATAACTACGAATCCCAGATATGGAAATGCTTTGATCAGCATTGATGGCATTCTCTTGGATGAAGATGTACGTCCATTTTTATAGTTACCTATTTAACATTACACAATAACATTGTTGTTCCAAATCATTTGATTACTTGAACTTTTGCAGGGATCCATGGCACAAATTAGTGTGCCTAAAAAATTTTAAAAACAATTTCGTGGGTTGCTATCTCAAGGATCTGTCTATATTATTTCAAATGTTGCAGCTATCGATATCAGAAGCAAATCATATGTCTATCGCCATCAGAATTATATGCTGCAATTCAAACAAGACACAAAGGTTCATTCGCTACATTCAAGAGGTGCAGATATACCTACACTTTCGTTCGACTTTTGCCCATTTGATCAGCTGCCACAAAAAGCAATTGATTCCAAGCCACTCCTAGGTAACATAATGTGCTTGACTTATCTATCTCTTAACCACTATACTTCAATGCATAACGACTTGCATACTTGAACCTTTTAGATGTGATAGGAGTAATATGTGATGTTGGTCCATATGACTATGCTAGCCAAACATCTCAGCACAAATTTCGGAAGATCAAAATTCGCAACCTAGAGTATGTCTTCATAGCTGCTCCTGTTATTCAATTTTTTTACCTTAATAACCTGTTCCCCTCAGAATGACTATACCTTAATTTTCCAGAGAACAAACACACGAATTAGTTCTATGGGGCCAGCATGGAGAATCATTTGATGTAGAAACAATACTTAAAAAATCTCAAGAAGGAATTGTCATAGCCATTTTTGCTGGTGTAACTGCAAATCTACAAAGGTTTACATGTAACTTATAAAAAAAACTTGCCCAAAGAAATAATAAACATATTTATTTAAACATCCTATTAACAACATAAGTTTATAGGTATGATACAAGGATCCTCAAGTTCTGCGACACAAATATATCTTGATCTTGATATACCTGAAGTTCAAAAGTACCGCACCAGGTTCTCTCTTTCTCACTCTTGCGCATATAGAATTTATGTTTAGCACTACAGCAAACTAATATTTTATATGAAAAACATTTGAAGCTATCAATGGAAATGCCCAACTCTACAAAAGCATCTCCCTCAGGTCAAACAAGTATCTCCACTTGAAGCAGCAGGCAAACTATACACCACTAGAAGAACACGCGTGCGTTGCAATGGGGCCACATTAACTCTAAGAGTTCAATATTACGACATTGGCGACCTTTTTAACCATCAAATCCTCACACACACAGACACACACTCTCCCTCCCTCTTCCTCACTCTCTATCCCCCTCTCCCTCTCTCTCTCTAACACACACATATATCCATCTTATTGGGTACGTGACCATAATCCATCTATTTCACACATACACGCTAGTGCATAACAATATAGATTATGTGTATTATATTTGCCACCAGAACTGAGGGAATTAATTTCATGTAAAACAACCAGCCACAGCTCCAAGAATACGCGGACGAGGTGGCTCGGGTCGGCGTCGGCACCGTCCAGCGCGGGCCACGGGCCCGCTTCCAAGTGCACGTGCAATGCACGTCTTCACAAATATTATAACCAGATGTGAGAAATCACATGCATAGAAAAGACATTCTGATAGCAATCCAAATACCATACTCAATTGAATACCTAACCTGGACAATACTCTTATCTATGCGCCAGAAAAAATATAATAGCAAAGCTAAGTATGCCTACATACGCTCAGATTATATATAAGAATCTTGGGTGAACAATTGCAACAAAGCACTAAGCAGCGATAAATTTAAATAAAGTCCATTAACTATGCCGGCAGCAGGCTTGTTACAACATAGAGAGATAGGAAAATGTCACCTCCAGTAATGTAGCGCAAAGGAGTGGAACGAAGCATGAATGAGCGGTTGTCTGTTCTTCTCCATGTATATGGATCAGCAGTAGAGGCCAAGTATATAAGTACTTGACTGAACTCCACTCTTCGTGTACGGAGAGCCATGTCACCTTCTCACCGCTGCAGCATGGGAGGACGGCTGGTTCACGTGACCCTCCAGCTGGGGGATCCATGGTGGCTGACCGTCGAGCTCGAGGCAGAGAAGTTGAGGGCAGCAGTGGCGAGATCCATGCCGGCCTACCGGGCGAAGAGGAGGTCGTCGGGGAGGGACACATCGGCAAGATCCGGTCACCACGCGACCTGAAGAGCAACAGTGATCTCCACAAGCTGTAGGCCGACGGCGTGCTCCATCCCCTGCGATGGGGTGACCATGGCGGTGGCCACAGCTCCTCATGCTTGCCTCGATCTCGGCGACACACCCTGAGTGTAGGAGGCAGCAACGACCTCGACGAAATCATGGCCTCCATCCCGGAACGCATGAAGGACCTCGGCCCCGTCGCTACTCCTCCCGCCGTAGCCGCACGCGGCAGCAGATTGTGGGTAGGAGGGCAGGCGGCGTCGCCTTGGCTGACGGCAGGGAGCAGCGTTGATTTCGGGTAGGTGGCATCGCGAGGACGGCCGCGGCCGTGGGGAAGCACCCCGATCATGCTGCCAGGCCAATCCTTCTCCTCCGATCCCCTATCCCCGAAGATTGCGCCGCCGCCCCGGCCGTGTTGTTTCCATATGCCATTTTTTCCTGTACCTAAACAAACGCGGGCGAGCGGATGGCAGAGTTTTGGTCCGCCCTCTAAAATTGCTAAACGCACTTTTGGTGAGGATTATTGTTAATAAATGAATTCAATCATGTCGCTCTAAATAAATGGATTCAATCATGTGACTCTAATTACTTCCGATTGTTATGTGCACACTAAGCGGGGTGCAGTTAGGAAAGAAAATGTTTTCTAATTAAAGTGATTGAGTGATTTAAGGTAAGGTTAATTAATATAGATTTGATTTTTAGTGATTGTTAGTAAAGTATGATGCGTATTTAAAATCTTTTATTTGTTTCCTTAAAATCTATTGTTTGTTTCGTAAAGAAATTTGCAATAATGGAAGGTATCGGTTGATTTGGATAAGTTAGTAAATTTAGATCCGTGATTGCGTGCACGTTTGGAAAGTGCTAATTTGCAAGGAAAGAGCTGAGGGGTAAATAAACCGGTGAATAAGAAACCAACATCGAAAAAAATCTACGATGGTTAACCTACGAAAAAAACCGGACGAAAAAAAACCTGGAAGCGAGACTACCAACTGCTCCATTAGGAGTAGAGATTGAAGAAATATCTAACCTTCCAGCGTCATCTTTTCAGGTGAACACTTTCTCATGCAGTTCACTTTTTCCTGCCTCGCCATTCAAAATAAAATAGATTATTGATACTTCATCCTTTTTTGTGCCAGGGAGGAGCAACCTTCAGCACTATCGCAAAAGTAGCATCAATTATACCGTCAGTCAAATGGTACTACAAAGCATGCAAGCGTTGTGGAAAAGGATATAACAACATGACAGATACCCCAACATGTGGCTGCCAATTTCCAGTTCCATGCCCAATGTATTATATATCTTCTTAAAATCTAATACTTAAATAATTCCTTTTTTTATTGTGTCACTAACAACTATACCATGCTTCAGGTACAAACTTCCCCTTACACTAACAGATAACTCGGGAAGTTTGGATGCAATTGCTTTCGCTAGAGTAGCTGAAGACTTAGTTGAGCGTCATGCTGATCATGTTTCAATGAGTATGAAGATAGAAGCTACAGATCATGTGCTTACCCTGGATAAGGCCATTGGTAAAGAAAAGTTATTCTACATAGGAATGAACACTGATTCGTCTGCCAAGTACCCTATAAATTATGTCCTGAAAAAAAGTTTCTCTGTCAACAATACTGAATCAACACCTTTTCCACGTGCTCCAAAGGTAAGCAACTTCTTACAGATTCATTACCTTCATATATCATGGTTATTAACATAATGTGTGAAGCTTTTTCAGTCAGGCGAGGATACAACCACCAATGACAATACTCCTGCAACTCATAAGCCAACGTCTATCAGCATAAAGGAAAACAAAAATAGGTAATGCTTCATAAACTTGGATTTTAAACATCTCTCTTATTGCTTCTCCATTATATGACTTGCCACAATGATACTTTTATGTGAAAGTCCAAATGGAATTGAATGTTAGTCTTTTTCCCTTCTCAAATGCTTTCTCTTTTTTATATGCTGCTACATGTAATCTTTCATAAACCTCCATCTTATTGTATTCCTCTGATCAAGACTTCTTTACATCTGTGATGTACATTACAATCAGGATCAACGCAAAAAGAAGAATTGATTTTACTGAGAGTGATGCCAACAAATCTAACAGGTATGAGAACACTCACAAAACCTTAGTGCACCATGGTTCTCCAATAACTACATAAGGCACATACAAACTTCCTGGTAGCAGTTAGAAGAACCATTAACAACAACTAAAGTACACAGTAATAGAAATCACATAAATCTATTGGCAGTACCTGAAGCATCACATTTCCTAATGTGGTGTTAGGCTTCATTTAACTCGCGTTTACATGTCACACTAATGGAGTTGTCAAGCTAAAGCCTAGCTCTGTCTTCTAGAATTCTTTGCCTGCTCCATTTTAAAGTCTATAAGTTACCAAGCTTTTACCAACTAAATGATAATTTCACAAAATCAATTCCGACTCACAATTATTTGTAGTCTCCTTACACAAACATTACTGGTCATGCAAGTGAACACTAACTTATACATGCTATATTGTGCTCAATATTGGGAATATGATATATTCAGGATTACATCTCATCCATGGTATGTTTCCCAAATGGTAACTTATTTCAAGTACATGGAGGTTCTTGGGTTACATTTATATTCTCTTGCCCAGTTCATTTTCTATTTTGATTCATGCTTTATTACTTTCAATATCTGATATAATAAATGGAACCAATTTTCTAAATGCAGCTCAAAGGAACCGGAAGAAAGTACTGCAAAAAAGAACAAGCATGAGTATGTTCTGTTTCTCACACCCTTTATACAAATTTAGCCAACAATATGAGTTTCTTCCTACATATATTTAAAGTTGCCAAAAATCTCCATCAACAGGAATGTAGATACACTTCCAGAAAAATTGCATCAACAGGAACAACCAGAGTAAAGGAACATTTGGACGATTTAAGTACTTTACATTGACTATATAAACTTTCATTTTCTGATTAAAAAAACCAGTAATATATTGTGTTATTTACTTTTTTGGACAACACTTCATTTTCCAATACAGGTCAGGACAACTTGCACTCTGCTACAAATGAGAAATGAGGAATAACGTACATCGCCTACAACCAGAAATAACATAGTCCTTGTGTTCATACCACTTTGCTCAGTTTCTATTGTAACCAAGGAACATTACAAATTTTGTTCAACTACCAACTTATCAGTGGTTCCAGTTTATGTTCTTTGTTGGACTTATGATCTCAATACAAACCTACAGTGTCTGTTCAAATATATTCATGAATGGATACAATTTATGTTCTTTGGTGCACTTATTATCTCGATAGAAACCTACAGTGTGCATTAAAGTAAATTCATGAGTGGATCAGTTTATGTTCTTTTTTGCAATTAGGATCTCAATACAAACCTACACTCTGCATTAAAATACATGAATGCTAATTTGATTTTTGCATTAACCATTACTTAAACATCTTTCGGTTAGACATTCTTTCCCATGTGAGACACCTATATAAGACCCCCCATAATATATTGTACTCGCCACAACTTCATCTTTCAAATCAAAAATTTTTGACTACCGGCACAAAAATGGACATCCAACACGAAGGCAACATGTACGGCTACTGCATAAAATGTTGTTTTCTACATCCCTATGCTTGCTGCAAATAACATTAAACACATAAATCTTTCTCCATGATACAATATGATGGACCAAGGAATGTTCTGCCCCACTCAACAACTAATTCATCAAGGGCTCAGAAGAAGTACATGGAGGCAACTGAAAAGAAAAAGACTACTCCAAAACCACCAGTGTCTGTTGCTTTCAGAGAAACCGTTGAACGTGAAGACAACACCACCAAATACATCTTCAAGTACATTACGAAAGGAACCCACATGAACAGATAGTTCTCAACGAAGAAGACCCCAACTACAAATAAATTATACCACATATTATCTTCTTTTTATGAACAACGTATAACTATGACTATACATATGTATTTTCTAATTTTCAATAAGTATTTATGATTATACATATGTGTTTTCCAAATTTCAATTATCATATTGTCTGTCCAAATATTCATCTTCTATGGAAAATAAATATCATCCAAATGTATTGCATCCAATTCCCGCCGCAACGCGCGGGGTATTATCTAGTTAGTTGAGTGGGTCATCCCAATTTCGTAGGTTTTTCACCCCAGGTGCCGGTGATGACCCACTCGTTCTCATGGGCCAAGGCTTAGCCGTCTCAACCACTCCAAGCTCAACCACCGCAAGGTCTGCGCTACTCAAAATCCTCTACCTTGCAGTCTCTGTCTTTCTAGAAATGCAATGGATTAAATATTTATGAATATTCCTCGCGTTGTAATTTGATGCGGAGAGAGAGAGAGAGAGAGCATGGTCAATTCCATAAAAAATGTTCAGTTTGGAATTATTATTTGGCTGTTTTTTTCCTACAAAAAATTAAATATTCTCATTGCTCGTGGATGATGCAAGGTTTATTTTAGGTGCATAAGATTAGGACTCAACTGCATAAAGTCTCTTGAATAAAGGCCTTTCCTTTTCTTGCATTATATATTTTGCTAACTTTTTATTTCTTATTTATAAGCTCAAGGTAAGTTCGAACTTACAAAATTGAATACAACTGCAGTATTTTTGTTATTTTCTTTTAAAATTTGTAACACCTCATTGTCGTGCATGCCGGGATGGAGCCGATGGATCCTTGAATCACATAGTGGTCAATAGAGAGAGAAAAACGTGGAAGAACTTTGGTGCTTGCCGTAAGGCACATGAGAGCATTCCACTCACTCATTTTGCCCGTGGCAACGCACGGGTGCTATTGCTAGTATGTACTCGTAGTACTCCGTAGCCGTATGCGCGGGTTAAGCGGCGCGGCCGAAGCGGGCGTGCGCTGACTGTGAAATGAGATGCACGCCGATGCACACGCAGAGGCACAGCTCCAAATCAAACACCGTCTCGATCCAAAATCCCCGCAAATCCAATCCCACCTCTGATCCGGCCGCCTTCTTCACACCACTGCAGGGACGGCCGTGTACCGTACACTGCCCAGTCTCGCCTCCGTCTGCTGTCCTCCCACCGCCGCCTCGCATTCACCGCCGCTGCATCCTGCCAGAAGGAGCGCGGCCTTCTAGGCTCTAGCCGGCGTCAATGTCGCGCCTCCAGCCCCGCTCTTTCTCCAGCTCCGCCTCCTCACGCGCCAACGAGCTGCTAGACGAATTCAAATATCATCTGGGCTCCGGGACGCTCTGGCCGGAGCTCGCGCACCAACTGTTGGACGAATTGCAGCGCCAACCCGTCCCGGTTTCAGCGCGCGCACTAAATGGCTTGTTTGCTGCCCTCGCGGATGCGCCGCCCTCGGCCAACTGCACAGATGGCCCTGCCCTCGCCATCAATCTCTTCAACCGCCACCGGATATCACCTGACATTTACACCTACAACATACTAATTGAGTGCTGCCACCGAGCATGCCGCCCAGACCTTGGACCTGCCTTCTTCGGCCGCCTCCTCAAGACAGGCGTCACAATGAGTGTCATTACCTACAGCAGCTATGGCGAAAGCTTTGGGGTGGATCCTCTCCCTTCCGCCTCCTCCTCGAGCTATGGCGAAAGCTTTTGTTCCCCTGGTCTGGACGTCGACGGCACCCTGGTGTCGTGCTCCTTCTTGAAGGCGGCGGCGGGGAACAGCTCTTGGTGGCGGGGCTGCTGGTGGCGTGGTGGCTTCGGCCTTCTACTTGGTGCTGCGCCTTGCTTCGCGGGACCAGCGGACGGTTTCTTTGGTGGAGCGGTGCTGCATCCATTCATTGATGGCGACGGATCTTGACGGCGTGGCGCAGTGCAGATTCGGAGTTTGATGTGTGGTGACGGACACACGCAGGAGGTCGACGCTGTCTGGCGTCGTGGTGGCGTCGGCGGCAGCGAGACCGGGCAAGGCCGTTACAACAGTACAGCTCTGAAGATGGATATGTGGTAGGTGGTTGTGGCGGCCTCATACCCGGCGGGCGGCCTGGTTGAGGAGCACGCCGGACTGGTGGGTGCCCATACCCGACAGGCGTCCAGGTTGGGACCTCAGGTCTTAAATGTTAGGTTTGGCTGCGAGGTCTGTTTGGTATTAGGCCCAGACCATCAGCGCCCCTTCATCAGTTAGATAGGAGTAGCGACAGAGGTTGCGAAGATGGTGGCTTTGGTCTTACTGTTGTACGACTTTGTAAGGTTTTGTGCTAATAATTAATAAAGTGGCCGTATGCATCGACCAGATGCAGAGGCCGGGGTATTCCTCCTTTTCGAAAAAAAGAAAAAGAAAAAAAATTACCTACAGCAGCTTATTCAAGTGCCTCTGTGACATGAAGCGCACGGAGGAGGCTCAGGACATACTGCTCCACAGGATGCCCGACGACCTGCCTGATGTCATCTCCTACTCAGTAATTCTCAAGAGCTTCTGTGACAATGGAATGAGCCAGCGTGCGCTTGACCTGCTCCGGATGATGGCCAAAAAAGGTGCTGACCACTCTCTCTAACGTGGTGTCATACAACATGGTAATGGATGGCTTTTTTAAGGAGGGTGAAGTAAGCAAAGCATGTGATCTATTCCACGAAATGATACAGCAGGGGGTTGTGCCTACTGAGGTGACATATAGCTCCATTATCAATGCGCTATGCAAAGCAAGAGCAATGGATAAGGCAGAGCTGATCCTTCGACATATGGTTCATAGTGGTGTCCAACCACATGATAGGATATATAATACCCTGATCCATGGGTTTTTAACTTCGGGTCAGCAGAAAGAAGCCTTTAGGTTGTTGAAACTGATGACAAGCCAAGGTGTTATGCCAAACGTTGTGACTTGCAACTCAGTCATGGACTACCTTTGCAAGCATGGAAGAGTCAAAGAAGCTGCAGAAATATTTTATTCCATGGTTGTGAAGGGCCAAAAACCTAATGTCATCTCATACTCTGTTATGCTCCACGGGTATGCTAAAGAAGGATCCCTTGTTGCTATGATTGATCTCTGTGAGCTGATGGCAAGAGATGGAGTTGTTCCCGACCGCTCTTTTTTCAACATACTGATTAAGGCATATGCTAAATATGGAATGATCGATGTGGCTATGCTTTTCTTTGATGAAATGTTGAAGCAGGGGGTGAACCCTAATGATATCACATATTTAACTCTGATATCTGCATTTTGCAAGATGGGCAGAATGGATGATGCTATGATCAAATTCAATGAGATGATTGATATGGGAATACCACATGATACAACTGTTTACATGTGCATGATTGAGGGCTATTTGAATCATGGTGATTCCGTCAAAGCCAAGGAATTCATTACTAAAATGAAGAGCAGGGATGTTTCTCATAGCCCACGGAAGGGTAATTGATGAACACAACATCTTTGACTTGGTTACCCGTGCTGGTGAGAGGCCTGATCCTATTACATTCACTTCAATGGTATGTGGGTATTGCTTATTGCCAAGATGGAGAAAGCATTTAGAGTACTTGATATCAGTTGGCGTGGCCCAGTGTTATGCTCTCATCATCTTGATATTCTCTACATGTGTTGTCAATCTGATTGTTCCAACTTGCGCTAGAATTTGACAAGTGGGAAATAAGTCAAATAACCCTTAAAGTTGCTAGTTGCTGTTTATTGGTAGTTGGGTACATTGTTTAGTTTGAATTTTCTCGAGCCATTGCAATATCTAGGCCTTGTTCGTTTAAACCCCTCTTGGAGAGGATTGAAGAGGTTTGGAGGGGATTGAGGGGTATTTTGACTTGTAGAGGATTAAATCCTTCCCAATCCGCTCTAATCCCCTTCAAAACCCTTCCAACCGGACATGCCCTTATGGTGGGTTCTGACCTGGCTGGTTAGTGCTCTTTAAACATCATACATGACAGATAACGGAAGAGTTAGCCATTGATAAGTTGCAATTGAGAGTTATTGCTATCTTTCAGGGAGAAAGAGAATAATTTCATTTTTCCGAGATAAATTATTGTGTGCTGAACTCGAAACACTACAATTGGTCATTGATCATATAGCTTTAGTATTGAGCCTAAAAAATTCTATGAAGATATTATTAGATGTGTGCTTCCTGGTAGCACCTTCATCATGATGCTACTGTATTAGTCATTAGGCTTATGCTTGTAGTTATCATGTTGGTTTAAGTTACGGATATTTCCCTCATGTGTTTTCCTCTTGGTGTGAGATACCCAGATCTGGTTGTGATCGGTAAGCAAATCATAGATTGGCACTTGTACCAACAAACTAAAGCCGAGGACATGAAGCAGGAAAAATGCGTCATTTGACCAATGCATTGGACTTACTTCGCTTTGTTCTTCTTTTCTTCTTCCTTCTGCCAGCTATAAAATCCGAGATAAATATATTGCTTAAAATGAATTACATTTTTTCAATGTCCAACCATTTTGTTCGGAACTGATTTTTTTTTCACATTGTCTAAATTGCTTTCTGGAGCTTTTATGTGTGCGCCAAAATGTTACTCCCTCTGTTCCTAAATATTTGACTTTCTAGAGATTTCAACAAGTGACTACATACGAAGCAAAATGAGTGAATCTACACTCTAAAATATGTCTACTACATACATTCATATGTTGTAGTCCATTTAAAATGTCTAGAAAGACAAATATTTGGGAACGGAGGGAGTATTTGTTATCTTTTTGTTCGTTCCGTTCTGTTTTGCATGGGACAACATGCTTTCCCCACATGTTATAACTGATTAGTTCTTGAATCTCTGCAAGGAGAGACCAATGCTGAATTGTTTATTTGGTTTGTATTGCAGGTGCTCGAGTAATGCACCGGAGCAAACAACTGGGGGAGTAATATCATGGTTTTTGCCACCAATTTCCATGGATTTCAGCTGCTCGAGTAACGGACTGGATCGAAAATGGTGAACATCTCCATGCCCAAATCTTTCCTGGCATTCATGGTTTTTGCCATCAATTCCCTCATCTCCGTGTACAATCTCTTCTGCCAAGACCTTTAAAAGAATGTGCAGATAACCTGTTGTTAAGTTTTCATTTCTGGAGAAAGGGTTTGGTGCAGGCCTTGTTATGTTGTGCTTATATAGTACTCCTATGATCGATTGACAATAACTGATGAGTTGTGGATCCAGTAATGTTGTGTCCCTATGTGAACTGAATGTGTCCATAGCTGCTGCTGCATGATAAGTACCCCTATTTGTTCACTTCAGCTGATCATCTATGCTAGTTATAACTCTCATCCTGTTTCTCCAGTTGATCACTGATGCTTCTCGCAACCAACTCTGCACGGTCATCATATAGTGGCATAAATCTCTCCATGGTGGATTGATTGTAAATTATTTTCCATCTCCTCTGACTGCTTCTGTTGCAAGAAGGCATTGGTCTGATGGAACTGCACAAACTTGGCATTGCAAATTAGGGTGTTAAAATTATGTAGTTCCAGATACAAGGGAGTACAAGTTGCCAGTCTGAATAAGGATAAAAAATGAAAGGAACTCACAGCTGATCGGGTAGCCATTGCTTGCTACTAGTAATGCAACATTGTTAGGGAAACAGGGGTCAGTACTTCTCATTTCTGTATATGGAGACTCACTCCATACTGGATCACGAAAAGAAATGTATGGAGAAGGGATGCCAATGAACAAAAAAATCCACGGAAATGAGTAAAGAAATTCAGGAAAATCAAATTAAAGCTAAAAGTAGTCCTCATCGCAGAAAAATATTCAAATACCAAAAAAAAATTCAAAATATTGTTGAGATTTCATGTGCCTCACCTTGGGTGTATGCCCCCCAAAAAATCAAAATAATATTCAAATTTAATGGGCCTCACCTTGGGTGCAGAATGCCCAAGAAAATTTGAGAAATGATTTTATAAAGCATTTTTATTGCAAGTTTTTTTGAAGTGTAGACTTTAGGTTTTAGCAAACCTGCAAAACTTTCAATTATTATTTCAATTATACTAGAGGCTAACGCGCGCTTCGCTGGGCCGTTCTTCACTTGTTGGATTAACTCTTTTATATCTAGTAGATTATTGTGATTGGTTGTTTTGTGTTGGATTTTTCTGTGTTGGCTTATGTTTTTTTATGTTTCGGGGGTGTTTTTTTGTTCGTATATCGTGTTTGGTTTCTATTGTAGAAAATATTTGTTCCGAGAGGAGAATGAAGTTATTCGTTGCGTGATTGGGTTGTGTTTACATGTTTCAGCCTTGGTGTTAGTCTGTGGTGATTGTTTGAACCTATTGGGAGCTCCTATTCCACGCTAAAATAGTGGAATTGTTGATGTAACACTAACATGGGCGCGACCCACAAAGCTCTCCTTCTCTTAGCTTGGCTTCCTTCTCCTCTGCTAGTTTTCTTCACTCGCTCAACTGCTAACTTGGAAAAACACATATTTTTTAAATGTGTTTTAAAAATCTGCAACATTAAAAATCATGAATTTTAGAGAAAAAATCATGAAATTTAAAATATATTTCAGAAAATGTTAGTAAATTAAATAATTTTTATTTTTTTTAAAATATTCGCAAACTTAATAAATATTAATGAATCAGACAAAATGTGAATTAAAAAAATGTTTGTGTTTTCACTGTTCATGAATTAAAATATGAAAAAGAGAAATAAAACTACACGTCACACACGCTTACAAGGGGGGGGGGGGGGCAATGACTCCACTACCTTTGAAGCACCAGCATGCTTCAAATCAAGGGAGCTCAGTATCTCTATAGAGATGTAACTAACGCAATAATTGTACAGGATGAAATGCACCACTTTAGTTTATAATGACGTCAATGTTCTCTTAAATATGTTCTATGAATTGGATCCTCCCCACCTGTGTGGCTCGCCATCTGCACCTACATTTAGGTCACGGAGGCACCAATAAGACCACATAGCCAAACCCAAGCAATAGATTGAGTTTGCATGTCTGGCTCTTCGATCATGCACATAGATATGGCACGAACCCTTTTGATGCGTTAAGGCACGCATGTCGAGCAATGGCACCAATCTCCTCGATGGGAATGATGAGGTATGTGTAGATCAAGGTTGGGGACTACTAGAGATAGATAGATGCAGTCATGCAATAGAGCACAACTGATGGGTCAACTTCTTGGACATGAACAAGGTTGTCTCTACGGTGTCAGATGTGAGCACCTCTAGTGCATGACAAGCGGTGTGTAGGAGGGCTTAGGAGTACCGGAGGGGTACGACGAGTGAGGGTCGGATCTTGTGCATTATGATGCACGTGGGTGCCAACCGTTTCCCGCCTCCAAGGTTTTGCATTATGATAGAACAATGTTTTTCAAGTGTACTCACGGTGTTTTCAGTTTATTAGACAAAAGAAATATCTATGCCGCTACCTGTTTACACCTTTTTTGTCGTTCTCCACAGTGATGTCCAACAAATATAACATTAGGATATGAAAATAGCAAAGTACATTTTTCAAATTCACGAACATTTTCATGTATTTTTTTGAATCGATGAACTTTTTTTCAATCGACGAACATATTTTGAGTCGGAATTTTTTTTGAATTGATAAAATAAAATTATGAGTCGGCCATTTTTTTGAATCAATGAACATTTTTGGAATGGGTGAACATTTTTTGGAAATGCATGAACATTTTCCGAATTCATGAACATTTTTTGAATCAATGAACTTCTTCTGTAATTGACAATCATTTTTTCATGTTTTTGAACATTTAAAAAAAATCTTGAACATACTTTGAATTCACGAACATTTTTTGAATATGCAAATAGTTTTCAAAAATCATGAACATTGTTTTTAATCCATAAACATTTTATTATTTCTGGAATATTTTTTTCATACATTCAGAAATAAAAATGAAACTTGGATTTTTTTTTGAAAATCCCGAATTATTTTAAATAAGAAAATATAAGAACAGAAAAAAAAGAAATATCGAATAACCAAAATGAAACCGGAATAAAGATCAAAGGGCGTCCAGACTCGCTAGTGGGCCAGCCAAATAGGGCGCGCTGGCTGTTAGGTGTTGTGGAAGACAATAGTACCGACAAATGTGAGAATGTTTCTTTGGAGATTCGCAAAAAATTCATTGCCAACGGAGGATGTGAGAAAGAACAGAAACATGACTACCGGAGATAGTTGTAGCATATGTGGTATGCAAGACTCGTGGAGACATAGTCTAATAGAATGCACGATGGCAAGATGCGTTTGGGTGTTAGTAGACCCAATGCTGTTGGAGCATTTGATAGCTACAACTGAACCAATAGCTAGGAATTGGTTGTTCTCAATGATGGAAGTGCTATCGCATGACGAGTTGACTTGCTTAACAGTTACATTGTGGGTAGTCTGGACGACGTGTAGAAAGCTTATTCACGAGGGTATACACCAAAGTCCGTTGCCTACTCATCAGTTTATAATCAGATTCATTGAGGAGCTTGAACAAGTGAAGGAAGTTTCAACATCGAATGCTAAAATTGCTCCTACCGAAAGGAGACAAAGGTGGCTGCCACCAACGACGGGAAGTGCCAAGATTAATGTATATGCTGGGATCTCTATAGATCACAACAGAGGTGCAGCCACAGCCATTTGCCATGACAACAGCGAGGATCACCTGGGCTCGTCAACACTAGTTATTCAAGGTCTTACTTCTCCAACAGTGTTGAAAACTATGGCATGCAGAGAGGCACTAGCACTTGCTCATGATCTCGGTATGCAACACCTTTATATTGCTTCAGATTGTAAAGAGTTCATTAACCATATTCGTGATGGAGTTGGAGGCGTGGATGGAGGAGTTATCAAAGAAATAACAGAGTTAGAATCTATGTTTAGTTCGTGTGTTTTTGCTCATGAAGCTCGAGCTTATAATGTTGAAGCTCATAAGATGGCTAGGCTAGGTGTTACCCTATCCGAGGGTAGACACACATGGTTGGGTATTCCTCATGATTTATTTGTAATCCATGTAAACATTGCCATAGATGAATAAAACCTGCCTTCTTTGCTAAGAAAAAGGTGTTCACGATTTATAAAAGGGAAAAGGGGAGAGCTACTTGGGATCGAACTTGGGTCTCTCCATTGGAAGAGAGAACTTGCCAACTTGTCATTTCTACGAGGACTGCTACTAATTGAATCAACTGAAAGCGTTTTTCCTTATTTATTATGGATGGTACGGTGGGTAATTTCGGTGATGTATGAGCAGAAGCAATAGCCGCTTTATTATTAGGTAGAGACTTTAAAGCACGGGGTGCAATAATGTCTTGATGAGGATAGATAATTCAGTTGTGGTCGATGTTATACGTCTGAATGAGGGACATTCTATGTCAGCTTCAATTTTAGATGATCGTAGAGAGTTATTATGTGAGTTGGGAAGTTTACTATTGATGAGTATTGTAATAGAGGATCAAATGTACTACTTCCTCCGTTCCTAAATATAAGTCTTTCTAGAGATTCCAATATAGACCACATACGGAGCAAAATGAGTGAATCTACACTCTAAACTATGTCTATATACATCCGTATATAGTCCATATTGAAATGTCTAGAAAGATTTATATTTAGGAATGGAGGGAGTAGTTGCTAATGACCTAACTGAGCGGGAGCATGCAAACACCCCTTCCTTATAGATAGGGGAGAATATCATACGGAAATTAACATTCGGCAGAAACCGGTGAAAACCATGAGAAAAAGATGTTTTGAAGTTTAAAAAAATTTAAAAAAAATACAGGATGTTAAGAGGATGATGTTTTATTGCCACACAAAATTTCAAGTTGAAACACATTACGAGATGTGAGCTATGAAAAAGACAACATCAACATTGAATAGTGCTGAATAGTAATGTCACTATTTAGGGGTGAATTTGTCTTTTTCATAGCTCACATCTCATAATGTTTTTCAACTTGAAATTTTGTGTAGCAATAAAACATCACATTCTTAACATCCCACATTTTTTCAGATTTTTTTGAAACTTAAAAATATGATTTTCACGAAGTTTTCATTGAATATTGGTTTTCGTATGATATTATCCCGATAAGTAGATGCATCTCCAGGTACCATCGTTAAATTTTAGCAGACAACGTAAGCACTATTTGAGTTTAACAAAGCTAGTTACAAAGGTCTTAAAAAACAGTGATCACGTCGACAAAATATCCTTTGAAAAATCCAAATACCAAAGAAATTCAAAATATCCAACAGATGCATGTTCGTACGAACACCACCCAATCCCATGTAAAATGCATGGTGCACCCGCCCAGCAAACGGAATCCCAGTCGCGCCGAGCTCCAAATCGAATCTAAAATTCCTCAATCCCACACCTCCGTCCACCGTCCTCCCGCCGCTGGATGCGCTCAGCCCGTGGTTGGTCGTCGCCGGCGCGGGCCCGCACTCACCGTCGCTGCAGGAAGAAGCTCTGTCCAGTGTCTCCTCCGTCCGTCCTCCTCCCACCAGGACAACAGGACTTGGTCGTTGCCTCCCGCATTCACCGCTGCAGAAGTTGGACGGCGACAATGTCACGCCTTCAGGTCCGCTCTTTCTCCAGCTCCGTTTCCTCATGCGCCAACGAGCTGCTGAACGAACTCCACTCCACGGCCATCTGGGCTTCGGGACACTCAGGCCAGATCTCGCGCACCAACTGTTGGACGAAATGCTGCGCCAACCAGTCCCAGTATCAGTACGTGCACTCAACGGCTTATTTGCTGCCCTTGCGCGTGCGCCGCCCTCCACCATCTGCACCGATGCCCCTGCCCTCGCCATTGATCTCTTCAACCGCATGGCCCAAGCAAGGTGCCAGCACCCACCATTATCACCTACAACATACTGATTGGCTGCTGCCACCGAGCATGCCGCCCGGACCTAGGGCCTGCCTTCTTCGGTCGCCTCCTCAAGACAGGCATCAAGACGAATGTCATTACCTACAACAGCTTACTCAAGTGCCTCTGTGACATGAAGCGCACGGAGGAGGCTTTGGGCGTGCTGCTCCACAGGATGCCCGACGACCTGCCTAATGCCATCTCCTACTCAGTAATTCTCAAGAGTTTCTGCGACAGTGGGAGGAGCCAGCTTGCGCTTGACCTGCTCCAAATGATGGCCAAAAAAGGAGCTGACCACTCCCCCGACGTGGTTGCATACAACATGGTAATCGATGGCTTCTTTAAGGAGGGCGAAGTAAGCAAAGCATGCGATCTGTTCCATGAAATGATACAACAGGGGGTTGTGCCTACTGTGGTGACGTATAACTCTGTTATCGATGCGCTATGCAAAGCAAGAGCAATGGACAAGGCGGAGGTGGTTCTTCGATCAATGGTTCATAACGGTGTACACCCGAATACTGTGACATATAATAGCTTGATCCAAGGACTTTGGGACAGTTGAAAGAAGTCGCTAGGTTGTTGAAAGTGATGAGAAGCCAAGGTGTTATGCCAAGCGTTGTTACCTACAACTCACTCATGGACTACCTTTGCAAGCATGGAAGAATCAAAGAAGCTGAGGAAATATTTTATTCCATGGCCGTGAATGGCCGAAGACCAGATATAGTCTCATACTCTATTATGCTCCATGGGTACGCTATAGAAGGATCCCTTGTTGAAATGATTGATCTCTGTGAGCTGATGGCAAGAGATGGAGTTGTACCCGACCTCCGTTGTTTCAACATACTGATTAATGCATATGCTAAGTATGGTAGGATGGATGTGGCCATGCTTTTCTTTGAAGACATGTTGAAGCAGGGTGTGAAGCCTAATGAATTCACTTATTTAACTGTGATATCTGCATTTTGCAAGATGGGCAGGATGGATGATGCGATGGAAAAATTCAGTGAGATGATTGATATCGGAGTACCACTTGACACAGAAGTTTACATGTGCATGGTTGAGGGTTATTTCAATCATGGTGATTCCATGAAAGCCGAGGAATTTATTACCAGAATGAAGAACAAGGATATTAATCATAAGCCGTGGGAAGGTAATCGATGAACACAACATCTTTGACTTGGTTACCCATACTGGTGAGAGGCCTCATCCTACTGCATTCACTAAAATTATCAATGGATATTGCTTATTGCCAAGATGGAGAAAGCATTCAGAGTACTAGCCAAGATGGAGAAAGCCAAGGAATTGATTACGGAAATGAAGAACAAGGATATTTGTCATAGGCCGCAGAAGGGTAACTGAAGAACACAATATCTTTGACATGGTCATAAGTACTGGTGAGAGGCCTGATCTTGTTACATTTACTTAAATGATCGACGGATATTGCCTAGTCATCAAGACAAAAGACGCATTTAGAGTACTGGATGCTATGTTATTACACAGCACTTGTTACTTGCATGGTTATGCTCTCATCATCTTGAGATGCTCTAAATGCATTATATTTTGATTGTTCTTAATTGGACCAAAATTTGAGGTGTGAATTAAGCCTTATGGTTGGTAGTGGGATAGATGTCTAGTTTGGATTTTGTCGAGGCACTGAAATATTTAGGATGGATTGTGAGCTGGCTGATTAGGTGTTGCATGCATAATTCCTTTAGTGTCCAAGTGTGCTCTTTATACTTGATATATCATGGACTACAAGGGCTTTGGTTTGGCCTTGCTATGTTTGCCCCATTCCAAAATAATGAACTATTGATAAAAGACCAGTGAATTATTGCTGCCATTCAAGGAAAAAGGGAACAATTTCACTTTTCTTTCATGTTCTGTAGTTCAAACACTGCAAAGCCCTTCTATTGAGTCAAATGGTATTGTTGTTTCTGTTTAAGTTAGGCGTACTTTCTTCCTGTATTTTACACTTGATGCTACATATCCTGACCTGGTTGTGAGCACCTATGACATCATGACCAGCGTTATCTATCAATGATCAGGCAAATGGTTTAGATGGGAACCTGTACCAACGAAGTAAAGAGGAGGACCAAACCAATGCGATGGACTTGCTCCGTTTTCTTCTTTTTTCATTTCTTCCTTCTGCCAGCTATATGAATATATATCTGACATGAATATGTTCCCCAAAACCAAAATTACTTTGTCACCGTGAAACCTTTTTTTTACCTGACTGTCAAACCATTTTTGTCAGCACTTGTTTCTTTTCATGTTGTCTAAATAGCTTTTCAAAGCTTTCGCGTGTAGTTGTTTCGTACAAAATGTATGCTAGAACAATATATACTGATAGCATCTAACTTGATGGAAGTCTGGCCATTAAAATCAAAGCAATGTGTACAATCATCTGCGGCCTTATACTATACAATAAGGATCGGAACATGATCCCAGACACACCTTATAAGTTACAACACCTGAAGCTGATGGTGAGTAAAGAAGTACACTGATTCAACAGGCTGCTTCAGCCTAATTATATCTGAAGGATCTCTCTAGCACAACTCGAGCTTTGCTGGATGAGTATACTGCCAGATGCGGGCCTTCGCTTGGGACCTTGGACACATTCTTCACAGTAATACTTTTGACAATAATATTTCAAGATAATATGTTGTATGGAACAAAAGTAATAATTTTTTTTATAAGAAATGCAATCAAACCTGTACTGACGGCTTCCAGAGGGCAGCTCCTTGTAAAGCTACCGGAGGAGAAGCTTTTCCGGCACCAGGGCTGACTAGCTGCTCCACCTCAAGAGCCAGATTGGTTCGGCAAGTGGATAGCATCATTGGAATAATATCGTGCATAGTGATGCAGGCTAGGATGCAATCTCTAAGCCTGCAGGAGTGGGCATCGCTGTCCGAGATCATGCATGGCTGGTGTTCCTGTGTGTGCTAGTGTGGAGGAAGCGGGGATCCTTGCTTGTCTAAAGGGACTAGGACACCTCAATGCTGATGCTCATTGAAACTAACGGCTTGCTGGCTCTTTTGCCGGAAGTCATGGTGAACTAGGTACCACGGGTAAGGTGAACGGTGCGGGCACAGTTAGGTACTGGTCATGCATTTCGGTACAATGAGTCAGTGCCGACCTGAATTTTTTAGGGGATTTTTTCCAGTACAACGGTCCTTCATTTTTCCGTCTTTCTAGGAGAAAGAGAATAGAACAAGTTCACTCTTCTGCCATAAGTGATTTCTGTAGGCCAAACACTACAATTGGCCACTGATCATGAAGCTTTAGTATTGCGCCAAATGGTTACTATGAAGATATTATTAGCTGATTGCTTCCTCTGGCAGCACCTTGCTGTGATGATGATACTACATTAGCCATTATGCTTATGCCTGTATGTATCATTTCAGTTTACGTTTGGCATACTTCCCTCATGTGTGTAACATTCGCTGTTCAAAACCAGACCCAGGGTGTGAGCACTGGGATCATGACCAGTGCATGTGCCAATAATCAGTCAAATACTCCCTATCCATTTCTCCGACAAGTATTTCCGGACGGAGGGAGTAGTTTAGATGGGTACTTTTTTTTGCGAATAGTTTAGATGGGTACTTGTAGCAACAAAGCAAAGAAGAGGACAAAAAGTAGAAGGGATATGCCATTTTATCCTAGATTTTTTTTATATTTTCTAAATCTCTTCCTTTTGCCATCTATATGCTTAAATAGGTTTTCAGAGCTTTCATGTGTGGTGGTTTAATTCAGAATGTACAAAATTAAGTATCCAAATGCGATTCACAACTTCATAAACTAGAAAGACAAATCAAGATATGAATAGTACCAAATTGAAATCTGGCCTGAGTAGTATCCTGGTGGTACTATTCAGACAGATTTGTCCTTTTCATTTCTTGAGTTGTACTTAGTGATCTAAAGGATCTTATATTAATTTACAGAGGGAGTATGTAAGAATTTGGATCTAAGAATTTATGACATGGTATATACATGTATGAATGTTGTTAATTGTTTTCAAGACTTCTTAAATATTGAACTAAGTTGTCTAGTGCACCCAATATGCCCCGGGAAATGGTTGGTATGGTATGAATACATTATTTGCTGGGTGCTCCCTGGCACCTTATGCTTGACTGCTTGTACATATCATTTTGTTTTAAGTTAAGTATATACTCCCCTCATGTGATAGCCTGACCTGGTTGTGAGGCAGCACTACCACATCATGTTCAGTGCATGTGTCAGTGATCAGTCAACTGGTTTTAGATGGACCAACAAACTATAGAAAATGACAAAAAGTAAGAGGAAATATGCCATTTGAACCATGTGTTGGAGTTGCTCCTTCGTTCATCTCTTATTTCTTTTGTTTTGCCAGCTATATGAATAGTAGTCTGATAAATATACCCCCCATAGTCTGTCACAGCTAAACCATTTTCTCGGCACCGATTTTGTTTCATGTCCCATAGAGCAGCTTTCTAGGGCCTTAAACAGCCCTCCAGTTAATGTGTACTTGTTTTGTACATGTTGTATGCTTAAATATTTCTTACTTTTATTCATTATTTTCTGTTTGTACCAAACAAACTTGCTTTCCCTGAAATATACAATTCGTCGGTTCTTCAGTCTCTGCAAGGAGAGGCGAGTGCTTAATTATTTATTTTAATGTATATTGCAGATACTGGCGTACCTTTTATTTATTGATATCATTGTCATCATCAGCAACCGCTCGAGTAAGCGATTGGATTGACAACCAGGGGAGCGATCCTTTCCGAATATGGCGAACAGCTCCATCCGTTGTATCTTTCCTGGCATTCATGGTTTTTGCTATCAACTCTGGGTACAAACTGTTCCGCCAAGACCTTTAGCTGTATTTAACTGGACGAAGATTCCAGTGCAGATTTTGTTGCGTTGTAAATGTGCATGATCGAATGACTGCAACTGTCGAGTTCTAAACTTCCAGTAATGATATCGGTTCCGCCGAAATCTTTAGCTGCATTTAACAATTAACATTAACCTGTTGTTGAATTTTCATTTCTGGACAAATATTCAAGTGGAGACTTTATGATCAAATGACTGCAAGTGTCGAGTTTTAAACTTCCAGTAATGACATCCATGCGTCCATAGCTGCTGCTGCATGTTTCTGTGATCAACAGAATTCTCAAAATTACAGCACTGAAGTACCCGTCTTTGTCCATGAATATATGATGTTTTTTTGGACAAGAAACGATCTCTAATGTTAGGAAATGGTGGTAAAAATAAAATACAAGTCTGATTGTGTATTACTTCCTCCGTTCCTAAATATTTGTCTTTCTAATGATTTCAAATAGTTACCACATACGGATGTATGTAGACATATTTTAGAGTTTAGATTCACTAATTTTGCTTCATATGTAGTCACTTGTTCAAATCTCTAAAAAGACAAATATTTAGAAACGGAGGGAGTACTTCGCACTGCTCGCCCTGCCGCCTGACCGGGAAGGATGGAGAGCGCAACGGGCCGGCGCGGGTGAGCGTGGAGCTGGAGCTGCCCCTCCAGGCCACCGGGAGGCCGTGGAACTCGAGCTCCCGCCCATGTCCATCCGCGACCGGTGAAGGGCGAGCTCCTCATCGTCATGGGCGGAGCTCGAATCCGACACGATGGCAAGTGTGCCCCAGTCAATGGGTCAGCCTCACTGCTAGATCCGCTGTCGGAGACGGCCATGGTGGGGCTAGGAGCGGAGCGCTCGAGAGTGAGGCTAGGGTTTGGTTCAGATAGGGATGGGATGAGGTTTATGTGGGG
Source organism: Triticum aestivum (assembly GCF_018294505.1). Taxonomy (NCBI): domain Eukaryota; kingdom Viridiplantae; phylum Streptophyta; class Magnoliopsida; order Poales; family Poaceae; genus Triticum; species Triticum aestivum. Next base: position 69,893,273 of record NC_057809.1, on the reverse strand, counting down.
TTGGGGTAGGCTACCATGGACTGGCCGCCACGGCGGTCGGGTTTGGGCGTGTCCCGACCTCCTCATATCTGCCCACATATAAGTAAGGTTTGAGGGGTTATGAGGCTCTGGTTGGATGTAGCTTTTTGGTCCGGACAATGTCGGGTTATACGCTCGAACAAATGGGGAGAGTAGGAGGTCGAGTAGTAGATGCTCTTATTAGTTGAGTCCCACTAATTTGTTCTGCCCTTTTGTATACTATATATATGCTTAAGGCAACTCCAATGCGGTTCACCAAATCGCTTCTAAGTGTCTGCACTGGATAGTTCGGACATTCTTTGTCATGCAACGCTCCTTCTAAATTTTTCTGAATCGGATATCTGAAATCCCACAAACCGACACCAAATGTAGCGGAGGTTTAGCGAGTCCGTACATCCACCATGTTGGACTTCGACAGTGCCGGCCTACCTATTCAAATACCCCATCCAGAGCCGTTTTTCTCCCACTCCGCCACATGTTCTATATCCGCACCCGGTGACCGCCGTCGTCATTGTACCACCACGGTCGCCGCCCAGGCATTGTCGGACCTCCGTTGCGCCAACGAAATGCCTGACCGCCTTGGCCTATGTTGTCGTTCCACGCGCATCCCGCCAGCGCCCAGGTACCATCCGCACCTAACATTACCGTCCATGGCGGACGCTACACCCGGCAAGTGTCCGTCCAAATGTCATAACGGAATATTTTGACGTTGTCGTTGTTGACTTTGAAGGAACCCGTGAGGAATTCATCTATTAGGGGGTGGGTATGGGGAAATTTTATCACCACACTCTAGTATGGGATGGGGATGGAAAGATCTACCATATCCCTTTTCCCCATTATATGGTCATATGTATGTATATCATTAGACTTTCATATGTTAAATATTGTAATATGGCCTCAAGCATTCACTAGTAGAAAAATGGCCATTTGTCCCGGTTCATAAAACCCATCTGTCCCGGTTGCGGAACCGGGACTAAAGGGTCGTTACTAATGCCCTTGGCCTTTAGTCCCGGTTCTTATACGAACCACGACAGATGGGCCTCCACATGGCCGTTGTGGCGAGCCCAGGCAGGAGGGCCTTTAATCCCGGTTGGTGGCACCAACTGGGACCAATAGGCATCCACGCGTCAGCTGTTCAGGGGCTAGGGTTTTTGTTTTGTTTTTTTCTGAAAGGGGGGTGGATTTTTGGGGGTTTTGTATGGTTAATTAAGGTGTTTCATATATTGTGTTAGGTAGCTAATTAATTAATTAATAGAGAGAAGTGTCCTCTCTTATCTTCGTGCTTGGTCGACGCTACGTACTATACGTATAGAGAGGCCCTCGACACGCTAGCTAGTAAGAAAATGAAGGAAACCATTAAGTACGGAAGTTCTTCATGCATACCGAGAGAAGTGATCGACCTCTCCTTCTCCGAGAGATTGGTCGAACAACAAGTTTTCGTATTATCTATCCGACGCTACTGGCTACATACATATACAATATGTAAGATCTGTTACAATCCCCTAGCATCTGAAATCAAGTTCCACATGGTATTCTTCAGCTTTATTGATGACGTGGTCAAGAAAGAATCCCGCTAATTCCTTTTGAATTGCTTTCATGCGATCTTCTGGTAGGAGTTCATTCCACATCTCCCACGTCTAATTTGAAGAAGGGGGTTGCTACCTCTTGAGCACCGCGTTGGTTTTCCCTGAAGAGGAAGGGATGATGCAGCAAAGTAGCGTAAGTATTTCCCTCGGTTTTTGAGAACCAAGGTATCAATCCAGTAGGAGGCAACGCGCGAGTCCCTCGTACCTGCACAAAACAAATAAATCCTCACAACCAACGCGAATAGGGGTTGTCAATCTCACACGACCACTTACGAGAGTGAGATCTGATAGATATGATAATATAATATTTTTGGTATTTTTGTGATAAAGATGCAAAGTAAAATAAAGGCAAAGTAAAAAAGCAAAGGAAATAACTAAGTAGTAGGAGACTAATATGATGAAGATAGACCCGGGGGCCATAGGTTTCACTAGTGGCTTCTCTCGAGAGCATAGGTATTCTACGGTGGGTGAATAAATTATTATTGAGCAATTGACAGAATTGAGCATAGTTATGCGAATATCTAGGTATGATCATGTATATAGGCATCACGTCTGAGACAAGTAGACCGACTCCTGCCTGCATCTACTACTATTACTCCACTCATCGACCGCTATCCAGCATGCATCTAGAGTATTAAGTTAAAAACAAAGTAACGCCTTAAGCAAGATGACATGATGTAGAGGGATAGACTCATGCAATATGATGAAAACCCCATCTTGTTATCCTCGATGGCAACAATACAATACGTGCCTTGCTTCCCATACTGTCACTGGAAAAGGACACCGCGAGATTGAACCCAAAGCTAAGCACTTCTCCCATTGCAAGAAAGATCAATCTAGTAGGCCAAACCAAACTGATAATTCGAAGAGACTTGTAAAGATAACCAATCATACATAAAAGAATTCAGAGAAGATTCAAATATTGTTCATAGATAGACTTGATCATAAACCCACAATTCACTGGTCTCAACAAACACACCGCAAAAAGAAGATTACATCGAATAGTTCTCCACAAGAGAGGGGGAGAACATTGTATTGAGATCCAAAAAGAGGGAAGAAGCCATCTAGCTAATAACTATGGACCCGTAGGTCTAAGGTAAACTACTCACACTTCATCGGAGGGGCTATGGTGTTGATGTAGAAGCCCTCCGTGATCGATGCCCCCTCCGGCGGAGCTCCGGAACAGGCCCCAACATGGGATCTCGTGGATACAGAAGGTTGCGGCGGTGGAATTAGGTTTTTGGCTCCGTATCTGATCGTTTGGGGGTACGTAGGTATATATAGGAGGAAGGAGTACGTCGGTGGAGCAACAGGGGGCCCACGAGGGTGGAGGGCGCGCCTGGGGGGGTAGGCGCGCCCACCTACCTCGTGGCTTCTCTGTTGGTTGCTTGACGTAGGGTCCAAGTCTCATGGATCTTGTTCGTTGAGAAAATCACGTTCCCGAAGGTTTCATTCCGTTTGGACTCCGTTTGATATTCCTTTTCTTCAAAACCCTAAAACAGGCAAAAAACAGCAATTCTGGGCTGGGCCCCCGGTTAATAGGTTAGTCCCAAAAATAATATAAAAGTGGAAAATAAAGCCCAATAATGTCCAAAACAGTAGATAATATAGCATGGAGCAATCAAAATTATAGATACGTTGGAGATGTATCAAGCATCCCCAAGCTTAATTCCTGCTCGTCCTCGAGTAGGTAAATGATAAAAACAGAATTTTTGATGCGGAGTGCTACTTGGCATAATTTTAATGTAATTCTTCTTAATTGTGGTATGAATATTTAGATCCGAAAGATTCAAGACAAAAGTTTAATATTGACATAAAAATAATAATACTTCAAGTATACTAACAAAGCAATTATGTCTTCTTAAAATAACATGGCCAAAGAAAGTTATCCCTACAAAATCATATAGTCTGGCTATGCTCCATCTTCACCACACAAAATATTTAAATCATGCACAACCCCGATGACAAGCCAAGCAATTGTTTCATACTTTTGACATTCTCAAAACTTTTTCAATCTTCACACAATACATGAGCGTGAGCCATGGACATAGCACTATAGGTGGAATAGAATGGTGGTTGTGGAGAAGACAAAAAGGGAGAAGATAGTCTCACATCAACTAGGCGTATCAACGGGCTATGGAGATGCCCATCAATAGATATCAATGTGAGTGAGTAGGGATTGCCATGCGACGGATGCACTAGAGCTATAAGTATATGAAAGCTCAAAAGAAACTAAGTGGGTGTGCATCCAACTTGCTTGATCATGAAGGCCTAGGGCATTTTGAGGAAGCCCATCATTGGAATATACAAGCCAAGTTCTATAATGTAAAATTCCCACTAGTATATGAAAGTGATAACATGAGAGACTCTCTACTATGAATATCATGGTGCTACTTTGAAGCACAAGTGTGGTAAAAGGATAGTAACATTGTCCCTTCTCTTTTTTTTCTCTCATTATATTTTTTATATTTGGGTCTTTTCTCTTTTTTTGTGGCCTCTTTTCTTTCTTTTTTTTTCATCCGGAGTCTCATTCCGACTTGTGGGGGAATCATAGTCTCCATCATCCTTTCCTCACTGGGACAATGCTCTAATAATGATGATCATCACACTTTTATTTTTCTTACAACTCGATACTTAGAACAAAATATGACTCTATATGGATGCCTCCGGCGGTCTACCGGGATATGCAATGAATCAAGAATGACACGTATGAAAGAATTATGAATGGTGGCTTTGCCACAAATACGATGTCAACTACATGATCATGCTAAGCAATATGACAATGATGGAGTGTGTCATAATAAATGTAACGGTGGAAAGTTGCATGGCTATATATCTCGGAATGGCTATGGAACTGCCATAATAGGTAGGTATGGTGGCTGTTTTGAGGAAGGTATATGGTGGGTGTATGATATCGGTGAAAGTTGCGCGGTATTAGAGAGGCTAGCAAAGGTGGAAGGGTGAGAGTGCGTATAATCCATGGACTCAACATTAGTCATAAAGAACTCATATACTTATTGCAAAAATCTACAAGTTATCAAAGCTAAGTATTACGCGCATGCTCCTAGGGGGATAGATTGGTAGGAAAAGACCATCGCTCGTCCCCGACCGCCACTCATAAGGAAGACAATCAAAAAATAAATCATGCTCCGACTTCATCGCATAACGGTTCACCATACGTGCATGCTACGGGAATCACAAACTTTAACACAAGTATTTCTCGAATTCACAACTACTCAACTAGCATAACTTTAATATCACCATCTTCATATCTCAAAACAATTATCAAGTATCAAACTTCTCATAGTATTCAACACACTCATAAGAAAGTTTTATTATTAATCTTGTATACCAAGCATATTAGGATTTTAAGCAAATTACCATGCTATTTAAGAATCTCAAAATAATCTAAGTGAAGCATGAGAGATCAATAGTTTCTATAAAACAAATCCAGCACCGTGCTCTAAAAGATATAAGTGAAGTACTAGAGCAAAACTACATAACTCAAAAGATATAAGCGAAGCACATAGAGTATTCTAACAAATTCCAAATCATGTATGGCTCTCTCAAAAGGTGTGTACAGCAAGGATGATTTTGATAAACTAAAAAGTAAAGTCTCAAATCATACAAGACGCTCCAAGCAAAACACATGTCATGTGGCGAATAAAAATATAACTCCAAGTAAAGTTACCGATAGAAGTAAACAAAAGAGGGGATGCCTTCCGGGGCATCCCCAAGCTTTGGATTTTAGGTGTCCTTAGATTATCTTGGGGGTGCCATGGGCATCCCCAAGCTTAGGCTCTTGCCACTCCTTGTTCCATAATCCATCAAATCTTTACCCAAAACTTGAAAACTTCACAACACAAAACTTAAAGTAGAAAATCTCGTGAGCTCCGTTAGCGAAAGAAAATAAAAGACCACTTCAAGGTACTGTAATGAACTCATTCTTTATTTATATTGGTGTTATACCTACTGTATTCCAACTTCTCTATGGTTTATAAACTATTTTACTAGCCATAGATTCATCAAAATAAGCAAACAACACACGAAAAACAGAATCTGTCAAAAACAGAACAGTCTGTAGTAATCTGTAGCTAGCGCAAGATCTGGAACCCCAAAAATTCTAAAATAAATTTCTAGACGTGAGGAATTTATCTATTAATCATATGCAAAAAGAATTAACTAAATATCACTTTCCAAATAAAAATGGCAGCAGTTCTCGTGAGAGCTAAAGTTTCTGTTTTTTACAGCAAGTGTAACAAGACGTTTCCCAAGTCTTCCCAACGGTTCTACTTGGCACAAACACTAATTAAACACAAAAAACACAACCAAAACAGAGGCTAGATAAATTATTTATTACTAAACAGGAGCAAAAAGCAAGGAATAAAAAATTGGGTTGCCTCCCAACAAGCGCTATCGTTTAACGCCCCTAGCTAGGCATAACAAGCAAGGATAGATCTAGGTATTGCCATCTTTGGTAGGCAATCCATAAGTGGCTCTCATAATAGATTCATAAGGTAATTTAATTTTTTTAGGGAATTGTTCCATGCCTTTCCTTAATGGAAATTGTAATCTAATATTTCCTTCCTTCATATCAATAATTGCACCAATCGTTCTAAGGAAAGGTCTACCAAGAATAATAGGACATGAAGGATTGCAATCTATGTCAAGAACAATAAAATCTACGGGTACATAATTACTATTTGCAACAATAAGAATATCATTAATTCTTCCAATAGGTTTCTTAATAGTGGAATCTGCAAGGTGCAAGTTTAGAGAGCAATCATCAAAATCACGGAAACCTAACAAATCACACAAAGTCTTTGGAATCGTGGAAACACTAGCACCCAAATCACATAAAGCATAGCATTCATGATTTTTAATTTTAATTTTAATAGTTGGTTCCCACTCATCATAAAGTTTTCTAGGGATAGAAACTTCCAATTCAAGTTTTTCTTCATAAGATTGCATCAAGGCATCAACGATATGTTTAGTAAATGCTTTATTTTGACTATAAGCATGAGGAGAATTTAGCACGGATTGTAACAAGGAAATACAATCAATCAAAGAGCAATTTTCATAGTTAAATTCCTTGAAATCCATAATAGTGGGTTTAGCAACATCTAGGGTTTTAATTTCTTCAGTCCCACTTTTATCAATTTTAGCATCAAGATCAACAAATTCCGAATTCTTGGAATGCCTTCTAGGTAAAGGTGGATAATATTCAGTCCCATCATCACTAGTAGAAAAAGGGTCAAATGTGAAGCACATTAGTGCCGGTTTGAATTTGAGCTGGCACTAATGTGTCCATTAGTGCCGGTTCCAATGGCTAGGCGGGCGGACATCATTAGTACCGGTTCTTGCCAAACCTTTAGCACCGTTTCGTGCCATGAACCGGTACTAAAGTGAGTGGTGGAAGGATGTTGTCAGTCCGGGGCCCCTCCAGTACCTTTAGTACCGGGTCATATCACGAACCGGTACTAAATGTTGTCCTACATACACCCTTCGTCCACCCGAGCTCGCTCTGTTCTTCCCCTTTCCCCTCTCCTCTCTGTTCTTTCCCTCTTCCTCTCAAGCTCATCACACATTTTGCCTAAAATTTGTCAAGATTTGAAGGCTCCCATCCATTCAAATGATCACAAAGGTTAGAAACTTTGTCCTTTCATCTCTCATTGCTAGATTAGCTCGTGCAATGCTTTATATAGTGATTGATTTTTGAGTTTAGTAATTTGGGAGGAATTATATATATGTGCTAGTATTTGATTTATATGCAATTTGAGGTCAAAAATAACACTTAGTTTGCATATGTAGGTGTGGTTTACTTAGTGCCTTCTAAATCTCTATCGTAACCACCGTCGATCGCCCGCAACGTCCCGTCGCCGGCACCACCTTGTGGTGAGCCTCTTGTTCATGAATTTTTTATATAAAAAATTGATGTTTGTGTGATTTGGATATATAGTTACTCGTATAATTATCTTACCCATACGTTGTTTGTTATACATAGTGTCATGGTTTTGATATCTGTCCCCGTCGGCCCTCGTCCAGGTTATGATTCGGATGTGGTATATTCTCTTTTAAAACTATTTGTTGCATTTCGTGTTTATGACAAATTATGCCCATCAAGTTGACATAGATATTTGTATGTAGGAGGTAGTTGAACCGGAAATTCCAACCGACCCTATTGTCGAGAGGTTAAATTTAGTTAAAAGAGAAAACGAGGATTTGAAGGAAAAATTGAAAAGAATTGAGGGGGAGAAGATGGAATTGGAGTTGCATGTTGCCGATGTCGTTGTTGATCACAAGATTAAGATGGAGAAAATGCGCTTGAAGATTAGAAAGATTAGAAAATATGCCATTCATAGTGAGGCTTGGTATCATTATGCTGTTGGATCAATTGTTACCTTCGTTGCAATCTTGATCGCATTTGTTGTTGCATTTAAATTCTTTAGCTAGAGAGTTATTTGTTTGTTGCATTTAAGTGTTGTATGAACTTTATGTATTGTATTAATTTGGTGTTTTCGGTGTTGTGTATTGAAGATGAGCCGGCAATGGATGTACGATGACCGATGCTCTCCCGAGTTCATTAATGGCGTGCATACTTTTCTGCTTGCGGCTGAGGCAAACAAGCGGGCGGATGGTTTTATGCCTTGTCCATGTGCTGGTTGTAAGAATGGTCACAACTACTCTACGTCAAGAACCATTCACGTCCACCTGTTTGAGTCCGGTTTCATGCCCCACTATAATGTTTGGACCAAGCACGGAGAAAGAGGGGTTATGATGGAAGACAATGAAGAAGAAGAGGACGACGGCAGTTATCCTGGCCATGGGTTCCCTGAATACGATGATACAACAATGAGGGAAGAAGCTGAGCCGGTAATGCGGGAAGAATCTGAAGAAGAGGCATCGGATGAGCCCGTTGATGATCTAGGTCGGGCCATTGCCGATGCAAAGAGAAACTGCGCAAGTAATTTGGAGAAGAAGAAGTTGCAGCGCATGTTAGAGGATCACAAAAAATTGTTGTACCCGAATTGCGTAGGTGACAAGAAAAAGCTGGGCACCACACTGGAATTGCTGCAATGGAAGGCAGAGAATGGTGTATCTGACAAGGGATTTGGAAAGATGCTGGTAATGATAAAGAATATGCTTCCAAAGGACAACGAATTGCCCGAGAGTACGTACGAAGCAAAGAAGGTTGTCTGCCCTCTAGGGTTAGAGGTGCAGAAGATACATGCATGCCCTAATGATTGCATCCTCTACCGCGGTGAGTACGAGGATTTGAACGCTTGCCCGGTATGCGGTGTGATACGTCTCCAACGTATCTATAATTTTTGATTGCTCCATGCTATATTATCTACTGTTTTGGACTATATTGGCCTTTATTTTCCACTTTTATATTATTTTTGGGACTAACCTATTAACCGGAGGCCCAACCCAGAATTGCTGTTTTTTTGCCTATTTCAGTGTTTCAGATAAACGGAATATCAAACGGAGTCCAAACGGAATAAAATCTTTGGGAATGTGATTTTCTCACCGAACGTGATCCAGGAGACTTGGACCCTGCTCCAAGGAACAAAAGAGGTGGCCACGAGGGTGGGGGGCGCCCCCCCCCCTAGGGCGCACCCCCTGCCTCATGGGCCCCTCATTGCTCCCCCGGTGTACTTCTTCCTCCTATATATACACACGTACCCCCAAACGATCAGAACAGGAGCCAAAAACCTAATTCCACCGCCGCAACTTTCTGTATCCACGAGATCCCATCTTGGGGCTTGTTCCGGAGCTCCGCCGGAAGAGGGCCGTCATCATGGATGGCTTCTACAACATCATAGCCTCTCCGATGAAGTGTGAGTAGTTTACCTCAGACCTTTGGGTCCATAGTTAGTAGCTAGATGGCTTCTTCTCTCTCTTTGAATCTCAATACAAAGTTCTCCCCCTCTCTTGTGGAGATCTATTCGATGTAATCTTCTTTTTGCGGTGTGTTTGTTGAGACCGATGAATTGTGGGTTTATGATCATGTCTATCTATGAATAATATTTGAATCTTCTCTGAATTCTTTTATGTATGATTGGTTATGTTTGCAAGTCTCTTCGAATTATCCGTTTGGTTTGGCCAACTAGATTGGTAGTTCTTGCCATGGGAGAAGTGCTTAGCTTTGGGTTCGATCTTGCGGTGTCCTTACTCAATGACAGAAGGGGCAGCAAGGCATGCATTGCATCATTGCCATCGAGGATAACAAGATGGGGTTTATTTTATATTGCATGAATTTATCTCTCTACATCATGTCATCTTGCTTAAGGATTTACTTTGTTTTTAACTTAATACTCTAGATGCATGCTGGATAGCGGTCGATGAGTGGAGTAATAGTAGTAGATGCAGAATCGTTTCGATCTACTTGTCACGGACGTGATGCCTATATACATGATCATGCCCAGATATTCTCATAACTATGCTCAATTTTTTCAATTGCTCAATGATACGTCTCCAACGTATCTATAATTTTTGATTGCTCCATGCTATATGATCTACTGTTTTGGACTATATTTGGGCTTTATTTTCCACTTTTATATTATTTTTGGGACTAACCTATTAACCGGAGGCCCAGCCCAGAATTGTTGTTTTTTGCCTATTTCAGTGTTCAGATAAATGGAATATCAAATGAAGTCCAAACGGAATAAAATCTTCGGGAACGTGATTTTCTCACCGAACGTGATCCTGGAGACTTGGACCCTGCTCCAAGGAACAAAAGAGGCGGTCACGAGGGTGGGGGGCGCCCCCCTAGGGCGCGCCCCTGCCTCGTGGGCCCCTCGTTGCTCCTCCGGCGTACTTCTGCCTCCTATATATACCCACGTACCCCCAAACTATCATAAGAGGAGCCAGAAACCTAATTCCATCGCCGCAACTTTCTGTATCCACGAGATCACATCTTGGGGCCTGTTCCGGAGCTCCACCGGAAGAGGGCCGTCATCACAGAGGGCTTCTACATCATCATAGCCTCCCCGATGAAGTGTGAGTAGTTTACCTCAGACCTTTGGGTCCATAGATAGTAGCTAGATGGCTCCTTCTCTCTCTTTGAATCTCAATACAAAGTTCTCCCCCTCTCTTGCGGAGATCTATTCGATGTAATCTCTTTTTTGCGATGTGTTTGTTGAGACCGATGAATTGTGGGTTTATGATCAAGTCTATCTATGAATAATATTTGAATATTCTCTGAATTCTTTTATGTATGATTGGTTATATTTGCAAGTCTCTTCGAATTATCCGTTTGGTTTGGCCAACTAGATTGGTAGTTCTTGCCATGGGAGAAGTGCGTATCTTTGGGTTCGATCTTGCGGTGTCCTTACCCAGTGACAGAAGGGGCAGCAAGGCACATATTGTATCGTTGCCATCGAGGATAACAAGATGGGGTTTATTTCATATTGCATGAATTTATCTCTCTAGATCATGTTATCTTGCTTAAGGCGTTACTCTGTTTTAACTTAATACTCTAGATGCATGCTGGATAGCGGTCGATGAGTGGAGTAATAGTAGTAAATGCAGAATCGTTTCGATCTACTTGTCACGGACGTGATGCCTATATACATGATCATGCCTAGATATTCTCATAACTATGCTCAATTCTGTCAATAGCTCAATAGTAATTTGTTCACCCACCGTAGAATACTTATGCTCTTGAGAGAAGCCACTAGTGAAACCTATGGCCCCCGGGTTTATTCTCATCATATCAATCTCCATTACTTTAATCTTGCTTTGCTTTTTTACTTTGCCTTTACTTTTTTACTTTGCATCTTTATACCAAAAATACCAAAAATATTATATCTATCAGATCTCACTCTCGTAAGTGACCGTGAAGGGCTTGACAACCCCTAATCGCGTTGGTTGCGAGTAGCTATCGCTTTGTGCAGGTACGAGGGACTTGAGCATGGGCTCCTACTGGATTGATACCTTGGTTTTCAAAAACTGAGGGAAATACGTACGCTACTCTGCTGCATCATCCATTCCTCTTCGGGGAAAACCAACGCAAGCTCAAGACGTAGCAAGAAGGATTTCTGGCGCCGTTGCCTGGGAGTCTACGCAGAAAGTCAACATACCAAGTACCCATCACAATCCCTATCTCTCGCATTACATTATTTGCCATTTGCCTCTCGTTTTCCTCTCCCCCCAATTCACCCTTGCCATTTTATTCGCCCTCTCTCTCCCTATCCTTCCTCTCTATTTGCCTCTTTTTGCCCGTTTGCTTTTTGTTTGCTCGTATGGTTGGAATAGTCATTTATTTATTACTAAACAGAGAACCTAAGATTTATGGATCCTCATTCGCTTGCTATTCTTTTTAAAAGATCCAGTTATGTTGAACCAATTGCTAGTGAGTTTTGTGCACTAGATTATCTTTATGAAGTTTTGCTTGAAATTCGTGAATCTGAAAATTGCGATGAAGTGTGTTATGAAGTGATTCACGATAGATCTTTGAATAAAAAGCATGATTGCAATGATGTTATTATAAATTCTATTAATGAAAATTGTGCTAATAATATGCAAAACCCTAAGCTTGGGGATGCTAGTTTTGTTATGTCCTCTACTTGTTGCAATGATCATGATTGGGGTGATTCTTCTTTTGATCTTGAAAATTTATTTAAACCCCATGATGAATATGAGATTGATTATAATGTTTGCAATAATATTGAAAGTGGGTTTGGAAGAATGTCAACTTTAGATCCCACATATTTAGAGAATGTTCAATCTTATGAAGTTTTTGATAAGAGTGCGTTTGGGAAGGTCATGACTTTAGTTAATGTTAATCCCACTATTTCGGAAAAGTGCCAACTTTGCATGCATATGGATCATGTTGAGAATATTTTATGTGATAGCTATATTGTTGAATTTGCTTATGATCCTACATGTAATCACTATGAGAGATGAAAATATGGTTGTAGCAATTTTCATGTTACTAAATTACCTCTCGTTATGTTGAGATTGCTATTGTTTCTTTCCTCTTCCTTGCATATGCTAGTTTTTGCTTGTCTTGATAATTTGTTTGCCTATAAGATGCCTATGCATAGGAAGTATGTTAGACTTAGATGTGTTTGTCACATGCTTTATGATGCTCCTTTTGTGCTTCAATTCTTGTCTTTCATGTGAGCATCATTAAAATTATCAATGCCTAGCTATAAGGCTTTAAAGAAAAGCGCTTGTTGGGAGACAATCCAATATTTTTCCTTGCTGTTATTTAATAAATAAATTATTTAGCCTCTGTTTTGGTTGTGTTTTTTTATGTTTAATTAGTGTTTGTGCCAAGTAGAACCGTAGGGAAGACTTGGGGAAAGTCTTGTTGAACTTGCTGTAAAAAACAGAAACTTTAGTGCTCACGAGAACTGCTGTCATTTTTATTTGAAGAGTGTTATTTAGTTAATTCTTTTTGCAGATGATTAATAGATAAACTCCTCACGTACAGAAATGTATTTTAGAATTTTTGGGGTTCCATATCTTGCGCTAGCTACAGATTACTACAGACTGTTCTGTTTTTGACAGATTCTGTTTTTCGTGTGTTGTTTGCTTATTTTGATGAATCTATGGCTAGTAAAATAGTTTATAATCCATAGAGAAGTTGGAATACAGTAGGTTTAACACCAATATAAATAAATAATGAGTTCATTACAGTACCTTGAAGTGGTCTTTTGTTTTCTTTCGCTAACGGAGCTCACGAGTTTTCTACTTTGAGTTTTGTGTTGTGAAGTTTTCAAGTTTTGGGTGAATTCTTTTGATGGATCATGGAACAAGGAGTGGAAAGAGCATAAGCTTGGGGATTCCCATGGCACCCCCAAGATAATCCAAGGACACCAAGAAGTCAAAGCTTGGGGATGCCCCGGAAGGCATCCCCTCTTTCGTCCACTTCCATCGGTAATTTACTTGGAGCTATATTTTTATTCACCAACATGATATGTGTTTTGCTTGGAGCGTCTTGTATTATTTGTGTCTTTGTGTCTTAGTATGCCACAATCATCCTTGCTATACACACCTCTTGAGAGAGCCATACATGAATTAAAATTTGATAGAATACTCTATGTGCTTCACTTATATCTTTTGAGTTAAGTAGTTTTGCTCTATGTGCTTCACTTATATGTTTTGAGCTAGATAATTTTGCTCTATGTGCTTCAGTTAGATCTTTTAGAGCACGGTGGTGGATTTGTTTTAAAGAAACTATTGATCTCTCAGGCTTCACTTAAATTATTTTGAGAGTCTCTTAATAACATGGTAATTTTCTTAATAATAATATACTTGGTATTCAAGATTTGTGAAACTTTCTTTTGAGTGTGTTGAATACTAAGAAAAGATTGAAGCATGATAATTGTTTTGAGATATGGAGGTGATAATATTAAAGTCATGCTAGTTGAGTAGTTGTGAATTTAAAGAATACTTGTGTTAAAGTTTGTGATTCCCGTAGCATGCACGTATGGTGAACCGTTATGTGATGAAGTCAGAGCATGATTTATTTATTGATTGTCTTCCTTATGAGTGGCGGTCGGGGACGAGCGATGGTCTTTTCGTACCAATCTATCCCCCTAGGAGCATGCACATAATACTTTGCTTTGATAAATTCTAGATTTTTGCAATAAGTATATGAGTTCTTTATGACTAATGTTGAGTCCATGGATTATACGCACTCTCACCCTTCCACCTTTGCTAGCGTCTCTAATACCGTGCACCTTTTGCCGGTATCATACACCTACCATATACCTTCCTCAAAACAGCCACCACACCTACCTATTATGGCATTTCCATAGCCAGTCCGAGATATATTGCCATGAAACTTTCCACCGTTCCGTTCATGACACATTCATCATTGTCATATTGCATATCCCGGTACACCACCGGATGCATTCACATAGAGTCATATTTTGTTCTAAGTATCAAGTTGTAATTGTTGAGTTATAAGAAAAATAAAAGTGTGATGATCATCATTATTAGAGCATTGTCCCAGTGAGGAAAGAATGATGGAGACTATGATTCCCCCATAAGTCGGGATGAGACTCCGGACGAAAAATAAAATAAATAAAAAAAGGAGGCCAAAGAAGCCCAAATAAAAAGAGGCCATAAAAAAGGAAAAGGCCCAAATAAAAAATGAGAGAAAAAGAGAGAAGGGACAATGTTACTATCCTTTTACCACACTTGTGCTTTAAAGTAGCACCATGATCTTCATAGTAGAGAGTCTCTCATGTTATCACTTTCATATACTAGTGGTAATTTTACATTATAGAACTTGGCTTGTATATTCCAATGATAGGCTTCCTCAAAAATGCCCTAGGTCTTCATGAGCAAGAAAGTTGGATGCACACCCACTTAGTTTCTTTTTGAGCTTTCATATACTTATAGCTCTAGTGCATCCGTTGCATGACAATCCCTACTCACTCACATTGATATCTATTGATGGGCATCTCCATAGCCCGTTGATACACCTAGTTGATGTGAGACCATCTTCTCCTTTTTGTCTTCTCCACAACCACCATTCTATTCCACCTATAGTGCTATATCCATGGCTCACGCTCATGTATTGCGTGAAGATTGAAAAAGTTTTGAAAAAGTTAGAGTATGAAACAATTGCTTGGCTTGTCAACGGGGTTGTGCATGATTTAGATACTTTGTGTGGTGAAGATGGAGCATAGCCAGACTATATGATTTTGTAGTGATAACTTTCTTTGGCCATGTTATTTTGAGAAGACATAATTGCTTTGTTAGTATGTTTGAAGTATTATTATTTTTTATGTCAATATAAACTTTTGTCTTGAATCTTTCTAATCTGAATATTCATACCACAATTAAGAAGATTTACATTGAAATTATGCCAAGTAGCACTCCGCATCAAACACTCTCTTTTTATCATTTACCTACTCGAGGATGAGCAGGAATTAAGCTTGGGGATGCCTGATACGTCTCCAACGTATCTATAATTTTTGATTGCTCCATGCTATATTATCTACTGTTTTGGACTATATTGGGCTTTATTTTCCACTTTTATATTATTTTTGGGACTAACCTATTAACCGGAGGCCCAGCCCAGAATTGCTGTTTTTTTTGCCTATTTTAGTGTTTCAGATAAACGAAATATCAAACGAAGTCCAAACGGAATAAAATCTTCGGGAACGTGATTTTCTCACCGAACGTGATCCAGGAGACTTGGACCCTGCTCCAAGGAACAAAAGAGGCGGTCACGAGGGTGGGGGGCGGCCCCCCTAGGGCGCGCCCGCTGCCTCGTGGGACCCTCGTTGCTCCTCCGGCGTACTTCTTCCTCCTATATATACCCACGTACTCCCAAACTATCAGAAGAGGAGCCAAAAACCTAATTCCACTGCCGCAACTTTCTGTATCCACGAGATCCCATCTTGGGGCCTGTTCCGGAGCTCCACCGGCAGAGGGCCATCATCACGGAGGGCTTCTACATCATCATAGCCTCTCCGATGAAGTGTGAGTAGTTTACCTCAGACCTTTAGGTCCATAGTTAGTAGCTAGATGGCTTCTTCTCTCTATTTGAATCTCAATACAAAGTTCTACCCCTCTCTTGTGGAGATCTATTCGATGTAATCTTCTTTTTGCGGTGTGTTTGTTGAGACCGATGAATTGTGGGTTTATGATCAAGTCTATCTACGAATAATATTTGAATCTTCTCTGAATTCTTTTATGTATGATTGGTTATCTTTGCAAGTCTCTTTGAATTATCCGTTTGGTTTGGCCAACTAGATTGGTAGTTCTTGCCATGGGAGAAGTGCTTAGCTTTGGGTTCGATCTTGTGGTGTCCTTACCCAGTGACAGAAGGGGCAGCAAGGCACGTATTGTATCGTTGCCATCGAGGATAACAAGATGGGGTTTATTTCATATTGCATGAATTTATCTCTCTACATCATGTCATCTTGCTTAAGGTGTTACTCTGTTTTAACTTAATACTCTAGATGCATGCTGGATTGCGGTTGATGAGTGGAGTAATAGTAGTAGATGAAGAATCGTTTCGATCTACTTGTCACAGACATGATGCCTATATACATGATCATGCCTAGATATTCTCATAACTATGCTCAATTCTGTCAATTGCTCAACACTAATTTGTTCACCCATCGTAGAATACTTATGCTCTTGAGAGAAGCCACTAGTGAAACCTATGGCCACCGGGTCTATTCTCATCATATCAATTTCCATTACTTCAATCTTGCTTTGTTTTTTTTTACTTTGCCTTTACTTTTTAGTTTGCATCTTTATACCAAAAATACCAAAAATATTATATCTATCAGATCTCACTCTCGTAAGTGACCTGAAGGGCTTGACAACCCCTAACCGCGTTGGTTGCGAGTAGCTATCGCTTTGTGCAGGTACGAGGGACTTGAGCATGGGCTCCTACTGGATTGACACCTTGGTTCTCAAAAACTGAGGGAAATATTTACGCTACTCTGCTGCATCATCCCTTCCTATTTGGGGAAAACCAACGCAAGGTCAAGACGTAGCACTCAACAGTAATTTGTTCACCCACCATAGAATACTTATAATGTTGAGAGAAGCCACTAGTGAAACCTATGGCCCCCGGGTCTATTCTCATCACAGCAATCTCCATCACTTTAATCTTGCTTTGCTTTTTATTTTGCCTTTACTTTTTACTTTGCATCTTTATACCAAAAATACCAAAAATATTATATCTATCAGATCTCACTCTCGTAAGTGACCGTGAAGGGATTGAAAACCCCTAATCGCGTTGGTTGCGAGTAGCTATCGTTTTGTGCAGGTACGAGGGACTTGAGCATGGGCTCCTACTGGATTGATACCTTGGTTCTCAAAAACTGACGGAAATACTTACGCTACTCTGCTGCATCATCCCTTCCTCTTCGGGGGAAAACCAGCACAAGCTCAAGACGTAGCAAGAAGGATTTCTGGTGCCGTTACCGGAGAGTCTACGCAAAAAGTCAAACATACCAAGTACCCATCACAATCCCTATCTCTCGCATTACATTATTTGCCATTTGCCTCTCGTTTTCCTCCCCCCCAATTCACCCTTGCCATTTTATTTGCCCTCTCTCTCCCTATCCTCCCTCTCTATTTTCCTTTTTTGCCCGTTTGCTTTTGTTTGCTTGTGTGCTAGTTTGCTTGTTTGTCGCGATGGCTCAAGATACTACCAAATTGTGTGACTTCACCCATACCAATAATAATGATTTCCTTAGCACTCCGATTTCTCCTCTTACCGATGCTGAATCTTGTGAAATTAATACTACTTTGTTGAATCTTGTTATGAAAGATCAATTCGCCGGCCTTCCTAGTGAAGATGCCGCTACTCATCTGAATAGCTTCGTTGATTTATGTGATATGCAAAAGAAAAAAGATGTCAATAATGATGTCATTAAATTGAAGCTATTTCCTTTTTCGCTTAGAGATCATGCTAAAGCTTGGTTTTCGTCTTTGCCTAAGAATAGTATTGATTCATGGAACAAGTGCAAAGATGCTTTTATCTCTAAGTATTTTCCTCCCGCTAAGATCATCTCTCTTAGAAACAATATTATGAACTTTAAACAACTTGATCATGAACATGTTGCACAAGCTTGGGAGAGAATGAAATTAATGATACGTAATTGCCCTACTCATGGTTTGAATTTGTGGATGATCATACAAATTTTTTATGCCGGATTGAATTTTGCTTCTAGAAATCTTTTAGATTCAGCCGCGGAAGGCACTTTTATGGAAATCACTTTAGGAGATGCTACTAAACTCCTAGATAATATTATGGTTAATTATTCTCAATGGCATACTGAAAAATCTTCTAATAAAAAGGTGCATGCGATAGAAGAAATTAATGTGTTGAGTGGAAAGATGGATGAACTTATGAAATTATTTGCTACTAAGAGTGTTTCTTCTGATCCTAATGATATGCCTTTGTCTACTTTGATTGAGAATAACAATGAATCTATGGATGTGAATTTTGTTGGTAGGAATAATTTTGGTAACAACGCTTATAGAGGGAATTTAATCCTAGGCCATATCCTAGTAATCCTTCTAATAATTATGGGAATTCCTACAACAACTCTTATGGAAATTATAATAAGATGCCCTCTGAATTTGAGAATAGTGTTAAAGAGTTTATGAATTCACAAAAGAATTTTAATGCTTTGCTTGAGGAGAAATTGCTTAAAGTTGATGATTTTGCTAGAAACGTTGATAGAATTTCTCTTGAGGTTGATTCTTTAAAGCTTAGATCTATTCCTCCTAAGCATGATATCAATGAGTCTCTCAAAGCCATGACAATTTCCATTGATGAGTGCAAGGAAAGAACCGCTAGGATGCGTGCTTCCAAAGATGCCTTTATTAAGGTGTGTTCTTCCAATACTTATGAAAATCAAGATGAAGATCTAAAAGTTATTGATGTGTATCCTATTAAATCTTTATTTAGCAATATAAATTTGGATGAAACAGAATATGATCTTCCTTTACCTAGAAGGCGTTCTAAAAATTCAGAGTATTTAGATCTTAATGATGAAATTGATGAAAGTGGGATTGAAAGAAATAAAAATCTAGATGTTGCTAAACCCACTATATTGGATTTCAAGGAATTTAATTATGAAAGTTGTTCTTTAATTGATTGTATTTCCTTGTTGCAATCCGTGCTAAATTCTCCACATGCTTATAGTCAAAATAAAGCCTTCACCGAACATATTGTTGATGCCTTGATGCAATCTTATGAAGAAAAACTTGAGTTGAAAGTTTCTATCCCTAGAAACCTCTATGGTGAGTGGGAACCAACTATTAAAATTAAAATTAAAGATCATGAGTTTTATGCTTTGTGTGATTTGGGTGCTAGTGTCTCTACTATTCCCAAGACTTTGTGTGATTTACTAGATTTTCGTAATTTTGATGATTGCTCTCTAAACTTGCATCTTGCGGATTCCACTATTAAGAAACCTATGGGAAGGATTAATGATGTTCTTATTGTTGAAAATAGGAATTATGTGCCTGTAGATTTCATTGTTCTTGATATAGTTTGCAATCCTTCTTGCCCTATTATTCTTGGTAGACCTTTCCTTAGAACGGTTGGTGCGATTATTGATATGAAGGAAGGAAATATTAGATTTCAGTTTCCATTAGAAAAGGGCATGGAACACTTTCCAAGAAAGAAAATAAAATTACCATATGAAACTATCATGAGAGCCATGTCGGTGTACTAGAGTAGGGGTACCCTAGTATCCCGAACTTGTGCACGGGCAGTCGCGGCATCCCGCGGCAAGGCTTGCCCGGTGACCGCCAGGGTCCTTCGTGGTTCCTTTGGAGCCATTCAAGAACAAAGTATCCAAGCCAAGGAGACAAGACCCCAGCAAGAGGAGCTTGCCGGGAAGGCCAACCAAGGCATCTCAAGACCCCGGCAAGAGGAGCTTGCCGGGAAGGCCAACCAAGGCACCTCAAGGAACTTGCCGCGACGCACCACGCGCCCCGGCAAGGCCCGGTGAGCGACAAGCTCCCAGACGCGACAAGACAACGACCGCGGCAAGGCGCTTGCCGCGGCAAGCCACCACTCCGCGCCCGCGCTCCAGCACATCCACCAACGTGTCGCTCTGGGACCCTTCCAGGTGTACGTGGCGGGAGGCTGTGCAGCCAGGGGTGCGCGGTGGCAAGCGGCACTGACAAGATTGCCATCGTGGCAAGCGGTAGCGTCCCTCGCGGTCCCTTTTGCACTGTTTAGGCGACACAGACGGGCATTTAATGCCCTTGTCCCCTGCCGTCAGGGTTAGGTATGATACACTGTAGCAGGTAGCTATACCTACCGCAGCACCTTTACATTTTTACCCTTGTCTATGTTGCCACCTGTCGGTGACCCCTTGAGCATATAAAAGGAGGCCCATGCGCAACGTAGAGGGGGTGGGCTGGTTAGCAGGTCAGCTAGTTAGCTAGCTCGGAGAACACTCACGCTCGGTCTGGTTAGCCGCTGGTGTGTACTGTAGCACTCCGCGCTCCCGAGCAAGAACTCAATACAAACCACAAAGCAGGAGTAGGGTTTTACGCATCCGTGCGGCCCGAACCTGGGTAAACTGCTCGCGTGCCTCGCCTCAATCCGCTCTTTGCACGGCCTCCGCCCCCGCCGAACCAAAAGGGACTCGGCCCGCCGGTCCCATAGGTGTTCGTGGATCAGTCCTCCGACATCTTTGGCGCGCCAGGTAGGGGGCGTCGAGGTTGTGTGAACCAGATCCGGCATTCACGCGAGCGACATCTTCATCATCTTCATCGACATGCCGCCGAAGAAGAAGGTTTCGGAGGCAGCTGCTCTGTCTGCGCCGAACCCACCACCGCCAGAGCAAACGGCTGGTGGGGCGGACGTCGGCGGAAGAACGGGCGTCGACGAAGGAGCTCGCGGTGCTGCCAGGTCCAAGGACAAGGCTGCGCTGCCCATCGGCGGCGTGGCTGGCTCCCACAACGACCGGGCGCACTCCAAGACCTCGGCGTCCGTACATGCACCGCGCCCATCTCAGGAGGCGCGGGACCGGCAACGTCATGGTACCCGGCACCATGCGTTTGCTGGACCAAGATCAAGCTGGTGGATCTCGGAGTGCTCAAGACCAGCATGCACACCAACGTGCTGGCACGAGCGAGGCACGGTCGCCTGGACGGGATACTGCTCCTTCTAACATAGTTAGAAGTCCGAGCATATCCGGCTCGTCGCACCGTTCGCCACCGCCACCCGCCACTGCAGCAGAAGCTTTAGCGCGAGCTCAACTGCTCCTAGACTACCCTCCAGCGGCGGACAAGATCGACGACTGGAGGGCCACCATTCAGAGTCTCATCGGCTTCGCCAATGGCGACGCCCAATGGCAGCCGAGCACGTCGCAGCCGCAGCAAGTCAGCCAGGCACGAGCCGGTGGCGACAAGACCGGTGAGGGTGCAACCACTGTGCACTCTCCGCCCCGAAAGCCAAGATCGCCGACTCGCCGGATCCACCTCGACAGCGACTCCACCGCGTCATCAGATCCACGGGCTCGTCGCGATCAGCGCCAAGTTTTTCACGAACGACAACAAGAAGACGCTCGTACTCGCATCGAGCACCGAAGAGAAGCGCGACGTTAATCAGACCAGCGCGCTGGGCCCTCTGCCGACATGCATGCGCCAGGGGAACCAGGCGACTTGCCGTACACGGTAGGTTGCCCTGCATTTACTCGTGAGCTGCGGCAAGTCCAGTGGCCCAGCACGAAGAACTTCAAGCCAGACGTACCAGAGAAGTACGACGGCAAGTCGCATCCGTCGGAGTTCCTCAGCATCTACACCATCGCGGTGCAGGCTGCCGGGGGACGGGACGACAAGATCCTTGCCAACTACTTCCCGCTGGTGCTCAAGCCCAACGTCAGGTCCTGGCTCATGCACTTGCCGGACAACTCCATATCCTCCTGGGCAGACCTTTGCCATCAATTTGTCGGCGCCTTTACAGGTGGCCACAAACCTCATGGCCAAGAGAGTGACCTTCATCTGCTTGCCCAGAAGGAAGGAGAGCGCGCAAGTACATTCAGAGATTCAGCCGTGTACAGCACAACATCCCAGATATCCACCCTGTCGCGGTCATCAGCGCATTCCATCAGAACGTGCGTAACCGCAGGATGCGGGAGGAGATGGCGATGTGCAAGATCAGAGACGTCAGTGAGCTGTATGCCCTGGCCGACAAGTGTGCACATGCTGAAGAAGGGAGGAGACTCCCCGGAGAGAATACAGGAGCAGGAGGATCTGACAGTGAGGATGCTGCCCCGGTAAAGAAAAACCGGCGGCGGAACAGGAAGAAGAAAGGCACAGATGTGCTAGTCGTTGAGCAGTCCGGCAACGAAGGTGGCGCCAATAAAGCCAAAGTTGGTAGCTCCGGTAAGGAGATTGCTGCATGCACCAACTGCCAGGCTGTGGCGGTCGTCGACAAGCAGGACGGCTCCGACAAGCAGTACTGCAAGATCCACCGCACCAAGGGCCATGACCTCCAGAGCTGCAAGAAGGTCGAGCAGCTTGTCCAGCAACAAAAGGCTGAGTACGAGCGACGCGACAAAGAGAGGGCCCAAGGTGGCGATGGAGAATCCGGCAAGAAGCGCACCGGCCGGGGAGGACGCCGCGGCAAGGCCAAGCAGCGGCAAGGAGACAGACCTCCCCGCGGCCGCGACAAGGATGAAGACGAAGACGACGACGAAGACATGGAGGATGACGAGACCAGTGAGCAGGAGTTCCAGAAAGCCATAGAGGTCTTGTGCGTTGACGGTGGTGCTTCTCTGCATACTTCGCACCGCCAGCTCAAGCAGTGGGTGCGGGAAGTCCATGCAGCAGAACCACCCGTCGAATCACGCAAGCTTCTGAAATGGTCCAGCACGCCTATCATCTTTGATATTGAGGACCACCCTGATCGCACAACTGCGGTCGGGTGTTTGCCGATGTTGGTTTCACCAACAATCCGCAACCTCAAGGTCACTAAGATGCTAGTTGACGGCGGGGCCGGCTTGAACCTGATCTCCTCCGCTGTACTCCAGAAACTCCAAATCCCTGACAGCGAGCTCGAAGAGACCGGCACATTCCAAGGAATCAACCCGGGAAGGAGCAAGCCGAAGGGGAAGGTCACATTGCCAGTAACGTTTGGCAGTGAGCTGAACTTCAGGACTGAGAGGGTCACCTTTGACGTTGCCGATATTCCATTGCCTTACAATGGGATACTTGGCCGTCCAGCGCTCGCCATGTTCATGGCAGCCTCTCACTACACATACAACATGCTGAAGATGCCAGGCCCGATAAGCGTCATCTCTGTCCCCGGCGACAAGAAAGATGCTCTTATCTGTGCCGACAAGATCTACCGGGAAGCGGCAGCCGCAACAGACCGCAAGTCACTTGCCGCTGAAGCTCCCGGGGGGAAGAATACCAAGTCCGGCAAGAGTTCTGATGCCCAATCCGGCAAGCGCACCTCTTCGGAGTGCTGCGCTGCCGTCGAGGACGCACCATCGAGCTCCACCGGCAACTGTAAGAAGACAATGGCAGCTCCGCCAGAGACGAAGAAGGTGTCCGCCAAGGAGGACGGCACTGGTGGTACCTTCACCATCAGTGTCACTCTCGACCCTAAATAGGAAAGCGCGCTCATTGCTTTCCTGCGGGCGAATGTCGACGTGTTTGCGTGGCAACCGTCTGACATCCCCGGTGTTCCCAGGAAAGTAATTGAGCACCACCTTGCCGTTTGTCCTCATGCGCGGCCCGTCAAGCAGAAGGTCAGGAAGCAAGCAGTGGAGCGCCAAGAATTCATCGCAGAAGAGATCAAGAAGTTGGAAGCAGCAGGCCTTGTCAGAGGAGTGCTCCATCCTACGTGGCTGGCCAATCCTGTAGTTGTGCGCAAGGCAAACGGGAAATGGAGACTTTGTATCGACTTTACTGATGTTAACAAAGCTTGTCCCAAAGACCCATTTCCTTTGCCGCGCATAGACCAGATTGTTGACTCCACGGCCGGATGTGACTTGCTTTCATTTCTTGATGCATACTCAGGATACCATCAGATTTTCATGGCAGAAGAAGATGAGGAGAAGACCGCATTCATTACTCCATGTGGCACGTACTGTTTCATACGGATGCCTTTCAGATTAAAGAATGCCGGTTCAACATTTGCAAGGGTAGTTCATGTCGCTCTTGAGCTGCAAATACACAGAAATGTGGAAGCCTACATGGATGACATAGTGGTCAAGAGCAAGGACAGAGCAACCCTGATCCAAGATTTAGACGAAACCTTTGCAAATCTGCGCAAGATCAGCCTCAAGCTCAACCCAGAGAAGTGTGTGTTTGGAGTCCCCTCCGGCAAGCTTCTCGGGTTCTTCGTATCTCAGCGGGGAATTGAAGCCAATCCCGACAAGATCAAGGTCATTGAGCAGATTGAAGCACCAAAGCGCGTCAAGGATGTACAAAGACTTGCCGGTTGCTTGGCTGCTCTCAGCAGGTTTATCTCTAGGTCTGCTGAGCGCGCCCTGCCATTTTTCAAATTATTGAAAAAGGCAGGACCAATGAAATGGACTCCAGAAGCGGAGGCTGCGCTGCAAGACTTGAAGAGATACCTGTCCTCCCCTCCAATACTTGTCGCACCTAAGCCACAAGAGAAGTTGCTGCTGTACATAGCGGCAACCAATCAAGTGGTTAGTGTTGCGTTAGTAGCGGAGAGGGAAGCAGATGACGAGCGAGCAACCACGGCAGGCACATCCAGCGACAAACAGGGGGCTTCCCCGACAAGCTCTGGTCCCGACAAAGATGAATCTGCGCAGATGCACGAGGAAATACAGAAGAAAATGGTGCAGCGCCTAGTTTACTTTGTCAGCTCCCTTCTGCAGGGGGCTAGGTCAAGGTACTCTGGCATGCAAAAATTGCTTTTCGGCCTTCTTATGGCCTTGAGAAAGCTGCGCCATTACTTCCAAGCACATGATATCACGGTTGTCACTCGCTTTCCGCTGAAGAGGATACTTCAGAATCCAGAAGCAACAGGCAGGATTGTTGAGTGGGCACTGGAACTATCAAGCTTTGGCCTCAAGTTTGAAAGTACTTCAACTATCCAAAGCAGAGCATTGGCAGAATTCATAGCAGAATGGACGCCAACACCAGATGAAGAAATTCCAGAAACGAGCATCCCCGTCAAAGAAGCAAGCAAAGAGTGGCTAATGTGCTTTGATGGTGCCTTTTCGCTGCAAGGCGCCGGCGCTGGCGTGCTGCTTGTCGCACCCACCGGAGAGCACCTCAAGTACGTAGTCCAGATGCACTTTCCCAAGGAGCAAGCAACAAACAATACTGCAGAGTATGAAGGCTTGCTTGCCGGCCTCAGAATCGCGGCAGACCTTGGGATCAAGAAGCTCATTGTCAGGGGTGACTCGCAGCTTGTCGTCCGGCAAGTAAACAAGAATTATCAGAGTCCGTTGATGGAAGCCTACGTCGACGAAGTGAGAAAGCTAGAAGAGCACTTTGACGGCCTACAGATGGAGCATGTTCCAAGAGCTCAGAACACCATTGCCGATGGCATGTCAAAGTGCGCCGCACTTAAGTTACCTGTGGAACCAGGGATTTTTGTGCTCAAGCTGACTCAACCATCTGTAACGCCATCAACTGGACAAAGCAAGAAGAGGAAGTTGATTTCTGGTGACTATTTGCCGGCAGAGCTCCCCGAAGCCGCCGCCAAGAAGGTCCCCAAGATCAACGCCAAGAGCGCTGAGGAGCAATCCGCTCCGGCAAGCCCTAGGGTTTGTTCCGTTGAAGCAGAGGCTCCCGGCAAGTTTTGCTCCGGCAAGCTTGCCGGGGAACGTCAAGCTCCGGCAGAGCCGCAGATTCTCGCCATAGAAGCGGATGTTCCCGCAGTAGCAGATTTGCCTTTAGTCCTTGTTGTCGAGCCACAAGCTCCAGCCTGGGCACAGCAGATTTTCCGTTTCCTTCAGACAGGAGAACTTCCCAAAGAGCAAGAAGAAGCGGAAAGAGTAGCTCGACAGTCAAGTATGTACCAGTTTGTCGACAAGACACTGTACAGAAGAAGACTCAACGGTGTGAAATTGAAGTGTATTCATCGGGAAGACGGACAAAAACTGTTGGCAGAGATACATGGAGGCATATGTGGACACCACATTGGCACAAGAGCACTTGTCGGAAAAGCATTCCGGCAAGGTTTCTTTTGGCCGACAACCCTCCAGGATGCAACTGCACAAGTAACCAAGTGTGAAGCGTGCCAGTTCCATTCCAAGCAGATACACCAACCAGCTCAAGCTCTCCAGACAATCCCTTTATCCTGGCCATTTTCGGTCTGGGGGCTTGACATCCTCGGCCCCTTTCCCGAGCAATCGGGGGCTTTGAGTACTTGTACGTTGCAATCGACAAGTTCACAAAGTGGCCGGAAGTGGAACCAGTGAGGAAGGTGACAGCACAGTCAGCAGTCAAGTTCTTCAGGTCGATTGTTTGCCGCTTTGGGATCCCTAATAGGGTAATCACCGACAACGGTACACAATTCACGAGCCGCACCTTCATGCAGTACATCCAAGATCTTGGCGCCAAGGTCTGCTTCGCTTCTGTTGCTCACCCGAGAAGCAACGGTCAAGCGGAGAGGGCAAATGCTGAAGTGCTGCGCGGGCTCAAGACCAGAACTTTCGACAGGCTGCACAAGTGCGGAAGGAACTGGATCGAGGAGCTGCCGGTGGTTCTTTGGTCGATTAGGACGACGCCAAATCGAGCCACTGGCCAGACACCTTTCGCTCTAGTCTATGGAGCAGAGGCAGTTATCCCCACGGAACTCGTATACGGGTCACCTCGAGTGCTCGCTTATGATGAGCTTGAGCAAGAGCAGCTCCGACAAGATGACGCGCTGCTCCTTGAGGAAGACCGTCTTCAGGCTGCTGTGCGAGCTGCTCGCTACCAGCAAGCTTTGCGCCGCTACCATAGCCGCAAAGTTAATGCCAGAAGTCTCGAGGAAGGCGACCTTGTTCTTCGGCGTGTTCAGTCCGCCAAGAATTCCAACAAGTTGACGCCGAAGTGGGAAGGCCCTTACCGGGTGAAACGAGTCCTAGGCCTGGCGCTGTCCGCCTTGAGACCGAAGATGGCATTCCGGTGAGCAACTCCTGGAACATTGAGCATCTTCGTAAGTTTTACCCGTAAGGCGCGGTTGCCGGAACCCATTACGGCAACCACCTTTTATACAAGTCTTGCCGCTGTTGCATGTAATCCTTTGTACAAAGTCGGGCGCAGACCCCGTGCATAAGTAAAGCTCATGTGCTCCGCACATTTTGTCAATTCCATGCTTTCTATTTTTTGCATGTGTTATCTGACACTTTGTGCAGTACTTACTCCACGGTAAGCAATAACGAGCCGTAAGGCTCCGTATCTTTATTTTCTCTTCTTTCTTTTTTCTCAAGGAAAGGAAGGTTCCCCCGCCCACAAGTTTGTCGGGGGGAAAGGAGAAGATAATGGTATGGACCAGGCGTCGTTCAAGAAAGTCTTGCCTTGCCGGGAAGCAAACAACAGAAAAGATAAGTTGCCAAAGTTTGAGCAGTCAGATTTTTAAAATTTTTAAGTTATCTTCCTTGAACGACCGTGCTTTGTATGGAAAACCTGTGCGTGGAGGAACCAGCTCGTAGCTAGTGGCGGCCTTACTTTGTTTCGAGTCCGCTCAACAACTTAAGTGAGCTGCGACTAGTTGTCGCGCCCTTACTTTGTTTCGAGTCCGCTCAACAACTTAAGTGAGCTGCGACTAGTTGCGACAAGGTTTCTTGTCGGCAGCGGCACCGCCAGCAGGCTGCTGACGTCCCGCACTCACCGCTCGCGGCTAAGGTGCCCGCGCCGGCAAGTTCCCTAAAAGCGTAGGGTAAAAGCATACAAAGCAAGGAGTCAAGTAAAGGGAATAACATTGCAATGGCTACCCAAAATAAAGTTATATTACAAAATAGCTTGTCGCAGCTCTAACAGATCGTTTTCATAACTTGATCGACAGCGACAAGAAAAAGGAGGAAACGGGCGGCCTAGTCTGCGCGATCGCCCTCAATCCTCTTGATCCCGCTCACCTTGTCCACAATGGGTGCGACAAGGGCCTTGAGCTCCTCCAGATCGGCATCCGGCGGCAAGGTCCTGAGGACATTGGTGAGGCGGAGGCCCGGGTTGCGGAAGGCCACCTTCATCAACACCTTCTGAAGGGCTTCCGCGCAGATCTTGCGCGACTGTCGGCCAGCTGCTTTGGGATCCTCTCCCGGAGTCGCTGGAGGGCCGTCGCCACGCCCTTGAAGAACAAGACGAGCTTGGCGCTGGGTTGGAGGTTCTCGTCGAAGGGATACCCGAGATCCTCCATCCCCAGCTGCGCCAGCTCCTTGTCGATGTCTGTGGCGGCATTCACAAGACTCTCCGTCCAGTTCTCCATAGTTTCCCTGAAGGCATTTTGGGTGGCGGCAACACTCTCTAGCAGCGCCTTGTCGGCCTTGATCTCCTCCCTCAAGGCCGCCTCCTGCTTCTTGGCGCTGCCCAACATCTTGGTCAAAGCGGTCAGCTTCAACTCAAGATTCGCGTTGGATTCCTTGGCGGCGCTGAGCTCTCTGCCCTTCTCGGCGAGATCGGCCTCCAGCCGCGCCACCTTCGTCTCCAACTCCTTCTTGGCGGCCTCGGCGGCGGCGGCAGCATCCTCCGCTTGCTTGAGGGCTCCGCCAAGTCTTTCCTCGCGCGCGGCAAGTTCCTCCTCGTGGGCGTCAAGATTGACCTTCCGCTGAGCTAGCTCGCCCTCCTCCGCGGATAGCTTCACAGCGGCAAGCCGCTGCTGCTCTTCGATTTCAGCTTTCTCGAGGAGGAAGGCCTTCTGCGCTTCGTCGAGTTGCTCCCGCTCCTCTGCCAAGGATCGACGAGCTTCCTGATGGAAGCCCCGGAGCTCCTCCGCGCGCTTCTCGATGTCTGCTCCCGCCTTCGCGACAAGCGCCTCGCGGGACTCCAGCTTGGCTTGCCGCGCGCGGTAGAGCGACACCAGCTTCCGCAGCAGCCGCTCCTCCTCAGGCTCGTTGCTGCTGCTGCTTGGCGCGTCAACCACCGTCAACCCAGCGGAGGCGAGCACTTCCCCGTCGAAGATCTCTCCCTTGACCGGCGCCCTGGAGCTTGAAGCCCAGGGGAGGTTGATGAAGACGTCGTCGCCGGCCTTCAAATAGACGCCTGGCTGGGGCTCCTCGGAGTTTGGCGCTGCGGCATCGGCGGACGGGTTGGCGGTCGGTGTAGCGCCTGGCGCTCCTGCGGCCTCAGGGCCATCAGTGCGATCGCCAGACCCCTCGCCAGCTACTGCGGCGGCAGCCTTGGCGGCCTCTACGCCGGCGGGATCGCCAGCGCCGGCTGCTCCTTCGGCAGCAACCTCGGTCTCCATCTGCTCCATAGCGGATGGGTCTGATGGCCGGAAAGGGGAGAAGAGTCAAGCAAAATCCAACAAGAACCCAAGGGAAGCCTTGAAGCGAAGGGATTACCTGTGCCGGGTTCTGCAGTCGTGGTCTCCGCCGTCGGGGGGCCGCTAGTGCTGTCCCTTGCCGGAGAACCCTCCCTTGCCGGAGACTTCTCCCTTACCGGAAATCCCTCCCTTGCCGGAGAGCTCTCCCTTGTCGGAGGATTCTCCCTTGGCTCCTGGTGGGGCTGCTCTGCTCCTACGCAAACCAACAATCAAATATCAGCAAAGAAAGAGTACCCATGCGCACCTCACAGCGGAAAGCAAACCATATACTTAGGCTGGGGGCTGCTCTGGAGGAAAGTTGCCGGGTCCGGCAAGGTTGTCTCGGGCGCTCCCCCTGCTGTCGCAGTGGGTTCGTCCTTGATAACGATCACCAGGACCTTGGCTCTCTTTGCTGCTCTCTGGGCCAGAGTCCTAATGAGGAACAAGTTCAGAGTCAAGCAAATGAGATACAAGACAAACAACAAGAATTGAAGAACTGCAAGTACAGCAAGAGAAGCTTACTCTTCTTCTTCTTCCTCGTCGAAGCTGAACGCGGAGAAGTCGAAGTCCGGTGCGCGCCCGGCGCGAGGAGGCGGAGGAGAAGCTTCCCTTGGCCGCTTGGCGGGAGCAGTGGCGGTGGTCTGAGACGACCCCGCTCCGGCTGGAGTAGAAGCGGTGGTCCCGGAGGGCCCCGCTCTGGTTGCCATCGTAGCGTGGGGTGCTCCTGCGACAATGGTACTTGTCGCGGTCGAGCGTGTCACGTGGCGCGGCGACTGTTGCCTCGCCTGCCGCTCCGCTACGTCACCGGCCTTGCGGAGACGCCTCCTTGGTGGGGATGGAGGCTCTGCTTGTGGCGAGTTGCCTGAAGATGAGGAGGAAGAGGAGTTGATGTCTAGCGAGCCGCTCGTATCTTTGGCGGGCTCGCTCGGCTCGGCGTCACGCCCGGCAAGCTCCTTCTTGCCGGCGGGCTCCCCTCGCTCGGCACGGCTTGCGGCCTCTGCTGCATCTGCCTCCTCCACTCTGAATCCAAAGTCGCCCGCGGCTGCGGCTGTCGCCGCCTCTTCCAGCCTAGTGGCGATGAGTGCAAACTCCACATCGGTGGTGTCACGGGTGAGGCCATCCTTCTCGTTGGAGCGGATCGGCACTTCCACCAAGTCATCGAAGAACTGCTGCACGACGTCATCTGCGGGCTCCTGCCAAGTTGGCACAATTCCGTGCGAGTCGCACTCCGGCATCATTGCACGGATGCGGTCGAGCGAGGAATTGTTGCACAGTGGAACGACGCCCCCGGCAACCTGAAGACCTCGGGATGTTGGGGGTCATACTTGAACAGCTCCTGCAGCATCACGTTGAGCTCCAGGACAGTGAAGTTGTAGTTGAGGCCCGGCCGCAGCCTCATGATATCTGCCGCATTCTTGAACTCCCAAGTGGGCCTCCCCTATTCCTGCAGGGGGGCGATGCAGCGACGAAGAAAGTCTGCGCCAACAGTGCCTACAGTAAGCCCGGCAAGCCTGAGGCATAGGATCCGGGTGACAGCAATCTTCAGCCTGTCGTCTTCCGGGGCCACGTCACTCCAATCGCTGCCGCGTGCTACTGGGGTTTTGCGCCGGGTGGTGAATGGCTGCGGGTTCTCCTCATCAATCCAGCACCAGTCTGCTCTCCACTCCTCCCACTTGCCGCGGAATTCTCCCTCCAGATACGTTTCCTTCTTGCCAGCCCTTGAGATCCAGGCGATTCCGCCGGATAGTGGCTCCCCTCTCTCTACTCGGGGTATGAAGAAATGGCGGAAGAGAGCTACACTGGGGTGGACTCCGACAAAGTTTTCGCAGAGATGTGCGAAAACTGCCATGGTCAGAACGGCATTGGGGGTGAAGTCAAGGAGGTGGAATCCGTAGGTATTCATGATGTCGCAGAAGAACTCAGAGAAGGGCGGGTAGAGCCCGCAGTAGAAGAACAATGCGAAGAAGGGGTATCCGTTTGGGGCTTTCTTCCAAGCGGCGGCGGGGAGTACCTTCGTGCGCGGATGCGCGCACGTCTCCGTCGACCAGAAGAGGTAGTAGTTCTCCCTCAGCTCCTTCGCGGCAAGCTTGGGGGGGGGGGCGGAACTACGCTCTCCTTCCGCAGCGCCGCAAGCCGCTGCGCCTCGGTCGACTTCACGACCTTCCCCTTGTCGGCTTTTGGAGCCATGGCGGAAGTGGCGGAGGAGATTGATGGAGTTGGTGGCGCTGGTGGCAATGGGGGGCGGAGCGCTGCTCTCTTTCGGCTTTGGGAAGATGAGGGAGCGGCGGAGATTTCTGAGATTGGAAGCAGCAACTGGCAAATGGGCGAACTGCCCCTGTTTCCTCTGCTCATAAAGAGGGAGGGGGCGAACGTTTCGCATTTCCGAATAAAGAAACCACCCACGATCTCTCCCATGATGCCGCATTCAACGTGTGCCGTTCGGGGAGGGCGTGGTGGATACGGAGAGAGATACGGCGTAACCTAGGCCGCGCGTGCCCGTGCCCTGTTTTGGGCCTGGCCCAACAGCGCTCGGCTCCGTGTATGGCTCAGGCCTGGGGGCTCCTGTCGGTGTACTAGAGTAGGGGTACCCTAGTATCCCGAACTTGTGCACGGGCAGTCGCAGCGTCCCGCGGCAAGGCTTGCCCGGTGACCGCCAGGGTCCTTCGTGGTTCCTTTGGAGCCATTCAAGAACAAAGTATCCAAGCCAAGGAGACAAGACCCCAGCAAGAGGAGCTTGCCGGGAAGGCCAACCAAGGCATCTCAAGACCCCGGCAAGAGGAGCTTGCCGGGAAGGCCAACCAAGGCACCTCAAGGAACTTGCCGCGACGCACCACGCGCCCCGGCAAGGCCCGGTGAGCGACAAGCTCCCGGACGCGACAAGACAACGACCGCGGCAAGCCACCACTCCGCGCCTGCGCTCCAGCACATCCACCAATGTGTCGCTCTGGGACCCTTCCAGGCGTACGTGGTGGGAGGCTGTGCAGCCAGGGGTGCGCGGTGGCAAGCGGCGCTGACAAGATTGCCATCGTGGCAAGCGGTAGCGTCCCTCGCGGTCCCTTTTGCACTGTTTAGGCGACACAGACGGGCATTTAATGCCCTTGTCCCCTGCCGTCAGGGTTAGGTATGATACACTATAGCAGGTAGCTGTACCTACCGCAGCACCTTTACATTTTTATCCTTGTCTACGTTGCCACCTGTCGGTGACCCCTTGAGCATATAAAAGGAGGCCCATGCGCAAGGTAGAGGGGGTGGGCTGGTTAGCGGGTCAGCTAGTTAGCTAGCTCGGAGAACACTCACGCTCGGTCTAGTTAGCCGCTGGTGTGTACTGTAGCACTCCGCGCTCCCGAGCAAGAACTCAATATAAACCACAAAGCAGGAGTAGGGTTATACGCATCCGTGAGGCCCGAACCTGGGTAAACTGCTCGCGTGCCTCGCCTCGATCCGCTCTTTGCACGGCCTCCGCCCCCGCCGAACCAAAAGGGACTCGGCCCGCCGGTCCCATAGGTGTTCATGGATCAGTCCCCCGACAAGCCACTTATGGATTGCCTACCAAAGATGGCAATACCTAGACCTATCCTCGCTTTTATGCCTAGCTAGGGGCGTTAAACGATAGCGCTTGTTGGGAGGAAACCCAATTTTATTTTTATTCCTTGCTTTTTGCTCCTGTTTAGTAATAAATAAATTATTTAGCCTCTGTTTCGATTGTGTTTTTTGTGTTTAATTAGTGTTTGTGCCAAGTAGAACCGTTGGGAAGACTTGGGGAAAGTCTTGTTGAACTTGCTGTAAAAAACAGAAACTTTAGCGCTCACGAGAACTGCTGTCATTTTTATTTGAAGAGTGATATTTAGTTAATTCTTTTTTCAGATGATTAATAGATAAATTTCTCACGTCCAGAAATTTATTTTAGAATTTTTGGGGTTCCAGATCTTGCGCTAGCTACAGATTACTCCAGACTGTTCTGTTTTTGACAGATTCTGTTTTTCGTGTGTTGTTTGCTTATTTTGATGAATCTATGGCTAGTAAAATAGTTTATAATCCATGTAGAAGTTGTAATACAGTAGCTTTAACACCAATATAAATAAATAATGAGTTAATTACAGTACCTTGAAGTGGTCTTTTGTTTTCTTTCGCTAACGGAGCTCACGAGTTTTCTATTTTGAGTTTTGTGTTGTGAAGTTTTCAAGTTTTGGGTGAATTCTTTTGATGGATCATGGAGCAAGGAGTGGCAAGAGCCTAAGCTTGGGGATGCCCATGGAACCCCCAAGATAATCCAAGGACACCAAAAAGTCAAAGCTTGGGGATGCCCCAGAAGGCATCCCCTCTTTCGTCCACTTCCACCGGTAATTTACTTGGAGCTATATTTTTATTCACCAACATGATATGTGTTTTGCTTGGAGCGTCTTGTATTATTTGTGTCTTTGTGTATTAGTATGCCACAATCATGCTTTCTGTACACACCTTTTGAGAGAGCCATACATGAATTAAAATTTGATAGAATACTCTATGTGCTTCACTTATATCTTTTGAGCTAGATAATTTTGCTCTATGTGCTTCAGTTATATCTTTTTGAGCTAAGCAATTTTGCTCTATGTGCTTCACTTATATCCTTTGAGCTAGATAATTTGCTCTATGTGCTTCACTTAGATCTTTTAGAGCACGATGGTGGATTTGTTTTAAAGAAACTATTGATCTCTCATGCTTCACTTAAATTATTTTGAGAGTCTCTTAATAGCATGGTAATTTGCTTAATAATAATATGCTTGGTATTCAAGATTTGTGAAACTTTATTTTGAGTGTGTTGAATACTAAGAAAAGATTGAAGCATGATAATTGTTTTGAGATATGAAGGTGATAATATTAAAGTCATGCTAGTTGAGTAGTTGTGAATTTAAAGAATACTTGTGTTAAAGTTTGTGGTTCCCGTAGCATGCACGTACGGTGAACCGTTATGTAACGAAGTCGGAGCATGATTTATTTATTGATTGTCTTCCTTATGAGTGGCGGTCGGGGAAGAGCGATGGTCTTTTCCTACCAATCTATCCCCCTAGGAGCATGCGCGTAATACTTTGCTTTGATAACTTCTAGATTTTTGCAATAAGTATATGAGTTCTTTATGACTAATGTTGAGTCCATGGATTATACGCACTCTCACCCTTCCACCTTTGCTAGCCTCTCTAATATCGCGCACCTTTCGCCGGTATCATACACCTACCATATACCTTCCTCAAAACAGCCACCATACCTACCTATTATGGCATTTCCATAGCCATTCTAAGACATATTGCCATGCAACTTTCCACCATCTAGTTCATCATGACACATTCCATCATTGTAATATTGCATATCCCGGTACACCGCCGGAGGCATTCATATAGAGTCATATTTTGTTCTAAGTATTGAGTTGTAAGAAAAATAAAAGTGCGATGATCATCATTATTAGAGCATTGTCCCAGTGAGGAAAGAATGATGGAGACTATGATTCCCCCATAAGTCGGCATGAGACTCCGGACGAAAAAAAAGAGACCAAAGAAGCCCAAATAAAAAGAGGCCATAAAATAAAAAAAGAGAAAAGGCCCAAATAAAAAATGAGAGAAAAAGAGAGAAGGGACAATGTTACTATCCTTTTACCACACTTGTGCTTCAAAGTAGCACCATGATCTTCATAGTAGAGAGTCTCTCATGTTATCACTTTCATATACTAGTGGTAATTTTACATTATAGAACTTGGCTTGTATATTCCAATGATGGGCTTCCTCAAAATTGCCCTGGGTCTCCGTGAGCAAGCAAGTTGGATGCACACCCACTTAGTTTCTTTTTGAGCTTTCATATACTTATAGCTCTAGTGCATCCGTTGCATGGCAATCCCTACTCACTCACATTGATATCTATTGATGGGCATCTCCATAGCCCGTTGATAAGCCTAGTTGATGTGAGACTATCTTCCCCTCCTTTTTGTCTTCTCCACAGCCACCATTCTATTCCACCTATAGTGCTATATCCATGGCTCACGCTCATGTATTGCGTGAAGATTGAAAAAGTTTTGAAAAAGTTAGAGTATGAAACAATTGCTTGGCTTGTCATCGGGGTTGTGCATGATTTAAATACTTTGTGTGGTAAAGATGGAGCATAGCCAGACTATATGATTTTGTAGGGATAACTTTCTTTGGCCATGTTATTTTGAGAAGACATAACTGCTTTGTTAGTATGCTTGAAGTATTATTATTTTTTATGTCAATATAAACTTTTGTCTTGAATCTTTCTAATCTGAATATTCATACCACAATTAAGAAGATTTGCATTGAAATTATGCCAAGTAGCACTCCGCATCAAAAATTCTCTTTTTATCATTTACCTACTCGAGGACGAGCAGGAATTAAGCTTGGGGATGCCTGATACGTCTCCAACGTATCTATAATTTTTTATTGCTCCATGCTATATTATCTACTGTTTTGGACTATATTGGGATTTATTTTCGACTTTTATATTATTTTTGGGACTAACCTATTAACCGAAGGCCCAGCCCAGAATTGCTGTTTTTTTTTGCCTATTTTAGTGTTTCCGATAAACGAAATATCAAACGGAGTCCAAACGAATAAAATCTTCGGGAACGTGATTTTCTCACGGAACGTGGTCTAGGAGACTTGGACCCTGCTCCAAGGAACAAAAGAGGCAGTCACGAGGGTGGGGGCGCCACCCTAGGGCGCGCCCCCTGCCTCGTGGGCCCCTCGTTGCTCCTCCGGCGTACTTCTTCCTCCTATATATACACACGTACCCCCAAATGATCAGAACAGGAGCCAAAAACCTAATTCCACCGCCGCAACTTTTTGTATCCACGAGATCCCATCTTGGGGCCTGTTCCGGAGCTCCGCCGGAAGAGGGCCGTCATCACGGAGGGCTTCTACATCATCATAGCCTCTCCGATGAAGTGTGAGTAGTTTACCTCAGACCTTCGAGTCCATAGTTCGTAGCTAGATGGCTTCTTCTCTCTCTTTGAATCTCAATACAAAGTTCTCCCCCTCTCTTGTGGAGATCTATTCGATGTAATCTTCTTTTTGCGGTCTGTTTGTTGAGACCGATGAATTGTGGGTTTATGATCAAGTCTATCTATGAATAATACTTGAATCTTCTCTGAATTCTTTTATGTATGATTGGTTATCTTTGCAAGTCTCTTCGAATTATCCATTTGGTTTGGCCAACTAGATAGGTAGTTCTTGCCATGGGAGAAGTGCTTAGCTTTGGGTTCAATCTTGAAGTGTCCTTACCCAGTGACAGAAGGGGCAGCAAGGCACGTATTGCATCGTTGCCATCGAGGATAACAAGATGGGGTTTATTTCATATTGCATGAATTTATCTCTCTACATCATGTTATCTTGCTTAAGGCGTTACTCTGTTTTAACTTAATACTCTAGATGCATGCTGGATAGCGGTCGATGAGTGGAGTAATAGTAGTAGATGCAGAATCGTTTCGATCTACTTGTCACGGACGTGATGCCTATATACATGATCATGCCTAGATATTCTCATAACTATGCTCAATTCTATCAATTGCTCAACAGTACTTTGTTCACCCACCATAGAATACTTATGCTATTGAGAGAAGCCACTAGTGAAACCTATGGCCCCCGGGTCTATTCTCATCATATCAATCTCCATTACTTTAGTCTTGCTTTGCTTTTTTACTTTGCCTTTACTTTTTACTTTGCATCTTTATACCAAAAATACCAAAAATATTATATCTATCATATCTCACTCTCGTAAGTGACCATGAAGGGATTGACAACCCCTAATCGCGTTGGTTGCGAGTAGTTATCGTTTTGTGCAGGTACGAGGGACTTGAGCATGGGCTCCTACTGGATTGATACCTTGGTTCTCAAAAACTGAATGAAATACTTACGCTACTCTGCTGCATCATCCCTTCCTCTTCGGGGGAAAAACAACGCAAGCTCAAGACGTAGCACGGTGCATTGCGCTATAAGATCAGCCGCGATGACCCTGGTGATGTCGAGGGCGAGCGCCCCAGGAAGAAGATTCCTGCCAAGGTGATGTGGTATGCTCCTATAATACCACGGTTGAAATGTTTGTTCCAAAACAAAGAGCATGCCAAGGCGATGCGATGGCACAGAGAAGACCGTAAGAAAGACGGAAAGTTGAGAGTACCCGCTGACGGGTCGTAGTGGAGAAAAATCGAGAGAAAGTACAGGAAGGAGTTTGCAGATGACACAAGGAACGTATGTTTGGTCTAAGCGCAGATGGCATCAATCCTTTTGGGGAGCAGAGCAGCAACCATAGCACCTGGCCTGTGACTATGTTTGTATAACCTTCCTCCTTGGTTGTGCATGAAGCGGAAGTTCATTATGATGCCAGTGCTCATCCAAGGCCCTAAGCAACCCGGCAACGATATTGATGTGTACCTAAGGCCATTAGTTGAAGAACTCTTACAGCCGTGGAATGGAACAGGTGTACGTGCGTGGGATGAGCACATGGGGGAAGAATTTGACCTAAAGGCATTGCTGTTCGTGACCATCAATGATTGGCCTGCTCTCAGTAACCTTTCAGGATAGACAAACAAGGGTACCGCGCATGCACGCATTGTTTGGACGATACTGACAGTATATATTTGGCTAATTGTAAGAAGAATGTGTACTTGGGACATCGTCGATTTCTTCCGAGCAGGCATGCCGTAAGAAACAAAGGCAAGCATTTCAAAGGTGAGGCGGATCACCGGACGAAGCCTCGCCACCGTACTGGTGCTGATGTACATGATATGGTCAAGGATTTGAAGGTAGTCTTTGGAAAGTGTCCTAGCGGACAACTTGTTCTGAATGACGCTGACGGACGCGCGCCCATGTGGAAGAAGAAATCTATATTTTGGGACCTGTCCTATTGGAAAGACCTAGAGGTCCGCTCCGCAATCGACGTGATGCACGTGACAAAGAATCTTTGTGTGACCCTGATTGGCTTCTTGGGCGTGTATGGGAAGACAAAAGATACACCTGAGGCACGGGAGGACCAGCAACGTATGCACGGAAAAGATGGCATACATCAGGGTCATGCCAGCTATGCTCTTACCAAAGAAGAGAAGGAAATCTTTTTTGAATGCCTGCTCAGTATTAAGGTACCGTCTGGCTTCTCGTCGAATATAAAGGGAATAATAAACATGGCAGAGAAAAAGTTCCAGAACCTAAAGTCTCATGACTGCCATGTGATTATGATGCAACTGCTTCCGGTTGCATTGAGGGGGCTTCTACCGGACAACGTTCGATTAGCCATTGTGAAGCTATGTGCATTCCTCAATGCAATCTCTCAGAAGGTAATCGATCCAGAAATCATACCAAGGTTAGAGAATGATTTGGTGCAATGTCTTGTCAGTTTCGAGTTGGTGTTCCCACCATCCTTCTTCAACATCATGACGCACGTCCTAGTTCACCTATGCGAAGAGATTAACGTTTTGGGTCCTGTATTTCTACACAATATGTTCCCCTTTGAGAGGTTCATGGGAGTCTTAAAGAAATATGTTCATAACCGTGCTAGGCCAGAAGGAAGCATCTCCAAGGGCCATGAAAATGAGGAGGTCATTGAGTTTTGTATTGACTTTATTCCTGACCTTAAGCTGATTGGTGTTCCTGAATCGCGGCATAAGGGCAGACTGGATGGAAAAGGCACGCTAGGAGGGGATCACATAATATGTATGGACGGACATTCTCTAACTGAAGCACACTACATAGTTCTACAGAATTCCGCCTTGGTGGCTCCATATATGGACGAACACAAGAATTTTCTACGCTCCAAACACCCGGAGCGGTCTGATGACTGGATTACATGTGAACAAACCAGGAGTTTCGCCGGCTGGTTGCAGACACATACCATGCATGACGCCTCTATTGAAGATGACCTGTACTCACTGTCCCAGTTACCATCTTCGAAT
Source organism: Triticum aestivum (assembly GCF_018294505.1). Taxonomy (NCBI): domain Eukaryota; kingdom Viridiplantae; phylum Streptophyta; class Magnoliopsida; order Poales; family Poaceae; genus Triticum; species Triticum aestivum. Next base: position 69,853,846 of record NC_057809.1, on the reverse strand, counting down.
ATAATGACTTTCAAAGGGTACGGGAGAAATGGTAATACATTTTACATGATCGCCCAAGATAAGAAGAGCACCAACCAAAACAGTGGTGTCTGCTTTGATGCAACAACCAAGACGAGAAAGGAAACATATTATGGTTACATAGAGGAGATATGGGAACTTGACTATGGACGTGGTTTGAAGGTCCCTTTGTTTCGGTGCAAATGGGTCAATATGACACGAGGCGGGGTAACAGAAGACCGGTAGTATGGAATGACAACAGTGGATCTCAACAATCTTGCATATGCAGATGAACCATTCGTCCTAGCTAATGATGTGGCACAGTTTTTCTATGTGAAGGATATGTCTACCAAGCCGAGAAAAAGAAAAGATAAGGAAGCGAATGCATCATACGATGAGCCAAAGCGCCACATAGTTCTTTCTGGGAAGAGAAACATCATGGGAGTGGATGACAAGACAGACATGTCAGAAGATTACGAAAAGTTTGATGAAATTGCTCCATTCACAGTGAATATTAACCCGAGCATCCAGTTAAATGATGAAGATTTTCCATGGCTACGGCGCAAAGGGACACACGCGAAGAAAAAGTTTCACACCCAAAGATCTGGGATGTGATCGGCTTCACTATCATCACTTTCTTCTGTGTTTCACACCCAGGATGGAATCTCTATAATAGTTAGGGTAGTTATGTGTTTTGGCATTTGAAACGCGAAGAAATTTTATGTGCAAACAATCTCTTTCATGCATTTATTGATTTTTTCAGCTAAATGACCCTAAAATTGAAAAGCATTTCAAATGAACTCAGAAAAGGTTGAAAGTTGGCATGGTATCATAATTTCACCCACATAGCATGTGCAAAGAAGTAGAGAGGGTTACCGCAAAAACTGGACGCACATCGTGTACAAAATGGGAAAACTCTTTCAAAGTATCAGGGTTTCGGACGAAAACTCATCCGTTACAAAGGCATTTCATTTTTTAAATAACCTAAGCATTACCAAATTGAATATAATGATAAAACACACTAATATTAAACATAAAAAAGAATCACTGAAAAATCTATTTTCAAAGTTAAGTTATTCACAAACTAGTGATTCACACAAATTTCAAATAATTCAAAATTTAAACTATTCAAATTTGTAAACTGCCGGCACTAACAGAAAGTTTGTATTTTTTTTGTACCTAAAGCAAAAATATTCACAAAGAAACTCTAAATACAGCAAAAAACAACTCAAAAATAAATAAAGCAAAAAAAGCCCGCCTACTACGCCACAACGGCGTGCATACGACTAGAAACCCAACCTGTTGTTGGGCCAGGATGCAGGCCCACAAAGGCCCAGTAGGCCCACAGGGCAGCACAGAACATTTAGGCCCAGTAGGCTTGCTTTGGAGAGGAGCTCGAGAGAGCTACCGCACTGGGGCTTATAAACCTGTGCGGACGCCCCTCGGCTAGCGAGGTGGGACTAAACATTTCGCACCGCACCTGCGCTAGCGCACCCCCTTTAGTACCAGTTGGAGCCACCACCAGGTACTAAAGGGGTGTCGTTCCCGCCACTTGGCCTGGCCAAAACAGACCTTTAGTACCGGTTGGTGGCTTCAACCGGTACTAAAGGTTGTTCTATATAAGAAAACACTTCAAAAAATTTGTCAGTTTCTCATCTCTCCCTCTGCTTCTTTCTCCTCTGCCCCGTCGCCGCCGCCCCTCGTCGCCGCCCCCATCGCCGTTCGTCACTGTCCCCGTCGTCGTCTGTCGCCATCGCCGTCCCCGTCGCCGCGCCCCGCCCCGTCGCCGCGCCCCGCCCGGCCCGTCCCCGTCCCCGTCGTCGCCGCCCCGTCCCCATCCCCGTCGTCACCGCTCGTCTCCGTCCCCGTAGCCACCCCCCGTCGTCACGCCTCGCCGGTGAGCTCCTGCCCCGGCCGCGCGCGCGCACACACACACACTGTGTTATAGAAATATTAGAAATGTTAGTTATATAGAAATTTTTTTTAGTTATAGAAATATTAGAAAGGTTAGTTATATAGAAATGTTAGTTATATAGAAATATTGGAAATGTTAGTTATATAGAAATGTTAGTTATATTAGAAATGTTAGTTACATAGAAATGTTAGTTATATAGAAATATTGGAAATGTTAGTTATATAGAAATGTTAGTTATATTAGAAATGTTAGTTACATAGAAATGTTAGTTATATAGAAATGTTTTTTAGTTATAGAAATATTAGAAATGTTAGTTTTAGTTATAGAAATATTAGAAATGTTAGTTTTAGTTATAGAAATATTAGAAATGTTAGTTTTAGTTATAAAATTTAGAATTTATATATATGAAATCACAATCCATCATTTAAAAATGTTACTTTAATTTTGCGGCCTATAGTATTTGTTGTCGGCGATGCCCGGCCCGCATCCTCGCTGCTGACCAGTTCGCGACGACGTCCTACTTCAGAGGACCCATGTCCAGGACTGGGCTCCGCCGGGCTGGCACTGGGAGGTGCTACCTTCAGGGGTGTGACACCTGGTGAGGAGCCCGGCCCTGGGTCCCGTCGTCGACCCTGATCTCCTTTGGTGGCGTTCGCGTGGGCCACTTTCGGTGCGGAGGGAGCCGGCCCCGCCGGAGGTGGTACGTCGCCGTGTCAGGGAGGAGGACGAGCACGTCCATCGCTACATGGCTGCTATGGATGTCAGGTTCTCCAATACCTGGCAGGTTCTTCGGGGAGATCACCTGAGCTATGATCCAGTGATGGTTCCTTCACTTTGGTTGTCCACCGCCTAGATTACTCTCTAGTATTTGATCTTTATTAGCTAGCTAGCTAGTGATGTATTCGATATATAATATTCGAGATGATTTATTCGAGATTATATATATTGTTCGAGACGATGTATTCGAGATTATATCTATTATTTGAGATGACATATTCGAGATTATATTCGATGATGCTTATTATGTACTATGATTGATTCAGTTTTTCCTTATTAATTGATTGCATCCATGCATTGTAATTTGAATATATTTATTTTGGATTAGTTAAATAAAACCTATGGCGGACAATACCGGCAGAGAGGGAGAAGAGGCCCTGTTCAATATCATACGCAATCCTCGTGGGCCAGATGATGATCAGAATGAAGAAGATTATGACGGCTCCGAATATCTAAACAACACCGGGGAGGGTGATATGATATTCGATCGCGACGACCGAATTGATGAAGTCATGAACTATGAACATGACGAAGAAAATGTTGATCTTGAAACAACAAAGACAGGCAAGGTATATTTATATAAGCAGGCATTTGGTGATCATCACATGTTTTAAATGACTTGAAGATATATATTAACGAATCAATCTTTCTTCTTTCAGCCATCCGGATCAGGCAAATCTTCAGGCAGCAGGACAATATGAGGCCCGAACAAAAAGTTTAAGGAGGGCGTAAAGTACAATATCGAGGCCATCAGACCTAATGGCGAACCATTAGCGCCTAAGAAGATTGCGGACAAGTTCATTCGTCAGTGCGGAGTTCTTGTGAAGGACCAACTCCCGATCTCCCTTCAAGAGTGGAGAGAGCCAGCAAAGCCACGTCTAGATCTTAATTTTGTCGATGACAGACAAAAACTTCTGCTTTGGGAAACGCTCGTGGAACATTTCACCCTACCAGATCGTTTCGCAGATGCAGATGTGGAGAAAGTCAAGGACGCTGCTCTTAGGAAGATGGCGGTTGCATTCAACAACCACAAGAATCGTGTATGGGACCAGTACGTCAAGGGGGAAAGAAGACTCCAGTATTGAAGGGAACACTAGAGAAGCAAAGTGCTCATTGGGATGACTTCGTGAAATTCAAGGAATCGGAATTATCTAAGGAACGGTCGATAATAAACAAGGCCAATGCTGCAAAAAAGGATAAGTTCCATAAGCTGGGGCCAGGTGGCTAAGCGATGGGAATGCCTAAGTGGGATAAGTCTGAGAAAGAGATGGAGGATGCAGGTGTCACTCCAAAAACATTGAGTTGTCCCCCCAGGTGCAGGACTTGGTTCTATGCGCATGGAGGGGGGGGAGTTGGACCCTAAGACAGGCAAAGTTTCGAAGAAGGCATGTCTGGACGGAGCCGAAGATAAGCTACTTGTTGCAATAGAAGAGGCTCGATCGGGGGTGTTCGAGCCCAACAGAGAGAACGACGAGCTTACGCGTGCCCTGGGAAATCCTGAACACCCGGGAAGAACACGAGGCAAGGGCGCTATTCCGTGGTATGAGGGGTTTTCGGACTGGAACACCGACTACAAAACCCGTGCGAGAAAGAAGATTGCGGAGGAGAAGAAGAGGAAGATGGAGGAGGAGCAGAGGAAGCTGGACTATGAACGCCTTCAAGGCCTAGAATCAGCGCACACGGACTTGGCAGTCAAATTCTAGTGGCAGCAGGAGCAGACCGACTCACTTAGCCAGCAAAGGGGGTCTCAGCAGCTGCAGCAGCTAGCGGATGATCCAGAATTGGATAGCACCGTCCCATCCATGCCGAGAAGCAGCGTGGGTTCGGCCCCGGGCGATGCATTGCTGGATAGCTACCCAGTGGATGACATCATGGAGAACACTAACTGCGAGATACACTTCAAAATGAAGAACATATCCATGAAGGTGGCAGACGCCGTTGCTTTTACAAATCCCCTTGAGGCAACCTTCCATTGCAACTCGATTCCAGCAGGCTATGCTCGTGTCTTGGTTGATGAGGTGGTGGACCAATATTCAGGGCTAGAGCTTGACATTCCTGGAGGTGACGAGGAGCACACAATGGGAGAGGCCAACCATCGTATCATCCTATGGAGAAAGGATTGCATCATCTTTCAAAGGCCACCGACACCGCGTCATCCGACTCCTCGTCGAAGTCCGCCACCGAGTCAGTAGACTCCCACTCCTCCAAGTCCAACAACGTGTCAGGCCACTCCTCCTCCAAGTCCGGCACAACTTCAAGCCACTCCTCCTCCTCCTCCAAGTCTGGCAAAGCGTCAGGCCACTCCTCTTCCAAGTCCGGCACAGCTTCAGGCCACTCCTCCTCCTCCAACTCAGCCACGTCAGCCGTCTTCGCCGCCTCAGCAATCACGGAAGAGAGCCGCCTCAGCTATGGTGCGTAGAGGTACAAGTCGAGGTAGTACTGGAGGTACAGGCGGAGGAAAGCGATTTCAGTATGGCCCAAGTAGCCTCGTGCCTCTTCCACAGAGGCCTTACGACAAGTCCGAGGAGGAAAACGCAGCCATATCGAAGGCCGACGTGGAAGCCCATTTTGCAACAAAACCGCCACCGCCGCCAAGGGAGAAAGTGCCTGAGGAACAGATTGACCACTTCATTCGTATGGCTAGAGCACCAGCTCCCAAGCCTGTTGACACAGACTATGAGCGCCACCTCAGGAAGTTAAATCGAGCACGTCTACAGAAAGAGGTGAGCTCGAGCTCGAGCTAATCAGCTGGCAAAAGGAGCGATGAAACATTTCCCCAGCTGGGAGAACAGGCGGCGCAATCAATCCCCCCGCTTGTTGTGCCAACAACACATGAGAGTACGCGCGCCCAATATTATTGTGGGCAAACCGTTAACGTTCCCAGGCTGGGCGATGTGGTAATAACCGATTGAGCAGGCTAAAAGGCTCATGATCACTGTTGGACAACTCCTTGATATCGAGCCCATGTCTCTGATTAGAGAGGAGGAAATAAAACGGAAATATGTCTGGGGCCAACCTTTGGTCGAGCCAGACGAGGTCAAGAAGCTCCCAATGAGAATGTACGAATTGCATCAATGGTACATGGACATTACCAAGATTTCCAATCGAGAGTCCCTCATGGTGAATGTCAAGAAGGATCATTACTACCATGAGAAAGCTGTGTCCGTTGAGTATTCAGAACTATTTCAGTCATACAATCAAGACACACTCGACAAATCTATCGTCAGTTGCTATTGTCTGCAAGTGATTTCTTTCTGTAATTTAAGTCTCAAGCTAGCTGTAGTGATCATTTTGATCAATCATTACCTGTAATTATCCTCACTATATTATTTTCTGTGGTATTATGCAGGATGAAGATTTATGAAATGAAAAAGGTGGACGCTATGGCATTGGGTTCATTGACCCAAATACCATTAATGAATACACATGGAAATTAGATCCATATTATGAAAAAAGTGTAGAGGAAAGCATGCTAGAGTTCTTCAAGCGCCTCAATACCAATGAAGATATACTACTTCCTTACAACTTCGAGTGAGTCACACTGTCTTGTACTACAAATTATGTTTTTGCCTACTAGCTAGCTACATGTTTTTGCTTACATATGCCCGCTTAATTAAGACATGCAAACGTGTGTGCATGCAGATTTCATTGGATCTTGTTAATCATTAAAGTTGATGAAGGAACAGTTGAAATACTGGACTCACTACTTAAAAAAGCAAGTGGCTACACCATCTTGTTTGGGATAGTCAACAGGTAATTTCAATCATTATTAACTATATCTCGGCCTATTTAGTTTGTCATTTCCTAATATGAACTATTTAATAACCCCTTTATTCATTTTCTTTGTCGGCGGGTAGGGCTTGGGCAAAGTTCATCAGCGTCACTCCAAGCCAATGGAAAAAAAGCTGAAATGGTATCGACCCAAGGTAAGTAATTAAGTAGTACTAGCTAGCTAGCTGCCATCTCTTTAATTATCATGCTTGATTAATTATTATCTGATCAAATTCCATTCTCGTAAAGGCCCTGAAGCAGGCGTCGAGGAATAATCTGTGTGCATACTACATTTGCGAGAACATTCGCATGATGGCGTCCGAAAGGAGCAGATCTCAAAGACAGGAGTGGATACGTTTGTTAGAACACTACTCACAATTTTTACACCATTATCGATATCTAGTCACACAACTAATACACATGCATATTGATCTCCTTCTTAACAGTTCAAAGAGGTGCGGGAGCAGCTCCTAGCAGAGGACCGCATAGAAGCAATTCAAGAGGAAATAGCGGGATTTTTGCTCGACCAGGTCATAGATCCCAAAGGAGAATACTATTACCCGCTACCGCCCCCATGAACCACTTCCAATTGTCATCATGCTCCGAAGGCACCAATTAGGCTAATGCCACTGGCTCCGAAGGCACCAATTAGGAGAAATTGTATATAGCTAGCTAATTGTATATATATACATGTGTGTGTATATGTGTGAATTAATTAATGGTGGTTGTGAGACATTCGATGATATATATATATATATATGATCGGTTCTACTAGAAATTCTATTTATATATATGCATAACGTGTATAGTATGTAGTATCGTAAAATACCAGCAAACAAAAAAGAATTAAATGGACAACACAACATTAAATGAAAAATAAATCATAAACCCAAAACCCCCCAACCTTTTAATACCGGTTGGTGTCACCAACCGGTACTAAAGGGATCCCTGCCCCTGGAGCTAGCTCGTGCCACGTGGTTGCCCTTTAGCACCGGTTCGTGCTGAACCGGTACTAAAGGGGGGGGCCTTTAGTGCCCACACTTTAGTGCCAGTTACCGAACCGACACTAAAGGGCCTTACGAACCGGCGCTATTGCCCGGTTCTGCACTAGTGCATTATCAAGATTCATATTTCAAAACAAAGATTTAATAGGGGGAACATCAATAACTTTTAGATCTTCATCTTTATTTTCATTGGAATCCGGTTTAGCGGCCATCCTATTAAGTAAGGCGGATTGCTTATCCGAAATTTCAGCGGTCAACTTTTCAAGACGAGCAATTTGGGATCTCAAACCATCAAATTCTTTAGACATATCATCAAGCTCTTTATTCATAAAACTCATAAAACTTTTTTGTTCCTTAAGCTCGTTTCTAAAGAAACTATTATGTTCAAATTGCAAAACCATAAAGCTCCTGACATTGCTTTCGATCTCTTCTAATCTTTTAAGGTGAAGATCACCAAATTTAGCTAGAGCCATCGTGACAAGCAAGCAAACTAACACACAAGAAAACAAAAAAAACAAGCGGGCAAAAAGAGGCAAATAGAGAAAGAGAGGGAGGATAGAGAGAGAGAGGGCGAATAAAACAGCAAGGGTGAAGTGGGGGAGAGGAAAACGAGAGGCGAATGGCAAATAATGTAATGCGGGAGATAAGGGTATGTGATGGGTACTTGGTATGTTGACTTTTGCGTAGACCTCCCCGGGAACGACGCCAGAAATCCTTCTTGCTACCTCTTGAGCACTGCGTTGGTTTTCCCCGAAGAGGAAGGAATGATGCAGAGTAGCGTAAGTATTTCCCTCAGTTTTTGAGAACCAAGGTATCAATCCAGTAGGAGGCTACGCGCAAGTCCCTTGTACCTGCACAAAACAAATAAATCCTCGCAACCAACGCGAATAGGCGTTGTCAATCCCTACACGGCCACTTACGAGAGTGAGATCTGATAGATATGATAAGATAATATTTTTGGTATTTTTGTGATAAAGATGCAAAGTAAAATAAAGGCAAAGTAAAAAGCAAAGGAAATAACTAAGTAGTAGGAGATTAATATGATGAAGATAGACCCGGGGGCCATAGGTTTCACTAGTGTCTTCTCTCGAGAGGATAGGTATTCTACGGTGGGTGAACAAATTACTATTGAGCAATTGACAGAATTGAGCGTAGTTATGAGAATATCTAGGTATGATCATGTATATAGGCATCACGTACGAGACAAGTAGACCGACTCCTGCCTGCATCTACTACTATTCCTCCACTCACTGACCGCTATCCAGCATGCATCTAGAGTATTAAGTTAAAAAAGTAACGCCTTAAGCAAGATGACATGATGTAGAGGGATAGACTCATGCAATATGATGAAAACCCATCTTGATATCCTCGATGGCAACAATACAATACGTGCCTTGCTGACCCTACTGTCACTGGGAAAGGACACCGCAAGATTGAACCCAAAGCTAAGCACTTCTCCCATTGTAAGAAAGATCAATCTAGTAGGCCAAATCAACCTGATAATTCGAAGAGACTTGCAAAGATAACCAATCATACATAAAAGAATTCAGAGAAGATTCAAATATTGTTCATACATAGACTTGATCATAAACCCACAATGCATCGGTCTCAACAAACACACCACAAAAAGAAGATTACATCGAATAGTTCTCCACGAGAGAGGGGGAGAACATTGTATTGAGATCCAAAAAGAGGGAAGATGCCATCTAGCTAATAACTATGGACCCGTAGGTCTGAGGTAAACTACTCACACTTCATCGGAGGGGCTATGGTGTTGATGTAGAAGCCCTCCGTGATCGATGCCCCCTCCGGCGGAGCTCTGGAATAGGCCCCAAGATGGGATCTCATGGATACAGAAAGTTGCGGCGGTGTAATTAGGTTTTTGGCTCCGTATCTGATCGTTTGGGGGTACGTAGGTATATATAGGAGGAAGGAGTATGTCGGTGGAGCAACAGGGGGCCCACGAGGATGGAGGGTGCGCCTGGGGGGGTAGGCGCTCCCCCTACCTCGTGGCCTCCTCTTTTGTGTCTTGACGTAGGGTCCAAGTCTCCTGGGTCTTGTTCGTTGAGAAAATCATGTTCCCGAAGGTTTCATTCCGTTTGGACTCCGTTTGATATTCCTTTTCTTCGAAACCCTAAAACAGGGAAAAAACAGCAATTCTGGGCTGGGCCTCCGGTTAATAGGTTAGTCCCAAAAATAATATAAAAGTGGAAAATAAAGCCCAATAATGTCCAAAACAGTAGATAATATAGCATGGAGCAATCAAAAGCTATAGATACGTTGGAGACGTATCAGGGGTTAATATATATATATGAACGAAACTCAACAGAAATGATGGTGTAATAAAATGAAATTGTGAATATTATTGCTTACGCACATCAAATTGTCTTTTAGAGTAGCCCCACTTATTTTTGCAAGTCGCGTTGTAGATGAATTCGCACACGTGGTATCCACAGAAATCATTCCCTTGTTCCTGCCACAAGCACTTTACGAGAAATAGAGGTCAATCAAACAGATAATGAAGCATTATAAATGGCATTGATGAAAGTAGCTAGAATCAACGGAATCGAGATGTGCGAAACTAGCTAGCTAGTACTACTTACTTTCGGGTATGTCCATTGCAGCTCCCCCGGCAGTCCCGGAGCTTGTGCGGTGAATACTTTCCAAACACTGCGAGACAAAGAAAAAATTACTTGATATCAGGAAATGAACAAAAAGTTGCCTATATGGTGCGATAATGATCAATTGAACTTACTTCTCGAGCATTTTAGTCATGTCCGCATAGGTCTCGGGAGATTTTCGTCTTGAGTCTAAGACGGTTACTAGTCCCTGGTCAAGCTTAATCTCCAAGAGAATATAGTGGAAGCTGCGCACACATGCATAACTCATAAATCACATTACTATAACCTCGCTCGAGTAATAAGGGAAACTGAATATGCACAAGACAGTAACACTCACTCGAAGTTGTAAGGAAAGAGTATTTTACCTTTGTTTTGATTTACTATCAATGATTTGAGAAAGTTGGCCTCGGTATCATCGGCGTTCTTTTCAACCTCAAATTTATCTATGAGATTTGTGTTAATGAACCCAATATCATACATTTCTGCTTTTCTGCACTCGACGATCTTCAATCTACATAATATAGTGAGGATAATCATATATACATGCAATGAAAGAGCTGAGCTATATATAGAGACTTAATGACAGAAGTAGTACTTACAGACAGTAGCAAGTGACTGTTAATTTATCGAGGGCCTTTTGATTGAACCACTGGAAGAACTCCTCAAATGGAAGAGTCAACAAATCAATTCCAACGAGGTCGTGCTCCTCTTTAACTCTCAGATACAAAGTATTCGTCCCCCCAGACTCTCTGCAGGTTTTCATGTACCAATCATGGAATCTTCGCATCATCATTGTTAGAGATTTTTCATCTTTGACAAGAGGCTTCCCGTAATGGTATTGGTGTTCTTCCACCTCCAAGAAATCATAATGTACATCGTCGGGCAGGTAATCTTCAAGATTGCTATAACCGGGCACCATCCCCAGATCATTAGCGATGATATCACTAGACACCTTGAGCGGGGGGCACGATTGGTCCGCTTGTTCGCCGAGCTGGGAATTTTTTTCCCAACTCATCGTTCTGCTAACCTTCGATCACTGATAGTATTACCCGACCGCTCTGCTTCGATATATACATTTGCAGTAATGCGCTCATAGTTGGTTTTTTGGCGGAGACTTTGGTGGTTTCCTCAGGGCATCGAGTGTGCGCTTTGCTTTCACCCGGTCTACCTTCTCCTCTGGAGGTGGATGTCTCTTTGCTTTCACCCCTTCAAAGAGGCCATTCACTTCTTTTTCCACGATCTTCGCGTTTTCTTCCACGGTCCTCTCGTATGGTAACTTCTCTAGAGGCTTGAGAGGTGGACCGAATCTGTATTGCCTGCCTCTGGCTGTACTACTAGACGCCGGAGCAGACAGAGCGGCTACGGCTGTCTTCTTTCATGCTTGCTTACGAGGCGGAGGAGAAGGACTATGACCCGCTGAAGCAGCCGGGGTGGCGGCGGGTCTCTTCTGCCCTTGCTGGCGAGGCGGAGAAGGAGGAGGCTGGTGGCTGCTCGGGCACGCCGGCGCAGGCGGAGAAGAAGGCGGAGTGCCGCCACGCATTGGAGAAGGAGGTTGGTGGCTGTTTGGGCGCGCCGGCGCAGGCGGAGAATGAGGTGGAGTGCCGCCACACGCCGGAGAAGGAGGTTGAGTGCCTTGATCACTCGCCAGAGGAGGAGGCGGTGGAGGAGGCGGAGTGCCCTGACTCACCGGAGGAGGAGAAAGAGGCGGAGGCGTCCAGTTTGGAAGGTTGATGAGCTCCTTCCGCCATAGGCATGGAGTCTTCAGACAAGAACCCAGCCGAGTCTCCCCGTCACCCGTAGGGTGGTCAAGCTGGAGGTCCTCAAATCCTTCTGTGATTTCATCCACCATCACCCTAGCATATCCTTCTAGAATCGGTCGACGGTGAAAAGTTGCGCCAGGTTCAGGAGGTGCAACAGAGCCAACAGCCGCCTTGACTTTGAATTCCATCCACTTCGTCATAAGGTGGCAATTCTGAGACTCCGTGATAGCATCCACAGGGTAGCTAGAAGGATCCGTGAAGACAGCTCCTAAAGCAGCTCCGTGGAAGCCACGATGCTTCTCTGCTAAGATGGCGGGGTAGCTTCGGGTGTAGCAGCTTCGGTAGGTCGCGCGCTGCGGGCCTCATCTCGTTCCTCTAGCGCTTGTACCCTTGCGTGCAGCGCCTGTAGTTGGGTCAACTGCTTTTTCTTCTTCCTCTCCCGACGTTTGTAACCACACACGTCGGGAAATCTAGCCTTCCACGAAAGGGAGTCTGGCATGCCTCGTGTCCGTCCGGGGTGCTCAGGATTCCCGAGGGCCTCTGCGAGCTCGTCGTTCTCTCTGTCCGGAACAAACGTCCCTTGCTGCACCTTTTTGATATACTCCTGAAGCTTCTCGATGGGTGTGTTCAGCTGCTTGTTGGTCCAAACTCACTTCCCTGTTACAGGGTCCAATTTTCCCCCAACCCCGAAGAACCAAGTCCTGCAATAGTCTGGCCAGCATCGTGTCTCTGGTTCGATCCCTTTAGCAATGAGGTCATTCTCAGCCCTGTCCCGCAACGGCCGGGCTTTTAGGTAGCCACCTGACCCAGTGCGATGGTGATGCTTCTTCTTTGCAGCATTTTTCTTGTTTGTCGCTGACATCTTCACTGCTCTCTCAGATTTCTTTTTGGTGACAAATGCGGGCCACTGATCTTTGATCTTCTCAAATCGGCCGATGAATTCTGGAGTCTTGTCTTGGTCGACAAACGATGATTTCAGCTCATTCTTCCCCCTCCTGAATAGCTCAGCCATCTTCTTAAGAGCATAAGCCTTGATCATTGGCTTTTTAACTGGATTCTCCGGATCCTCCTCTGGCGGGAAGGTGAAATTTTCCTGCAGCGCGGTCCAAAGATCAGCTTTCTGCCTATCGCTAACATAAGACACCTGAGAGTCTTTGTCCTTAGGCTTCAACCATTGCTCGATGCTGATCGGGATCTTGTCCTTAACTAGAACCCCGCACTGAGCATTAAATTTTTGCTTGGTACGGAGGGGTTCAATCGGTTGGCCAGCGCAATCAACTTCGATGATCGTGTACCATTCATCCGAGCGCAACTTTCTCTTCGGGCCTTGTCTCGTTACCGAAGTGTTGCTTGATCCGGGGGCTAGAAAAGAAGAAAAATAAGAGAGTTAATATGTGTACATACCAAAAACAATTAATGCATCAATTAGCTATAGTCAGCACATGCTTAATTAATTAATATATATACCTGGCCGGACTCCGTTCGGTCACCGGAGCCGTCATCACGGTGTCCTTCCCCCAGCATTCGGTCACCGGAGCCGTCATCACGGTGTCCTTCCCCCTCCATTCGGTCATCGGAGCCCTTATCACGGTGTCCTTCCTCCTCCATTGTTTGATCATCGTCGTCGTAGCCTGCTTCTTGCTACCTCTTGAGCTTGCGTTGGATATCCCTGAAGAGGAAGGGATGATGCAACAGAGTAGCGTAAGTATTTCCCTCAGTTTTTGAGAACCAAGGTATCAATCCAGTAGGAGGCCACGCTCAAGTCACTCGTACCTGCACAAAACGATAGCTACTCGCAACCAACGCGATTAGGGGTTGTGAATCCCTTCACGGTCACTTACGAGAGTGAGATCTGATAGATATAATATTTTTGGTATTTTTGGTATAGAGATGCAAAGTGAAAAGTAAAGGCAAAGTAAAAAAGCAAAGCAAGATTAAAGTGATGGAGATTGATATGATGAGAATAGACCCGGGGGCCATAGGTTTCACTAGTGGCTTCTCTCAAGAGCATAAGTATTCTACGGTGGGTGAACAAATTACTGTTGAGCAATTGACAGAATTGAGCATAGTTATGAGAATATCTAGGCATGATCATGTATATAGGCATCACGTCCGTGACAAGTAGACCAAAACGATTCTGCGTCTACTACTATTACTCCACTCATCGACCGCTATCCAGCATGCATCTAGAGTATTAAGTTAAAAACAGAGTAACGCTTTAAGCAAGATGACATGATGTAGAGAGATAAATTCATGCAATATGAAATAAACCCCATCTTGTTATCCTCGATGGCAACGACGTAATACGTGCCTTGCTGCCCCTTCTGTCACTGGGAAAGGACACCGCAAGATCGAACCCAAAGCTAAGCACTTCTCCCATGGCAAGAACTACTAATCTAGTTGGCCAAACCAAACGGATAATTCGAAGAGACTTGCAAAGATAACCAATCATACATAAAAGAATTCAGAGAAGATTCAAGTATTATTCATAGATAGACTTGATCATAATCCCACAATTCATCAGTCTCAACAAACACACCGCAAAAAGAAAAAGATTACATCGAATAGATCTCCACAAGAGAGGGGGAGAACTTTGTATTGAGATCCAAAGAGAGAGAAGAAGCCATCTAGCTACTAACTATGGACCCGAAGGTCTGAGGTAAACTACTCACACTTCATCGGAGAGGCTATGGTGATGTAGAAGCCCTCCGTGATGACGGCCCTCTCCGGCGGAGCTCCGAAACAGGCCCCAATATGGGATCTCGTGGATACAGAAAGTTGCGGCGGTGGAATTAGGTTTTTGGCTCCTGTTCTGATCGCTTGGGGGTACGTAGGTATATATAGGAGGAAGGAGTACGTCAGTGGAGCACCGAGGGGCCCACGAGGCAGGGGGCGCGCCCTAGGGGGGTGGGCGCACCCCCACCCTCGTGACTGCCTCTTTGACTCCTTGGAGTAGGGTCCAAGTCTCCTGGATCACGTTCGGTGAGAAAATCACGTTCCCGAAGGTTTTATTCCGTTTGGACTCCGTTTGATATTCTGTTTCTTCGAAATACTGAAATAGGCAAAAAACAGCAATTCTGGGGTGGGCCTCCGGTTAATCGGTTAGTCCCGAAAATAATATAAAATTGGAAAATAAAGCCCAATATAGTCCAAAACAATACATAATATAGCATGGAGCAATCAAAAATTATAGATACGTTGGAGACATATCAGGCATCCCCAAGCTTAATTCCTGCTCGTCCTCGAGTAGGTAAATGATAAAAAGAGAATTTTTGATGCGGAGTGCTACTTGGCATAATTTCAATGCAAATCTTCTTAATTGTGATATGAATATTCAGATTCGAAAGATTCAAGACAAAAGTTTATATTGACATAAAAATAATAATACTTCAAGCATACTAACAAAGCAATTATGTCTTCTCAAAATATCATGGCCAAAGAAAGTTATCCCTACAAAATCATATAGTCTGGCTATGTTCTATCTTCACCACACAAAGTATTTAAATCATGCACAACCCCGATGACAAGCCAAGCAATTGTTTCATACTCTAACTTTTTCAAAACTTTTTCAATCTTCACGCAATACATGAGCGTGAGCAATGGATATAGCACTATAGGTGGAATAGAGTGGTGGTTGTGGAGAATACAAAAAGGATAAGATAGTCTCACATCAACTAGGCGTATCAAAGGGCTATGTAGATGCCCATCAATAGATATCAATGTGAGTGAGTAGGGATTGCCATGCAACGGATGCACTAGAGCTATAAGTATATGAAAGCTCAAAAAGAAACTAAGTGGGTGTACATCCAACTTGCTTGCTCATGAAGACCTAGGGCAATTTGAGGAAGCCCATCATTGGAATATACAAGCCAAGTTCTATAATGAAAGATTCCCACTAGTATATGAAAGTGACATAATGAGAGACTCTCTACTATGAAAATCATGGTGCTACTTTGAAGCACAAGTGTGGTAAAAGGATAGTAACATTGTCCCTTCTCTCTTTTTCTCTCATTTTTTTATTTTTTTATTTGGGCCTTTTCTCTTCTTCTTTTTTATGGCCTCTTTTATTTCTCTTTTTATTTGCGCTTCTTTGGCCTCTTTTATTTATTTTTCGTCCGGAGTCTCATCCCGACTTATGGGGGACTCATAGTCTCCATCATTCTTTCCTCACTTGGGACAATGCTCTAAAAATGATGATCATCACACTTTTATTGTTCTTACAACTCAACAATTACAACTCTATACTTAGAACAAAATATGACTCTATATGAATGCCTCCGGCGGTGTACCGGGATATGCAATATGACAATGATGAATGTGTCATGATAAACAGAATGGTGGAAAGTTGCATGGCAATATATCTCGGAATGGCTATGGAAATGCCATGATAGGTAGGTATGGTGGCTGTTTTGAGGAAGGTATATGGTGGGTGTATGATACCGGCGAAAGGTGCATGGTATTAGAGAGGCTAGAAAAGGTGGAAGGATGGGAAAAAAGTGCATATAATCCATGGACTCAACACTAGTCATAAAGAACTCATATACTTATTGCAAAAATGTAGAAGTTATCAAAGCAAAGTATTACGCGCATGCTCCTAGGGGGATAGATTGGTAGGAAAAGACCATCGCTCGTCCCCGGCCGCCACTCATAAGGAAGACAATCAATAAATAAATCATGCTCCGACTTCATCACATAACGGTTCACCATACGTGCATGCTACGGGAATCACAAACTTTAACACAAGTATTCTTTAAATTCACAACTACTCAACTAGCATGACTCTAATATTATCACCTCTATATCTCAAAACAATTATCATGCTTCAATCTTTTCTTAGTATTCAACACACTCAAAAGAAAGTTTCACAAATCTTGAATACCAAGCATATTATTATTAAGCAAATTACAATGCTATTAAGAGACTCTCAAACTAATTTAAGTGAAGCATGAGAAATCAATAGTTTCTTTAAAACAAATCCACCACCGTGCTCTAAAAGATCTAAGTGAAGCACATAGAGCAAAATTATAATGCTCAAAAGATATAAGTGAAGCACATAGAGCAAAACTACTTAGCTCAAAAAGATATATGTGAAGCAAATAGAGCATAACTACATAGCTCAAAAGTTATAAGTGAAGCACATAGAGTATTCTATCAAATTTTAATTCATGTATGGCTCTCTCAAAAGGTGTGTACAGTAAGGATGATTGTGGCACACTAAAACACAAATACACAAATAATATAAGACGGTCCAAGCAAAACACATATCATGTTGGTGAATAAAAATATAGGTTCAAGTAAATTACCGATGGAAGTGGACGAAAGAGGGGATGCCTTCCGGGGCATCCCCAAGCTTTGACTTTTTGGTGTCCTTGGATTACCTTGGGGGTGCCATGGGCATCCCCAATCTTAGGCTCTTGCCACTCCTCGTTCCATAATCCATCAAAAGAATTCACCCAAAACTTGAAAACTTCACAACACAAAACTCAATAGAAATCTCGTGAGCTCCGTTAGAGAAAGAAAACAAAAGACCACTTCAAGGTACTGTAATGAACTCATTATTTATTTATATTGGTGTTAAACCTACTGTATTCCAACTTCTATATGGATTATAAATTATTTTACTAGCCATAGATTCATCAAAATAAGCAAACAACACACGAAAAACAGAATCTGTCAAAAACAGAACAGTCTGTAGTAATCTGTAGCTAGGGAAAGATATGGAACCCCAAAAATTCTAAAATAAATTGATGGACGTGAGTAATTTATCTATTAATCATATTCAAAAAGAATTAACTAAATAGAACTCTCCAAATAAAAATGACAGCAGTTCTCGTGAGCGCTAAAGTTTCTGTTTTTTACAGCAAGTTCAACAAGACTTTCCCCAAGTCTTCCCAACGGTTCTACTTGGCAAAAACACTAATTAAACACAAAAAACACAACCAAAACAGAGGCTAAATAATTTATTTATTACTAAACAGGAGCAAAAAACAAGGAATAAAAATAAAATTGGGTTGCCTCCCAACAAGCGCTATCGTTTAACGCCCCTAGCTAGGCATAAAAGCGAGGATAGATCTAGGTATTGCCATCTTTGGTAGGCAATCCAAAGTGGCTCTCATGATAGTTTCATATGGAAATTTTATTTTATTTCTTGGAAAGTGTTACATGCCCTTTTTTAATGGAAATTGAAATCTAATATTCCCTTCCTTCATATCAATAATCGCACCAACCGTTCCAAGGAAAGGTCTACCAAGAATAATAGGGCAAGAAGGATTGCAATCTATATCAAGAACAATGAAATCTATGGGCACATAATTCCTATTTGCAACAACAATAACATCATTAATCCTTCCCATAGTTTTCTTATTAGTAGAATCCACAAGATGCAAGTTTAGAGAGCAATCATCAAAATTACGGAAATCTAGCAAATCACACAAAGTCTTGGGAATAGTGGAGACACTAGCACCCAAATCACACAAAGCATAAAACTCATGATCTTTAATTTTAATTTTAATAATTGGTTCCCACTCATCATAGAGTTTTCTAGGGATAGAAACTTTCAACTCAAGTTTTTCTTCATAAGATTGCATCAAGGCATCAACAATATGTTCGGTGAAGGCTTTCTTTTGACTATAAGCATGTGGAGAATTTAGCACGGATTGCAACAAGGAAATACAATCAATTAAAGAGCAACTTTCATAATTAAATTCCTTGAAATCCAATATAGTGGGTTTAGCAACATCTAGATTTTTATTTCTTTCAATCCCACTTTCATCAATTTCATCATAAAGATCTAAATACTCTGAATTTTTAGAACGTCTTCTAGGTAAAGGAAGATCATATTCAGTTTCATCAAGATTCATATTACAAAACAGAGATTTAATAGGAGATACATCAATAACTTTTAGATCTTCATCTTGATTTTCATAGGGATTGGAAGAACGCGCTTTAATAAAGGCATCTTTGGAAGCATGCATCCTAGCGGTTCTTTCTTTGCACTCATCAATGGAAATTCTCATGGCTTTGAGAGACTCATTGATATCATGCTTAGGAGGAATAGATCTAAGCTTTAAAGAATCAACCTCAAGAGAAATTCTATCAACGTTCCTTGCCAAATCATCAACTTTAAGCAATTTCTCTTCAAGCAAAGCATTAAAATTCTTTTGTGAATTCATAAACTCTTTAACACTATTCTCAAATTCAGAGGGCATCTTATTATAATTTCCATAAGAGTTGTTGTAGGAATTCCCATAATTATTAGAAGGATTACTAGGATATGGCCTAGGATTAAAGTTCCCTCTATAAGCGTTGTTACCAAAATTATTCCTACCAACAAAATCCACATCCATAGATTCATTGTTATTCTCAATCAAAGTAGACAAAGGCATATCATTCGGATCAGAAGAAACACTCTTAGTAGAAAATAATTTCATAAGTTCATCCATCTTTCCACTCAAAACATTGATTTCTTCTATTGCATGCACTTTTTTATTAGAAGATCTTTTAGTATGCCATTGAGAATAATTAACCATAATATTATCTAGGAGTTTGGTAGCATCTCCTAAAGTGATTTCCATAAAAGTGCCTCCCGCGACCAAATCTAAAAGATTTCTAGAAGCAAAATTCAATCCGGCATAAAAAATTTGTATAGTCATCCACAAATTCAAACCATGAGTAGGGCAATTATGTATCATTAATTCCATTCTCTCCCAAGCTTGTGCAACATGTTCATGATAAAGTTGCTTAAAGTTCATAATATCGTTTCTAAGAGAGATGATCTTAGCGGGAGGGAAATACTTAGAGATAAAAGCATCTTTGCACTTGTTCCAAGAATCAATACTATTTTTAGGCAAAGAGGAAAACCAAGCTTTAGCAGGATCTCTAAGCGAAAATGGAAATAGCTTCAATTTAACGACATCATTATCGACATCTTTTTTCTTTTGCATATCACATAAATCAACGAAGCTATTCACATGAGTAGCAGCATCTTCACTAGGAAGGCCGGCGAATTGATCTTTCATAACAAGATTCAACAAAGCAGTATTGATTTCACAAGATTCAGTATTGGCAAAAGGAGCAATCAGAGTGCTAAGGAAATCATTATTATTGGTATTGGTGAAGTCACACAATTTGGTAGTATCTTTGAGCCATCGCGACAAACAAGCAATCCAACACACGAGCAAAAAAAGCAAGCGGGCAAAAAGAGGCAAATAGAGAGGGAGGATAGAGAGAGAGAGGGCGAATAAAACGGCAAGGGTGAAGAGGGGGAGAGGAAAACGAGAGGCAAATGGCAAATAATGTAATGTGAGAGATAGGGATTGTGATGGGTACTTGGTATGTTGACTTTTTGCGTAGACTCCCTGGCAACGGCGCCAGAAATTCTTCTTGCTACCTCTTGAGCTTGCGTTGGATTTCCCCGAAGAGGAAGGGATGATGCAGTAGAGTAGCGTAAGTATTTCCCTTAGTTTTTGAGAACCAAGGTATCAATCCAGTAGGAGGCCACGCTCAGGTCCCTCGTACCTGCACAAAACGATAGCTACTTGCAACCAACGCGATTAGGGGTTGTCAATCCCTTCACGGTCACTTACGAGAGTGAGATCTGATAGATATAATATTTTTGGTATTTTTGGTATAGAGATGCAAAGTGAAAAGTAAAGGCAAAGTAAAAAATCAAAGCGAGATTAAAGTGATGGAGATTGATATGATGAGAATAGACCCGGGGGCCATAGGTTTCACTAGTGGCTTCTCTCAAGAGCATAAGTATTCTACGGTGGGTGAACAAATTACTTTTGAGCAATTGACAGAATTGAGCATAGTTATGAGAATATCTAGGCATGATCATGTATATAGGCATCACGTCCGTGACAAGTAGACCGAAACGATTCTGCATCTACTACTATTACTCCCACTCATCGACCGCTATCCAGCATGCATCTAGAGTATTAAGTTAAAAACAGAGTAACGCTTTAAGCAAGATGACATGATGTAGAGAGATAAATTCATGCAATATGAAATAAACCCCATCTTGTTATCCTCGATGGCAACGATGCAATACGTGCCTTGCTGCCCCTTCTGTCACTGGGAAAGGACACCGCAAGATCGAACCCAAAGCTAAGAACTTCTCCCATGGCAAGAACTACCAATCTAGTTGGCCAAACCAAACGGATAATTCGAAGAGACTTGCAAAGATAACCAATCATACATAAAAGAATTCAGAGAAGATTCAAATATTATTCATAGATAGACTTGATCATAAACCCACAATTCATCGGTATCAACAAACACACCGCAAAAAGAAGAAGATTACATCAAATAGATATCCACAAGAGAGGGGGAGAACTTTGTATTGAGATCTAAAGAGAGAGAAGAAGCCATCTAGCTACTAACTATGGACCCGAAGGTCTGAGGTAAACTACTCACACTTCATCGGAGAGGCTATGGTGATGTAGAAGCCCTCCGTGATGACGGCCCTCTCCGACGGAGCTCCAGAACAGGCCCCAAGATGGGATCTGGTGGATACAAAAAGTTGTGGCGGTGGAATTAGGTTTTTGGCTCCTGTTCTGATCGTTTGGGGGTACGTAGGTATACATAGGAGGAAGGAGTACGTTGGTGGAGCACCAAGGGGCCCACGAGGCAGGGGGCGCGCCCTAGGGGGGTGGGCGCACCCCCACCCTCGTGACTGCCTCTTTGACTCCTTGGAGTAGGGTCCAAGTCTCCTGGATCACGTTCGGTGAGAAAATCACGTTCCCGAAGGTTTTATTCCGTTTGGACTCCGTTCGATATTCTGTTTCTCCGAAATACTGAAATAGGCAAAAAACAACAATTCTGGGCTGGGCCTCCGGTTAATAGGTTAGTCCCAAAAATAATATAAAAGTGGAAAATAAAGCCCAACATAGTCCAAAACAGTAGATAATATAGCATGGAGCAATCAAAAATTATAGATACGTTGGAGACGTATCACTTCTTCATCCTATCTTTCCAGAACATCGGTGCATGTGTTGTTGAGAAACGACAAGACGGCATCACTTCCGTGTGAGATTATCTCCCCCAACACCGCTTCTTGTGCTTTGTCTCGGGGGTGTGGATCCATAGTTTCTGCAAATATGTACAACATGTCAATTATTATTCAAACATGACAGATGGATATATTAGTGGCAAACATTGAACTAGCTAGCTAAGCACAATAAGGAATCATATTAGTGGCCTGGCCTCGACGCTTCTCTAGGGTTTGGGGTGGCCTCGACGACAACACTCTTTTAACTTGGTAAATTTGGGTGGCCTAAAGAGAGTTTGTCGATCGGGTAGGGGCGCGGCGGGAGGGGGTAGGAGACCGACATCGTTTTTTTCTAGGGTTTGGGTGTCCTCGAGAGTTTTGGTCGAGCGAGAGGGCCAGGGGTGCTCCCGTGGTATAAGTTATCACGGTCAAGAGGGGGTATATATATCGACCGCCCCTCATGTCGAAGTTATCTGGGAGGGGGTTATATCGACAACGACAACATACATACATGGGAAAATAATGTTATCGGGGAGGGGGTATATCGACCCCCCCTCGTGTTGAAATTATCAGGACATAAATTATACATACATGGAAAAAAATAAGAAAAGGAAGAAGAGGAAAAAAGGAGAAACAAAAGAGGAGAAGAAGAAAGGAATAGAGGAGAAGAAGAAAAAATCTAAGAAAAAAAAAGAGGAGAAGAAGAAAGGAATAGAGGAGAAGAAGAAAATATTCTATTGTTTCTTCTTCTCCTCTATTCCTTTCTTCCTCTTCTTATTTATTTCTCCTCTTCTTCTCCTTTTTATTTTCCTTCTTCCTAAACTAAACATATATAAACTAAAATAATCCTAACTTTTGCATACGAACATATATATAAACTAAAAATTCTATGAACAAAATTATAACAGAAAAAATCATAAAATATTTATAAAAAATGACATATTCTTTGCATATGAACATACAAACATTTGCATATTCTACAATAATATCACCCAAAAAATCTATGAACAGAAAAAAATCCTAACTTTTGCATATATATGAACATACATATATCATCATCATCTACTACTACTACAATATGAACAAAAAATAAATATATATGTGACCAGGGAGCCTGCTTTGTCGTCGGCGTCTGGGCGGGCGGCGGCGTTGGGGCGCGGGGGAGAAGGGGGAGAGGAGGGGGAATGGTGCGGTGAGGCGCTCACAGTGCACGCGAGCGGCAGCGAGGTCGGGGCAGGGCGCGGCGTGCGCGATGGCGAGGTCGAGGCAGGGCTCGACGATGGCGAGGTCGGGGCAGGGCGCGTCGACATCGGGGCAGGGTGCGGTGAGGCCGGGGCAAGGGCGATGGCGGAGATGGTGGACGGGGGCGCGCGGCAGCCTGGCGGCGTCGATGTCGTCGGCGTCGTCGGGGCGGAACTGCAAGATGAGAAGTGAAAATTTTCACAAGTCCTGCTTATATACTCAGAGCATTGGTTCCGGTTCATAGCACAAACCGGGACCAATGCACCCTTCAGTCTCGGTTGGTGTCACCAACCGGGACCAAAGGCATCTTTTCAGCAGCCCAAAGGGCGGGAAGCGGTGGCCTTTGGTCCCGGTTGGTGGCACCAACCAGGACTAAAGGGGGTGCATTGGTTCCGGTTGGTGCCACGAACCGGAACTAATGCACCCCTTTAGTCTCGGTTTGTGCCACGAACCGGGACCAAAGGCCTTGCACAGCCGGGTGGTGGTGGGAGTTTAGTCCCACCTCGCTAGTCGAGAGGGGCGCCCAGTGGTTTATAAGCCCCACTGCCGCACCCCTCTCGAGCTCCTCTCCATTGCAGGCTTACGGGCCTAATTGTGACTGTTGTGCCTGATGGGCCTACTGGGCCTTCTGCGGAGCTGAATCCTGGCCCATTGATGGGTTTCTAGTCGTATTCAGGTAGTGGTGGCCCAGTAGGTGACAAATTTTTTATTTTTTGCTTTATTTTTTTGTTTTGTTTCTACTTACAACAAAATACTTATTTATTTTATTTTATTTTGTTTCTAATTACTTATTTATTTTATTTTATGATAATTATTTTTCTATTAAAGTTTCTAACAAAAAAGTTCTTTATGAAAATTCTTTTTGCTTTTAATGATTTTGAACAGAAAATACTTTGATAATTTCAGTTGCATCAATTTTATATAATTTTAGTTTCATAAATTTTAGAGGTTGCTTATAATGTTTTGAACAGAAAATACTTTGATATTTTTAGTTTCATAAATTTTATTTATGTTATTAAATTTTATTTTATTTTATTTCTACTTATATATTTTATTAAATTTTATATTATTTTGTTCAATTACTTATTTATTTTATTTTATGATAATTCTTTTTACTGAAAGACCCTGAAATTCGTTATTTTTCATGCATTTACTGATTATTTTGAGCTATAAGACCCTAAAGTTGAAAATCACTACAAATGAACTCTGAAAAGGTTGAAAGTTGGCATGGTATCATCATTTCACCCACATAGCATGTGCAAGAAAGTAGAGAGGCGTATGGAAAAAACTGGATGCACTTCGTGTACAAAATGCACAATCTCTTTCGAAGTATCAGGGTTTCATACGGAAACTCGTCTGTTACAAAGGGATTTCATTTTTTTGAACTTATTTGAACTCCATACTTTTTCTGTGTTCAAAATGCACCATTCAAAGCCACATCATCAATTTTCAACCCTTTCTGACTTCATTTCTTATTTTTCATGCATTTACTTATTATTTTGAGCTATAAGACCCTGAAATTGAAAAGCACTACAAATGAACTCTGAAAAGATTGAAAGTTGGCATGGTAACATCATTTCACCCACATAGCATGTGCAAGAAAGTAGAGAGGCTTGCAGCAAAAACTGGATGCACTTCGTGTACAAAACGGACAATCTCTTTCGAAGTATCACGGTTTCATATGGAAACTCGTCTGTTACAAATGGATTTCATTTTTTTTAACTTATTTGAACTCTATACTTTTCTGTGTTCAAAATGCACCATTCAAAGCCACATCATCAATTTTCAACCCTTTCTGACTTCATTTGTTATTTTTCATGCATTTACTGATTATTTTGAGCTATAAGACCCTGAAATTGAAAAGCATTACAAATGAACTCTGAAAAGGTTGAAAGTAGGCGTGGTATCATCATTTCACCCACATAGCATGTGCAAGAAAGTTGAGAGGCTTACGGCAAAAACTGGATGCACTTCGTGTACAAAATGCGCAATCTCTTTCGAAGTATCAGGGTTTCATACGGAAACTCGTCTATTACAAAGGGATTTCATTTTTTTGAACTTATTTGAACTCCATACTTTTTTTATGTTCAAAATGCGCCATTCAAAGCCACATCATCAATTTTCAACCCTTTCTGACTTCATTTGTTATTTTTCATGCATTTACTTATTATTTTGAGCTATAAGACCCTGAAATTGAAAAGCACTACAAATGAACTCTGAAAAGGTTGAAAGTTGGCATGGTATCATCATTTCACCCACATAGCATGTGCAAGAAAGTAGAGAGGCTTACGGAAAAAACTGGATGCACTTCGTGTATAAAATTGTCACACCCTAGCTGGTTTATGCATTAGAGTGTTGCATCATGTCTACTTCCATAGAAACTTGAAATGGGGATGACAGAACCCCCAGCACCCCCTGGAAACAACTAGGGTTTACTAAAATTATTTCCAATGAACCCAAAATGCCCTTCACAAAATGTTCATCATTTCTGGATTGGGCTAAAACCCCTGGCAAAAATGGTGCACTCTTTTCTAGGACATTCTGGATTCTTTGAATTAAATCATAAGTATTTGAATTTGGGCATTTAAATGCTATAAAATATTTTAAATGCCCAAATAATTCTGGATTTAAGTGAGGGCTGTTAGGAATAATCCCAACAGAGCCCACAATTATTTTCAGGATTTTAGTAAGTGCCTAAGTATTTTTAATAAAGCCCTAAAGTTACAAAAAATTAGAAAAAGAAAACAAAATAGGAAAAGAGAGAAAGAGAAGGCCTACCTGGTGCCCACCCAACAGGCCCACCTGCCGGCCCAGCCCAGCTACCACTCCAGTAAGCTCCTTGGCTTGGCCAGGCAGGCAAGCAGCTGCTCGACGGCGAGCACAGCATGCGTGCCACGCACCTGCCCGCCGCCTCGCCGCTCCCCTCGTCGAGCTGTCGACGTGGGACGACCCCCCTCTCTCTCCCCGACCTCGCAGACATTCGCTCTTCCCTCTGGTTCCTCTCTCTCGCCCTCCCCGATGTCGCCCGAGACGTCACCGTCGCCACCGCTCGCCGCAGCCACGTCCAACGCCATCCCCGCACCCTCTCATCGTGTCCGGACGGTTCGCCGTCGTCGACTACGTTGACTAGCCAAGCCGCACGACACCGGAACCCCTGCATCATCCCCGCCGCCGTCGTCTTCAACCTCGGGCCGCCGAGATCCCCGTCACCGTTCCGACCGCACCGAGCCTTCCTCGAGCACGCTGACCTTCTCTGCGGCTTCCCAGTGAGCTACTACTCCTCCCCCTTCTCTCCGCTTCATCGCTAGAGCTCTGTAGCCGCCGTGCCTTTTCCATCCGAACACACCGCCGCCTAAGCTCGTCGTCGACGTAGCTCCGGCCGCTTAGCGGTCCCGCTGGCACGTCCAGCATGCTCACCGCATCGCGTAGGTGTTGTAGGTGCTAGCACCACGCCGCCTAGGCCACTGCAGCCACACGCACGAGCTGACCCGAGCTTCGGCCTCTGCCAAGCTCGTCGCCGGCGATGCTCCGGCCACTCCCCAGCCAAGCCATCACCATGGCTGGATGCGAGCGAGCACCAGCTGCCCGTAGCTGCTCTCCGCGCAGCAAATGATGCCCTGTGGGCAAATCCCGCAGCGTGCCGCCGCGTCTGGCCTCGCCGGCGGCTAAACGCCGGCAGGCTTTGACCCGCTGACCGGCGAGTTGACCACGCCTGACCCGTGTGGGCCCAGGTTGACTCCCCCCTGAGCCTATGACAGGTGGGGCCGGCCTGTTAATTAGTTTAGGATTAGTGTTAACTAATTTTAGTTAGTTTAGGTCATTGACATGTGGGCCCAGGCCCCACTGACAGTTAATTAGTACTAACTTAACTCTGTTAGTTAGCTGAGACACTGACAGACGGGGCCCACCAGACAGGTTTGATTGGCCCTGGCGCCTTTGACTCGCTGACGTCACAGTGACGCAGTGCGGACGCAATTATTCATTTTTTGGATTTATTTTTATATAGGAAATTCCAGAAAATAGCCAAAACTTCTAAAAAAATCATAGAAAATCAACCATAGCTCCAAATCAAACAAATTATATATGAAAAATGATCAGAAAAATTAAATCTATCCATCTGTAATGTTTTCATGCATGACAAACCACTTTAACCTTGCTGTTTAGGTGAAACAAGCTAATACACTTATTATGCATAAGAACTTTAACCTTCATTTGAATCTTTGATTCAAATGGACCCATTTCAACTTGTTTCACATTGCATTAGGCAGGACACATCATTTTGCCATGTCATAGCATGCATCATATTGTTGCATATTGTCATGTGTTGATTATGTTCTGTGTGTCCTTCGTGGTAGGTTCTGCCTCCGAGGATATCTCCGAGTGTCCAACTGAAGGGCAGTACCCTACTACCACTCCATCAGGCAAGCAGCCCCATTGATCATATCGATACAATCCCATGTTCTCGCCTCTGCTCTCATTTACTGCATTAAGACAACATCGTTTCAAACTGCTGTGTGCTACGGTAGTTGAACCCTTATCCTCTGCATGACCTGTCATTGCCACAGTAACTAGATGAAACCCACTAGCATGTGTAGGAGTTGATTGAGCCATGTTTGTGTTTCCTACCTTGCTATGCCTGCTATGCTTAGAGTTGTGTCAGGTCTGGTTCATCTGGGTGATGGGCTAGTGTGAAATGATTATGTCGGTAATGTGAGGAATGTGTTGAACATGTTTTGGTAAAGGTATCGATGAGAGGCCATGTAGGAGTACATGGTGGGTTGTTTCATTGACGTCCATAAGAACTGAGATCTGTATGTGTGATTTAAGATTCAGTTACTACCATATGTTGGGCCTGAAACCAATGGACCCTCTCGACTTCTTGATCACCCTAGTACTCTGTCCAGGAGTTGCAAATAGTTTCTGGTGTTTGTAGGTTATGTGTTGGCGGCCGTGCGTAGCACTGACCCTAGGGGTGGGCTATGTTGCGGTAGATACACCGTGGCCGGGTATGCTAGGCGCCCGTTTGGCATCTCGGGACCCTGTTCACATTGTTCGGGGCCGTATGTGGAAACCTCGGCCGGACTCCCTGCGGATGGAACCAGGATAGGCGATAAACCTGGACTAGAGACTTGAGTGTTTAGGTAGGCCGTGGCCGACACCCTCGTTGGGCTTCCGCTTGAAGGTTGCCGAGTACATGTCGTGTAAACGGCGGTAAGTGGTGAAAGCGTGTATGAAGAAGTACACCCCTGCAGGGTTAACATCATCTATTCGAATAGCCGCGTCTGCGGTAAAGGACTACTTGGTTGCCTATACAGTTCATAGACAAGTTAATGGATACTACTAAAAGACTCAAGATAAGTGTGAGTACCGAGGATGGCCCTCTCGTAGGATGACGAGGGAGGATCCCCGATGGAGTATTGTGTTGGTGATTAGTGGACTCATGTGCAAAAACTATTTTACTAGTGGAGTCTCGTAGGATAGCTTAGCCAAGAGTCAAAGCTGGCTTGCTGCAACAACTCCACCACCTTCTTGAGAATGAGCATGTATAGTAGGTTCTGATGTAAGACTTGCTGAGTACCTTTGTACTCATGTTTGCTTAATTACTGTTTTCAGACGACAACACCGCCCCCTCCGATGGGTTTTATGTAGATCTTGACGTCGATGAGTGACTTGCCACCCAGGTGGTGATCCTGGCCATGGAGGGCCCTATGTAGATAGACAGGCTTCGAGAAGCCTTCTTGCTTTCTAGTGTCTGTACTCAGACTATTTGCTTCCGCATGTGCTTGTATGCTTGTATGACTTGAGTGTTGGGTCATGTGACCCCTACCTATATGAACATGTTATGTATGGCTCTCTGGAGCCTTTAAATAAAAGTACTTGAGTTGTAGAGTTTTGTTGTGATGCCATGTTGTATTTGCACA
The DNA here is from genome assembly GCF_018294505.1 of Triticum aestivum. Classification (NCBI taxonomy): domain Eukaryota; kingdom Viridiplantae; phylum Streptophyta; class Magnoliopsida; order Poales; family Poaceae; genus Triticum; species Triticum aestivum. Next base: position 69,824,847 of record NC_057809.1, on the reverse strand, counting down.
TATCGAGCATATTGTGTGTATGATTGAAATGCTTGGTATGTGTGGGATCCGACAATCTAGTTGTTTATCCTTGGCAGCCTCTCTTATGGGGAAATGTAGTCTAGTGCTCCTTGAGCCATAGTAGTCCGCTACAGCCCGGTTCACCGGAGTCCTACTAGCCCAGCACTACTGCTCAGGACACTTGACTGGTCGGCATGTGTTTCACTTCGTTCCTATGTCTGTCCCTTCGGGGAAATGTCACGCGGAGAGTTCCGGAGTCCTGCCTAGCCTACTACAGCCCGGTTTCCCCGGAGTCCTGTTAGCCCAGTGCTACAGCCCGGATTCACTCGCTGATGACCGACATGCTCGATGTGATTCATGTATGACTGTCTCCATAGGTCTGTGCTGCTTTGGGTTCACGACTAGCCATGTCGGCCCGGGTTCTCTGTTATATGGATGCTAGCGACACTATCATATACGTGAGCCAAAAGGCGCAAACGGTCCCAGGCCATGGTAAGGCGACACCCGTGGGGATACCGTGCGTGAGGCCGCAATGTGATATGAGGTGTTACCGGCTAGATCGATGTGACTTGGAATCGGGGTCCTGGCAAAAATGCACCATTCAAAACCACATCATCAATTTAGTACATATAGCTCTCATGGATAGATAAGTGACCAAATTAATAGAAGTTCATCATCACATTAAAAACAAATTACATACATAGTTCTCATTGAACAACATATAGCTCTCTAGAGCATCTAGTTAAACCATACATTGAAACTATGTGAAACCTTTCAATGCAACAATAAATGCAATCATAATCACAACCAAGGTAAAAATTGATCCAACGGCATAATGATACCAAGCCTCGGTATGAATGGCATATTTTCTAATCTTTCTCATCTTCAACCGCATTGCATCCATCTTGATCTTGTGATCATCGACGACATCCGCAACATGCAACTCCAATATCATCTTCTCCTCCTCAATTTTGTTTAATTTTTCCTTCAAGTAATTGTTTTCTTCTTCAACTAAATTTAACCTCTCAACAATAGGGTCGGTTGGAATTTCCGGTTCAACTACCTCCTACATAAATAAAATCTATGTCAACTTGATGGGCATAATTGTCATATACAATAAATGAACCAAATAGTTATAAAAGATAATATATATACCACATCCGAATCATAGCCAGGACGAGGGCCGACGGGGGCGGATACCAAAACCATCGCACTATATAATAACAAGCTGTAATAAAAGTAAGAAAATTAGACAAGTATCTATCTAAAGTAAGAATTTTTTTTCTTTCAGAAGAAGATAAGAGGCTCACCACAGTGGTGCAGGCGACGAGATCGACATGGGCGATCGACGTCGGTGAAGACGGGGACGGGACGTGACGGAGAGCTAAACCTAGACAAATCTCGGGGAAAATGGAGCTTGGAGGTCGAGCTTCGAGAGGAGAAAGCTTAACTAGCGTGGCTTGGGCATTTCATCGAACACCTCGTGTGCATAGGAGGTGAGCTAGAGCACCCAAATGCCCTCTCCTCGCCGGCCAGAAAAAACAAAGCACTATGGAGTGCTCTGCTGCGGCGACGGGGTATATATAGGCAACTCATTTGTCCCGGTTCATGGCTGGAACCGGGACTAAAGCCTAGCCTTCTGTCCCGGCTCGAGCCAAGAACCGGGACCATTGTTTGTGGGCCAGGAGCGAGGCCCGTTGGTCTCGGTTCGTGGCTGGAACCGGGACAAATTGGTCCATACAAACCGGGACCAATGCCCACGAGGCCCTGGCCGACCCCCTGGGCTCACGAACCGGGATGAATGCATCCATTGGTCCCGGTTCATGGAAGAACCGGGACTAATGGGCTGGCCAGGCCCGAACGAAAGCCCCTTTTCTACTAGTGATTGTAAATTTGGGTAAAATTTAGTTTATGAAAGTTATCTATTATTATTATACTTTGCATGTCTTACAAAATCTAAGTATTTTTACATGTCTAAATGATAATATCATTAAAAACATCACAATTTCCTTTCGAATTTGACTTCTTAATGGGAAGCCCGATCCCCGCTCTGAACCCGATGGGGAAGGGGACGGGAAGAAAAGTGTACCCATTTACTAAATGAGGATGGGGATGGGAAGTCACTCCCCGATAGGGAGCAACCCCATTGCCATACCTACTTAGTGAAGGAGGGTGAATTATTGTGTGATGCTTGGTTGGTTGCAACTGTGAGTTTCAATGCATGAAGCATAATTCGTCATTTTTGCAAAGTGTGTATATGGTTCAATGAGCACAAGCACTACATACTCCCTATGACATGGAAGTGATCCATGATCGCAACCAGAGGTCGCTACTCCATCGATGTTACGCCATTCAAAATGTCGTCAACAAGTATCATAGTACATATGCACAAGTGCGAGCAAGGTGGTCAAGGGGCGCGTCACTTGACGAGCTCATAAGTTTTGCTTCTTCTTGCTCTATATATTGGTCATTTCGTTGATTTGCTCAATGATATAACTTATTGGTCACATCATTGTCTAGCTCATACGCGTGTGCATGTTCCACCATAGGATGCATTGTTGGATGAAACTGAAGGAAATATGCCCTAGAGGCAATAATAAAGTTGTTATTTATATTTCCTTATATCATGAAATGTTTATTATTCATGCTAGAATTGTATTAACTGGAAACTTGCTACATGTGTGAATACATAGACAAACAGAGTGTCACTAGTTTGCCTCTACTTGACTAGCTCGTTGAATCAATGATGGTTATGTTTCCTAACCATAGACATGAGTTGTCATTTGATTAACAGGATCACATCATTAGAGAATAATGTGATTGACTTGACCCATCCATTAGCTTAGCAATATGATCATTTAGTTTGTTGCTATTGCTTTCTCCATAACTTACACATGTTCCTATGACTATGAGATCATGCAACTCCCGAATACCGGAGGAACACTTTGTGCGCTACCAAACGTCACAACGTAACTGGGTGATTATAAAGGTTCTCTACAGGTGTCTTCGATGGTGTTTGTTGAGTTGGCATAGATCGAGATTAGGATTTGTCACTCTGATTGTCGGAAAGGTATCTCTGGGCCCTCTCGGTAATGCACATCAATATAAGCCTTGCAAGCAATGTGACTAATGAGTTATTTGCGGGATGACGCATTACGGAACGAGTAAAGAGACTTGCCGATAATGAGATTGAACTAGGTATTGAGATACCGACGATCGAATCTCGGGCAAGTAACATGCCGATGACAAAGGGAAGAACGTATGTTGTTATGCGGTTTGACCGATAAAGATCTTCGTAGAATATGTAGCAACCAATATGAGCATCCAGGTTCCACTATTGGTTATTGACCGGAGATGAGTCTTAGTCATGTCTACATAGTTCTCGAACCCGTAGGGTCCGCATGCTTAACGTTCTGTGACGATTTGTATTATGAGTTATGTGATTTGATGACCGAAGTTTGTTCGGAGTCCCGGATGAGATCGGGGAAATGACAAGGAGTCTCCAAATGGTTGAGAAGTAAAGATCGGTATATCGGAAGGCTATATTCGTACATCGGAAAGGTTCCGAGTGATTCGGGTATTTTTTGAAGTACCGGAGAGTTACGGGAATTCGTATTGAGCCTTAATGGGCCACACGGGAAAGGAGAGAAAGGCCTCAAGGGTGGCCGCGCCCCTTCCCCATGGACTGGTCCGAATTGGACTAGGGAAAGGGGGGGGCCTTCCTTCCTTCTCCTTCTCCATTCCCTTTTCCTATTCCATGTGGGAGGTGGAATTCTACTAGGACTAGGGAGTCTTAGTAGGACTCCACACTTTGGGCGCGCCCTATGAGGGTTGGCCTCCTCCTCCCTCCATCCTTTATATACGTGGCTAGGGGGCACCCCGTAGACACACAAGTTGATCAATGATCCCTTGGCCGTGTGCGGTGCCCCCCTCCACCATAATCCACCTCTGTCATATCGTAGTGGTGCTTAGGCGAAGCCCTGTTCCGGTAGCATCATCATCACCGTCATCACGCCGTCGTGCTGACGAAGCTCTCCCTCGACACTCTGCTGGATCGTGAGTTCGTGGGACGTCACCGAGCCGAACGTGTGCAGATCGCAAAGGTGCCGTACTTTCGGTACTAGGATCGGTCGATCGTGAAGACATACGACTACATCAACCGCATTGTCATAACGCTTCCGCTTACGGTCTACGAGGGTACGTGGACTGCACTCTTCCCCTCTCATTGCTATGCATCACCATGATCTTGCGTGTGCATAGGATTTTTTTGAAATTACTGTGTTACCCAATAGTGGCATCCGAGTCAGGTTTATGCGCAGATGTTATATGCACGAGTAGAACACAAAGGAGTTGTGGGCGTGGGTATATACATATTGCTTGCCGTCACTAGTTGATTCTTGATTCAGCGGTATTGTTGGATGAAGCGGCTCAGACCGACATTACGCGTATGCTTACGCGAGACTGGTTCTACCGACGTGCTTCACACATAGGTGGCTAGTGGGTGTTTGTTTCTCCAACTTTAGTTGAATCGGATTCAATGAACAGGGTTCTTTCTGAAGATCAAAAAGCAATCACTATACCGCGTTGTGGTTTTTGATGCGTAGGTAAGAACGGTTCTTGCTCAGCCCATAGCAGCCACGTAAAACTTGCAACAACAAAGTAGAGGACGTCTAACTTGTTTTTGCATGGCTTGTTGTGATGTGATATGGTCAAGACGTGATGAGATATAAGTTGTTGTATGAGATGATCATGTTTTGTTGAAGTTATCGGCAACTGGCAGAAGCCTTATGGTTGTCTCTTTATTGCATAAGATGCAAGCGCCAAATAATTGCTTTACTTTATCGCTATGCGATAGCAATAGTTGCAATACCAATAGTTGGCGAGACGACCATGTGATGACACGTTGATAGAGATCAAGATGATGGAGATCATGGTGTCATGCCGGTGACGATAGAGAGCATGATGGTACTTTGGAGATGGAGATCAAAGGCGCAAGATGATCATGGCCATATCATGTCACATATTTTGATTACATGTGATGTTTATCCTTTATGCATCTTATTTTGCTTAGTTCGGCGGTAGCATTATAAGATGATCTCTCACTAAATTTCAAGGTATAAGTATTCTCCCTAAGTATGCACCGTTGCGACAGTTCGTCATGCCGAGACACCACGTGATGATCAGGTGTGATAAGCTCTACGTTCACATACAACGGGTGCAAGCCAGTTTTGCACACGCGGAATACTCGGGTTAAACTTGACGAGCCTAGCATATGCAGATATGGCCTCAGAACACTAGAGACCGAAAGGTCGAGCGTGAATTATATAGTAGATATAATCAACATAATGATGTTCACCATTGAAAACTACTCCATCTCATGTGATGATCGGACATGATTTAGTTGATTTGGATCACGTGATCATTTAGATGACTAGAGGGATGTCTATCTAAGTGGGAGTTCTTAAGTAATATGATTAATTGAACTTTAATTTATCATGAACTTAGTCCTGATAGTATTTGCATATCTATGTTGTAGATCAATAGCTTGCGATGTAGCTCCCTGTTTATTTTTTGATATGTTCCTAGAGAAAAATAAGTTGAAAGATGATAGTAGCAATGATGCGGACTGGGTCCATGATCTGAGGATTATCCTCATTGCTGCATAGAAGAATTATGTCCTTGATGCACCGCTAGGTGACATACCTATTGCAGGAGCAGATGCACACGTTATGAACGTTTGACGAAGCTCGGTATGATGACTACTTAATAGTTTAGTGCACCATACTTTACGCTTAGAACCGAGACTTCAAAAATGTTTTGAATGCCACGGAACTTATAAGATGTTCTAAGAGTTGAAATTGGTATTTCATACTCATGCCCGTGTCAAGAGGTATGAGACCTCTGACAGTACCTTGCCTACAAGGTGGAGGAGAATAGCTCAACCAGTGAGCATGTGCTCAGATTGTCTGGGTACTACAATTGCTTGAATCAAGTGGGAGTTAATCTTCTAGATAAGACAGTAATTGATAAAGTTCTCTAGTCACTATCACAAAGTTAGTAGAACTTAGTGATGAACTATAATATGCAAGGGGTGACGAAAGTAATTCCCAAGCTCTCTGCGATGCTGAAATCGGTGAAGGTAGAAATCAAGAAATAGCATCAAGTGTTGATGGTTAAAGAAAAGGACAAAGGGAAAGAAAGAGGAACTTCAAAGACGAAAGGCAAGCAAATTGACACTCCCATTAAGAAGCTCAAAGCTAGACCCAAGCCTGGAACTGAGTGCTTCTACTACAAAGGAAATGGTCACTGGAAGTGGAACTGCCCTAGATACTTGGCGGATAAGAAGGATGGCAAAGTGAACAAAAGTATATATTTTCTATACATGTTATTGAAGTGTACTTTACTAGTTGAAAGGATTGATATGGTTGACTAGAGGGGGTGAATAGGCAACTACCAATTTTTTACTTTTCTTTACCAAATTAAACTTTGCACCAAAGTAGGTTGTCTAGATGTGCAACTAGGTGAGCAACCTATATGATGCAATAACGACAAGCATACAAGCAAGAAAGACAAGTAACACTAAAGAGCTTGCACAAGTAAAGGTAAGAGATAACCAAGAGTGGATCCGGTGAAGACGAGGATGTGTTACTGAAGTTCCTTCCTTTTGAGGGGAAGTACGTCTCCGTTAGAGCGGTGTGGAGGCACAATGCTCCCCAAGAAGCCACCAGGGCCACCGTATTCTCCTCACGCCCTCACACAATGTGAGATGCCGTGATTCCACTATTGGTGCCCTTGAAGGCGGCAACCGAACCTTTACAAACAAGGTTGGGGCAATCTCCACAACTTAATCAGAGGCTCCCAACAAAACCATGAAGCTTCACCACAATGGACTATGGCTCCGTGGTGACCTCAACCGTCTAGGGTGCTCAAACACCCAAGAGTAACAAGATCCACTAGAGATGAGTGGGGGAATCGAAAATCCCTTGGTGGAAGTGTAGATCGGGGCCTTCTCAACCACTCCCGAGCAAATCAACAAGTTTGATTGGCTAGAGAGATAGATCGGGCGAAAATGGAGCTTGGAGCATTTAATGGAGCTTGAGCAATAAATGGAGCTTGAGGAGGAAGAGGTAGGTCAAAGGGAAGAAGAGGACCCCCTTTTATAGTGGGGGCAACAATCCAACCGTTGCCCCTCACCAACCAGCCCCGCACAGGGCGGTACTACCGCGAAGAGGGGGCGATACTACCGCTAGGTCAGCGGTACTGCTGCACCAGCCAGCGGCACTGCCGCGCAGAGGAGACTAGTAGGGAATAGGACCCAACGCGGTACTACCGCGGTGGTAGGGGCGGTACTACCGCTCCTGAAACGGTACTACCGCCTCTACAACCACAACTAGTGCTGCAAAACCCGACACGAGAAAAAGACCCCTCGAGTCGAGGCGGTAGGAGCCAGACAGCCCAGCGGTACTACGGCAGCGGGGTCACAGGCGGTACTACCGCTGTGGAGTGGAACTGCCGCTTGTGACCCTTCGGCCGTACTACTGCTGGTAGTGTGGTACTACTGCTGGGACACGGAAGAGAGAGAGAATCTCTCCAAGGAGGCTGAGGACGAGGCGGTGGTGCCAGGCACCCCAGCGGTACTACTGCTGTGGAGTCACGGGCGGTACTACCGCTGTGGAGTGGTACTGCTGCTTGTGCCTCCTCAGCGGTACTATGGCTGGGTTGCGCGGTACTACCGCTGGGACCCAGACAGGACAAAGTTAAGTGGAGAGATCTCTACAATGGAATGGAAAAGCTCGAAGGGTGATAAGCTGATGTGTACATGTTGATTCCACCCATGCAATACCCCAGCGGACCCCCTCTTGATAGTACGGTGCCCTCTACGCAACTAGTCCACCGAGAAAGAAACGAAAGAGCTACACCATCTTGAAAGACACACCGAAGGGAAGAAAACGTCTCGTGCCAGGGGTGAATCTGTGAACTATTCAAAGCACATGATTAGTCCGCAAACATGTTGTCATCAATCACCAAAACTACCTTGAGAGAGATATGCCGTAACAATCTCCCCCTTTTTGGTGGATTGATGACAACTAGGGATTTGCGCAAGGAAAAGAAATAAATGTAAGAAAACTAAGAACTACAAAATATAGACGGGCTCCCCCAGAATGTGTGCACCTAGTTAGAGGAGCATTCGGAAAGCAAGACACACGTCCAGATCAACACTCCCCCTATATTTTATAGTCCAACAATACTAAGCACAAGATATATGAGAGAAGAGTATAAAACAGGACAAGCATGCAACTCATAATAAACTACAGTACTAAAAAGACATAAGTAATAAGGTGGAGATAGGGAGCATATGTCTCACACCATATGTCTAGAACTTAGGTCTCACAGGCACCAAACCAAACAAAGACACCGAGAGAACACACAAGAAAACACAAGACGACACACACACTCAAAGCACGGCAACAACACAAATCCCTACACTCTCTCCCCCTTTGGCAGCGAGACACCAAAAAGGGCAAAGAGTGACGCTACGACTCCCAAGTGATGGGAAGATGAGGATCTCGAACATCACATCTCAGCGTGATCGGCTGCATCGTCATCGTGGGTCGAAAACTGCTCGGCATCGGAGTCGGTCCAAGGGAAATGCTGATGAATACATTCCTCCTCTTCAGTGATCTGACCCTCAGAACCACTGGCAACTGTCACTCCCATCTGACGCATGAGCTCCTTGTGGCGCATCCTGGCATGCTTCTCCGCCACATGAGTCATGTACTGACCATGAGACTCCATGCAGAAAAGCTTCTTCATCTTGCGTTTAAGCTTCTGTGCCCACAACGGTTCTGTACTAGAGGGCCCAAAGTCCTCCTCGTGATCATCAGTGGCAGCCCCACCCTCAGTCCCCATGGCAGCAGCAGCAGCAGACGGACCCCCTATTTGAGGCGCTGGGGTGACCCAATTGTCCTTCTTCCTCAAACGCTTGATCTCATGAGAAACCAAGTCTCCAGTTTCTAGCAACACTCTGGGATAGATCTGTGCCCAGGCCCTCTCAATGAGCCTCATGATGAATGGACCTTATATCGGGCACTTGCGCTCAGACACGGCAGAGAGAAGTTCAGACCACATGACATGAGAAATATCCAGGCTCTCTCCAGTGTTTGCTTCCTTCTCATGCTGACAGAACAGAAGCATGTCCACGAGATAAGAGTGGACCATATCCAGATTCCCGATGCGAGGAAAGAGAGTCTCACGGAAGATACGATGAAGAATGTCTAGATACGGAGACAACTCATAGGTTTTCTTCTCAGTCACTGGGTGAACTTTCACAGTGCAGTAGGGCCAAAGGGCTTGCTTGTGGGTGGACGTATCATTGCGGTGACGGCGGAAACCGACTGGAGTCTCAAGCCCGTGATCCACCACATCAAGTAAATCCATGAAAGCCTTCCACTTGACGGAAAGCAGCTTGCCATTGGTCATCCATGTCAGAGTTCTATCAACATCTGTCCCAAGATGAACGGTGGCAAAGAATTGGGCCACCAAATCTGCATCGAAATCCTTGTTGAATTGCATGATCCTGAGAATGTTCAGCTGAGTGCACATCTGAAGGGCTTCGCCAAAGTACTCCAGGTCCTTCTCCATAGCATCAGTGTCAATGGAGCGAACATCAACAAAGAGATTCTTCTTGGTCTTGATCACATCAAAATAGATGGCAAACTAAAAACGGTTCCAGAACGGGCGGTTGACCAAAGTGGGTTCTTGGTCCACCTCATAGGGATTGCGGCGACGCTTTTCCCAAAACTCCTTGTTGGTCATCTCAGTCACAGTCTTCCCCTTTGGCTTGTTGGCGGATCTCTTCGATTGCTGAGGAGGTGGAGGAACACTTGCGGATGCACTTGCTGGAGGCGGTTGGGTGCTCGAGGAACCACCGGCTGGCTCAGAGGTGCGGTAGCGTTTTGATGTTGCACGCCCGGGGTTGATACGGCGAGCTTGATTCTCAGAATGGTCATCACTTGGAGCCAAACACAAGAACACACAAAACAACCAGAAAGAACGAGCATAAGCCAACAAACACAACAAAAAGGATCAAGGTAAGGCAGGAATATGATGGAATTTGGCATGCAGCGGTAGTACCGTGACATGCCCACGGTAGTACCGCCCAAGCGGTAGTACCGCCCAAGCGGTAGTACCGCACCAAAGAGAGCGGTAGTACCGCACCAAAGAGAGCGGTAGTACCGCTCGAGGTCAAGCGGTAGTACCGCTCCAACGAGAGCGGTAGTACTGCTCGAGGCGGAGAAACGGCGGTTTCCTACATCACGAGGCGGAGAAACAGCGGTTTCCTACTACCGTGGTCAGATCCGGCACTACCGTCTTGCCAAATTCAAAAATATTCCTACCAAACTCTAATCGAGATAGTCTAGTTGCCTTCTCCAACCAACTCAAGCTTAGATTTAGCCAAAAATCTAGAGATGCAACCACCATTGCCCCTAAGAAACAAGATCTGAAAACGAGACAAAAGGAGAGAAAGAATGGGGGCAATACCGGCATCCATGGCAAGAGGACGAGGTGGGGATCGACTCCACCAAAGGAAATGGAGAGGGACGCCCCGAAGACGGAGATCCGCCGGAGCCCTCCCGCGGCGAGTTGAGGCTGGAGAGGAAGAGGAAAGAGGGGGCGAAGTGAATGGGTATGGGGGAGAAGAAACCTCCCCCTGCCCTGATATAACCCCCTGGCCCCGTCCCTCAGCGGTAGTATCGTGCTGGGGGTGGTAGTACCGCTTATGAGCGGTAGTACCGCGCACCACCAGCGGTAGTATCGCCCAGCACACCATGGCAACCTAACAACATGGCTTTTGCTCGAAGGAAAAACAAAAAAAACCAAGAAAAGAGAGCACACCAGCAAACGACCAAGACACACCTCTTCAAAAGAGGGCGGTGGCCGAGGCCACCTATGTTTGAGTCAAGAGGTATGGCACCGCGAAGATTTTAACCTTGGGCCCATGACCAAAACTCGTCTTTGAAACACAAGTACCATCAATAATGGCTAAAGTGAAAGACTTGATCAATTTATGCATAATGGGGGGAGGGAGAGTTCATTGAGAGAACAACACTCCCCCTATGTCCATGCCTACACCTAAACTAGACAGCAAATTGAGCGTGGTGGGGTGTGCAAGGGTTCAAGCCACATTGCTCGAATCAATGATATTTAGCTCATGCCTTAACTCGCGAAATCTTGCTTCATCCAAGGGCTTCGTGAAAATATCTGCAAGGTTGTCATGAGTGTTGACATAGTTGAGCTCGATCTCTCCTCGCCTAATGTGATCCCGGATGAAGTGATACCGAATCTCAATATGCTTCGTCTTGAAGTGTTGCACCGGGTTGAGAGAGATCTTGATGGCACTTTCATTGTCACACCAAAGAGGCACTTTGTCACAAGTGACACCATAATCCTTTAAAGTTTGCCTCATCCATAGGAGTTGTGCACAACAACTACCGGCGGCAACATACTCCGCCTCAGTGGACGAGAGAGACACACAACTTTGCTTTTTGGAAGACCAACTTACCAAAGAGCAACCAAGGAATTGGCACCCTCCGGAAGTGGACTTCCTATCCACTTTGTCTCCCGCCCAATCGGAATCCGAGTACCCTACAAGCTTGAAGTTTGATCCTCTTGGGTACCATAAGCCAAAGTTTGGGGTATGAGCCAAATATCGAAAGATTCGTTTGACCGCCACATAGTGACTTTCCTTAGGTGCGGCTTGAAACCGTGCACAAATTCCCACACTCAACATGATGTCCGGTCTAGATGCACAAAGGTAAAGCAAGGATCCAATCATGGAACGATATACCTTTTGATCCACCACTTTACCATTGGGATCTAAGTCAAGTTGGCACTTGGTGGGCATTGGAGTGGAAGCCGGCTTGACGTCACTTAGCTTGAATCTCTTGAGCATGTCTTGAGTGTATTTGGATTGATTGATGAAGGTTCCTTCTCTTCTTTGCTTCACTTCGAACCCTAGAAAGAACTTCAACTCTCCCATGGAGGACATCTCGAACTTTGAGGTCATGAGAGCGGCAAATTCCTCATTGAAAGCTTTGTTAGGAGAACCAAAGATAATATCATCAACGTATAATTGGCACACAAACAACTCCCCTTTGACCTTCTTAGTAAAAAGAGTGGGGTCGATTAGCCCAACTTCAAAACCACGGTCTTGTAACAACTCGGTAAGGTGGTCATACCACGCACGTGGGGCTTGTTTAAGGCCATAGAGTGCCTTATCGAGTTGATACACATGATCGGGAAAGTAGGGATCCTCGAACCCGGGGGGTTGCTTGACGTAAACCAACTCATTAATAGGACCATTAAGAAAAGCACTCTTCACATCCATTTGTTGTAACTTAAAGTTATGATGAGAAGCATATGCAATCAACATGCGAATGGATTCAAGACGAGCAACGGGAGCAAAGGTTTCACCGTAGTCGATACCCTCGACTTGGGAGTAGCCTTGTGCTACCAAACGAGCCTTGTTGCGAATGATAATCCCATGGGCATCTTGCTTGTTCTTAAATATCCACTTGGTTCCTATGACATTGTGATTCCCGGTCGGTCTTGGCACCAATCTCCACACTTTGTTGCGCTCGAAGTTGTTGAGTTCTTCATGCATGGCATTGAGCCAATCCGGATCTTCTAGCGCTTCATAGACCTTGTGGGGTTCCACACAAGAGACAAACGCGTGATGCTCACAATAATTTGCTAATTGTCTACGAGTGCTTACCCCCTTTCTTAAGCTTCCAAGCACATTCGTCATGAGATGATCCTTGGTGGAGAGCTTGGAAGCAACCTTGGCGGCACGACGCTCTAATTCCTCCTCGGGGGTGAGACGAGGAGTGGTCACTTGATCATCTTGAGCGTCGTCTTGGGCTTGTTCTTGTTCTTGAACTTGCTCGGAGGAGAGAACTTGACCTTGGGCATCACTTGATGTGTCAACACCGTCTTGAGCGTGATCTTGCCCTTGGTCATGTTCTTGAGGATGAGGGCCTTCATGTTGTTCTTCGGAAGCGTGTGGGCCTTGGGTTGGTGATGGCTCCACTTGAGTGGAGCTTTGTCCTTCTCCTTCGGCCACAAGGGGTTCCTCAATGGGTAGGATAAAGCCAACACCCATTCTTCTTATGGCTTGGGGAGGAATTTCATCACCTACATCACAAGTGCCACTTTGCTCCACTTGGGAGCCGTTATTCTCATCAAACTCCACGTTACACGTCTCCTCAATAAGTCCCGTGGATTTATTGAGGACACGGTAAGCATGAGAGTTTGTAGCATAGCCAACAAATATGCCCTCATAAGCTCTAGCCTCAAATTTAGACAACCGAACACCTTTCTTGAGAATGAAACACTTACACCCGAATACCCGGAAGTACTTGAGATTGGGCTTGTTACCGGTGAGTATCTCATATGGAGTCTTGTTCAAGCCCTTGCGGAGGTAGAGCCGATTGGATGCATGACACGCGGTGTTGATGGCTTCGGCCCAAAAGTTGTACGGAGACTTGAACTCCGCCATCATGGTCCTTGCCGCATCCATCAACGTCCGGTTCTTCCTCTCCGCAACACCGTTTTGTTGAGGGGTGTAGGGTGCGGAATATTGATGCTTGATTCCCTCATCACTAAGAAATTCATCCAAGGTGTAGTTCTTGAACTCGGTGCCGTTGTCACTTCTTATTGTCAAGATCTTTGCATTGTGTTGACGTTGTGCTTCATTTGCAAAGTCAATGACGGTTTGTTGGGTCTCGCTCTTCCTCTTGAAGAAATACACCCACGTGTACCTTGAGTAGTCATCCACAATCACCAAGCAATACTTCCTACCTCCAAGACTATCGAAGGATGGAGGCCCAAAGAGATCCATGTGAAGGAGCTCCAAAGGCCTCTTCGAATAAATGATAGTCGTGGGAGGGTGAGCCTTCTCATGTAGCTTTCCTTCGATACAGGCACTGCAAGCACGATCTTTAGCAAAACTAACATTCGTTAGTCCACGGACATGGTCCCCCTTGAGGAGACTTTGCAAAGATCTCATATTGACATGGGCTAAACGGCGATGCCAAAGCCATCCCACATCAACTTTAGCCATTAGGCATGTCGCGGTCTTAGTGGGTCGCTCCGAAAAGTTAATCACATATAGACCGTTCTCGACATGCCCAACAAAGGCTACTTTAAGAGTCTTGCTCCACAAGAGGGCCACGGTATCGATATCAAAGAAAGTGGCAAAGCCCATGATTGCAAGTTGACGAACGGAAAGTAAATTGTATGCAAGGGACTCAACAAGCATGACCTTCTCGATCGTGAGATCATGAGAGATGACCACCTTGCCAAGTCCCAATACCTTAGAAGATGAGGCGTCACCCCACTCGACATTGGTGGGCATAGATGGAACCTTGTGCACGTCCACCACCAAGTCCTTGCTTCCGGTCATATGATTTGTAGCTCCGCTATCGAGCAACCATGATCCCCCACCGGAAGCAAACACCTACAAGAGATCAATGCTTGGTTTTAGGTACCCATTTTGTAATGGGTCCTTTGATGTTAGTAACAAGGGTTTTTGGAACCCAAATAGACCATTCAATGTATTCATGAGGAGAACCAACAAATTTGGCATAAACATGCCCATCACTAGCACGGCATAACACATAAGAAGGATTAAAATCGCCGGCTTTGTTGGGAGGGGTGACATTGCCCTTCTTGACATTGTTCTTTCTTCTTCTCCTCGGAGGCACTCTCTCCCTCCTTCACAAAGGTTTGCATGAGAGGAGGAGGTCGTTTGGTCTTGTCATTCTTCTTCTTGTTCTTGGAGTCGGGCACGTACCCAACCCCTTCCTTGGCCACAACTCCCTTTTGGTTGATCAAGAGATCGTTGAGGTTCTTCTTGCCTTGTATGCAAGTCGCAAGACCTCTCTCAAGTTGCCCCTTCAACTTAGCATTTCCTCAACAAGATGTATATGCTCACAACACGGGTTAGTAGCATTTGCATTATCAATTAAAACCATATGAGGGAAAGTGGCTTTCTCCTTAGTTAGCTTCACTTGGAGTTGATCATGAGACTCCTTGAGGCTAGCATGAATACCCTTCAAGGCCTTGTGAGCCTTGTCAAGTATATCAAACTCCTCTTTGAGTCTAGCAAGATCAACCTCAAGTTTGGCCTTCTCGGAATTTAGCACACGAGAAACTATGAGGACATGATCATAATCTTTCTTTAACTTAGCATGATCAACGTTGTGTGACTCCTCAAGAGCCAAACGAAGACCACGCTCTTCCTCAAGAGCATTGGAAAGATCCGAAATCTCATCGGCATAGTCACGACTATGCCCTTCCATCTTAGTGATGGTGTCTTCGTGAGCCTCGATCATGTCATTGGCTTCACCAAGTTGTTCCAAGAGAGCAACAAAGTGCTTCTTGGATTTTCCCTTGAGTTTGCCCATAAAGGCCTCAAACTCGTTAGCCTCCACATTAGCTCCCTCAAGTTCATTAATGCTATCCGTCGGAGAAGGATGATTAATGATGGTAGTTTTGATATTGGGGGTTACCTTGTTGGTGGCTTTAGCCATGAGGCACTTGGCGGTGATGCTCTCATTGGGTGAGTCGAAGAGAGACACCCGTGAAGTCGTCGCAATGGCAACGGAGGCCATGGCAACCGACTCATCATCTTCATCATCGTCATCATCCTCATTGTACTCTTCTTGTACAACCAATGCCTTGGGAGGAGTCTTCTTGGTGAAGTTGTTCTTGTTGGGGAACGACTTGGCCTTGTCCTTTCGGATGAGCTTGCCACCATTGTCTTCCCTCTTCTCATACGGGCATTCCGCAACAAAATGACTCACGTTGCCGCAATTGTAGCAAGTCCTTACACGTTGCTTGCCCCTCGTGCCACTCGAGTTGTTTTTGCTAAAGTTTGGCCTCGAGTTTTTCTTGCTCCAAAATTGCCTTGAAGCAAGTGCCATGTGTTCATGATATGCATACTTCGTATCTTCGGGGTTGCTCTCCTCTTCTTCCTCTTCTTCTTCTTCAACGGTGAGCTTGGCCTTCAATGCAAGGTTAGGCTTCTTTGCCCGTTGAGAACGGAGCACCGCATTGTCGGCGGTCTTGTCCAAAATGTTCATGGCCACAAACTCATCCAACACTTCGCTTGAGGTCAAAGTGTGGAAGTCCGGTCTTTGACGAATGACGGAGGACATGGCCTTGTGGTAGGGCATCATTGCCTTGAGGAATTTGCGCTTGATCCAATTGTCATCCGTGTCCTTGCTCCCGTGATCTCGTAGTGAGACCGCGAGTTTGGTTACTCTCCGATAAAGCTCACGAGGTTCTTCATCTTCTTTCATAGCAAACTCATCGGCCTCATCTTGCACCACTTCATAGTTGGAGCGTTGAATGCTTGCGCTTCCCCGGTAGAGAGAGACAACACAATGCCATGCATCTTTGGCCAAGGCGAAGGGACGAAGATGAGGTAGGTCTTCGGGTGGAATTGCATCTTGAATGATGAAGAGAGCATTCTCATTGAATTGATTATCCGCGGCTTCTCGAGGAGTGAAGTTGCTTGGATCATGCGGATAAAAACCTTCTTCAATGATTCTCCAAAGGTTAGTGTTCACATGATTTAAATGACGTTTAAAGCGGTAAACCCAAGAATCAAAGTCCTCATTTTTCACAATCTTAGGGGGAGGACCGGCATGATTCAAATGAGTAGAAGGAACCGGTCCACCATAAACAAGTGGTGGTTCCACATGAGCAAAGATGCCGGTGCCATTTTTACCACTAGAAGATGGAGCCTTTTCACTACTAGCTTCCCCCTTGTCGGGGATAGCATCCGTCACCTTGTTGGTGGGATCACCCACTTTCAACGGTGCGGTGGAAAGTTTAAGCCCCTCAAGAAATTTAGTAAACATGCTTTCAACCTCGGTCGTCATGGAGGTCTTCAATGTCTCTAAGGCCACATTGAATTCCTCACGAGAGACCGAGGTTCCCCCATCGCCCGTGGACGAGATCGGATTCACACCGGAGTGTTCCTCCACACCGTCTACGGTATCAACCATACTCTTTGGACGGTAAAGTCCTTAATAAAGAGACGAGGCTCTGATACCAATTGAAAGGATCGATATGGTTGACTAGAGGGGGGGTGAATAGGCAACTACCAATTTTTAACTTTTCTTTATCAAATTAAACTTTGCATCAAAGTAGGTTGTCTAGATGTGCAACTAGGTGAGCAACCTATATGATGCAATACCAACAAGCAACAAGCAAGCAAGAGAAGTAACACTAAAGAGCTTGCACAAGTAAAGGTAAGAGATAACCAAGAGTGGATCCGGTGAAGACGAGGATGTGTTACCGAAGTTCCTTCCCTTTGAGGGGAAGTACGTCTCCGTTGGAGCGGTGTGGAGGCACGATGCTCCCCAAGAAGCCACTAGGGCCACCGTATTCTCCTCACGCCCTCACACAATGCGAGATGCCGTGATTCCACTATTGGTGCCCTTGAAGGCGGCGACCGAACCTTTACAAACAAGGTTGGGGCAATCTCCACAACTTAATCGGAGGCTCCCAACAAAACCACGAAGCTTCACCACAATGGACTATGGCTCCGTGGTGACCTCAACCGTCTAGGGTGCTCAAACACCCAAGAGTAACAAGATCCGCTAGGGATGAGTGGGGGAATCGAAAATCCCTTGGTGGAAGTGTAGATCGGGGCCTTCTCAACCACTCCCGAGCAAATCAACAAGTTTGATTGGCTAGAGAGATAGATCGGGCGAAAATGGAGCTTGGAGCATTTAATGGAGCTTGAGCAATAAATGGAGCTTGAGGAGGAAGAGGTAGGTCAAAGAGAAGAAGGGGACCCCTTTTATAGTGGGGGCAACAATCCAACCGTTGCCCCTCACCAACCAGCCCCGCACAGGGCGGTACTACCGCGAAGAGGGGGCGGTACTACTGCTAGTTCAGCGGTACTACCGCACCATCCAGCGGCACTGCCGCGCAGAGGAGACTAGTAGGGAATAGGACCCAACGCGGTACTACCGCGGTGGTAGGGGCGGTACTACCGCTCCTGAAACGGTACTACCGCCTCTACAACCGCAACTAGTGCCGCAAAACCCGACACGAGAAAAAGACCCCTCAAGTCGAGGCGGTAGGAGCCAGGCAGCCCAGCGGTACTACGGCAGTGGGGTCACGGGCGGTACTACCACTATGGAGCGGAACTGCCGCTTGTGACCCTTCGGCCGTACTACCGCTGGTAGTGCGGTACTGCCACTGGGACACGGAAGAGAGAGAGAATCTCTCCAAGGAGCTGAGGAGGAGGCGGTGGTGCCAGGCACCCCAGCGGTACTACTGCTGTGGAGTCACGGGCGGTACTACCACTGTGGAGCGGTACTGCCGCTTGTTCCTCCTCAGCGGTACTACGGCTGGGTTGCGCGGTACTACCGCTGGGACCAAGACAGGACAAAGAAAAGTGGAGAGATCTCTACAATGGAATGGAAAAGCTCGGAGGGTGGGAAGCTGATGTGTACGTGTTGATTCCACCCATGCAATACCCTAGCGGACCCCCTCTTGATAGTACGGTGCCCTCTAGGCAACTAGTCCACCGAGAAAGAAACGAAAGAGCTACACCGTCTTGAAAGACACTCCGAAGGGAAGAAAACGTCTTGTGCCAGGGGTGAATCTGTGAACTATTCAAAGCACATGATTAGTCCGCAAATATGTTGTCATCAATCACCAAAACTACCTTGAGAGAGATACGCCGTAACACTAGTATTTATAACAATACCTCAGTATTTGATACTGGTTCAGTTACTAAGAGTAGAAACTCGAAATGGGAGTTGCAAAATAAACAGAGACTAGTTAAGGGCGAGGTGATGATGTGAGTTGGAAGTGATTCCAAGGTTGATAAGATCACCATAGCACACTCCCTTTACCTTCGGGATTAGTGTTGAACCTAAAATAAATGTTATTTGGTGTTTGCGTAAAGCATAATATGATTGGATCATGTTTATTGCAATACATTATTCATTTAAGTCAAGGATAATTGTTATTCTATTTACATGAAGAAAACCTTCTGAGGTCATACACCCAAGGTGAATGGTTTATTGAATCTCGATCGTAGTAATACACATATTCATAATATTGAAGCCAAAAGATGCAAAGTTAATAATGATAGTGCAACTTATATGTGGCACTACCGTTTAGGTCATATTGGTGTAAAGCGCATGAAGAAACTCCATGTTGATGGGCTATTGGAATCACTTGATTATGAATCATTTGATGCTTCCGAACCATGCCTCATGGGTAAGATCACTAAAACTCCGTTCTCTGGAACAATGAAGCACGCAACTGATTTATTGGAAATAATACATACTGATGTATGCAATCCGATGAGTGTTGAGGCTCGCGACGGGTATCATTATATTCTGATCTTCACGGATGATTTGAGCAGATATGGGTATATCTACTTGATGAAACATAAGTTTGAAACATTTGAAAAATTCAAAGAATTTCAGAGTGAAGTGGAAAATCATCGTAACAAGAAAATAAAGTTTCTGCGATCTGATCGTGGAGGATAATATTTGAGTTACGAGTTTGGTCTTCATTTGAAACAATGCGGAATAGTTTTGCAACTCACGCCACCTGGAACACCACAGCGTAATGGTGTGTCCGAACGTCATAACCGTACTTTATTAGATATGGTGCAATCTATGATGTCTCTTACCGATTTATCACTACCGTTTTGGGGTTATGCATTAGAGACAGCTGCATTCACGTTAAATAGGGCACCATCTAAATCCATTGAGATGACACCATATGAACTATGGTTTAGCAAGAAACCTAAGCTGTCGTTTCTTAAAGTTTGGGGCTATGATGCTTATGTGAAAAAGTTTCAACTTGATAAGCTCAAACCCAAATCGGAGAAATGCGTCTTCATAGGATACCGAAACGAAACTGTTGGGTACACCTTCTATCACAGATCCAAAGGCAAGATATTCATTGCTAAGAATGGATCTTTTCTAGAGAAGAAGTTTCTCTCGAAAAAAGTGATTGGGAGGAATGTAAAACTTGATGAGGTAATTTTACCTTCTCCCGGATTGGAAAGTAGTTCATCACAGAGATTAGTTCTAGTGATTCCTACACCAATTAGTGACGAAGTTAATGATGATGATCATGAAACTTCAGATCAAGTTACTACCGAACCTCATAGGTCAACCAGAATACGTTCTGCACCAGAGTGGTACGGTAATCCTGTTCTGGAGGTCATGTTACTTGACCATGACAAACCTACGAAGTATGAGGAAGCGATGATGAGCCCAGGTTCCGCGAAATGGCTTGAAGCCATGAAATCTGACATGAGATCCATGTATTAGAACAAAGTATGGATTTTGATTGACTTGCCCGTTGATCGGTGAGCCATTAAGAATAAATGGATTTTCAAGAGGAAGACGGACACTGATAGTAGTGTTACTATCTACAAAGCTCGAATTGTCACAAAAGGTTTTTGACAAGTTCAAGATGTTGACTACGATGAGATTTTCTCACTCGTAGCGATGCTTAAGTTCGTCCAAATCATGTTAGCAATTGCCACATTTTATGAAATCTGGCAAATGGATGTCAAAACTGCATTCCTTAATGGATTTCTTCAAGAAGCATTGTATATGATGCAACTGTAGGGTAACGCAACAAAAAACAAAAAAATTCCGACCTACGCACCAGCCCAGGACCACTATGGAGACTTCATACATGGTTTGATCTTTTTCGTTGCCGACTCGTAGCGCAGCGGAAGTAGAGTTGATGACGAAAGGCGATGCAGATCCCCGCAGCTAGGATTTACAACCGCGAGGATGTATACCCTCATCCGCCCCACGGACAGCCCTCCAGGAGGCGGTCGGACAGTCCCTCAGATGGTGTCGTGGACAGCCCTTCGGGAGGACCCTCAAAACTTGGACGGTCACTCGGACAGCCCTTCGGGAGGATTCACAGAACTCGGACCGTCAGTTGGATAGCCCATCAGGGGTCACTCTCAAAACAGCCCCTCAGGCAAAAGGATCGAAACTACGGCCTCTCTACGGGGTTGCACACATACGGTGTCATCTATCCGGTAGGGCTTCGCCGTCCAGAACTAGTTCCCACCAAAACCCAGACAGCCTTTCGGCTCTACGAAACTATTTCACTGGGAGGGAGAGAGAAGACAGATCATGCATGGCACTTGTATGTGACAAGGGATGAAGGTTTGGGTAGCCCCTCACCTCCTATTTATAGGATGTAGCGACCTGACCTCAAACAGTCAAGTCTCTGTGCTTCGGTGTCATCCTTGGATCGGTAATGCTGACACACACAGTACTTGAAGGATTTATAACAGAGTAGCAATCACACACTTATTACATAGAATGTCTCAAGAGAGAGCTTATTACAATAATATGGCTTAAGGCCATCTAATACGATAATAGCGGAAGGCTTGGAAGATAGAGTGAGTCCATCAACTCCAACGGCATAGCTGAGCTGCACGGCAACGACCTAACGAACCTTACTCCTCGTCTGAAAAGTCTGCAACATAATGCGTTACAGCCCGAAAACGGGTCAGCACATGGAATATGCTGGCAATATAACACAGTAGAGCATAAACAGAATAATGCTATCACTACATATATTTGGTTGGTGGAAAGCTCTATGGTTATAGTTTTTGCGAAAAGCCAATTTTTTCCTACAACAAAGGAATAGATTTTAATTTAACTATCATGGTGGTTGAACAACATTGAGAAGGTACCCCCAACTCAATCCCAATTAAAGTAATTAACAACCCAACAATATTAATTAAGAGTGATGAGATACATGTGATAACCCAAGTACTAGATACTCAAGATTGTCCATAACCGGGGACACGGCTAACCATGATTAGACTATACACTCTGCAGAGGTTTGCGCACTTTTCCCCACAAGACTCGATCGCCTCCGTTCGATTTCTTGCACTACATGGTGTTTGAGAAACGGATGACCGGGACACAGTCTTTCAGAAACATTAACTCTCTACTCCCGGTGGACCATACCAAACCTACAAAACCCACTACCTGCTGATCCACCTCTTCAAGAGCTTCACGTAACTTACTCAACTATGCTAGAGCCCATAAAAGCTTGTGGCTGCACACGGAAGTTTCTAGCATGAATCATCTCAGTTCCCGTTGAGCCTGGGTGGCGGTCCATAGGAAGATCACACGGGTACCCCGAGATTTCCAAAAAAACAGACAACACTGGGTTCCCCAGGTGCCTCAATCCACCCAGATGTGTATTCAAGTTGCCACCTTAAGTTGAACCAATAATTAGCAATCTCACATCTGTCATGGATTTCACTCAAACCCAAACCACGTCTGCGAGCATAGCATAGCAATATAAGCAACGCGTAGAAGTAACTCCCAAGGGTTTGATAGTAACAGGGCAATATGTTCTACCTCAACAACTACTTCCCAACCCACAAGTTAATGCCATCCTAATCATGCAATGTTTGAGGATTGGAACTAATGCATAAAAACAGGGTATGAAAAGAGTATGATCAATGTGTTACTTGCCTTGCTGACGATCTGCGAATCCTAGGGACTCGTAGTAACACGCTTTGCACTCCGGGAATTCTATCGCAAACAAACAATAACATACATAAGCAACAAGCAATGAAACACAAGCAAAATGCAAATAAAAGAGGTTGACCAGAAAGTTCAACTTAAGAACTCCGGTTTGCAAAAAGAATCAAATCAAATGGAGCAACGAAACTCAAACGGCGAAAGAAACAAGATCCGTTTACTAATCTGAACTAAGGTCAAATTTTACAGTACCAAAATCTTGTTTAAGTTGATTAAACAGAAAGAGGGCCTCGAGACGAAGATCTAGGCGCTTGAATCGCATGATTTCGACTAACAAGCGAAAAGATAAACAGAAACTAAGATCGGATCAGAAATCGCGACCGGAAATAATCACAGATAAATCCAATAAAAAGAAAACTGACGAACAGACTAACGAATGAGCATTCGTTAGCTGTAACTAACGGGCGAAAACCATTCGTTAAAACGAACGTACGGACGAACGTCCTCTAAATAGAAGAACCGAGAAAAACCGGCGAACCGACCTAAAAACGAACTAGGTTTTCTAAAAAAACTGAACGGTTTTAAAAAATGGCGGTTCGGATCCCGCACGGTACCTCCGGCGAGGGGCTCCGGCAAGGCGGGGTTGGGCGGCCGAGCGGCGGCTCGCGGGGCGGCGGGGCTCGGCGGCGGCAGGCACGGGCGGCGGCGGCTCGGGTGCGGCGGCGGGGCTGCGATGGTGGTGGTGGCTCGGGGCGGCGGGGTATATAAAGAGGGGGCGGCGACTTAGGGGAGGGGCCAAGGCGGGCGGCGGAGTCCGGCTCGGACTCCTCATCCGAGTCGGCGGCGGCGGCGCGCGCGACGAGGAGGCGGTGGCGCGGGCGACTGGGTCGGCGGTCTAGTTGGGTTTTGGCCCAGCCGGCGGAACCTCTTTTTTTTAAATAATTTCGCCGACAGAAATAATATCCTAGAAAATAAAATAAAAATCTAAAAATGCCAAAACAAATTTTCACCGCCTAAATAAAATATTTAGGACTAGATGAACATTTTCTTGGCCCTAAAATGCAATTTTTGAAAACATGCAATTTTTCTAATGCAAATAAAATCCAAATAAAATCGAATAAAATCAAATAAATGATTTTAATATTTTTCCTCCAATATTTCAATTATTTTGGAGAAGTCATATTATCTCCTCTCATATATTTTTAATATGAAATATTTTTCGGAGAGAAAAATTATTAAAATCAAAATCCTCGTTTCATTATTTGATAAAAATCAAATATGAAAATCGGAAAATCCCCAACTCTCTCCGAGGGTCCTTGAGTTGCGTAGGATTTCGAGGATTGCAGAACGAAAATGCAATAAAGTATGATATGCATGAATGACCTATGTATAACATTCCAAATTGAGAATTTGGGATGTTACAAACCTACCCCCCTTAAGATGAATCTCGCCCTCGAGATTCGGATTGGCTAGAAAATAGGTGCGGGTGGTCTTTGCGGAGATCATCCTCTCGTTCCTAGGTGGCTTCATCCTCGGTATGGTGGCTCCACTGAACTTTGCAAAACTTAATAACCTTACTACGGGTGACTCGGCTGGCAAACTCAAGAATCTTAACTGGCTTCTCCTCATAAGTCAAATCACTGTCCAACTGAATTGCCTCCAAGGGTATTGTATCTCTTAACGGTATATCGACCATCTCAGCATGACACTTCTTCAATTGTGAAACGTGGAACACATCGTGGACTCCTGACAGTCCCTCAGGTAATTCCAACTTGTAGGCAACTTCTCCCATTCGTTCCAAGACACGATACGGTCCTACAAATCTCGGGGCTAACTTTCCCTTAACTCCAAAATGTTTCACTCCTCTCAAGGGTGATACTCGTAGATATGCTCTGTCTCCAATTTCATATGTTACCTCCTTCCGTTTCGAGTCTGCGTAACTCTTCTGCCTGGACTGAGCAATCTTCAGTCTATCACGAATTAGTTTAACCTTCTCCTCAGACTCCTTGATCAAGTCTGGTCCAAACAACTGCCTGTCTCCTACCTCATCCCACATCAATGACGCTCTGCACCTGCGTCCATACAGAGCTTCAAACGGTGCCATCTTCAAACTGGCTTGGTAGCTATTGTCGTACGAGAACTCTGCGTAAGGCAAATTGTCATCCCAGCTAGATCCATAATCTAGCGCACGGGCTCTCAACATGTCCTCCAAAATCTGATTGACTCTCTCAGTCTGTCCATCCGTCTGCGGGTGAAACGTTGTACTGAACTCCAATCTTGTTCCCAAAGTCTGGTGTAACTGATGCCAAAACTTTGAAGTAAACTGTGTTCCTCTATCTGGTACGATGGTCCTCAGAACTCCATGCAGACATACGATCCTGGACATATTATCTTGGCCAACTTTGCACTTGTATAGGTGGTTTTCACTGGGATAAAGTGAGCCACTTTGGTCAAGCAATCAACTACTACCCATATAGAATCATATCCTGCTTTGGTTCTGGGCAATCTGGTGATAAAATCCATGCCAAGTTTATCCCCACTTCCATTCGGGTATCGGCATAGGCTGTAACAGTCCTGCTGGCTTCTGATGCTCTGCCTTTACTCTTTGACAAACATCACATACGGCTACATACTCGGCGATATCCTTCTTCATACCAGTCCACCAGAAACGTTCCTTCAAATCCAAATACATCTTGGTGTTTCCGGGGTGCATCGAGTATGGTGAGTCATGAGCCTCCTGAAGTATTAATTTCCTGATCTCTGGGTTATTGGGTACATAAACTTGGTCCTCAAACCATAAGGTATCATGCTCATCCTCACGAAAACCTTTGTCCTTTCCTTTGCTCATCTTCTCCTTTATCTCGGCAATCTCTTTGTCATCCTTTTGAGCCTCTCGAATCTTGCCCAATAATGTAGACTGAACCTCCATTGTTGCAACGAAACCTCTTGGAACAATCTCCAATCGAAGTCCCATGATATCCTCTTCTAACTCCTTCGGTAGTCCCTTACTTTCAAGGATATTAGCATAACTCTTTCGGCTCAAAGCGTCTACTACGACATTGGCTTTCCGGGATGATAGTGTAGCTTCATATTGTAATCCTATATAAGCTCCAACCATCTCCTTTGCCTAAGGTTCGGCTCCTTTTGTGTGAAAATGTACTTCAAACTCTTATGATCCGTGTACACATCACAACGGTTTCCAATACGGTAATGTCTCCAAGTCTTCAATGCATGCACTACGGCTGCTAACTCCAAATCATGTGTGGCATAGTTCAACTCATGAGGTTTTAGTTGTCGTGAGGAATACGAAACAACTTTTCCGTCCTGCATAAGCACACATCCAAGTCCTAAGCGAGAGGCGTCGCAATACACTAGGAACTCCTTATGTATATCTGGCAGTGTTAGCACTGGGGCTGTAGTCAAACGTTTCTTCAACTCCTGGAACTTGCCTCACAATCATCTGTCCACTTGAACTTAGTGTCTTTCTTCAATAGTTCAGTCATTGGCTTCGCAATCTTGGAAAAAATCTCAATGAATCTCCGGTAGTATCCTGTGAGTCCAAGGAAACTACGGATCTCGCTAACTGAAGTGGGTGCCAACCATTTAGTGACTGACTGAACCTTGCTGGGGTCTACTGCTATACCTTCTCCTGATATAACATGTCCAAGGAATCCGACTTCCTTCAACCAAAATTCGCATTTGCTGAACTTAGCATACAATTGGTGTTCCCTGAGTTTCTCGAAAACTAATCGCAAATGCTCCTTGTGCTCCTCTTCATTCTTCGAGTATACCATAATATCATCAATAAACACCACAACAAACTTATCCATATACTCCATGAACACCTTGTTCATCATGCTCATAAAATAGGCAGGGGCGTTAGTCAGTCCAAACGACATGACTATATACTCGTATAATCCATACCGCGTGGTGAATGCTGTCTTTGGTATATCCTTCTCTCGAATCTTCAACTGATGGTATCCCGATCATAGATCGATCTTCGAAAACACTTTAGCTCCTTACAGCTGATCAAACAGATCATTGATCATCGGCAGTGGATACTTGTTCTTAATTGTCACTTCATTCAAGGCTCGGTAATCAACAACCATCCTTAGGGATTTATCCTTCTCAACCAAAAGTACTGGAGCTCCCCAAGGTAATGAACTTCTTCGAATGTAACCTTTCTCCAATAACTCCTTGATCTGTTTCTTAATTTCCTCCAGATCATTTGCGGGCATTCGATAGGGTCTCTTGGATATTGGCCCTATACCTGGCAATAGCTCTATCAAAAACTCAATGTCTCTATCCGGTGGCATGCCTGGTAACTCTTCTGGAAAAACATCCGGGTAGTCCTTCACTACAGGAACTTCCTCCTGAACAACTCCCGTGAGGGCATTCACTTGGCTCCTCCTAGGCACATGCCTAGATACATACTTAATCATTTTTCCCTTCGGGGTGGTGAGATAAATCGAATTACTAGCACAGTCAATGCTTCCTCCATACTTTGACATCCACTCCATACCTAATATCACATCCAATCCTTGTGACTCCAAGATAATTAGGTCGAATGGAAAAACATGTGTACCAATGGTTAGGGGTATCTGGTCGCACCATCGGCTAGCCATGTACTCTGCTCCAAGTGAACTTACTAAGAGAGGGGTCCTAAGGGTTTGGGTTGGTAGTTTAAACTTATCCACGAATCCCCTTGATATGTATGAATGCGATGCACCAATATCGAAAAGAACAAGAGCGGTAAATGACTTAACCAAAAACTTACCTATTACCGCGTCCGGCTGCTCTTCAACCTCCTCCACGTTAACGTGGTTCACTTGTCCTTAGTTGAATGGATTAGGCTTCTTCCCAGCGCTCCCATTTCCGTTTCCATTCCTTCCTTCAGGGCAATCATTGGCATAGTGCACTGTCTTCCCGCACTTAAAGCAGGTAACTTGACTTAGGTCTCTTTTGGCGGGTGTGGCTGGGTTGGAGCGGTTCTGATTGTTGTTAGCTTCGTTCCCATTTCCATTCTTACCACCATTGTGGTTATGCGATCCTCCTCCAGTGTGGTTGTGACCTCCATGGTTATGAACAAGTCCTCCCGAGTTCGGAGTTAGGCGAGGCTTCTGCTGAGCTCCTGAGTTATACTTCCCTTGTCCGTACTTCCTCTTACGGCTCTCAATCTGCTGTTGCTTCCCTTCAATCATAAGAGCCTTATCTACCAACTCCTGGTAGTTGTTGAAGGTTGCTACCATCAACTGCATGCTCATCTCATCATTCAGCCCTTCCATAAACTTCTCTTGCTTCGCGGCATCTGTGGCCACATCATCAGGGGCATAGCGAGATAACTTGCTAAACTCATCCACGTACTGAGCTACAGTACGGTTCTCTTGGCATAAGTTGCAGAACTCCCACTTCTTCATCTGCATAGCTCCAGTTGAGACATGGGCTGTGCGGAAAGCTTGCTGAAACTGGTCCCAAGTGACATTGGCTGCAGGAAAAGTGGCCGTGTAATTCTCCCACCATGAGGCTGCTGGTCCATCTAATTGGTGTGTGGCAAAGCGCACCCTCTCAGCATCTGTGCAACCTGCGGTGGTCAACTCCCTTCCAATACGGCATAGCCAATCATCAGCGACTATAGGCTCGGTACTACTAGAAAACACCAGTGGTTGTAACCTTAGAAAGCGGGCTAGGTTGTCCACTGGCGGCGGGTTGTTGTTGTTGTTGTTGCCCTGGTTCTGAACTAGCAATTGCATCAAGGCATTCTGCTGCTGGATTAACTGGGTGAGCTCCGGTGGGAAAGCAAAACCGGTGTCACGTCTCGAAGGCATATGATGGGTTTTAGATGGAAGAGATCATAATAGAAAAAAGGGGTCTAATGAGAAAGCACTACCCATATGCATATGAGACAAACACAATCATTTCACTCAATCAATCAAGCAAGGGCATATAAGCGGTCTAGAACTATCGCAAAAGTGCTCAACTACTACTAAATACATGTGGGAATACTAATAATATATGGTGGTCATCTAGAAATTTTGATCGGTGGAAGACTCCATGATGTCTGCTCCAGCTTCGTCTTCAAAGTCATCATCACTAGGATCAGAATCGGTGTCATCGATGATGATGTAGTTATCCGGGCAAGTGGAACCGCCATCTTCTACTCTCGGTGCTGGTCCTCCCATGAATACTCCGATCTTCTTAACTAGGTCATCATTCTTCTCCAGTAGTGTCTTGATTTCCTCCTCATATCCATCGCGTGTAAACTTGAGTTCTTCCTCCAGCTTGATGATCCTAGTCTTCGCCTTCTTCAAGTCTATCATGTTCGCGCACATCTGGTTCTCTTGACGTCTAATGTGCTGGTTTAACTCCTGGATGAAAGCTGCAATGGATCTATCCTTCTTGGTGCTGATTACTTCCCATTGCTTGTCTCGGCGCCCACATATCTGGTAGATAGTGTCTGACGGTGTCCTGGACTAGGGGGTACTCACCACGTCGTCTCCCGATCTATTAGATTGGGCCGAGGACCCCCGTGGCCGTATACTCATGGGCCAGTTCGGACGGCTACCGCATACAAGGAAGATTCCACAAGACTTGGCGATCAAGACAAGGACTTCTCCCCACCGGCGTATTCAGCTAGGACTCTTGTTATCCTAGGCCTTCGGTGCATTATATAAACCGAGGCCAGGCTAGTCGATAGATATACAATATATACAACAATCATACCATAGGTTAGCTTCTAGGGTTTAGCCTCCTTGATCTCGTGGTAGATCTACTCTTGTACTACCCATATCATCAATATTAATCGAGCAGGACGTAGGGTTTTACCTCCATCAAGACGGCCCGAACCTGGGTAAAACATTGTGTCCCTTGTCTTCTGTTACCATCGATCCTAGACGCACAGTTCGGGACCCCCTACCCGAGATCTGCCGGTTTTGACACCGACATTGGTGCTTTCATTGAGAGTTCCGCTGTGTGATCGACAAAAGGATCGATGGCTCGCCTGCAGATCAACTGCGACTTCGGCATCTTCGTCACCAGCTCGACTGGTCACCTTGGTTCGACCAAGAATTGTGCCCCATGTTCGGATCACCATGTCCGGACGAGGGCCTTCATCAAACATCAACTCCGATATCTGTCAAGATCACGGAGGAATCATCTATGGAGCTCGGGGGCTCAACGTCAACATTGCCCTCAAGCGACCATGCTGTTTTTCTGGACAGCGAACTTGTATCTGCCACCACCACCTCCTCGAGTATCGCTTTGACGATCGCTTTGGTGGAATTGTGCTGAATTGAGTCTACAACAAACCTGGAAATTTTTGTCGAGTTCCGATGGAGGAATCTCTGGCAATCCATGATATACCGGAGCCCTGTCAAATCTGGACGGGAATTTGGATGAGTTTAGGGCGTGGTGTCCAGCTTCTAGCTCGGACGTCCTTTGGAAGATCCAACCGTTGATCAGCTACGGAATTCCTATATCTACCACCTCTCAAAATTTCGGCTCGATCCGACCGTCCAAACTCCAGGAACCTTCCGATTAGTGCATCACTTTTCGGATCTGTTTTCTGCGCGAAAACGAATCCAACCCGAGTTCAGCTTTTTTATGAATAGGATTTCGGACATCCCTTTTGAAGGAAGTTTTGTATGGGGTATTGTGTTTTGTTCCCGAACACATCCCACTAACTGTAAGATCTTTTGAACATGATCTTCAACATCATGCTGGTGTCAAACCAGTCCGGCAATATTACTCCATGGCTGCCGACCTGCGCTAGACACGGCGTCACTTTGTTGAGCCGAGCTCAACTTCTTCGGATCATCATCTCGGCAAGCCGAACAAGAGCCCGACATCGCGAAGGATAAATCATCACCAACATCGCCGCCCCATGGATTACATGCAGCGGGCATACCGGCATCGCCGCACGGTCGCTTCATCAAGCCGGCATCGACCACGTCACGACATGCATCGACAGGGCCGCACTATTGCTTCTTCAAGATGGTGTCCATCACGCCGACCTACTTCGACTCATCGGCTGACATCGAGGCTTCGACATCTCGGCTGGACCGAGGGCTTCGCCATCTCTTCATCAACCTACTCGGGACACTTCGGCGTCACTAGCCGACCGGCTCCGTCACGTTAGCTGGGCCGAGGGCTTTGCCTCGGCGAGTCAACCTTTACCAACATTGCCATGCCGTTGTTTTATCGCCCATCAGGCAATGGGTGTGCGGAGCGGGTCCCAATTTTAGGAATCACCTTCCTTCGGATTGCTACAGCAAATAAACCAGGTGCTATTAATCCCAGTATTTTTTGCTTGTTTGGGTTCATTTTTCCCAAGGAATTATTACTCTGGTTTGTCCATCATATGTACACAAGTCTATCAAATGGTGGCGGCATTAACGACAGTCGCATGGTGGTTCGGTCAGTTTCCGTACATAGTCCGGCGAACGCCACACTCGGAGCTCGGACCGACCTGCGAATTCAGGCTTTGCCACGCCTTTACCGCATCACGCCGACGCCCTGCATCGACTTGACTTCGGCGCCAGGCCATATTTCTTTTATTACTCACTTTTCATAAATTATTTATTATGCAACGATTTTTTTAATTATCATTATTACTATTATCTCCGGTTTGCACTATTTTTTGTGCACAGGAAAATGATCCGGGGACTTCGGCGTCACTCTACCGGTCTGCATTGATCGTGCTATGTCACCACTTCGGCGTGTCAAGCTCTCCGCTCCGCCACCTTGGGACCGGCTTGAGGGATGGAACCTTGCCCCGCATCAAGCTCGGACCACGTCATCAATACCGAACACATTAACCAGCTAAGTCGCTTTCATGCTCAAAGCTTTAATTTCTAACTTGTGTTCGGTTCGACCAAGCATTATACTTTTTTGGAAAAAAGTTGCTTCTAAAAAATTTCCTTGTCCAAACTTTGTTTGTGACGCATAAATTCAAATACCCCGTTTACTTGGGGGCTTCCTTTATGAAGTTTTTCCTGTTGCATATGATTATACTTGTACGGCTTCGTTCCTTGTTCGTGTATTACGCCACAATATGCACCACATTGACTTAAGCGATTTGCAAACTGGGTTGCCTTGCTCCTGTGTTTACCCCTACGTTCCCGATTGTTCGGCTAGGGAGTAAAGGGAGCACCTCTGTGATTGTCACGATCGGGTCACCCGAGCCGGACCTCAGACTGGGTGAAGTCGAAAGCTAGCGCTCTTATAGTTATTCAATGATGGTCGGCACACAACGGAACTCATGAGTACAAAAAATCTATTGCACAAGTCTCATAATAATAATGAGCACCGAAGAAAGGTATCAGTGGGGGTACTATTTTCTTCGAAGATGCTTCTTACTCTTCGCAGTAATATAGCATAAGTTCCCTGAGCGCGCTTTGTCTGTTACAGCCTTATGGCCTGATTGCCTGGTTATCGGAAACACCATCGATATTCTCGACCGATGGAGTACATAACACTTTTCGGTCCTTAACCGAAGAGGGAGAAGCCGACGGTCGGTTAAGACGCGTTTAAAGTTCGGTTGAACATAGATATGATATAAGTACTTCGGTACATGCAATCATTCTTCTACCCAAGTCACTTGGGGGCTCTTAAGTTTATTTGAGCCGTTTTATAATAAGTATTCTTCTTCTCAGTCGTTGCAAAGTTCTATTATTATTATTTATCACTCCTTTTTTCGACGCGAGTGTGCGGTCACTAGCCAGGGAGCCTAATTTCTCTCTCAAAGCCGCTAGAGTTTAGTTTGCTAAACTGGCCTAATGAGAAGTACTCCACCCTCGGGATAGGAGGTTGAAGCCGTAGGCTGACCCGCTCGAAGTCTTGAGATAGGATGTGTCATGTTAAAGGACGACAGAAGCACTTCTTTTTTAAGACCAATTTCGGATTGGCACCGAACACTTGATCCTGTTCGGACGTCATGTTTTTACTGACGTTTCTTGGTTTTCCAAGCTTTTTGGCACTTTTAAACTATTTGTGCTTTTCCAGCATTAGTCTCGCAGTGCAACGCCGGACACCTTTAGGGATTCGGCAAAAACATTCTCAGATATTGCTATATATATGCATCGGTTTCGAATTATGTCTTCGGTCAATAGTTGGGTTGCCCGGCTCCTGCACTTGCTTCCTACGTTCTGTTTTGTTCGGCTAGGCGTGCAAAGGGAGAACCACTGCGATTGTGCTTCCAGCTCACATGGTTAAGCACCTTAGTGGAGAAAGCCGAAAACTGACTGTCACAATAAGCGTAAACTGGTCAGCGATCCGATGACTATGACGGGCCATTCATAACATTGGCCGAAGTGTTTACGTCTTGACCTCGACTGTCGCCGAACACTACCGGGGGCTATTAACTGGCCTCCCAAACTAAATCCTCGATATTTTGCTCTTACATTCGAGCTGAGGTTTCATGATCATGCTTAGCATGACAACCCAAAGAAAGGAACCGATAGCGGGACTATTTACTTTGGAATACATTTCTTCTGTTAAACAGTAATATAACATTTCTCTCTGCATACCTTTGTTTATAAAACCGTGTGGCCAGATTGCCTTGTTTGTCGTAAATCTTTGCCCTCATAAAGGCTTTATAAAGTAGGATAAACACTCCTCGGCTACTGGCCAAGGAGGTGGAAGCCGATGGTCGGTCAACAAAGTTTTGTACAATGCGGATCCGAGCATTAATGACGTAAAGTACTTGGATACATAGAGTCATTACACATAATTTGTGATTTTACTACGGACATTGATCCTTAATTCGGCCACCCGTGCCCGCATTAAGGCTCGGGGGCTACTAGGCTTCGGGCTTATTATTTACAAATATTAAAGGGGCACATCGATCCCCTGATCTGGTGTCTCGGGGGCTACTGCATTGCTTGTCCAATGCAGAAAATTTTATGTGCAATATAGTTTCCGAGGAGATTTTGATCCTCGGGTTGGTCGACCGCACCCAACCTGAGTCTTAAGGACTGAGCACGCCGCTTTTGTGTCCCGAAGTATTCTGCCGAGCTAGGACTTGATCCTCAGGCCGATTTTGCAAATCAACCTGAGTCTCAGCAGCTACTGGGATCAACGGTCTTATGTCATCCTTCATGTGCATCTCGGGTTTTAGACCGATACACACCTTGAGGGCTACTGGCTATATATCTCGGCAGAGAATAAATTGCACCAATAAAAAATATTGATAAAAAATCGCCCCATAGTCGGGGTGGTGCACCACCTCGGAAGTAGTCCGGCATAAAGCTCGGGCGCTAGTGGCTGGCTCCATAGAGGGCATTTCCGGCATTAAGCTCGACTAAACTCCTTCAACTTTTTTGAACCAAGGTTATATGACACCTCGGATATACAGTCCAGCGTTAGAGCTCGGATACATAGTCCGGCGTTGGAGCTCGGATACATTCCGGCGCTAGAGCTGGGAAGCGGTCCAGCGTTGGTGCTCGGCTGCAAAAGATACCTCGAATGCAGTCCGGCGTTGGAGCTCGGACGCAAGAGGACCCTGCCTCCCGGGAACAACTTCAAACCCGAGGTGTGGCATAAAAATAAACAAGGCATTGATAAAGGCCGGAAACTTAAAGGGGCTCCTCGGATACCCGACATGTAAACTCGTCGAATGCATTTCGGCGATCCTCAAGATCAAAGATAAAGAAGATTTGTTGAACCAGTTTTCAAGACCGGCAACCAAAGATGAAGAACAGTTCGGAAGAATCGAGGAGCGTCCCTAACTTGAAGACCGGTTCAGGGGGCTACTGACGGTGTCCTGGACTAGGGGGTACTCACCACGTCGTCTCCCGATCTATTAGATTGGGTCGAGGACCCCCGTGGCCGTATACTCATGGGCCAGTTCGGACGGCTACCGCATACAAGGAAGATTCCACAAGACTTGGCGATCAAGACAAGGACTTCTCCCCACCGGCGTATTCGGCTAGGACTCTTGTTATCCTAGGCCTCCGGTGCATTGTATAAACCGAGGCCAGGCTAGTCGATAGATATACAATATATACAACAATCATACCATAGGCTAGCTTCTAGGGTTTAGCCTCCTTGATCTCGTGGTAGATCTACTCTTGTACTACCCATATCATCAATATTAATCGAGCAGGACGTAGGGTTTTACCTCCATCAAGAGGGCCCGAACCTGGGTAAAACATTGTGTCCCTTGTCTCCTGTTACCATCGATCCTAGACGCACAGTTCGGGACCCCCTACCTGAGATCCGCCGGTTTTGACACCGACAGTGTACTTGAGTTCCCTGTTGTAGACTTCTCCAATGCGTCCCATGGTAATGTGGGCTGCCATGCTCTTTCCTAGGCTCCAGGTGGGTGCTTCGAAAGAAAATTCTATGGGTTTAGAAGTTGGCAAGAACGTCCTTCCTGGAACTTGTACTTGAATCATCCAGCGCTCCTCTTCTAGTAAGGTGGCATTGTATGTCCCGGTGAAGCTTGGTATTCCAATGTTCAAGTACCTAGTGACTTCCTTCAAGTGGCGTCCAAAGGGTGTGTCTTCATCCGGTTGTGCAAACTTGTTCTTCATCTCCGTCATCCTAAATAGTAGAAAATGGAGAGGAGTCAAAAATGAGTAGAGAAGTGTGACCTATGGTTTATCTTAGTAGTCGTGTCCTACAATCAGCGTGTGCTCTGATACCATCTTGTAGCGACCTGACCTCATACAGTCAAGTCTCTGTGCTTCAGTGTCATCCCTGGATCGGTAATGCTGACACACACAGTACTTGAAGGATTTATAACAGAGTAGCAATCACACACTTATTACATAGAATGTCTCAAGAGAGAGCTTATTACAATAATATGGCTTAAGGCCATCTAATACGATAACAGCGGAAGGCTTGGAAGATAGAGTGAGTCCATCAACTCAAACGGCATAACTGAGCTGCACGGCAACGACCTAACGAACCTTACTCCTCGTCTGAAAAGTCTGCAACATAATGCGCTGCAGCCCGAAAACGGGTCAGCACATGGAATATGCTGGCAATATAACACAGTAGAGCATGAACAGAATAATGCTATCACTACATGAATATTTGGCTGGTGGAAAGCTCTGTGGTTATAGTTTTTGCGAAAAGCCAATTTTTCCCTACAACAAAGGAATAGATTTTAATTTAACTATCATGGTGGTTGAACAACATTGAGAAGGTACCCCCAACTCAATCCCAATTAAAGTAATTAACAACCCAACAATATTAATTAAGAGTGATGAGATACATGTGATAACCCAAGTACTAGATACTCAAGATTGTCCATAACCGGGGACACGGCTAACCATGATTAGACTATACACTCTGCAGAGGTTTGCGCACTTTTCCCCACAAGACTTGATCGCCTCCGTTCGATTTCTCGCACTACATGGTGTTTGAGAAACGGATGACCGGGACACAGTCTTTCAGAAACATTAACTCTCTACTCCGGGTAGACCATACCAAACCTACAAAACCCACTACCTGTTGATCCACCTCTTCAAGAGCTTCACGTAACTTACTCAACTATGCTAGAGCCCATAATAGCTTGTGGCTGCACACGGAAGTTTCTAGCATGAATCATCTCAGTTCCCTTTGAGATTGGGTGGCGGTCCATAGGAAGATCACATGGGTACCCTGGGATTTCCAAAAAAACAGACAACACTGGGTTCCCCAGGTGCCTCAATCCACCCAGATGTGTATTCAAGTTGCCACCTTAAGTTGAACCAATAATTAACAATCTCACATCTGTCATGGATTTCACTCAAACCCAAACCACGTCTACGAGCATAGCATAGCAATATAAGCAACGCGTAGAAGTAACTCCCAAGGGTTTGATAGTAACAGGGCAATAGGTTCTACCTCAACAACTACTTCCCAACCCACAAGTTAATGACATCCTAATCATGCAACGTTTGAGGATTGGAACTAATGCATAAAAACTGGGTATGAAAAGAGTATGATCAATGTGTTACTTGCCTTGCTGACGATCCGCGAATCCTAGGGACTCGTAGTAACACGCTTCGCACTCCAAGAATTCTATCGCAAACAAACAATAACATACATAAGCAACAAGCAATGAAACACAAGCAAAACGCAAATAAAATAGGTTGACCAGAAAGTTCAACTTAAGAACTCCGGTTTGCAAAAAGAATCAAATCAAACGGAGCAACGAAACTCAAACGGCGAAAGAAACAAGATCCATTTACTAATCTGAACTAAGGTCAAATTTTACAGTACCAAAATCTTTTTTAAGTTGATTAAACAGAAAGAGGGCCTCGAGACGAAGATCTAGGCGCTTGAATCGCCTGATTTCTTCTAACGAGCGAAAAGATAAACAGAAACTAAGATCGGATCAGAAATCGCGACCGGAAATAATCGCAGATACAATCCGATAAAAAGAAAAGTGACGAATAGACTAACGAATGAGAGTTCGTTATCTGTAACTAACGGGCGAAAACCGTTCGTTAAAACGAATGTGCGGACGAACGTCCGCTAAATAGAAGAACCGAGAAAAATCGGCGAACCGACCTAAAAAATGAACTAGGGTTTCTAAAAAAACCAAACGGTTTGAAAAAACCGGCGGCTCGGGTCCAGCGCGGTACCTCCGGCGAGGGGCTCCGGCGAGGCGGGGTTGGGCGGCGGGGCGACGGCTCGTGGGCCGGCGGGGCTCGGCGGCGGCGGCAGCAGGCGCGGGCGGCGGCGGCGAGGCGCGGCAACCGGCGGCGGTGAGGCGCGGCAGGCGCGGGCGGCGGCGGCTCGGGTGCGGCGGCGGGGCTGCGGCGGTGGTGGTGGCTCGGGGCGGCGGGGTATATAAAGAGGGGGCGGCGACTTGGGGGAGGGGCCAAGGCGGGGCGGCTGAGTCCGGCTCGGACTCCTCGTCCGAGTCGGCGGTGGCGGCGCGCGCGACGGGGAGGCAGTGGCACGGGCGACTGGGCCGGCGGCCTGGCTGGGTTTCGGCCCAGCCGGCGGAAAAAAAATTCGCCGACAGAAATAAAATCCTAGAAAATAAAATAAAAATCTAAAAATGCCAAAACAAATTTTGACCGCCTAAATAAAATATTTCGGACTAGATGAACATTTTCTTGGCCCTAAAATGTAATTTCTGAAAACATGCAATTTTTCTAATGCAAATAAAATCCAAATGAAATCAAATAAAATCAAATAAATGATTTTAATATTTTTCCTCCAATATTTCAATTATTTTGGAGAAGTCATATTATCTCCTCTCATATATTTTTAATATGAAATATTTTTTGGAGAGAAAAATTATTAAAATCAAAATCCTCGTTTCATTATTTGATAAAAATCAAATATGAAAACCGGAAAATCCCCAACTCTCTCCGAGGGTCCTTGAGTTGCTTAGGATTTCGAGGATTGCAGAACGAAAATGCAATAAAGTATGATATGCATGAATAACCTATGTATAACATTCCAAATTGAAAAATTTGGGATGTTACATAGGAAAACTAAGGGGTAGTGTGCCTCCACAAATACCCAAAGTGCCCATGCTTTTTGTTATACATAAGGGCAAAATGGGGAGGCAAGTGGAGCACCAAATGGTGGAAGGAAGCCTCATGGGGGGCCCCTAATGGCACTAACGAAATTGGCAGCCCTCTTGGGTGGCTCCACCACCTTCCTATCCATCCATGTCATCCCAAAATATCTTGGGACGAAGCCCAAAATAATGGCTTTCCATAAAATATCCCAAAAAGCACTTTCACTATTCACGACGACATTTTTCAGCGTCCGTTCGAACTGAAAATATTTATGTGGGTTAGAACATTTCTAGTACCCACCATAATAATTTTCAACGCGTTCTGGAACAATTCCAGTTTAGTGATTTTCATTTGCGAAAAGCATCTAAACCGGTTCCGGCAGCTCCGGAACATTTCCGGTTTTTATTTTTGAAAATTCCAAAAAGTTTTCAGAATGATTCTGGCACCCTCCAAGAATTATCAGGCATGTGCCGAAGCCATTTTGACTTAATGGCATACCTCGAAACAACTTTTTCGGTTTCATCGAAACTCATCCGATGACCTCTCTTATCAAAACTTTTTTGCTGTTTCCGAAAACATTTTTCGGAAACTTTCTCTCAGGCTCCCTGTCTAGTATTCAGCAGATAGATGACCCTTAAGCGTGTGACCCTATAGGTTCAGTGAAGTATAGACATGACCCGGAACCCCTTCCGATCAATGATCAACATCGGAGCCGTGGACACCCATATTGACCCCTATACCCACACGAATGAATATTCGAGTGAACTTCCAGTTGACTTGTGTTATTCCTGTTGCTTCGCGATATGTTACGAATACCCGAGGTGAGACATGTTGGCATCTCTGTGGATCAACTCCTTGTCCACTATTCCATTTACCTCGTTACCGGTATTGTTCTCTTTTCTCGTTCCGTGTTCTGGCATCCCCGTGATCAAATCACCCTTTCTCTGGCCACACGATGATGTGTAACAGTCTGGATTTTTGCCCTTTTCTTTTTCCTTTGATTTTCTTGGATTTCCTGTTTTGTTTTGCTTTTCCGTGGGTATGTGGTTCTGAAACTTGGGAAAATCATGTCTTCCTAGGTTTTATAGTGGCTTGTCACTCTCTTCATCATCCCAAGATCATGTCTTTTCCATCTTTGACCTAACCCAAAATTCTTTTGTTGGGAATATTCCTTTTCTGATAAAGGAATAACCCTTAAAGCCCTAGGTTGTGAAGCAACCTATATTTCAGTCACTTATAAAATTCCCAAATAATTCTCATAAATTGTTTGGGTCCTATCTTTCTCAAATACGGCAAGATATTTCATTTCCATGTTCAAAAATAATCCTCCAATAATTCATTTTCTATTTTGTCTCAAATGGCATATTGTGAAGGAAGTGATATTTATCTTTGCCCATTTGAACCCAAACTTCTTGGACATATCTTCCTGTCAATATCATTGAATCATGCCAAAATTCAACTCAATTGGACTAGTAAATATTCCTGAGCAATTTTTCAAAGTTCCCGTCTGAGGGAAGTGATTGTGAAGGAAGTACCAGCTAGACATATCCAAATGAGTTGACATTTTGCAAGGTACTTCTTATGGTCAAATCATGACTCTCCACCAAATATAAGCTCATGTAATTCATCTATGTGAGCCCAGATCTAAATCTTAGTTTCTGGTCAGATTTTCAGTTTGTGAAGCAACTATATTTTATATTGCTTTATTTAAGCTGAAAATTTACCAGGACATGCTTCTACCTATATAAAATCCCTCCACCAAGTTTTACCTTAATTGGTTAATCCAATTGCCCTGTGCAATTTTTCCAAGTTTTTGTCCAAAATGAAGCTTTGTGAAGCAAGTGCCACTTTGGTATTTCCAAATGGCATGAAACTTTTACAGAAGCTTCATATCATCATATGACCCCTATCTACAAAATTTTAGCTCACGGAGATCAAGTATGTGAGTGCATCATCCAAATCCCCAATTCTGGCCAGTATTGCACTTTCTACAGCAACCCTCATCTAAAATCCTTCTCTTAGTGTGATTTTTGGTGATCAACATAACCTTAGCGATCAACATAACCTTAGCATGTGATCATCATAAGACAAAATAGTTACCACGTTACCTAGGTGGTTTAGCCACAGAGAGTTACAAACACCTTCTTACTGATTTACTTTTGGAGCTTAGTGCAAATCTCTTATTTACCCCTGGACCGATTTATTTCCTCATTTTGACTAATGGCACCAAGGTCCATCCACTGGACATGGTTGGCCACGCCAAAGAGTGCGGATTGCGCCAATGGGCGTGGTGATCACGCTTGCGTCATGGCTGCACGCATGCTCTGGCTTGTTCCGGCCACTATGCCCGTCTCCTCCCTCCTCGTCTCGACCTCAAACCTTGTCCAGGAGCTCGCCCGTGCTCTACTGCGTTGCCCTGCATCGCTGCCTCGTCGTGGTTCGTCATCAATGCGCCGCTAGAGCAGTGTCCGTGCCATGCCCCGCCTCTGACCTCCATTAGAGCACTCCTCAAGCTCACTAGCGATGCTCGAGAAGCCTCCCCTCGGCTATATAAGCGTGCCCCGAGCCCTCCCTCAGCTCACCCATCTCTCCCTTGCCTCATTTGCTCTCTGGAATCGCCTCATCTCGCCGTTGTTCGCCGTCATCCACCATGGCCGCCTCGGCCTCGGCTTGGTTCCGACCAACCCGAGCCTCCTCTCCTCCTACTACCATGTCCACCGAGTCCCACTCGTCCCACTGAGCCTCACCATCCCACCAGTTCTTCGCCGGAGTCCCTCTAGCTGGCCGCGCCTCCCGGAGCTTGGCCGTCGCCGTTGCTCTCGGCCACCACCTCGACCAAGTCCATCCGAGCCTCCTCTCTCCCTTCCGTCGCCACCTTCGCCTCCTCCTCACTCCGGCGGTTCGCCCCCACCCCTCAGCCCTCGCCGGAGCTGCCCACATCGCCGACAACCAACACCGCCGCCGCCTCTCTGCCCGCCTCCGTCGCTGCGGCCTCCCCTCCTCCACGCGCCTCCCCGGTAGCCGTTTCTCCTCTGAACGGAGGCGCTGCATCCTTGCGAGCCCGCCGGTGCGTTCGGTTTGGCCGGAGGCCACCGGAGCTGGCCGGCCCCCTCGCCGCTTCCTCCCTGCTCCTCCTTTGTACCGCACGGGAGCACAGGAGTGGGAGGAAGAAGACG
This sequence comes from Triticum aestivum, assembly GCF_018294505.1. Lineage (NCBI taxonomy): Eukaryota > Viridiplantae > Streptophyta > Magnoliopsida > Poales > Poaceae > Triticum > Triticum aestivum. The sequence continues at coordinate 69,783,621 of NC_057809.1, read as the reverse complement.
ACGACCGCTCGGCCCCTCCCCCTGCGCCTGGACCCCACCTGTAAGCCTCTCCTCCCCCTGGTCCACGTGTTTAAGTGGAGACGTATTCCAGGAAATACGTTTTCTTCTCCGGAAAGCATACTTCCATTCTACTTCAACCAGGAATACGTTTCCTCAGTCTAAAAACGTATTTCTCCTTATGCGCTTTCTGTTTTTCCTCCCAGGGACCCGTTGGTGATAAATTTTTCACAGATTGGTCCCTGATCTTCTACACCTCATAACTCCGCAACCGTAACTCCGATTGAGGTGAAACCAACGCTCACTTCTTCGTCTCGTCGAGCTCTATATTTTGGTAACATTTTCACTAGGTGTTCTCACAGTGAAAATGGCCATTTTCCCTTGCCTCTAATCAGCCCCCTCTGAGAGAGAACCGCCCGACGTTTCGTTCCGCGGCTTCACCGCACTTCTTCCTGGAGTCTCCGTCACCCCAGGCAAGCCACAATACCAACTTGCATGATAGTCATGCAGTAGCCATGGTTTTCAACTTGAATATTTATTAAATGTTTGCTTGTTTAAAACATGGTTATCGTTGTTCGGTAATGATTCTTGGCTAGTGCTTACTTTCTTGCTATGTTGTTATGCACCTGGTTGTCATGCCCTTCTAGTTATTAGTATTCCTTTCATATGCTTATGCTTGCTAGTAGTACATGTTGATGTTGGTAATGGTCTTCGGTGCATGACTGTCGTCTATCCCGAGTACCGTTGTTATGCTTGTTCCATCGCATCCAGTTGGTTAAATGCTTGCATGATGGCATTGTTGATATGTCTTGCATGATATTTATTGTTGATGCTAGTGGTCATGCTATGTTTCAGAGAAGTATGTACTTACGATGTTCATGCTAGTCAGTATGCCATGCTTAGTTGGATATGATTCATTGTTGATATGGTGGCTAGTTATGTTGCACCCGTGATTATAATGACATCATGCTCATGCATTGTATTTGTATCATGTTATTTTATCATGGCTCAGCATATTTGCATTCAAGTTTAACTGGATTAAATTGAACTTGAACACCTGTTGGATGAGTCATGGTGCGACCATATCGAACTGACCAGTGCAACCACGCTTACCTTTATGGGAAGGTCCTAACTGGGTCTATTGTCGTGCCTCTCGCCGGTGCGTACAACTAGGGAAGGTTATGGGCGTGCGGTACCCTGGCCTGGTAAGCAGACATAACCTTGTGTGCCCGTTGTTGTTATTATGGATCTGGTCCCCGTGAGGGACGTTTGGCCACGACGGTGGTCGTTGTGTCTTTGGTAGACACGGGGCTACCCAAGACTAGCCTAGTTGGGAGTGGGTCGGAGTGGCCGGGAGAGTGTCATGACAATAGATCGATTTTGTCGGAACACCGTTGGTCCACCCGAATGGGAGTGCGAGGCCATGGGTTCCATAGTGTGGGTACAGTGTACTAACCTCTGCAGAGTGTATATTAAATCTATCGATAGCCGCGCTCGCGGATAAGGGCCCAGTTCGTAGTTGGTCACACTGTGAGTCAACAGTAATAATAATAATTTGCTAAATAACAACCCCGGTTCGAGGATGAGATAAGTTGGTTGTGATCGCCGGAAGGATCACCGTTTGAGGCCAGGTATTGGTCATGGTTGTGATCTCCGGAATGATCACCGTGGTATCGAGGATACCGAGTTGTTGGATATTCGTGATGTTGTGCAAGAATCGTGGGTAAAGATCAAGATCCTTGTGGTCATTTGATGATTAATACGGTATTGTTTATACCAAGCTTGATTTGATCCTGAGATGATCGTGTAATGTCCGAAGTTGGTAAGTGATGCATGTGATGGTTATGAGGTAACCTGAGCAGAATAAATGGTGCATATAGTGTCATCATGTTGCATGCTGGTATCGTCAGATTTATATGTTCATGCCATGATCGTATTGTTCTAGCAATATTATGTTCATGTTGTTCATGCCATGTTGCCATGTTGTTGTTTGTCTTGAATGCTTCTGGTTATTGTGAGCTTGCAAGTACATTCAATGTACTAGCCTGGTGTGTCATGCCAGTTTGCAGGTCGTGCCTGGATTGCTTGCTTGTTTGGTGTTGTTCCTGTGTTCGCGAGCTAGGATAAACGTTCCAGCCAGAGTCCCTACGGATTGGAGTCCATCATAGCCGTTCGTTGTTCCGCTGCCAGTAGTTGTTCCACTGCTTCGAGTTGTTATGCTGCTTGTATAGAGCAACCGTGGTTGGCGTAATGTCGCCGTGCCGATATTATTCATTGTAATATCGGAACACTTGTATTCATATTCATGTTGTAAGAGAGAGCTGGTTTGTTCTATACTAAGCAATGTGGTATTCCAGAAGACTTCACCTCGATCTCTGGGCTGGAATACGGGGCGTTCTGGTTTTCTCTGAGCCGGGGTGCCACATGATGGATACTGTAACACAGAGAGGGCCCAGAGATATCTGTCCATCCATGGAGGAGCAAATCCCAATCTTGAGCTATCAAGTTACTTAACATACCTTTCCATGAACCCGTAAGCTGCCGTAATAGCCACCCATTTACGAATGACGTTTAACAAACCCCAAAGTTCATGAAGAAACTCGATACTCCCATGGTCGAAGGAATTATGCAAACATAAACTTCCTGTGTTATTAAGCATTAACTTGTGACGAATGTATCTCATAGCATAACATCAATTCGGGTCGATTCAACACAAATTTTCCTCTAACATTGTGCCCTCAAAGTTGCTTGCATAGACATGCCCATGATCAGGAAAACAGAACCATCATGCAACACTTGAGCTAGTCTTAGAGGCCAGACTAGGAATACATTTTATCGTTTATTATTCCACACGTGCATATGAGTCTTGCTCCGAGCCTCGTTTTATTTGCAGACTCGAGAACCATAGCAGTTATAGCATGGAACATAAACCTAATTATGAACAGGGAGATAATCAATAACATTTATTATTTCCTCTAGGGCATATCTCCTACAGACTCCCACTTGCACTAGAGTCAATATCTAGTCAATGTAATGCACTTTACACCTATGGCATACTGGTGTAGAAAATTCTTCACTTGTGGTATAACCTGATGTCCAACGGATCTGACGACTTCACTCCGTGTGTATCTTTGCATATCCTCACATTTTCACGCTTTCACAAAATTCATATTTTGTGTGGACTTGGCTTTTATGTATGTGAATCACAGGTCGAACCTGGATTCCTCAGACCGAGTTATGGAGAAACTACCTGCAGTAGTGTCCCATTGACAAAAGCCATCTTGGAACCATACTAAGTTCATGAATTAACTATATGATTCAACATCTTCTTTGTCGCTTCTAAAGCGTCAACATACTTAGTCATTTGTTATAGAATTCGCCATAGTATCCTGTTTGGAACAATTTCCAACAACCGTGCCATCATATTGTGTATTACACAAAACCCTTAACTTAAATCGAAAATCGCATGGAGAAAAGATGAAGACTGTATCGATGTAACATTTTACAATGAACTCTTCATGATCTCCGCTTGCGAGAAAACATGTCATCAGTACTTATTCTAGTACTCAATGACATCTTTCACTGTTGTCCCATGATCAGTACTTTGATCACTTTGGCATCCATACTCGCAACACCTTGGGAGTATCGGACATATCTGGTTGTTTTACATACCATGGAATACATGATTAATCCAAACACATGAGTGTGCGGAATCTCCATCATGTATTTTGCTCATCAGTGTTTTGGGACACCGAGTCTTGCAAAAAACTCTTCCATGTGACTCCGGCAAGAATCACACCTTGGCGGTTTTAAATGCTAAAAGGTTTTAGCACCTTGTCAATATGTATTCATTGCTTAGCCCTATTAGGTAAATCTATCTCCATGGATCATTATGCCTAATATTGAGGCTATTTGGCCTAAGCACTTCATCAAAAAACTATTTTCAAATGAAGTCCTAATTCGTGTCAAGAGATTTATTTCCAATTAACAATGTGTCAAGCACACCAGGTTTTTAGAAATATTATTACGCTCCCACTTACTTTCTTGAATTACAAGCATCTTCGTTACCCATTGATGAAGTCAAACCCCTTTGACCATTTCATCAAAGCACGAAGATTCCAACTCCATTGTTCTCTCTTCTGTCCATCACTAGAACTCTGAAGTTTGCACCCTTACTAGCATCCTCTGGATAGACAAAATGCCTTGAACTATACACATGCAAGTCCTTGGTTTCATTTCCATCAGATGGAAATCCTATTGTCATCCATGTTTCATATCTCATGATTGAAATATGTATTAATTGCTAGTTCAACACGAACCGACTTTAAGCATCGCTACGATGAAAACAACCTCATCGTAGTCAACTCTTGAACTTGTTATTTCACCAAGTCGAGCTTTATGGATAAAACATTTTTATCCATATCAGTTTTAAGTTCCATAAATATTCGTTAGACTCTAAGTCTTCCTAAAGGTGTATCAAGGTTTTAATCTTGAATCACTTATATGGAAACTAACTTGGGTTGTATTGGGATTTAGCCAATTCCGAAGTCAGGGCCCATCAATGCTTCCTTGTGTATCATAGGTATAAAGTTGTCTAACAACAATATCTCGTTTGCGAACCTGAGAGGTTTGCACGAGCCTTGCCTACGTGGTTCAGCTGCAAGTTCGACCGAAGTTCATACATTTTATTGTAGAGACTTCCGTATCAGTCGCAGTAGGAAACTCTGGAATTACTTCCAAGGTCTCTTTCCTTTGATATGATGATGAAGATACTATTTATATCGTCGAGTTGCACTATTCTCCCACTCACCTTTTTGAAAGAACCATTCTCTTTAAAAGCACACCATTTCGCGGCAAAACTATTTGCCTCGGTATAGTGAGGGAGGAATAGCCAACATTTGGTATAACCTACAAAGTAGCACTTGTCTAATTTGGAATAGGTTTGTAACCTTTTACACAAGCCCCATATTCCAAATGTTAAGAAAAGATATAACATGGTTGGGCGTACCATACCATGGCTTCATTTCAACAGACCCGATGTAGCTCTTCTCAGTGTAAAAGCCGCAGTCTCTAAAGCATCACTTTACAAGGGGTAATGGAAAATTTATTTATGTCTTCTTTGACCTTACCATGTCATAAATGCTTAGATTACATCTCCACGGACTTTCCACTTGCAGTGGTGTTCCGGGAGGTGCAAGTTATGAAACCCCTTTCACAACTCATTAGACATTCACTAAACATGTAACTCAAATATTCCTTTGTGCAATCAAATTGCAGAAACATAATTTTCTTGTTACAATAACTTCTACTTCATTTTTGAAAACCTTTCGAATGATTTCAAAAGATCCATACTTACGTCTCATCAAGTAAATATCCATATATCTACTTGAGTCATTTCTGAAGATAAATAAATCCACCACTTGCAACAACATTTATTGAACTACACACATCAAAATGTACGATCACCAATAAGTTTGTTGCTCGTTCCTTATGGCATGTGAACACTATTTCAGTCACTTCACTTTCGGAGGAAAGTTGCAAGTGTCAGATGATTCAAAATCAAACGACTTCAAAATCCATCATAATGGAATTTTTCCATGTGGGTTTCTCCAATGTGACCAAATGTAGTGCCACACATGTGTGGTATTCTATAGTCTCACGACATTTAGCGTCAGCGTTATGGATGTATCATTTTACCATCAATATTCATAACATACATCCCATCTTGGATGGAAGCATGGCCCTTCATGTTATTCATAATACTGAACAACAATTGTTCTTTTATGAACAACTGTTTCGCAATAAACATTGTGCAATGGGCTAGAGTGTAAGAAACTCTAAAATGAATTATGAAAGTAAACTGAGAGGTAATATATTAATATCAGTATTCATAATATACATCTCATTCACAATGAATGTATGCCCTTATGTTTATTCATAATACTGAACATCAAAAGTTCTCTTATGAACAACCTTCTTGCAAGATACCTTGTGCAAAGGGCTAGAGTGTAAGAAACTCTAAAATGAATTATGAAATAAAATACATAGGTAATAAACCGATGGAAGGTATAGTAACTTTTACTATGTTCCCAACACATATTAAAACCTCATTCCTGGCTAGTCTTTTTAGGCCATAGTAGCTCTTACATTGATTCGCAACAGAATGCAATCGAGCGGGTATCTTTGTGATTAACTCACAATACCCAAGAATTAGTGATTAACATGTTTAACCATAATTCCCAAGAACTATATCTTTGACCAGCCTACTATACATCAAAAACTTGTATGACATTCATACATGAGTTGGATATTCCAGTCATCTTTCTTTCTGCCTTTATACTTCTAACAGTTTAGCTTTTAGTATTTCTCCTACTCGCAAAAGAAGCACCCAACTTAAGAGTGGCGTTAGCCCCGGACTTCCTAGGCGTTTAAGTCATAACACCCTTTGGACACTTCCTTTCTCTTTAAGTTGTTGTTTTATTCACCTTTCATTATATGACAGGCGTTCTTCTGGATCCCTTTCCCAACAGTCAAATGCATAATAAACACTTTTACTAATACTTGCAAACAAACATTGCTTTGTTTGTATCTAAAAATAATTTTCAGTTCCATGAATATCATACAACTATCCCAACTTTCGAAGTTTGGGTTTCATGGAAGCAAACATATTCCACTTGACCGTAACAGAATTCTAGCTTTTGGATCGAAGGACGAGAGTCACATGATCCATAGCATTAGCGGGGGGATACGGAAAGCATGCGATGGGACAAAGTCCTTCTCGGCACTTTTGAGGACAATCCTCACATTACGTTACCAATCGTAAAGTTTTAACCAGATATTTAATAGCTATTCATTTTAACAAGGAAGGTGGAAACGCGAGCCATTATTCTACAACTATTTTGCAAGAAACACTTAGACAATGTTCATAATTAATTGCACTGAGAATTAAACATGTTAATTCAACAGTGCGCTCCCACTCAAATCAATATCTCTCAAAATTGATTATGAGTGACACAAGACCCGCATATCCATTCAACGCCATTGAACGAGATGAACATTGATGGCGCGAAATTCAATCGATAGGCAAACTTGCCGATCACATCTCTATGCGACTCTTGTTCATCTTTTGATGGGTGTGTTCCGAGCTCAGGTAGATCCTTCCAGAATGTCAAGACAACCAAGTGATCTTGCTGCGAGGTCTAAACTCACCCGCCTCACACTTCCCTAATCGTTCGTACCCAGGGAGATCCTGCGATACCCCGAAAAGTTAGGTGTTGTGACGGTGCTACACTTGGGAGAACACTAACTACTTGATATTTTTGTGAGAGATCACCCTAATAAAAGCGACTACCGCACAATCAAGAAGGGTGCATCATAAGGGATAAACATCTCAAGCAATTCATAATTAGCATGATATGGTATAGCCCTTTCTAACGAAGAAGTCTTGTATTTCTTCGTCTTTCGGCGTTCGCGTCGGTGTTTACCTTCGCGAAGATTGCCACCACCTTGTCGATGCACCAGATAATATTTCTATCTCTATAGCTAATAAAATAAGTGCATTACTTAAGGTTGACACGCAGGTCAATAAAGTGCAATCATATGGTTCCAGTCGTCATGCCGAATCATGACACACAGGTCATGTTTAATCAATTTACATCATATAGTCATCTCATACATAATCAAATTATTATGAGCACTGCTATACCACATCATATGCACATGCAAACCCTCCTACAAAACCAAGTTGGACGTCTCTAATTGGTTCATGCAAAAACTTGTTTTTCGTGGCTTCTAAGGTTTTGAAACAAACCAAAGCTACCAACGTCCATCATCAAGCATGATTAATCATGACGCTAGATTAACATTGCGGGGTGTATGAAACACGAGATAATAAAATCTCGAGCCCCATACTGAACTTCGTCATACGCATGACCCCCATGCAGATCATATCTGCATTGCCCTTTCGTCTGCTAAATTTCATCTTTCTTTTTAACTACGGTGGAATTCAATGAACTGTTAGCACTTCGTTGATCAATCAAGATCGCGGATTGCCAGAACATTGAAACTCCACCATACTGTTATCAAGATCAGAAATATGCAAATTCCAGGGAAGCAACAAGAACATCGGGTAACAGATGAAATCTGTTACCCGCACAAATAATTTTCAGTAATAGATCTCATCTACTACCTAATTATATTGTGCAACACCCATACATCTCTATGTATTCTAGATCGCAACCTGCATCTACGCATAGCACGGCTCATGATGCCACTGCAGGGTAACGCAGCATAACAAAAAAATTCCGACCTACGCACTAGCCCAGGACCACTATGGAGACTGCATACATGGTTTGATCTTTTTCATTACCGACTCGTAGCGCAGCAGAAGGAGAGTCGATGATGAACGATGGTGCAGATCCCCGCGGCTAGGATTTACAACCTCCCAACCGCAAGGATGTATACCCTCATCCGCCCCATGGGCAGCCCTCCGGGAGGCGGTCGGACAGTCCCTCGGACGGTGTCGCATACAGCCATTCAGGAGGACCCTCAAAACTCGGACGATCACTCGAACAGCCCTTCGGGAGGATTCACAGAACTCGGACCGTCACTTGGACAGCCCTTCGGGAGGCACTCTCAAAACAGCCCCTTGGGCAAAAGGATCGAAACTACGACCTCTCTACGGGGTTGCACACATATGGTGTCATCTATCCGGCAGGGCTTCGCCGTCCAGAACTAGTTCCCACCGGAACCCAGACAACCTTTCGGCTCTACGAAACTATTTCGCTGGAAAGGAGAGAGAAGCTAGATCATGCATGGAACTTGTATGTGAGAATGGATGATGGTTTGGGCAGCCCCTCACCTCCTATTTATAGGAAAACCAAGGGGTAGTGTGCCTCCACAAATACCAAAGTGCCCATGCTTTATGTCATACATAAGGGCAAAATGGGGAGGCAAGTGGAGCACCAAATGGTGGAAGGAAGTCTCATGGGGGGGGGGCAATTGGCACCAACGAAATTGACATCCCTGTTGGGTGGCTCCACCACCTTCCTATCCATCCATGTCATCCCAAAATATCTTGGGACAAAGCCCAAAATAATGGCTTTCCATAAAATATCCCAAAAAGCACTTTCACTATTCACGACGACATTTTTTAGTGTCCGTTCAAACTGAAAATATTTATGTGGGCTTAGAACATTTCCAGTACCCACCATAATAATTTTCAACACGTTCTGGAACAATTCCAGTTTAGTGATTTTCATCTGCAAAAAGCATCTGAACCGGTTCCGGCAGCTCTGGAACATTTCCGGTTTTTATTTCTAAAAATTCCAAAAAGTTTCCAGAATGATTCTGGCACCCTCCAAGAATTATCAGCCATGTGCCGAAACCATTTTGACTTAATGGCATACCTCAAAACAACTTTTTCGGTTTCACCGAAACTCATCCGGTGACCTCTCTTATCGAAACTTTTTCGCTGTCTCCGAAAACTTTTTCCAAAAACTTTCTCTCAGACTCCCTGTCTAGTATTCGGCAGATAGATGACCCTTAAGTGTGTGACCCTATAGGTTCGGTGAAGTATAGGCATGACCCGGAACCCCTTCCGATCATTGATCAACGTCGGAGCCGTGGACACCCATATTGACCCCTATACCCACACGAATGAATATTCGAGTGAACCTCCAGTTGACGTGTGTTATTCCTGTTGCTTCGCGATATGTTATGAATACCCGAGGTGAGACATGTTGGCATCCCTGTGGATCAACTCCTTGTCCACTATGCCATTTACCTCGTTACCGGTATTGTTCTCTTTTCTCGTTCCGTGTTCCAGCATCCCCGTGATCAAATCACCCTTTGTCTGGCCAGACGATGATGGATACCGTAACACCGAGAGGGCCCAGAGATATCTCTCCATAGATGGAGGAGCAAATCCCAATCTTGAGCTATCAAGTTACTTAACATACCTTTCCATGAACCTGTAAGCCGCCGTAATAGCCACCCATTTACGGATGACGTTTAACAAACCCCAAAGTTCATGAAGCAAGCATGAAGAAACTCGATACTCTCATGGTCGAAGGAATTATGCAAACATAAACTTCCTGTGTTATTAAGCATTAACTTGTGACGAATGTATCTCATATCATAACATCAATTCGGGTCGATTCAAGACAAATGTTCCTCTAACATTGTGCCCTCAAAGTTGCTGGCATAGACATGCCCATGATCAGGAAAATAGAACCATCATGCAACACTTGAGCTAGTCTTAGAGGCCAGACTAGGAATACATTTTATCGTTTATTATTCCACACGTGCATATGAGTCTTCCTCCGAGCCTCGTTTTATTTGCAGACTCGAGAACCATAGCAGTTATAGCATGGAACATAAACCTAATTATGAACAGTGAGATAATCAATAACATTTATTATTGCCTCTAGGGCATATCTCCTACAGCAACAGGAAGGTTTTGTCAATCCTAAATGTGCTAACAAAGTGTGCAAGCTCCAGCGATCCATCTATGGGCTGGTGCAAGCATATCGGAGTTGGAATATATACTTTGATAAAGTGATCAAAGCATATGGTTTTGTACAGACTTGCAGTGAAGTCTGTATTTACAAGAAAGTGAGTGGGAGCACTACAGCATTTCTGATAAGTATATGTGAATGACATATTGTTGATCAGAAATAATGTAGAATTTTCTGGAAAGCATAAAGGAGTGTTTGAAAAGAGTTTTTCAAAGAAAGACCTCGATGAAGCTACTTACACATTGAGCATCAAGATCTATAGAGATAGATCAAGACGCTTGATAAGATTTTTCAATGAGTACATACCGTGACAAAGATTTTGAAGTAATTCAAAATGGAATGGTCAAAGAAGGAGTTCTTGCCTGTGCTGCAAGGTGTGAAGTTGAGTAAAGACTCAAAACCCGACCACAGCAGAAAATAGAAAGAGAATGAAAAGTCATTCCCTATGCCTCAGTCATAGGTTCTATAAAGTATGGTATGTTGTGTACCAGTCCTATTGTATACCTTAGCATGATTCTGGCAAGGGAGTACAATAGTGATCTAGGAGTAGATCACTGGACAGCAGTTAAAATTATCCTTAGAGGACTAAGTAAATATTTCTCGGTTATGGAGGTGATGAAAGAGTTCGTCGTAAAGAGTTACGTTGATGCAAGCTTTTACATCAATCTATATGACTCTAAGTCTTGATCTGGATACATACTGAAAGTGGGAGCAATTAGCTAGAGTAGCTCCATGCAGAGTATTGTAGACATAGAAATTTGCGAAATACATACGGATCTTAATGTTGCAGACCCGTAGACTAAACTTCTCTCACAAGCAAAACATGATCAGTCTTTGGGTATTAATCACATAGCGATGTGTACTAGATTATTGACTCTAGTAAACCCTTTGGGTATTAGTCACATGAAGATGTGAACTAATCACATGAAGATGTGAACTAATCACATGAAGATGTGAACTATTGGTGTGAAATCACATGACAATGTGAACTAGATTATCGACTCTAGTGCAAGTGGGAGACTGAAGGAAATGTGCCCCAGAGGCAATAATAAAGTTTTTATTTATATTTCCTTATATCATGATAAATGTTTATTATTCATGCTAGAATTGTATTAACTGGAAATTTAGTACATGTGTGAATACATAGACAAACAGAGTGTCACTAGTTTGCCTCTACTTGACTAGCTCGTTGAATCAATGATGGTTATGTTTCCTAACCATAGACATGAGTTTTCATTTGATTAACGGGATCACATCATTAGAAAATGATGTGATTGACTTGACCCATCTGTTAGCTTAGCACTATGATCCTTTAGTTCGTTGCTATTGTTTTCTCCATAACTTATACATGTTCCTATGACTATGAGATCATGCAACTCTGGAATACCGGAGGAACACTTTGTGAGCTACCAAACGTCACAACATAGCTGGGTGATTATAAAGGTGCTCTACAAGTGTTTCTGATGGTGTTTGTTGAGTTGGCATAGATCGAGATTATGATTTGTCACTCCGATTGTCGGAGAGGTATCTCTGGGCCCTCTCGGTAATGCACATCAATATAAGCCTTGCAAGCAATGTGACTAATGAGTTAGTTGCGGGATGATGCCTTACGGAACGATTAAAGAGACTTTCCGGTAACGAGATTGAACTAGGTCTTGATAACCCACAAGTATAGGGGATCGCAACAGTTTTCGAGGGTAGAGTATTCAACCCAAATTTATTGATTCGACACAAGGGGAGCCAAAGAATATTCTCAAGTATTAGCAGCTGAGTTGTCAATTCAACCACACCTGGAAACTTAATATCTGCAGAAAAGTATTTAGTAGCAAAGTAATATGATAGTGGTGATAACTGTAACAAAAGGTAACAGTAGTAAAAGCGATGTTTTTGGTATTTTGTAGTGATGATAGCAATAGCAACAGAAAAGTAAGTAAGCGAAGAACAATATATGGAAAGCTCGTAGGCAATGGATCGGTGATAGAGAATTATGCTGGATTCGGTTCATCATGTAACAGTCATAACCTAGGGTGACACAGAACTAGCTCCAGTTCATTGATATAATGTAGGCATGTATTCCGAATATAGTCATATGTGCTTATGGAAAAGAACTTGCATGACATCTTTTGTCCTACCCTCCCGTGGTAGCGGGGTCCTTACGAAAACTAAGGGATATTAAGGCCTCCTTTTAATAGAGAACCGGAACAAAGCATTAACACATAGTGAATACATGAACTCCTCAAACTACGGTCATCACCGGTAAGTATCCCGATTATTGTCACTTCGGGGTTAATGGATCATAACACATAATAGGTGACTATAGACTTGCAAGATAAGATCAAGAACACTCATATATTGATGAAAACATAATAGGTTCATATTTGAAATCATGGCACTCAGGCCCTAGTGACAAGCATTAAGCATAGCAAAGTCATAGCAACATCAATCTCAGAACATAATGGATACTAGGGATCAAACCCTAACAAAACTAACTCAATTACATGATAGATCCCATCCAACCCATCACCGTCCAGCAAGCCTACGATGGAATTACTCATGCACGGCGGTGAGCATAATGAAATTGGTGATGGAGGATGGTTGATGATGACGATGGCGACGGATTCCCCTCTCCGGAGCCCCGAACGGACTCCAGATCAGCCCTCCCGAGAGGTTTTAGGGCTTGGCGGCGGCTCCATATCATAAAACGTGATGAATTATTCTCTCTGGTTTTTTCTCCCTGAAATGCAATATATGGAGTTGGAGTCGGAGAGGCGTGAGGGGGCCCACGAGGTAGGGGGCGTGCCCTAGGGGGGCAGGCGCGCCCCCACCCTCGTGGATAGGTGCTGGCCCCCCTGGCCTTCATCTTTTGCAGGTATTTTTCATATTTTCTGAAAAGTTGCTCCGTGAAGTTTTAGGTCATTCCGAGAACGTTTGTTTCTGCACACAAATAACACCATGGTAATTCTGCTGAAAATAGCGTCAGTCCGGGTTAGTTCCATTCAAATCATGCAAGTTAGAGTCCAAAACAAGGGCAAAAGTGTTTGGAAAAGTAGATACGACGGAGACGTATCAACTCCCCCAAGCTTAAACCTTTGCTTGTCCTCAAGCAATTCAGTTGACAAACTGAAAGTGATAAAGAAAAAATTTTACAAACTCTATTTGCTCTTGTTGTTGTAAGTATGTAAAGCCAGCATTCAAGTTTTCAGCAAAGATTATAACTAACCACATTCACAATAACACTTAGGTCTCAAGTTTACTCATATAAATAGCATAATCAACTAGCGAGCAATAATAATAAATCTCGGATGACAACACTTTCTCAAAACAATCATAATATGATATAACAAGATGGTATCTCGATAGCCCTTTCTGAGACCGCAAAACATAAATGTAGAGCACCTTTAAAGACCAAGGACTGACTAGACATTGTAATTCTTGGTAAAAGAGATCCAGTCAAGTCATACTCAATGTAAACTAACAATAATGAATGCAAATGACAGGGTGCTCTCCAACTGGTGCTTTTTAATAAGAGGATGATGACTCAACATAAAAGTAAATAGATAGGCCCTTCGCAGAGGGAAGCAGGGATTTGTAGAGGTGCCAGAGCTCGGTTTTGAAACAGAGGTGAATAATATTTTGAGCGGTATACTTTCATTGTCAACATAACAACCAAGAGATGGTGATATCTTCCATGCTACACACATTATAGGTGGTTCCAAACAGAATGGTAAAGTTTATACTCCCCCTTCCACCAACAAGCATCAATCCATGGCTTGCTCGAAACAACGAGTGCCTCCAACTAACAAGAGTCCCAGGGGAGTTTTGTTTGCAATTATTTTGATTTAGTTTGCATAAAGCATGGGATTGGGCATCCCGGTGACCGGCCATTTATCTCATGAGTGAGGAGCGGAGTCCACTCCTCTTGAGAATAACCCGCCTAACATGGAGGATACAGACAACCCTAGTTGATACATGAGCTATTCGAGCATACAAAACAGGATATTTATTTGAAGGTTTAGAGTTTGGCACATACAAATTTACTTGGAACGGCAGGTAGATACCGTATATAGGTAGGTATGGTGGACTCATATGGAATAACTTTAGGGTTTATGGAGTTTGGATACACAAGCAGTATTCCCGCTTAGTACAGGTGAAGGCTAGCAAAAGACTGGGAAGCGACCAGCTAAAGAGCGACAACAGTCATGAACATGCATTAAAATTAATCAACACCGAATGCAAGCATGAGTAGGATATAATCCACCATGAACATAAATATCGTGAAGGCTATGTTGATTTTGTTTCAACTACATGCGTGAACATGTGCCAAGTCAAGTCACTTAAATCATTCAGAGGAGGATACCACCCTATCATACCACATCACAACCATTTTAATAGCATGTTGGCACGCAAGGTAAACCATTATAAGCTCCTAGCTAATCAAGCATGGCACAAGAAACTATGATCTCTAGTTGTCATTGCAAACATGTTTATTCATAATAGGATGAATCAGGAACGATGAACTAATCATATTTACAAAAACAAAAGAGGTCGAGTTCATACCAGCTTTTCTCATCTCAGTCAGTCCATCATATATCGTCATAATTGCCTTTCACTTGCACGACCGAGCAGTGTGAATAATAATAATAGTGCACGTGCATTGGACTAAGCTGGAATCTGCAAGCATTCAATAAATAGGAGAAGACAAGGCAATATGGGCTCTTTTGTCAGATCAACAATAATGCATATAAGAGCCACTTCAACAATTTAATTATGGTCTTCTCCTATCGACCCCCAAAGAAAAGAAAAGGAATAAAACTATTTACACGGGAAAGCTCCCAACAAGCAAAAGAAGAACAGGAAATATTTTTGGGTTTTCCTTTTAATTACTACTACAAGCATGGAAATTAAACTGATTAAAAACTACAACTAATTTTTTGGTTTTTCTTAAGGTTAATCAAACATACAAGAAGAAAGCATAAAAAGGAAAATAAACTAGCATGGATGATATAATGAAAAAGTATGAGCACCGACATCTAGCAATGAGTGTGTGAACATAAATGTAATGTCGGTGAGAAATACATACTCCCCCAAGCTTAGGATTTTGGCCTAAGTTGGTCTATGGCCACGGGTGGCCTGGCGGATATTCATAATAGTAGTTGGGGTCGTACTGAGAAGAAGAAGAAGACTCCGATTGCCACTGGCTGACAATCATCTCTGGTTCCCACTGCTAATTAGACTGTCGTGAAGGATCAACTTGTGGTTCCGGCTCTGGCTCCATGGTTGGTGCAGGGTTCCGGTAGGCGTGAATAGCCTTCAACGGAACAAGGTACTGGCCTGCAGATAAATCAAACAAAGAAGGAGCAGGCAGGGTAGGATGATGTTTATTAAAGAACAATTGGTATTTAAGCTCTCCTTCCCTATTCTTAACAATAAAATCATGTGCCACCATACTTTTATAATCTAGATAAACACGAGGCGGCACTTTTTCTTCCTTCTCATTATGCCTAATAAGTATGTTAAAATGTGCAGCTAGGCGTGAAGCATAGATGCCTCCAAAGACGGGGCCCTTGGTACGGTTCAGACTTAACCGTTTGGCAATAATGCTGCCCATACTAATAGAGTTGTCGCCGTATAAACCATGGAGAAAAATAATAATATCAGGGATACTAAGGTTTCCATAGTTTCCGTGACCAATTAAACAACGACTAGCAAATAATGCAAAATAACGTAAAACAGGAAAATGTATGCTAGTGATTCGTGCATCGGAAACCTTCCTTGTTTCCCCTATGGTGATAGTATCAATAAACCCATCCACATCATCGCGATGTGGTTCTTCTGTCTTGCCCTCAAAAGGGACTAAACAAACCCGACAAAAATCATAGAGTTACATCTCCTTATGCTCATCATATAAATAAAAATCCACCGTAGGTGGTGAGCTCCTAGAATGGAAATGAAAGTTTTGCACAAAGATATTTGTGAGTAAGAGATACTGATCGCATTGGTCGTGGAGGAAAGCGGTGAGGCCTGCATTCTTAGCCAATTCATGAAAATCTTCATAAATCCCAGCTGCTCTCAAGAAATCATTGGAAGGCCATTCACACGCCCAAACCTCCGCGGTGCGAGGCAAATTATACTTAGGCTT
This sequence comes from Triticum aestivum, assembly GCF_018294505.1. Lineage (NCBI taxonomy): Eukaryota > Viridiplantae > Streptophyta > Magnoliopsida > Poales > Poaceae > Triticum > Triticum aestivum. Next base: position 69,766,968 of record NC_057809.1, on the reverse strand, counting down.
TGGTGCCTTTTCCTTCGAGCTTTGGCTCGATGAGCCCCTCAAAAGTCTCCTCGTCATTTTCTGAAAAATTCCGAAATTTTTAGTAACTTCGAAATAAAAGTAAACCAAACTCAATAATATTGATAGCAATTACTCCTACAAGTGCCTAGAGCCTATATCATGCATCAAAACTACTTTTGACCAAATAAATTTGACATGCAAGCTCAAGAATAGGGTCACCTAAGCAGCAAAAATTTGCAGTGAATAAAGCACTAGAACAAAAACTAATTGGACCAATGGAGGAGTCACATACCAAGGAACAATCTCCACAAGCAGTTTTGTGAAAGGTGCTTTGAGCAAGGAGATCAAAAATGGCAGCAAGATGAGCTAGAACTCGTGCTTGAGCTGGATATTCGTGTTTGTGGGAGGAAGAAGAAGTGTGTGGGTGTAGGACTAAGTGGAGGAGGGCCACCGTGGGTCAGGGCCCACAAGGCAGGGGTGCGCGCCCAGGGGGGTAGGGCACGCCCTCCACCCTCGTGGGCAGGTGGTTGACCCCCGTGTTGTGTTCTTAGTGCCAAATATTCTCAAATATTCTGGAAAAAATCATATTTAAATTTCAGGGCATTTGGAGAACTTTTATTTTCGGGGTATTTTTATATTGCACGGATAATCAGATAACAGACAGAAAAATATTTAGTTTTATTTTATTTAATATAAATAATAGAAAGTAAAAGTGGAGTACAGAAGGTTGTGCCTTCTAGTTCCATCCATCCCATGATCATCAAAAGGAATCCACTAACAAGGTTGATCAAGTCTTGTTAACGTACTCATTCCTAATAACATGGAACCGGAGAAATTTCGAATAACACTATGTTACCTCAACGGAGATATGCACATCCCCAATAATAAGAATATCATATTTCTTCTTGACAGTAGGAAGAGGAAATTCAAAACCTCCAAATATAATCGATGGAATTTTTCCAATAGAGTTGATACTATGAACTTGAGGTTGTTTCCTCGGAAAGTGTACCCTATGCTCATTACCATTAACATGAAAAGTGACATTGCCTTTAGTGCAATCAATAACAGCCCCTGCAGTATTCAAAAAGGGTCTTCCAAGAATAATAGACATACTATCGTCCTCGGGAATATCAAGAATAACAAAGTCTGTTAAAATAGTAATGTTTGCAACTACAACAGGCACATCCTCACAAATACCGACAGGTATAGCAGTTGATTTATCAGCCATTTGCAAAGATATTTCAGTAGGTGTCAACTTATTCAAATCAAGTCTACGATATAAAGAGAGAGGCATAACACTAACACCGGCTCCAAGATCACATAAAGCAGTTTTAACATAGTTTCTTTTAATAGAGCATGGTATAGTGGGTACTCCTGGATCTTCAAGTTTCTTTGGTATTCCACCCTTAAAAGTATAATTAGCAAGCATGGTGTAAATTTCAGCTTTCGGTATCTTTCTTTTATTTGTAATAATATCTTTCATGTACTTAGCATAAGGATTGGTTTTGAGCATATCAGTTAATCGCATACGCAAAAAGATAGGTCTAATCATTTCAGCAAAGCGCTCAAAATCCTCATCATCCTTTTCTTGGATGGTTTGGGAGGAAAAGGCATGGGTTTCTGAACCCAAGGCTCTCTTTCTTTACCATGTTTCCTAGCAACAAAGTCTTTCTTATCATAACATTGATTCTTTGATTGTGGGTTATCAAGATCAATGGCAGGTTCAATTTCTATATCATTATCATTACTAGGTTGAGCATCATCATGAACATTATCATTAACATTATCACTAGTTTCAGGTTCATTACCAGCTTGAGTTTCAGCATCAAAAATAGAAATATCATTTGGATTCTCAGGTGGTTCAATAACAGGTTCACTAGAAGCATGCAAAGTCCTATCATTTCTCTTTTTCTCCCTTTTAGAAGGACTAGGTGCATCTATATTATTTCTCTGAGGATCTTGCTCAATTCTCTTAGGGTGGCCTTCAGGATACAAAGGTTCCTGAGTCATTTTACAAGTTCTAGTAGCCACTCTAACAACATTATCATTATCTTTACTATTCAATTCACTGAGCAAATCATTTTGAGCCTTAAGTACTTGTTCTACTTGAGTGGTAACCATAGAAGCATGTTTACTAATAAGTTTAAGTTCACCTTTAACATTAGCCATATAATCACCCAAGTGTTCAAGCATATTTGAATTGTATTTCAATTGTCTACCAAAATAGGCATTAAAGTCTTCTTGCTTAGCCATAAATTTATCAAACTCATCTAAGCATGGGCTAGCAAACTTAGTAAATGGGATTACAGCTTTATCATATCTATAGAGAGAATTTACCTTTACTACCTGTATCGGGTTATCAAGACCATGAGTTTCTTCAATAGGTAAAGGATTAAGATCATATGTTTCTTCAATAGGCGGTATATTAAGACCATGTATTTCTTCAATAGGAGGTAAATTCTTAACATCTTCAGCTTTAATACCTTTTTCTTTCATGGATTTCTTTGCCTCTTGCATATCTTCAGGACTGGGAAATAGAATACCCCTCTTCTTCATAGTTGGTTTAGGAATAGGCTCAGGAATTGGCTCCGGAGGTGTACAATTATTTTCATTTGTCAACATATTATTCAATAGAATTTCAGCTTCATCCGGTGTTCTTTCCCTGAAAACAGAACCAGCATAACTATCCAGGTAATCTCTGGAGGCATCGGTTAGTCCATTATAAAAGATATCAAGTATTTCATTTTTCTTAAGAGGATGATCAGGCAAAGCATTAAGTAATTGGAGAAGCCTCCCCCAAGCTTGTGGGAGACTCTCTTCTTCAATTTGCACAAAATTATATATATCCCTTAAAGCAGCTTGTTTCTTATGAGCAGGGAAATATTTAGGAGAGAAGTAATAAATCATATCCTGGGGACTACGCACACAACCAGGATCAAGAGAATTAAACCATGTCTTAGCATCACCCTTTAATGAGAACGGAGATATTTTAAGGATATAAAAGTAGTGAGTTCTCTCATCTTTAGTGAACAGGGTGGCTATATCATTCAGTTTAGTAAGATGTGTGAGGGGGTCCTGGATTAGGGGGTATCCGGACAGCCGAACTATATCCTTTGGCCGGACTGTTGGACTATGAAGATACAAGATTGAAGACTTCGTCCCATGTCCGGATGGGACTCTCCTTGGCGTGGAAGGCAAGCTTGGAAGTACGGATATGTAGATCTCCTTCCTTCTAACCGACTCTGTGTAACCCTAGCCCCCTCCAGTGTCTATATAAACCGAAGGGTTTAGTCCGTAGGACCAACAACAACAATCATACCATAGGCTAGCTTCTAGGGTTTAGCCTCTTCGATCTTGTGGTAGATAAACTCTTGTAATACTCATATCATCAAGATCAATCAAGCAGGAGTAGGGTTTTACCTCCATCGAGAGGGCCCGAACCTGGGTAAAAACATTGTGTCCCCCGTGTCCTGTTACCATCCGCCTAGACGCACAGTTCGGGACCCCCTACCTGAGATCCGCCGGTTTTGACACCGACATTGTGCTTTCATTGAGAGTTCCTCTGTGTCGTCATTGTTAGGCTGGATGGCTCTTCAATCATCGATAGCGATGCAGTCCGAGGTGAGACTTTTCTCCTCGGACAGATCTTTGTATCCGGAGGCTCCGCACTATAGGCCAACTCGCTTGGCCATCTGGGGCAGATCGAGAGTTATGCCCCTGGCCACCAGGTCAGGTTTGGAAGCTTAAACTACATGGCCGACATCCGCGGACACTTGATCTTCGACGGATTCGAGCCCCTGCCGAGTGCGCCGCACGGTCACGATGAGCATGATTTAGCTCTACCATCAGACAGTGTTCAGGAGACGGCACCGGCAACCGCTCCGAGCCTCAATTCAGAGCCAATTGCGCCATCCATGGACGGGTGGATAGACCCCGCCACGGAGGCCGCATTCTTAGCGACGATCGAGCCGAGTATCGACCTTACCCTTCACAGGAGTTGATACGTCTCCAATGTATCTATAATTTTTGATTGCTCCATGCTATATTATTTACCGTTTTTAATGTTTATGGGCTTTATTATACACTTTTATATCATTTTTGGGACTAACCTATTAACCCAGAGCCCAGTGCCAGTTTCTGTTTTTACCTTGTTTTAGGGTTTCGAAGAAAAGGAAAATCAAACGGAGTCCAATTGACCTGAAACTTCATGGAACTCATTTTTGGAAGGAAAGAAGCCCAGAAGACTTGGAGTGCACGCCAGGGGACTTACGAGGAGGCCACGAGGCAGGGGTGCGCCCACCCCCCTAGGCGCGCCCTCCACCCTCGTGAGCCCCTCGTGGCCCCCTTGACATACTTCTTCCACCTATATATCTCCATATACCCTAAAAACATCCGTGAGCATAATAGATTGGGAGTTCCGCCGCCAGAAGCCTCCGTAGCCACCAAAAGCAAATCTAGACCGGTGCTGAGGGTATGTACCAGTAGCTATGTGTTTGAGCTCACCATGACGAGGAGGGAGTAGTTCTCCCTCGGGGCTGAGGGTATGTACCAGTAGCTATGTGTTTGAGATCTCTCTCTCTCTCTCTCTCGTGTTCTTGATTTGGCACGATCTTGATGTATCGCGGGCTTTGCTATTATAGTTGGATCTTATGTTTCTCCTCCCCCTCTTCTCTCTTGTAATGAATTGAGTTTCCCCTTTGAAGTAATCTTATCGGATTGAGTCTTTAAAGATTTGAGAACACTTGATGTATGTCTTGCCGTGGATATCTGTGGTGACAATGGGATATCACGTGATTCACTTGATGTATGTTTTGGTGATCAACTTGCGGGTTCCTCCCATGAACCTATGCATAGGGGTTGGCACACGTTTTCGTCGTGATTCTCCGGTAGAACTTTGGGGCACTCTTCGAGGTCCTTTGTGTTGGTTGAATAGATGAATCTGAGATTGTGTGACACATATCGTATAATCATACCCACGGATACTTGAGGTGACATTGGAGTATCTAGGTGACATTAGGGTTTTGATTGATTTGTGTCTTAAGGTGTTATTCTAGTACAAACTCTAGGGCTGTTTGTGACACTTATAGGAATAGCCCAACGGATTGATTGGAAAGAATAACTTTGAGGTGGTTTCGTACCCTACCATAATCTCTTCGTTCGTTCTCCGCTATTAGTGACTTTGGAGTGACTCTTTGTTGCATGTTAAGGGATAGTTATGTGATCCAATTATGATATTATTATTGAGAGGACTTGCACTAGCGAAAGTATGAACCCTAGGCCTTGTTTCCTAGCATTGCAATACCATTTACGCTCACTTTTATCATTTGCTACCTTGCTGTTTTTATATTTTCAGATTACAAATACCTTTATCTACTATCCATATTGCACTTGTATCACCATCTCTTCGTCGAACTAGTGCACCTATACAATTTACCATTGTATTGGGTGTGTTGGGGACACAAGAGACTCTTTGTTATTTGGTTGCAGGGTTGCTTGAGAGAGACCATCTTCATCCTCCGCCTCCTACAGATTGATAAACCTTAGGTCATCCACTTGAGGGAAATTTGCTATTGTCCTAAAAACCTCTGCACTTGGAAGCCCAACAAAGTCTACAAGAAGAAGGTTGTGTAGTAGACATCAAGCTCTTTTCTGGCGCCGTTGCCGGGGAGGTTAGTGAAGGAAATATGCCCTAGAGGCAATAATAAAGTTGTTATTTATTTCCTTATATCATGATAAATGTTTATTATTCATGCTAGAATTGTATTAACCGGAAACATAATACATGTGTGAATACATAGACAAACTTAGTGTCACTATTATGCCTCTACTTGACTAGCTCGTTAATCAAAGATGGTTATGTTTCCTAACCATGAACAAGGTGTTGTTATTTGATTAACGAGGTCACATCATTAGTTGAATGATCTGATTGACATGACCCATTTCATTAGCTTAGCACCCGATCGTTTAGTATGTCGCTATGATTTCTTCATGACTTATACATGTTCCTATGACTATGAGATTATGCAACTCCCGTTTACCGGAGGAACACTTTGTGTTCTACCAAACGTCACAACGTAACTGGGTGATTATAAAGGAGCTCTACAGGTGTCTCCAAAGGTAGATGTTGGGTTGGCGTATTTCGAGATTAGGATTTGTCACTCCGATTGTCGGAGAGGTATCTCTGGGCCCTCTCGGTAATGCACATCACATAAGCCTTGCAAGCATTGCAACTAATGAGTTAGTTGCGAGATGATGTATTACGGAACGAGTAAAGAGACTTGCCGGTAACGAGATTGAACTAGGTATTGGATACCGACGATCGAATCTCGGGCAAGTAGCATACCAATGACAAAGGGAACAACATATGTTGTTATGCGGTCTGACCGATAAAGATCTTCGTAGAATATGTAGGAGCCAATATGGGCATCCAGGTCCCGCTATTGGTTATTGACCGGAGACGTGTCTCGGTCATGTCTACATTGTTCTCGAACCGTAGGGTCCGCACGCTTAACGTTACGATGACAGTTATTATGAGTTTATGCATTTTGATGTACCGAAGTTAGTTCGGAGTCCCGGATGTGATCACAGACATGACGAGGAGTCTCGAAATGGTCGAGACATAAAGATTGATATATTGGAAGCCTATGTTTGGATATCGGAAGTGTTCCGGGTGAAATCGAGATTTTACCGGAGTACCGGGAGGTTACCGGAACCCCCCGGGAGCTATATGGGCCTTAGTGGGCTTTAGTGGAAAGGACAAAGGGGCAGCCTAAGGTGGGCCGCGCGCTTCCCCCCTCCCCTAGTCCTATTAGGACAAGGAGAGGTGGCCGGCCACCCTCTCTCTCTTTCCCCCTCAGGGAATCCTATTCCAACTAGGATTGGGAGGGGGAGTCCTACTCCCGGTAGGAGTAGGACTCCTCCTGCGCCCTCCTCCTGGCCGGCCGCCCCCTCCCCCTTGGATCCTTTATATACGGGGGCAGGGGGGCACCTCTAGACACACAAGTTGATCCTTGAGATTGTTCCTTAGCCGTGTGCGGTGCCCCCTGCCACCATATTACACCTCGATCATATTGTAGCAGTGCTTAGGCGAAGCCCTGCGACAGTAGAACATCAAGATCGTCACCACGCTGTCGTGCTGACGGAACTCCTCCCTGATGCTTTGCTGTATCGGAGCCCGGGGATCGTCATCGAGCTGTACGTGTGCTAAGAACTCGGAGGTGCCGGAGTAACGGTGCTTGGATCGGTCGGATCGGGAAGACGTACGACTACTTCCTCTATGTTGCGTCAACGCTTCCGCAGTCGGTCTGCGTAGGTACGTAGACAACACTCTCCCCTCTCGTTGCTATGCATCACCATGATCTTGCGTGTGCGTAGGAATTTTTTTGAAATTACTGCGTTCCCCAACAGTGGCATCCGAGCCTAGGTTTTATGGTTTGATGTTATATGCACGAGTAGAACACAAGTGAGTTGTGGGCGATATAAGTCATACTGCCTACCAGCATGTCATACTTTGGTTCGGCGGTATTGTTGGACGAGATGACCCGGACCGACATTACGCGTACGCTTACGCGAGACCGGTTCTCCCGACGTGCTTTGCACATAGGTGGCTTGCGGGCGACAGTCTCTCCAACTTTAGTTGAACCAAGTGTGGCTACGCCCGGTCCTTGCGAAGGTTAAAACGGAGTCTATTTGACAAACTATCGTTGTGGTTTTGATGCGTAGGTGAGATTGGTTCTTGCTTAAGCCCGTAGCAGCCACGTAAAACTTGCAACAACAAAGTAGAGGACGTCTAACTTGTTTTTGCAGGGCATGTTGTGATGTGATATGGTCAAGGCATGATGCTGAATTTTATTGTATGAGATGATCATGTTTTGTAACCGAGTTATCGGCAACTGGCAGGAGCCATATGGTTGTCGCTTTATTGTATGCAATGCAATCGCGATGTAATGCTTTACTTTATCACTAAGCGGTAGCGATAGTCGTGGAAGCATAAGATTGGCGAGACGACAACGATGCTACGATGGAGATCAAGGTGTCGCGCCGGTGACGATGGTGATCATGACGGTGCTTCGGAGATGGAGATCACAAGCACAAGATGATGATGGCCATATCATATCACTTATATTGATTGCATGTGATGTTTATCTTTTTATGCATCTTATCTTGCTTTGATTGACGGTAGCATTATAAGATGATCTCTCACTAAATTATCAAGAAGTGTTCTCCCTGAGTATGCACCGTTGCCAAAGTTCGTCGTGCCCAGACACCACGTGATGATCGGGTGTGATAAGCTCTACGTCCATCTACAACGGGTGCAAGCCAGTTTTGCACACGCAGAATACTCAGGTTAAACTTGACGAGCCTAGCATATGCAGATATGGCCTCGGAACACAGAGACCGAAAGGTCGAGCGTGAATCATATAGTAGATATGATCAACATAACGATGTTCACCATTGAAAACTACTCCATCTCACGTGATGATCGGTTATGGTTTAGTTGATTTGGATCACGTGATCACTTAGAGGATTAGAGGGATGTCTATCTAAGTGGGAGTTCTTAAGTAATTTGATTAATTGAACTTAAACTTATCATGAACTTAGTACCTGATAGTATCTTGCTTGTTTATGTTGATTGTAGATAGATGGCTCGTGCTGTTGTTCCGTTGAATTTTAATGCGTTCCTTGAGAAAGCAAAGTTGAAAGATGATGGTAGCAATTACACGGACTGGGTCCGTAACTTGAGGATTATCCTCATTGCTGCTCAGAAGAATTACGTCCTGGAAGCACCGCTGGGTGCCAGGCCTGCTGCTGGAGCAACACCAGATGTTATGAACGTCTGGCAGAGCAAAGCTGATGACTACTCGATAGTTCAGTGTGCCATGCTTTACGGCTTAGAATCGGGACTTCAACGACGTTTTGAACGTCATGGAGCATATGAGATGTTCCAGGAGTTGAAGTTAATATTTCAAGCAAATGCCCGGATTGAGAGATATGAAGTCTCCAATAAGTTCTATAGCTGCAAGATGGAGGAGAACAGTTCTGTCAGTGAGCATATACTCAAAATGTCTGGGTATAATAATCACTTGATTCAGATGGGAGTTAATCTTCCAGATGATTGCATCATTGACAGAATTCTCCAATCACTGCCACCAAGCTACAAGAGCTTCGTGATGAACTATAATATGCAAGGGATGAACAAGACTATTCCCGAGCTCTTCGCAATGCTGAAAGCTGCGGAGGTAGAAATCAAGAAGGAGCATCAAGTGTTGATGGTTAACAAGACCACTAGTTTCAAGAAAAAGGGCAAAGGGAAGAAGAAGGGGAACTTCAAGAAGAACAGCAAGGTAGTTGCTGCTTAGGAGAAGAAACCCAAGTCTGGACCTAAGCCTGAAACTGAGTGCTTCTACTGCAAGCAGACTGGTCACTGGAAGCGGAACTGCCCCAAGTATTTGGCAGATAAGAAGGATGGCAAGGTGAACAAAGGTATATGTGATATACATGTTATTGATGTGTACCTTACTAGAGCTCGCAGTAGCACCTGGGTATTTGATACTGGTTCTGTTGCTAATATTTGCAACTCGAAACAGGGACTACGGATTAAGCGAACACTGGCGAAGGACGAGGTGACGATGCGCGTGGGAAACGGTTCCAAAGTCGATGTGATCGCGGTCGGCACGCTACCTCTACATCTACCTTCGGGATTAATATTAGACCTAAATAATTGTTATTTGGTGCCAGCGTTGAGCATGAACATTATATCTGGATCTTGTTTAATGCGAGACGGTTATTCATTTAAATCAGAGAATAATGGTTGTTCTATTTATATGAGTAATATCTTTTATGGTCATGCACCCTTGAGAGTGGTCTATTCTTATTGAATCTCGATAGTAGTAATACACATATTCATAATGTTGAAGCCAAAAGATGCAGAGTTGATAATGATAGTGCAACTTATTTGTGGCACTGCCGTTTAGGTCATATCGGTATAAAGCGCATGAAGAAACTCCATACTGATGGACTTTTGGAACCACTTGATTATGAATCACTTGGTACTTGCGAACCGTGCCTCATGGGCAAGATGACTAAAACACCGTTCTCCGGTACTATGGAGAGAGCAACAGATTTGTTGGAAATCATACATACAGATGTATGTGGTCCGATGAATATTGAGGCTCGTGGCGGATATCGTTATTTTCTCACCTTCACAGATGACTTAAGCAGATATGGGTATATCTACTTAATGAAACATAAGTCTGAAACATTTGAAAAGTTCAAAGAATTTCAGAGTGAAGTTGAAAATCATCGTAACAAGAAAATAAAGTTTCTACGATCTGATCGTGGAGGAGAATATTTGAGTTACGAGTTTGGTGTACATTTGAAAAATTGTGGAATAGTTTCGCAACTCACGCCACCCGGAACACCACAGCGTAATGGTGTGTCCGAACGTCGTAATCGTACTTTACTAGATATGGTGCGATCTATGATGTCTCTTACTGATTTACCGCTATCGTTTTGGGGTTATGCTTTAGAGACGGCCGCATTCACGTTAAATAGGGCACCATCAAAATCCGTTGAGACGACGCCTTATGAACTGTGGTTTGGCAAGAAACCAAAGTTGTCGTTTCTTAAAGTTTGGGGCTGCGATGCTTATGTGAAAAAGCTTCAACCTGATAAGCTCGAACCCAAATCGGAGAAATGTGTCTTCATAGGATACCCAAAGGAGACTGTTGGGTACACCTTCTATCACAGATCCGAAGGCAAGACATTCGTTGCTAAGAATGGATCCTTTCTAGAGAAGGAGTTTCTCTCGAAAGAAGTGAGTGGGAGGAAAGTAGAACTTGACGAGGTAACTGTACCTGCTCCCTTATTGGAAAGTAGTACATCACAGAAAACTGTTTCTGCGACACCTATACCAATTAGTGAGGAAGCTAATGATGATGATCATGAAACTTCAGGACAAGATACTACTGAACCTCGTAGATCAACCAGAGTGAGATCCGCACCAGAGTGGTACGGTAATCCTGTTCTGGAAGTCATGCTACTAGATCATGATGAACCTACGAACTATGAAGAAGCGATGGTGAGCCCAGATTCCGCAAAATGGCTTGAAGCCATGAAATCTGAGATGGGATCCATGTATGAGAACAAAGTATGGACTTTGGTTGACTTGCCCGATGATCGGCAAGCAATTGAGAATAAATGGATCTTCAAGAAGAAGACTGACGCTGACGGTAATATTACTGTCTACAAAGCTCGACTTGTCGCAAAAGGTTTTCGACAAGTTCAAGGGATTGACTACGATGAGACCTTCTCACCCGTAGCGATGCTTAAGTCTGTCCGAATCATGTTAGCAATTGCCGCATTTTATGATTATGAAATTTGGCAGATGGATGTCAAAACTGCATTCCTGAATGGATTTCTGGAAGAAGAGTTGTATATGATGCAACCAGAAGGTTTTGTCGATCCAAAGGGAGCTAACAAAGTGTGCAAGCTCCAGCGATCCATTTATGGACTGGTGCAAGCCTCTCGGAGTTGGAATAAACGCTTTGATAGTGTGATCAAAGCATTTGGTTTTATACAGACTTTTGGAGAAGCCTGTATTTACAAGAAAGTGAGTGGGAGCTCTGTAGCATTTCTGATATTATATGTGGATGACATATTACTGATTGGAAATGATATAGAATTTCTGGATAGCATAAAGGGATACTTGAATAAGAGTTTTTCAATGAAAGACCTCGGTGAAGCTGCTTACATATTAGGCATTAAGATCTATAGAGATAGATCAAGACGCTTAATTGGACTTTCACAAAGCACATACCTTGACAAAGTTTTGAAGAAGTTCAAAATGGATCAAGCAAAGAAAGGGTTCTTGCCTGTGTTACAAGGTGTGAAGTTGAGTAAGACTCAATGCCCGACCACTGCAGAAGATAGAGAGAAAATGAAAGATGTTCCCTATGCTTCAGCCATAGGCTCTATCATGTATGCAATGCTGTGTACCAGACCTGATGTGTGCCTTGCTATAAGTTTAGCAGGGAGGTACCAAAGTAATCCAGGAGTGGATCACTGGACAGCGGTCAAGAACATCCTGAAATACCTGAAAAGGACTAAGGATATGTTTCTCGTATATGGAGGTGACAAAGAGCTCATCGTAAAAGGTTACGTTGATGCAAGCTTTGACACTGATCCGGACGATTCTAAATCGCAAACCGGATACGTGTTTACATTAAACGGTGGAGCTGTCAGTTGGTGCAGTTCTAAACAAAGCGTCGTAGCGGGATCTACATGTGAAGCGGAGTACATAGCTGCTTCGGAAGCAGCGAACGAAGGAGTCTGGATGAAGGAGTTCATATCCGATCTAGGTGTCATACCTAGTGCATCGGGTCCAATGAAAATCTTTTGTGACAATACTGGTGCAATTGCCTTGGCAAAGGAATCCAGATTTCACAAGAGGACCAAGCACATCAAGAGACGCTTCAATTCCATCCGGGATCTAGTCCAGGTGGGAGACATAGAGATTTGCAAGATACATACGGATCTGAATGTTGCAGACCCGTTGACTAAGCCTCTTCCACGAGCAAAACATGATCAGCACCAAGGCTCCATGGGTGTTAGAATCATTACTGTGTAATCTAGATTATTGACTCTAGTGCAAGTGGGAGACTGAAGGAAATATGCCCTAGAGGCAATAATAAAGTTATTATTTATTTCCTTATATCATGATAAATGTTTATTATTCATGCTAGAATTGTATTAACCGGAAACATAATACATGTGTGAATACATAGACAAACTTAGTGTCACTAGTATGCCTCTACTTGACTAGCTCGTTAATCAAAGATGGTTATGTTTCCTAACCATGAACAAGGTGTTGTTATTTGATTAACGAGGTCACATCATTAGTTGAATGATCTGATTGACATGACCCATTTCATTAGCTTAGCACCCGATCGTTTAGTATGTTGCTATTGCTTTCTTCATGACTTATACATGTTCCTATGACTATGAGATTATGCAACTCCCGTTTACCGGAGGAACACTTTGTGTGCTACCAAACGTCACAACGTAACTGGGTGATTATAAAGGAGCTCTACAGGTGTCTCCAAAGGTAGATGTTGGGTTGGCGTATTTCGAGATTAGGATTTGTCACTCCGATTGTCGGAGAGGTATCTCTGGGCCCTCTCGGTAATGCACATCACATAAGCCTTGCAAGCATTGCAACTAATGAGTTAGTTGCGAGATGATGTATTACGGAACGAGTAAAGAGACTTGCCGGTAACGAGATTGAACTAGGTATTGGATACCGACGATCGAATCTCGGGCAAGTAACATACCGATGACAAAGGGAACAACGTATGTTGTTATGCGGTCTGACCGATAAAGATCTTCGTAGAATATGTAGGAGCCAATATGGGCATCCAGGTCCCGCTATTGGTTATTGACCGGAGACGTGTCTCTGTCATGTCTACATTGTTCTCGAACCGTAGGGTCCGCACGCTTAACATTACGATGACAGTTATTATGAGTTTATGCATTTTGATGTACCGAAGTTAGTTCGGAGTCCCGGATGTGATCACGGACATGACGAGGAGTCTCGAAATGGTCGAGACATAAAGATTGATATATTGGAAGCCTATGTTTGGATATCGGAAGTGTTCCGGGTGAAATCGAGATTTTACCGGAGTACCGGGAGGTTACCGGAACCCCCCGGGAGCTATATGGGCCTTAGTGGGCTTTAGTGGAAAGGAGAAAGGGGCAGCCCAAGGTGGGCCGCGCGCCTCCCCCCTCCCCTAGTCCTATTAGGACAAGGAGAGGTGGTCGGCCACCCTCTCTCTCTTTCCCCCTCGGGGAATCCTATTCCAACTAGGATTGGGGGGGGGAGTCCTACTCCCGGTAGGAGTAGGACTCCTCCTGCGCCCTCCTCCTGGCCGGCCGCCCCCTCCCCCTTGGATCCTTTATATACGGGGGCAGGGGGGCACCTCTAGACACACAAGTTGATCCTTGAGATCGTTCCTTAGCCGTGTGCGGTGCCCCCTGCCACCATATTCCACCTCAATCATATTGTAGCGGTGCTTAGGCCAAGCCCTGCGACAGTAGAACATCAAGATCGTCACCACGCCATCGTGCTGACGGAATTCCTCCCCGACGCTTTGCTGGATCGGAGCCCGGGGATCGTCATCGAGCTGTACGTGTGCTAAGAACTCGGAGGTGCCGGAGTAATGGTGCTTGGATCGGTCGGATCAGGAAGGCGTACGACTACTTCCTCTACGTTGCGTCAACGCTTCCGCAGTTGGTCTGCGTAGGTACATAGACAACACTCTCCCCTCTCGTTGCTATGCATCACCATGATCTTGCGTGTGCATAGGATTTTTTTTGAAATTACTGCGTTCCCCAACAGTTAGTGCTTGAGGGTATATCTTTAGATCTTGCAATCGAGTCTTTTAGTTTCTTGTTTTATCATTAGTTTAGTTTATAAAAGAAAATTATAAAAAAATGGAATTGAGTTTGTCTCATACGCTTCACCTTTTTAATATATTTTGTGAGTATGATGGAAAGGATGATTGTGCTCAAGTGCTAGAAGAAGAATGCATTAGAATGTTTGGCACTAAATATTTGAATGATGAGCATGATTGCAATGTTGTTAGTATGAATTCCTTGAATATCCATGATGCTAATGATATGCAAAGCCACAAGCTTGGGGAAGCTATGTTTGATGAAGATGATATTTTTTGTCCCCCAAGTTTTGATGAGCAAATTTGTTATGATGACAGCATGCCTCCTATCTATGATGATTATTGTGATGACACATATGCTTTAAAGAGTAATGATAACAATGAAACTTGTCATCTTGATTTCAGTTTTCAATCCCATGATATTTATTTCGTTGAGTTTGCTCCCACTACTATTGATGAGAAGAATTGTGCTTATGTGGAGAGTAATAAAATTTCTATGCTAGTAGATCATGAAAAGAATGCTTTAGGTGCTGGTTATATTGTTGAATTCATTCATGATGCTACTGAAAATTATTATGAGGGAGGAACATATGTTTGTAGGAATTGCAATAATATCAAGTTTCCTCTCTATGTGCTTAAAGTTTTGAAGTTATGCTTGTTTTGCCTTCCTATGCAAGTTGATTATTGTTCCCATAAGTTGTTTGTTCACAAAATCCCTATGCATAGGAAGTGTGTTAGGCTTAAATGTGCTAGTCATATTCTTCATGATGCTCTCTTTATGTTCCAATTCTTATCCTTTATGTGAGCATCATTGAAATCATCATGCCTAGCTAGGGGCATTAAACGATAGCGCTTGTTGGGAGGCAACCCAATTCTATTTTAGTTCCTTGCTTTTTGTTCCTGTTTAGTAATAAATAATTCATATAGCCTCTGTTTAGATGTGATTTTATGCTTTAATTAGTGTTTGTGCCAAGTAGAACCTTCGGGAAGACTTGGGGAAAGTCTTGTTGATCATGCTGTAAAAAACAGAAACTTTAGCACTCACGAGAATTGCTGCCATTTTTATTTGGAGAGTGCTATTTAGCTAATTATTTTTGCAGATGATTAATAGATAAATTCCTCAGGTACAGAAATTTATTTGAGAAATTTATGAGTTCCAGAAGTATACGTTTGATCCAGATTACTACAGACTGTTCTGTTTTTGACATATTCTGTTTTTCATGTGTTATTTGCTTATTTTGATGAATCTATGGCTAGTAAAAGGGTTTATAAACCATAGAGAAGTTGGAATACAGTAGGTTTAACACCAATATAAATAAATAATGAGTTCATTACAGTACCTTTAAGTGGTGATTTATTTTCTTATACTAACGGAGCTTACGAGTTTTCTGTTAAGTTTTGTGTTGTGAAGTTTTCAAGTTTTGGGTAAGGATTCGATGGACTATGGAATAAGGAGTGGCAAGAGCCTAAGATTTGGGATGCCCAAGGCACCCCAAGGTAATATTCAAGGATAGCCAAGAGTCTAAGCTTGGGGATGCCCCGGAAGGCATCCCCTCTTTCGTCTTCGTTCATCGGTAACTTTACTTGGAGCTATATTTTTATTCGCCACATGATATGTGTTTTGCTTGGAGCGTCATGTTATTTTATTTAGTTTTGATTGCTGTGAAATACCAAGATCTTAAATTATTAAACGTTAGAGAGTATTCACATAGTTGCATAATTATTCGACTACTCATTGATCTTCACTTATATCTTTCAGAGTAGTTTGTCATTTGCTCTAGTGCTTCACTTATATCTTTTAGAGCATGGTGGTAGTTTCATTTTGAAGAAATAGATGAACTCTCATGCTTAACTTAGATTATTTTGAGAGTCTTAATAGCATGGTAATTTCTTAAAATCCTAATATGCTAGGTATTCAAGAATAATAAAATTCTCTTATGAGTGTGTTGAATACTAAGAGAAGTTTGATACTTGATGATTGTTTTGAGATATGAGGATGGTAATATTAGAGTCATGCTAGTTGAGTAGTTGTGAATTTGAGAAGTGCTTGAGTTAAAGTTTGCAAGTCCCGTAGCATGCACGTATGGTAAACGTTATGCAACAAATTTGAAATATGAGGTGTTATTTGATTGTCTTCCTTATGAGTGGCGGTCGGGGACGAGCGATGGTCTTTTCCTACCAATCTATCCCCCTAGGAGCATGCACGTAGTGCCGAGGTTTTTGATGACTTGTAGATTTTTGCAATAAGCATGTGAGTTCTTTATGACTAATGTTGAGTCCATGGATTATACGCACTCTCACCCTTCCATCCTTGCTAGCCTCTTCGGTACCGTGCATTGCCCTTTCTCACATTGAGAGTTGGCGCAAACTTCGCCGGTGCATCCAAACCCCGTGATATGATACGCTCTTTCACACATAAACCTCCTTATATCTTCCTCAAAACAGCCACCATACCTACCTATTATGGCATTTCCATAGCCATTCCGAGATATATTGCCATGCAACTTTCCACCATCCAGTTTATCATGACACATTCATCATTGTCATATTGCTTAGCATGATCATGTAGTTGACATAGTATTTGTGGCAAAGCCACCATTCATAATTTTTTCATACTTGTCACTCTTGATTCATTGCATATCCCGGTACACCACCGGAGGCATCCATATAGAGTCATACTTTGTTCTAGTATCGAGTTGTAATCATTGAGTTGCAAATAAATAGAAGTGTGATGATCATCATTCAATAGAGCATTGTCCCAAAAAAAGAGAAAGGCCAAAGAAAAAAAGGAAGGCCCAAAAAAAGAATATGAATAAAAAGGGGCAATGCTACTATCCTTTTTTCCACATGTCGGTGTCAAAACCGGCAGATCTCGGGTAGGGGGTCCCGAACTGTGCGTCTAGGCGGATGGTAACAGGAGGCATGGGACACAATGTTTTACCTAGGTTTGGGCCCTCTTGATGGAGGTAAAACCCTACGTCCTGCTTGATTAATATTGATGATATGGGTAGTACAAGAGTAGATCTACCACGAGATCAAGGAGGCTAAACCCTAGAAGCTAGCCTATGGTATGATTGTTGTTCGTCCTATGGACTAAAACCCTCCGGTTTATATAGACACCGGAGAGGGCTAGGGGTACACATAGTCGGTTACAATGGTAGGAGATCTACATATCCGTATCGCCAAGCTTGCCTTCCACGCCAAGGAAAGTCCCTTCCGGACACGGGACGAAGTCTTCAATCTTGTATCTTCATAGTCCAGGAGTCCGGCCGAAGGTATAGTCCGGCTATCTGGACACCCCCTAATCCAGGACTCCCTTAGTAGCCCCTGAACCAGGCTTCAATGACGACGAGTCCGGCACGCAGATTGTCTTCGGCATTGCAAGGCGGGTTCCTCCTCCAAGTACTTCATAGAAGATTTTGAACACAAAGGTAGTGTCCGGCTCTGCAAAATAAGTTTCCACATATTGCCATAGAGAGAATAATATTTACACAAATCTAATCTCCCGACGTATTCCGTAGCGTGACATCACACCACGGCCAAGTCTTTATTCGAATCGTTTTACTGTCCCACCTCACCGCGTTTAGCGAGGCGGTTTCCTTGGCACGCCTTGTCAAAGCAGAGATCGTGTCCCCTTATTCTGGGATTCTCATCAATACGGGCGTGGGTAACCCAACCGTACCCGTTGGTATGTTTTCTCGATCAAAGGCGAGTCCCAAACGGTCACGGGGAGGGACCTTGGTATTCAACCTCTTATAAAGAGACCAAGGCCTTACTCCTTTCTTTCAATCTCAAACGAGTTCGCCCTTCGCCTCGAGTTCCAACACCCAAGGCTCCAGATTTGAGGCGCTTCGGACCTTCGACAATGTCCGGTTCCGACCTTCGAGGTTGATGGATGCCCTCCTCCGTCACGGAGGAGGAGGTGCTGAAATTGAGAGAGGCCAGGTTCTTGACCGGTGAAAACTCGCATAGGCTGCCTTCTCAAGGGCAGGTCATTCCCACTCCCAAGCCTGGTGAGAGTGTGGTGTTCATGTCTCACTTCCTTTGGGGGCTAGGATTCCCGACGGATCCCTTCGTGACGGGGCTCATGTTTTATTATGGGCTGGAATTTCACGACTTAGCTCCGGAGTCCATCCTCCATATTTCCTCATTCATCGTCGTGTGTGAAGCCTTCCTCCATATTACTCCTCACTTCGGACTATGGCTCAAGACCTTCAAAGTAGAGCCGAAGATGATCGAGGGATGGCACGCAGAGTGCGGAGGTGCTTTTATAAGCAAGAATGCTGGTGCTCCATGGCCCGAGGGCTCTTTTACAGGGGAGTCGAGCTTATGGCAACGAGAGTGGTTTTATGTCACAACTCCCAGGAGCACCAAGTGGGTGGCGCTGCCTGCTTTCCGCTCGGGTCCCCCGCCACGACTGGCGTCATGGGTCAATAAGGGGCTGGACTGGGGGCCGGCAAAGGACGTGCCCCTGTTGCAGGGCCGCATCCGAGATCTCCTAGAAAGAGACATCAGTCTGGTCGTGGTGACGTAGGTTATGTTAATTCGCCGAGTTCTGCCCTGCAAACATCGCCCCCTCCGCCTGTGGGAGTTCAACCCAGAGGGACCATGAGTTCTCCAACATTTTCTTGGCATGACACCCGTGGAGATGTACAAATTGTTCTTCGGACCACAAGTAGTGTGTCCGGATTCTACGGAAGACACAGGTCTGAGCTGCAATCGTCCGGATACTCAAGTAAGTAGCCTTGTGCCCGAACTCGCTATCCGTATATTTATCACAAAATTGCCCCTAAAAGAGTTGTCCTTTAAACAGGAGTGAATAGCGAAAGCAAAGCTAATCAGGTGTCCGACCCCCTCCCCGAGACCACGCCGGGTCCCGTGCTAGTCAGGATGTTGGAGGTTGTGCCTTCAAAGGAAAGCGAGGGAGGGGACAAGGAAGCTACAGCCTCCTCGAAGGAGGTTGTCCGGAAGGGAGGAATTGAAAATTCCTCTCCTCGGGGGAAGAAGAGGACCGCCTCTGAAGACCCGGAGACCATGGCCTCAAAGCGGGGGACGAAATCTTCGCCAGAGGGTCCTGTGCTGGGGGATACTTCGGCCGAATTATGCCCTCAAGGGGATCAGCCCTCCACCGAGCCGTAAGTAGAGAGGAGTTTTCTTTTTTAAGGAACGAGAGAAATCCTTGCTTTATATCTGAGAAAAGTAATCGAAAATTTACCTTGTAGCTCGGACCTTAGCCCTTCTCAGCAGAGCTCGCCTTCGGGGGATCTTCTTCCAGAGATGATGGAGAGCGGAACGCCTCCCCCTGCCGTACCGCCTCGCGAGGCGGGCGACCCTGAGCTATCGTCGTAGAGGGTTTCTCCGAATCCGGCAGGGCCGGAAGGCAGTCATATGGCCCCCCAAAGTCCTCCGTGTCCGGCCTTCGAAAAGGGCCATCGGACGAGTCCGGCGCCGTCTGGTGCGCGGTCGGAGGAGCTGAAGGATCTGCTAGGGCGAGCATCTATCTCAGAGGAGCACCGTGCATTGATGGGTACGGTGATTGAGAAGATTTCATCCGCGGAGAGCAGATTGCACAAGGCCGTCAGGAGTTTACTGACAAGTTTTGAGGTACGCGAAATAATGTACCCTTTTTGGACAGTTGCTCATAAATAAGATGCGCCCTGTGTAGATAGTAGCCCCTGAGACAATGTGTGTTGTCAAAAGTGATGGCGCGCAGAGGATCATAATCCTAGGTCTAATATGTCGCCTTCATACGTAGGTGGCAAAGTGTTCGGAGGCAAGCCAGACTGATGAATTTGCCGAGCTAAAGCGGCAACTTGACATGGCAGATGCCGACATCGCGCTTGTCAACAAGCGGCTTGACGAGGCGCAAGGTATGTAATTCCTCCGGCGGCACCTGGTAAGAGGAGCTTTATGCCGGTATCTTACAATGTGTGCGCTTGATGCCGATGGTGTTGCCGCCATGGAGAATCCTTGGGCGGAACTTGCCCGAGCCAAGGAGCAAGCCAGGAAAAGTGATGCGGCTGCCGGAAAGGCAATTGAAGAGCTGAAAGCCGAACAGGCTGCTCACTGCCGAAGCAAGAAGGAAATGGCCGAGATGGCCGTGAAGCTGAAGAACGCTGCCGACCGTTGCAAGCTTCTCGAAAAAGAAGATCGGGCGGAACAGACGGACCTGGAGAAGGCCGTTGCCGATGCCAAGGATGCTCGCTCTGCGATGAGGGCTATGAAGGAGGAGCTGCGTCAGGCCGGAGAGATCGCGGCTGGAAAGCCCTTTATGCTGTGGAGGAAGTTCTGTGATCCTAAACATGCTCCGTTGGACCGGATGTGGAGTACGATGGACACCTATCTGGATTTGGCAACGAGTGTCGCGGATGCGGCCGAACACTTCCGAGATCAAGAAGATCGCGAAGTGGAAAAGCTCTTTTGGTCGCAGTTCCACAATCCGGAGCGTCTGCTGTCATTAGCCGATCGTTTGGCTGAATGGGCCGAGCTAAATAGGTTGTCCGGACTCGCCATGAAGTATGTCATGAGTCATCTGTGGCCAGAGAGGCCAGAGCCGAAAAGTTATTTCAACTTGGTGCAGCAGTTCCTTGGTGCGGTGCCGCATATCAATGCGATGAAGAGGTCAGCGTGCATAGAGGGTGCGCGGATGGCTCTTGCCCATGTCAAGACATACTGGGCAGAAATGGAGGCCACCGCTGTTGCATCCCCAGACTCGGATGGAAGCCGAGTACCTGCCGAGCACTATTTTCAGGAAGTTCTGCAAGGCGCTCGTTTAATAGAGATGCAGTGCTCGAAGGACACTATATTCGAATAGCATTATTGTAAAACAATATTTTGATAAATTGTAGAAGCTTTTTATACTTGTGCCTGCAAGTATTATAATACCTCCTGTGCGTCCGTTTAACATATATGTATATATAATCTGAAAGATGGCAGTCGTCGGCTTCAGCCCCCACGCACATAATGCGGGGGTGTTCGCAGAAGGTGCATTTTCACACTTGATCCAACGTCTTGGTCATATAAAGGAGGTGATAGCGCAGCGAACTAGGCAATCGGACTATGATGCTTTATCACTTTCACTTAGCCATAGGAGTTTGACAGTGAGGCTACTTATATAGCCCCTGGTGGCGCCTGCGCTCGCACGAACTCAGGGCGCGTATGTGCTTGGTCGGGAAGCGGCCCTTCGTTAATGCGGAGGAATCCTAAAGATTCCGGTAAGTCATCGAGTGGTTGACCAGTCTCACACTATATCATGACAGTCAGTTTTCGGCTTTCTCTACTAAGGTGCTCGCCTGGCCGAACCGGGGCACAATCGCAGTAGTTCTCCTGGTGCCGCCTTAGCCGATAGAGCGGAACGTAAGGTAGCAAAACACTGGAGCCGGGAAAACCCAACATTTGACCAAAGACATGATTTGGAGCTGATGCATATAAGGCCAAACTCGCGACGCCGAACACTCCCTAAGGTATTCGGTCTTTATGAGGGCGGGCGGGATAACGCCCTTAGTAATAAGCCCCTAGTGTCCAGGTACGCGCAAAAACTCTGACGTGGCCACATGCCAAAACGCCAGCCTCCTCCTTGGTTATACCAAGAAACCAGGGGATGTGTATCAACAAGAGACAGTAAAAAAGGTTTACGCAGGGTCTTAATCTGAAAAGAATCCTTGGAACGGGTCCCTGCTGCACATCTGCGCTTGTGTCTCCGTTGTGCCGTATCCTGGACGGGCGTAGCACGGTGTTCATCTGTAAAAGAGAGGAACTTAGTTAAAGAAAGATCGTGCCGAACATGAGTTATACTAAATAAACAAAGTATAAACCGAAATGGGTAAAATTGAGCTTTATTGTCTCTTGTTTTATATGCGCGGAGCCCCTAGTACAGGAGCATATGGCTATTAAGCCTTTATCAATTGTATGTTTATGCCGGACTCGTCTAGCCGTGTCCGTGGTCTTGACGACCTGTTTAGGTGCTTTGGCTGGTGAAGCCGCTTTATTGTGGGGCTGTCAAGGCAGCCGCACTGTCTTCCGCGCGGGGAACACTCAATGTTTTCCCTTTAATGAGATGATGCCTCGTGGACCGGGCATCTTAAGCGTAAGAGATGCATAATGCGGTATTGCGTTAAAGCGGGCGAAAGCTTCGCGTCCCAGCAGTGCTTGATAGCTACTTGAGAATGGGGCGATGTTTAGCTGTTCGCGACGGAAGTTATCGGGGGAGCCGAACATAACTTCTAGCCGGAGAGAACCCATGCAACGGGCATCCGGGCCTGGCGTTGCCCCTTGAAAGGAGGTTTTCCTATGGCGAATTTTTGTTGGGTCTATCCCCATGTTGCAGATTGTGTCCTGGTATAACAGCTTTAGACCACTGCCGCCGTCCATCAGAACATTTGTAAAATGGAGTCCGCCGATTATTGGATCTAATACCAAGGCAGTCTAGCCTGCGTTCCGGATACTTCCAGAGTAATCCTGATGGTCGAAGGTGATCAGTTTTAACAACCATTGGCGAGACTCCTTTGGGATAGGCCGTATGGCGCGTATTTCTGTTGGCGCCATTTTGTTCGTCACGTGAAGTAAGTTTACCGTTTTGACTTCTTGTGGGAAAACCTTTTGTTTCCTGGTGCTCTGCTTGTGGGGTTCATCGTCGTCCTCACTTGGTGTGTCGAGCCCCTTGTGTTCGGCGTTGAGTTTGCCGGATTGCTTCAAAACCCAACAATCTCTATGGGTATGGTTCGTAGGCTTCCCGGGAGTACTGTGTATTTGACATATCTTGTCCAAGATTTTGTTTAAGTTGGATAGCTCGTCCCTGTTATCCTTGAGGGGCGGCTTTCTCTGATTCTACCGCAAGCTTTTGAATCCGGCGTTGACCGCCGTGCTCTTTGGGTTGTTTCTCTTATTCCGGCGCTGGTCCTTGTTGCGTCAGGGTTTTTCGTTTCCATCCCTAACTTCAGATGTACTTGGGTCGCTGGTGCTACATCTTGCCAACCAGCTATCCTCTCCTGCGCAAAAGCGGGTCATGAGGCTTGTTAATGCGGCTATTGTTCTTGGCTTTTCTTGGCCGAGGTGTCTGGCGAGCCATTCGTCTCGAACGTTATGCTTAAAAGCTGCTAGGGCTTCGGCGTCCGGACAATCGACTATCTGATTCTTTTTAGTAAGAAATCGGTTCCAGAATTTCTGGGCTGACTCTCCGGGCTGTTGAGTTATGTGACTGAGATCGTCTGCGTCCGGAGGGCGGACATAGGTCCCTTGAAAATTTGCCCGGAAAGCATCCTCAAGCTCTTCCCAACTTCCAATGGTGTTTTCGGGAAGGCTTTTGAGCTAATGCCGGGCTGGCCCTTTAAGCTTGAGGTGTAAGTATTTTATGGCATGGAGGTCATCTCCTCTGGCCATGTGTATGTGGAGGATATAATCCTCGATCCAGACCCCAGGGTCTGCTGTTCCATCGTACGCCTCTATGTTTACGGGCTTGAATCCCGCTGGAAACTCATGGTCTAGCACCTCATCGGTGAAACATAGGGGGTGTGCGGCACCCTTGTATTTGGGTGTGCCGTGATGTTCGGATATTTGTTGTGTTGCATTGCTTACTAGAGCTTGCTTTCTTGGCCCGTAGATAGATCTGGCTGGGCCATCTTTTTGATGCGGATCCTTTGGTGGATCGCGTGCCGGCTTGTGTGCGTCGCCGCTTGCCGCTCCATGCTGGCCATGCGGTCGTCTATCCGACCGGGTGGCTTTCCTATTTTTGACTGCGGGGGTTCTAAGGCCTCCTCGTCAAATTCAGGCAGTAGCTTTCGCTTTGGATAGCTTTTTGTGCGGCGATTGCCGCCATATTTGTTTGCGGTGTTGCGTACTTTGCTCCATCTGATTCTGAGTGCTTCTTCCACAGTTTTGAGCTTCCGCTTCTGCTTTTTCAGGCTACGCGCAGTAGCGACGAGCCCTTCGTGGAGGTTCTTCTGCTCCATGAGCTTATCCGGCGTAAGGTCGTCCGGACTGTTGTTTTCACCAAGGACGGGGTGTTCGGTTTGTTTATCCAAGTTGCCCTATTCGGACGGTTGCTCGAAGGCATGTTCGTCGTCCGCCGTCTCATCCTGCTCTATGGCTGGGTCTGTATGGCTGCTGTCTCTGTCAAGGCGGGGCTTGGAGCGGCGCTTACGTTGCCGCTTTGATTGCTTTTCGAGTGAACGATCCCTCGTTGCATCCCTGTGTTCCTCGTCGTCGCTTCCTTTGGGTGTGTCCACGAAGTATACATCATGAGATGAGGTGGCTGTCCAGTGCCTTATAGGCGTTGGTTCATGTTCATCTCCTACATTGTCGTCCATACCATCGATGTCTTCGGAGTCGAAGTCGAGCACGTCGTTTAAATTATCGACAGTGGCTACGAAGTGGGTGGTGGGTGGGCCTTGAATTTCTTCATCATCCGCATCCCAACCTTGTTGACCATAGTCCGGCCAGGGCTCTCCTGATAAAGAGAGAGACTTTAGTGAATTCAGAATATCGCCGAAGGGCGAGTGCTGAAAGATGTCCGCGGCGGTGAACTCCATGATCAGCGCCCAATCGGGTTCGATCGGTAGGGGCGCGGAGGGCTCGGAGTCTGAAGAGGAGTCCAACTCCTTGGAGTCACCGGCTTCGCAGAGAATAGGGCTGGTGTTTGGCTCGATCGCCGTAGAGATTGCAGCCCCCGAGGCGGTGTCCAACCACCCATCCTCGATTGGCACAGTTGGCTCCTAATTAAGGGTCGGAGCTGATGCGGGTGCGGCCTCCAGGGCACTGTTCGGCGGCAGAGCTAGATCATGCCCATCGTGACAGTGCGGCGCGCTCGGCTGCGGCTCGAATCCGTCAAAGATCAAGTCTCCGCGGAGGTCCGGTGTGTAGTTTAAACTTCCAAATCTGACCTGGCGGCCAGGGGGGTAGCTTTCGGTCTGCTCCAGATGGTCAAGCGAATTGGCCCGCAGTGCAAAGCCGCCAAATATGAAGATTTGTCCGGGGAGAAAAGTCTCACCCTGGATCGCATCTTCGTTGATGATCGGAGGAGCCATCGGGCCTAAAAGTGATGACACAGAGGAACTCTTAATGAAAGCACCAATGTCGGTGTCAAAACCGACGGATCTCAGGTAGGGGGTCCCAAACTGTGCGTCTAGGCGGATGGTAACAGGAGGCAGGGGACACAATGTTTTACCCAGGTTCGGGCCCTCTTGATGGAGGTAAAACCCTACGTCCTGCTTGATTAATATTGATGATATGGGTAGTACAAGAGTAGATCTACCACGAGATCAAGGAGGCTAAACCCTAGAAGCTAGCCTATGGTATGATTGTTGTTCATCCTATGGACTAAAACCCTCCGGTTTATATAGACACCGGAGAGGGCTAGGGTTACACAAAGTCGGTTACAATGGTAGGAGATCTACATATATGTGCATGATGAGAGCATTCTTGTGTGACGAAAATGAAACATGACTAAACTATATGATTTTGTAGGGATGAACTTTCTTTGGCCATGTTATTTTGAGAAGACATAATTGCTTAGTTAGTATGCTTGAAGTATTATCATTTTTATGTCAATATGAACTTTTGTCTTGAATCTTTCGGATCTGAATATTCATACCACAATTAAGAAGAATTACATTGAAATTATGCCAAGTAGCACTCCGCATCAAAAATTCTGTTTTTATCATTTACCTACTCAAGGACGAGCGGGAATTAAGCTTGGGGATGCTGATACGTCTCCAACGTATCTATAATTTTTGATTGCTCCATGCTATATTATTTACAGTTTGAATGTTTATGGGCTTTATTATACACTTTTATATAATTTTTGGGACTAACCTATTAACCCAGAGCCCAGTGCCAGTTCCTGTTTTTACCCTGCTTTAGGGTTTCGAAGAAAAGGAAAATCAAACGGACTCCAATTGACCTGAAACTTCACGGAACTCTTTTTTGGAAGGAAAGAAGCCCAGAAGACTTGGAGTGCACGCCAGGGGACTTACGAGGAGGCCACGAGGCAGGGGGGCGCGCCCACCCCCCCTGGGCGCGCCCTCCACCCTCGTGAGCCCCTCGTGGCCCCCCTGACGTACTTCTTCCACCTATATATCTCCATATACCCTAAAAACATTCGTGAGCATAATAGATCGAGAGTTCCGCCGCCAGAAGCCTCCGTAGCCACCAAAAGCCAATCTATACCCATTCCGGCACCCTGCTGGAGGGGCAACCCCTCTCCGGTGGCCATCTTCATCATCCCGGTGCTCTCCATGACGAGGAGGGAGTAGTTCTCCCTCGGGGCTGAGGGTATGTACCAGTAGCTATGTGTTTGATCTCTCTCTCTCTCGTGTTCTTGATTTGGCACGATCTTGATGTATCGCGAGCTTTGCTATTATAGTTGGATCTTATGTTTCTCCTCCCCCTCTTCTCTCTTGTAATGAATTGAGTTTCCCCTTTGAAGTAATCTTATCGGATTGAGTCTTTAAAGATTTGAGAACACTTGATGTATGTCTTGCCGTGGATATCTATGGTGACAATGGGATATCACGTGATTCACTTGATGTATGTTTTGGTGATCAACTTGCGGGTTCCGCCCATGAACCTATGCATAGGGGTTGGCACACATTTTCATCGTGATTCTCCGGTAGAACTTTGGGGCACTCTTCGAGGTCCTTTGTGTTGGTTGAATAGATGAATCTGAGATTGTGTGACGCATATCGTATAATCATACCCACGGATACTTGAGGTGACATTGGAGTATCTAGGTGACATTAGGGTTTTGATTGATTTGTGTCTTAAGGTGTTATTCTAGTACAAACTCTAGGGCTGTTTGTGACACTTATAGGAATAGCCCAACGGATTGATTGGAAAG
This sequence comes from Triticum aestivum, assembly GCF_018294505.1. Lineage (NCBI taxonomy): Eukaryota > Viridiplantae > Streptophyta > Magnoliopsida > Poales > Poaceae > Triticum > Triticum aestivum. The sequence continues at coordinate 69,739,686 of NC_057809.1, read as the reverse complement.
AATAACTTTGAGGTGGTTTCGTACCCTACCATAATCTCTTCGTTCGCTCTCCGCTATTAGTGACTTTAGAGTGACTCTTTGTTGCATGTTGAGGGATAGTTATGTGATCCAATTATGATATTATTGTTGAGAGGGCTTGCACTAGCGAAAGTATGAACCCTAGGCCTTGTTTCCTAGCATTGCAATACCGTTTATGCTCACTTTTATCATTTGCTACCTTGCTGTTTTTATATTTTCAGATTACAAATACCTTTATCTACTATCCATATTGCACTTGTATCACCATCTCTTCGCCGAACTAGTGCACCTATACAATTTACCATTGTATTGGGTGTGTTGGGGACACAAGAGACTCTTTGTTATTTGGTTGCAGGGTTGCTTGAGAGAGACCATCTTCATCCTACGCCTCCTACGGATTGATAAACCTTAGGTCATCCACTTGAGGGAAATTTGCTACTGTCCTAAAAACCTCTGCACTTGGAAGCCCAACAACGTCTACAAGAAGAAGGTTGTGTAGTAGACATCAGGAGACGTGACGCCGAACTGCCGGATTCTTCCCCGACCACGGACTCCGAACCGCCTGCGCCCGTGCCTATCGAATCCAACTGGGTGCTGATCATGGAGTTCACCTCCGCAGATATCCTTCAGCACTCGCCCTTTGGTGACATACTGAACTCATTAAGGTCTCTATCCTTGTCAGGAGAGTCCTGGCCGAACTATGGCCGACCAGATCGGGATGCGGACGACGAAGAAATTCGCCGCCCACCCACCACCCACTTAGTAGCCACTGTCGACGATTTGATCGACATGCTCGCTTTCGACTCCGAAGACATCGACGGTATGGACGACGATGCAGGAGACGAACAGGAGCCACTGCCCACAGGGCACTGGACACCCACTTCATCATATGATGTATACACGGTGGACACACCCAAAGAAAACGACGACGAGGAATGGAAGGACGTAGCGAAGGATCGTTCCCTCGAGAAGCAGTCAAAGCGGCGGTGTAAGCGCCACTCAAAATCCCGCCTCGGCAGAAACAGCGATCATATAGACCCAGCGATAGAGCAAGGTGAGCCAGCGGACGACAAACACGGCATTGAACCACCGTCTGACCACGGCAACACGGAGAATCAAACCGAACAACCCGACTCGGGCGAAGATAACAGTCCGGATGACATCACACCGGACAGGCGCCCGGAGCAACAGAATACCCATCAAAGGCTTGTTGCCATTGCGAGGAGTCTGAAAAAGCAGAAGCAAAGGCTCAGGGCTGCACAAGACACACTCAGAATTAGATGGAGTGAAGTACTCAACACTGCAGCAAAGTACGGCGGTAGTCGCCACACAAAGAGCTACCCGAAGCGAAAGCTGCTACCTGAATTCGATGAGGAGGCCTTAGATCCCCCGCAATCAAAAAACAAAACAACCATCCGGTCGGATAGATGACCTCATGGCCAACATAGAGTAGCAAACGATGCCGCACACAAGCCAATACATGACCCACGTGAGGGCTCGCATCAAAAGGACGGCGCAACCAGATCCATCTACGGGCCAAGCAAGCGCGCTCCAGCACGCAATGCAACACAACAAAAATCCGAACACCATGGTACACCCGAATACAGGGGTGCCGCACACCCCCTATGTTTCACCGATGAGGTGCTGGACCATGAATTTCCAGAGGGATTCAAACCCGTAAACATAGAGGCGTACGACGGAACGACAGACCCTAGGGTCTGGACTGAGGACTACATCCTCCATATCCACATGGCTCGAGGAGACGATCTCCACGCCATCAAGTACTTACCCCTCAAGCTCAAAGGGCCAGCTCGGCACTGGCTTAAAAGCCTCCTCGAAAACTCCATTGGAAGCTGGGAAGAGCTCGAGGACGCTTTTCGGGCAAATTTTCAAGGGACCTATGTCCGACCACCGGATGCAAATGATTTAAGTCATATAACTCAACAGCTCGGAGAGTCAGCCCAAAAGCTTTGGAACAGGTTTCTCACTAAAAAGAACCAAATAGTCGACTGTCCGGACGCTGAAGCCTTAGCAGCTTTCAAGCATAGCGTTCGAGATGAATGGCTTGCCAGACACCTCGGCCAAGAAAAGCAGAGAACAATGACAGCATTAACAAGCCTCATGGCCCGCTTTTACGCGGGTGAGGACAGCTGGTTAGCCCGATGCAGCACCAGCGACCCAAGTACATCCGAAGTCAGGGACGGAAACGGGAAGCCATGATGCAGCAAAAACAAGCGCCAGAATAAAGAAGACAGCCCGAAGAGCACGGCGGTAAACGCCGGATTCAGAAGCTCTCGGCCAGGTTAGCAAAAGCTGCCCTCCAAAGGCAACAGAGACGAATTGTCCAGCCTGAACAAGATTCTGGACAAACTATGTCAGATCCACAGCACCCCCGATAAACCTGCAAATCATACCCATAGAGAACGTTGGGTCTTCAAGCAGTCCGGCAAACTCAATGCCAAACACAAGGGGCAGGATACACCAAGCGAAGACGAGGACGAGCCTCGCAAGCAAAGCACTGGGGAACAGAAGAAATTCCCACCAGAAGTCAAAACAGTAAACGTGTTACACATGATGAAGGGGAGAAACAAAGCGACACTCCTAGAGACACATGCCCCAGGGCCTATCACCATGGAGTTCTGCCACTGGTCGTCCAAACCGATCACCTTTGACCATCGGGATTACTCGGCAAGTATCCGGCATGCAGGATGGGCTGCCTTGGTGTTAGACCCGATAATTGACGGATACCACTTCACACGAGTCCTGATGGACGGCGGCAGTAGTTTAAACCTGATATATCAGGACACAGTCTGCAAAATGGGGATAAACCCAACAAAAATCAGCCATAGCAATACTACCTTTAAAAGAGTAACGCCAGGCCTAGAAGCCCATTGTACGGGCTCCCTGCTACTAGAGCTTATATTCGGCTTTCCCGATAACTTCCGCAATGAAAAGTTAACCTTCCACATCGCTCCGTTCCAAAGTGGCTATCAAGCACTACTCGGACGCGAAGCTTTCGCTCGTTTTAACGCAATACCGCATTACGCTTCTCTCATGCTTAAGATGCCCGGTCCACGTGGCATCATTACAATAAATGGAAATATTGAGCGCTCCTTGCGCATGGAAGACCGTGCGGCTGCCTTGGCAGCCGCACACTAAACGGCCTCACCAACTAGAGCATCTGACAGGTCGTTAAGACCACGGACACGGTTAGACGAGTCCGGCGTAGCTATATATAATTGATACATGTTTGATGGCTATACCCCTACAACAATACAAGGGGCTCAACGCGTGTGAAGAAGTGACAATTAGGCTCAACTTTACTCATCTGGAACTATACATGGTTTATTTAGTATAACCTACCTTTTGCATGACAACTTTTCAACTAAGTTCCTCTCTTTTTCAGATGACCATCGTGCTACACCCGTCCAGGATACGGCACAACGGAGACACAGGCACAGACGTGCAGCAGGGACCCGTTCCAAGGATTCTTTTTAGATTAAGACCCTGCGTGAACCTTTTTTACTGTCTCTTGTTGATACACATCCCCCGGATTCTCAGTACAACTGAGAAGGATGCTGACGTATTGGCATGTGGCCACGTTAGAATATTGCACGTACCTCGACACCAGGGGCTTATTACAAAGGGCACTGTTTAGCCCTGTTTACATCATAAAGACCGAATACCTTAGGGAGTGTTCGGCGTCGCAAGTTTGGCCTTATATGCATCAGCTCCGAATCATGTCTTCGGTCAAATGTTGAATTTGCCCGGCTCCTGTGTTTTGCTGCCTTACGTTCCGCTCTATCGGCTAGGGCAGCACCAGGAGAACTACTGCGATTGTGCCCTGGTTCATCCGGACGAGCACCTTAGTAGATAAAGCCGAAAACTAACTGTCATGATATAGCGTGAGACTGGTCAACCACTCGATGACCTAGCGGAATCTTCGGGATTCCTCCACCTTAATGAAGGGCCGTTTCCCGGCCAGGCATGTAAGCGCCCCAAATTCGGATGAGCGCGGAGCCACCAGGGGCTATATAGTAGCCCCACTGTCAAACTCCTCTAGCTAAGTGAAAGTGTTAAAGCATTATAGTCCGATTGCCTAGTTCGATGCGCTATCACCTCCTTAATGGACCAAGACGTTGGATCAAGTGTGAACATGCGTCTTCTGCGAGCACCCTCGCATTATATGCGTGGGGGCTGAAGCCAACGACTGCCATCTTTCAGGTTATATACATATATACATAAACGGCCGCACAGGAGGCATCATAGTACTTTCAGGCAAAAGTATAAAAACAACCTTGATAAACTCAATAAAACATTGTTTTTCAATGGGAATACATGTCATTAGAACATAATATTCTTCGAGCACCGCGCTTCTATCGAATGAGCGCCCTCAAGAACTTCTCGAAAGTAGTGCTCGGCAGGTACTCGGCTCTCGTCCGAATCTTGGGCTGCAATGGCGGTGGCCTCCATCTCCGCCCAGTATGTCTTCACACGGGCAAGGGCCATCCGTGCACCCTCTACGCACGCCAACCTCTTCATCACGTTGATGTGCGGCACCACACCAAGGAACTGCTGCACCAAACTAAAATAACTGTTCGGCTTTTGCCTTTCCGGCCAGAGATGATCCACAACAGACCTCATGGCGAGTCCGGACAATCTATTCAGCTCGGTCCATTCGGCCAACCGATCAGTCAATGGAAGCGGGCGCTCTGGAATGTTAAATTGTGACGAGAATAGCTTTTCCACTTTGCTATCTTTTTGATCTCGGAAGTATTCGGCCGCATCGGCAGCACTCACCGCTAAGTCCAGATATGCGTCTGCAGAACTCCACAACCGGTCCAAAGGGGCGTACCGAGGATCTCCAAACTTCATCCGCAGCATAAAGGGCTTCCCAACCGCGATATCCGCGGCTTGACGCAGCTCCGCCTTCATCGCTCTCATTGCAGAGCGGGTGTCTTTGGTCGCCATCGTGGCCTTCTCCAGGTCTGTCCTCTTCGCTTGATCTTCCTTTTCAAGAAGCTCGTAACGGTCAGCGGCGTTCTTCAATTCCACAGCCATCCTGGCTATTTCCTCCTTGCTTTGGCAGTGAGTAGCCTGTTCGGCTTTCAGCTCCTCAATTGCCTTTAGGGCAGCCGCATCGCTTTTCCTGGCTTGTTCTTTGGCTCGGGCAAGTTCCGCCCGAAGGTTCTCCATGGCTGCAGCTTCATCTGCATTCACACACATGTTATAGATACTGGCATCATGCTCCTCTTCCCATGTGTCACCGGAGGAATCACATACCCTGTGCCTCGTCAAGCCGCTTGTTGACAAGTACGATGTCGGTGTTTGCCACGTCAAGCTGCCGCTTTAGCTCGGCAAACTCATCAGTCTGGCTGGCCACCAGACCCTCCGCCACCTGCATATTAAGGCGGCACGATTATTCCTGGGACTATGATCCTCTGTGCGTTGTAGTCTTCGACAGCACCCAGAGTCTCAGGGGCTACTATCTACACAGGGCACATCTAAAAATGTGCGGTACTGTCAAAAATGTACATCATTTCACGTACCTCAAAACCCGTCAGTAGACTCATAAAGGCTTCATGCAACCCGCTTTCAGCGGACGAAATCCTTTCAATCACTGTACCCATCAATGTGCAGTGCTCTTCTGAGATAGCCGCTTGCTCTAGCAGATCCCTTAGTACGTCCGGCCGTACACCAGACGGTGCTGGACTCTTTCGATTGCCCTCTTCAAGAGCCGGATACTGAGGACTTCGGGTGGCCATAGGATTACCTTCTGGCCTTGTCGGATCAGGAGAAACCCTCCGCGACGACACCTCGAGGTCGCCCGCCTCATGAGGCGGTATGGTAGGGGGAGGCGTTTCACTCTCCATCATCTCTGGAAGAAGATCCCCTGAAGACGAGCTCTGCTGAGAAGGGCTAAGATCCGAACTGCAAGATAAATGCTTCGGTTATTTTCCTCAGAAGTAAGGCGAGATATTTTCATTATTAAGTACCATTTTACTTACAGCTCGGTGGAGGGCTGATCCCCTTGAGGGCATAGTGCGGCCGGGGTATCCCCCAGGGCAGGACCCTCCGGCAAAGATTTCTTCCCCCATTTGGAGATCGTGGTCTCCGGGTCCTTAGAGGCGTTCCTCTTCCTTCCCTGGGGAGAGGAAGTTTCAGTTCCTCCTCCCTGGTTAACCTCCTTCGCGGAGGCGCTAGCCTTCTTGTCCCCCCCTTTATCTTCTCCTGAGGGCGCTTGATAATGCGCGATCTCTAGCATCCTGGTTAGCACGGGATTTGGTGATGTCTCAGGGAGGGGGCCCGGACACCTGATCAACTTTTCCTTCGCTATCCAATCCTGGTCAAAGGGCGGCTTTTTAGGGCGACGTTGCGATAAACAAACGGACAATGTGTTCGGATGCGGGGCTACTTACTTGGGTATCCGGGCGATTGCAGCTCAGACCTACATCCTCAGTGATGTCTGGACACATTATTTGTGGTCCGAAGAAACATTTGTACATCTCCTTGGGTGTCATGCCAAGGAAGTGTTGAATAACTCGCGGTCCTTCCGGGTTGAATTCCCACATGCGAAGGGGCCGGCGTTTGCAAGGCTGGACTCGACGAACTAGCATAACTTGCACTACCATAACCAGACTGAAATCTCTCTCAAAGAGATCTCAGATACGGCTTTGCAGTATTCGCACGTCCTTGGCTAGACCCCAGCTCAGCCCCTGCTGATCCATGATGTCAGTTGTGGTGGGGGCCTGAGCGAAAGGTGGGGGCAGCTACCCACTTGGCACTTCGGGGAGCTGTGATGTAGAACCACTCCCGCTGCCACAATCCGGACACCTCTGGGAAGCTACCCTCAGGCCATGGAGCGTCAGCAATTTTGCTTATTAAAGCGCCTCCACACGCTGCGTGCTGCCCCTCGATCATATTCGGCTTCACATCGAAGGTCTTGAGCCACAGGCCGAAGTGAGGGGTAATGCGGAGGAAGGCCTCACATACGATAATAAATGACGAAATGTGAAGAAGGGAATCCGGGGCCAGATCGTGAAAATCTAGCCCATAATAGAACATAAGACCCCTAACAAAGGGATCCAGAGCGAGGCCTAGTCCTTAGAGGAAGTGGGAGACGAACACGACGCTCTCGTTGGGTTCGGGAGTAGGGACGGCCTGCCCTCGGGCGGGCAGCCGATGCGAAATTTCGGCGGTCAGATATCTAGCCTCTCTCAACCTCTTGATGTCCTCCTCTGTGACGAAGGAAGGCATCCACCGACCTTGAAGGTTGGATCCGGACATAGTTGAAGGTCCGAAGCACCTGACCTGAGTTTTGGGTGTTAGAACTCGAGGCGGGGGAAGGATTTGATTGAGCACGAGAGAGAAAAAAGAAAAAGCCTTGTCCCCTTTATAAAGAGGGTGAATATCAAGCGTCATCCTCGTGGCCGTTTGGGACTTGCCTAAGATCTAGGAGTCCTACCAATAGGCACGGTTGGGTTACCCACGTCCGTATTGATGAGAATCTCGTAATAAAGGGGACACAATCTCTGCTTCGACAAGACGTGCCAAGGAAACCGCCTCGCAAAACACGCTGAGATTGGTTATGAAAAACGATTCGAATAAAGACCTGCTGTGGTGTGATGTCACACTACAGGGTACGTCAGCAGATTAGATTTATGAAAATATTATTCTCTCTACGGTGGTATGTGGAACTTGTTTTGCAGAGCCGGACACGATCCTCGTGTTCAAAATCTTCTATGAAGTATTCGGAGGAGGAACCCGCCTTGCAATGCCGAAGACAATCTGCGCGCCGAACTCATCGTCATTGAAGCCTGGTTCAGGGGCTACTGAGGGAGTCCTGGATTAGGGGGTATCCGGACAGCCGGACTATATCCTTTGGTCGTACTGTTGGACTATGAAGATACAAGATTGAAGACTTCGTCTCGTGTTCGGATGGGACTCTCCTTGGCGTGGAAGGCAAGCTTGGCAGTACCAATATGTAGATCTCCTTCCTTGTAACCGACTCTATGTAACCCTAGCCCCCTCCGTGTCTATATAAACCAGAGGGTTTAGTCCGTAGGACCAACAACAACAATCATACCATAGGCTAGCTTCTAGGGTTTAGCCTCTTCGGTCTCGTGGTAGATCAACTCTTGTAATACTCATATCATCAAGATCAATCAAGCAGGAGTAGGGTTTTACCTCCACCGAGAGGGCCCGAACCTGGGTAAAAACATCGTGTCCCCCGTCTCCTGTTACCATCCGCCTAGACGCACAGTTCGGGACCCCCTACCCGAGATCCGCCGGTTTTGACACCGACAATGTGCTAGAACAGTTTCAGATTCATAACCATGAAAAGGATCAGATTCAACCAAAAGTAATTATATCAGGATCAAAAGAGAATTCATAATCCTTATCAGTAACACAGATAGGTGAAGTAGCAAAAGCAGGGTCAGGTTTCATTCTAGCATTTAGAGATTGCTTATTCCATTTAGCTAATAACCTCTTTAGTTCGTTTCTATCTTTGCAAGCTAAAATAGCTAAAGAAGCTTCTTGATCAAAAACATAACCCTTAGGAATAACAAGTGATTCTTCATCATCACTTTCATCAGTATTATTAGATTCAATATTTTCAATTTCTCTAGCCCTAGCAAGTTGTTCATCAAGAAATTTACCAAGTGGCATAGTAGTATCAAGCATAGAAGTAGTTTCATCATAAGTATCATGCATAGCAGAAGTAGCGTCATCAATAACATGCGACATATCAGAACGAATAGCAGAAGTAGTTTTAGGTGTCGCAAGCTTACTCAAAACAGAAGGTGAATCAAGTGTAGAGCTAGATGGCAGTTCCCTACCTCACCTCGTAGTTGAGGGATAAATCTTGGTTCTTGGATCTTTCAAGTTCTTCATAATGATAAGCAGATATAAATCCCAAATGACTCAAAGAATAGAGCTATGCTCCCCGGCAACGGCGCCAGAAAATGGTCTTGATAACCCACAAGTATAGGGGGTCGCAACAGTTTTCGAGGGTAGAGTATTCAACCCAAATTTATTGATTCGACACAAGGGGAGCCAAAGAATATTCTCAAGTATTAGCAGCTGAGTTGTCAATTCAACCACACCTGGAAACTTAATATCTACAACAAAGTGTTTAGTAGCAAAGTAATATGATAGTAGTGGTAACGGTAGCAAAAGGTAATAGTAGCAAAAGTAGTGTTTTTGGTATTTTGTAGTGATGATAGCAATAGCAACGGAAAAGTAAATAAGAGAAGAACAATATATGGAAAGCTCGTAGGCAATGGATCGGTGATGGAGAATTATGCTGGATGCGGTTCATCATGTAACAGTTATAACCTAGGGTGACACAGAACTAGCTCCAGTTCATTGATATAATGTAGGCATGTATTCCAAATATAGTCATACGTGCTTATGGAAAAGAACTTGCATGACATCTTCTGTCCTACCCTCCCGTGGCAGCGGGGTCCTTACGGAAACTAAGGGATATTAAGGCCTCCTTTTAATAGAGATCCGGAACAAAGCATTAACACATAGTGAATACATGAACTCCTCAAACTACAGTCATCACCGGTAAGTATCTCGATTATTGTCACTTCGGGGTTAACGGATCATAACACATAATAGGTGACTATAGACTTGCAAGATAGGATCAAGAACACTCATATATTGATGAAAACATAATAGGTTCAGATCTGAAATCATGGCACTCGGGCCCTTGTGACAAGCATTAAGCATAGCAAAGTCATAGCAACATCAATCTCAGAACATAATGGATACTAGGGATCAAACCCTAACAAAACTAACTCGATTACATGATAGATCCCATCCAAACCATCACCGTCCAGCAAGCCTACGATGGAATTACTCACACACGGCGGTGAGCATCATGAAATTGGTGATGGAGGATGGTTGATGATGACGATGGCGACGGATTCCCCTCTTCGGAGCCCCGAACGGACTCCAGATCAGCCCTCCCGAGAGGTTTTAGGGCTTGGCGGCAGCTCCATATCGTAAAACGCGATGAATTCTTCTCTCTGGTTTTTTCTCCCTGAAACGCAATATATGGAGTTGGAGTCGGAGAGGCATCAGGGGGGCCCACGAGGTAGGGGGCGCGCCCTAGGGGGGCAGGCACGCCCCCCACCCTCATGGACAGGTGGTGGGCCCCTGGCCTTCATCTTTTGCAGGTATTTATCATATTTTCTGAAAAGTTGCTCCGTGAAGTTTCAGGTCATTCCGAGAACGTTTGTTTCTGCACATAAATAACACCATGGTAATTCTGCTGAAAACAACGTCAGTCCAGGTTATTTCCATTCAAATCATGCAAGTTAGAGTCCAAAACAAGGCGAAAAGTGTTTGGAAAAGTAGATACGACGGAGACGTATCAGGTTTTGAGATACTGACGATTGAATCTCGGGCAAGTAACATACCGATGACAAAGGGAACAACGTATGTTGTTATGCAGTTTGACCGATAAAGATCTTCGTAGAATATGTAGGAACCAATATGAGCATCCAGGTTCCGCTATTGGTTATTGACCGGAGATGAGTCTCGGTCATGTCTACAAAGTTCTCAAACCCGTAGGGTCCGCACGCTTAACATTCTGTGACGATTTGTATTATGAGTTATGTGATTTGATGACCGAAGTTTGTTCGGGGTCCCGGATAAGATCGGGGACATGACGAGGAGTCTCGAAATGGTCGAGACGTAAAGATCAATATATTGGAAGGCTATGTTCGGACATTGGAAAGGTTCCGAGTGATTCGGGTATTTTTCGGAGTACCGAAGAGTTACGGGAATTCGTATTGGGCCTTAATGGGCCATACGAGAAATGAGAGAAAGGCCACAAGGGTGGTCGCGCCCCTTCCCCATGGACTGGTCCGAATTGGACTAGGGAAAGGGGGCACCCCCCTTCCTTCCTTCTCGTTCTCCCTTCCCTTTTTCCTATTCCATGTGGTAGGTGGAATCGAGTCCTAGTAGGACTCCACACTTTGGACGCGCCCTATGAGGGTTAGCCTCCTCCTCCCTCCATCCGTTATATACGTGGCCAGGGGGCACCCCGTAGACACACAAGTTGATCATTGATCCCTTAGCCATGTGCGGTGCCCCCCTCCACCATAATCCACCTCTGTCATATCGTAGTGGTGCTTAGGCGAAGCCCTGTTCCGGTAGCATCATCATCACCGTCATCACGTCGTCGTGCTGACGAAGCTCTCCCTCGACACTCTGATGGATCGTGAGTTCGTGGGACGTCATCGAGCCGAACGTGTGCAGATTACGGAGGTGTCGTACTTTCGGTACTAGGATCAGTCGATCGTGAAGACATACGACTACATCAACCGCATTGTCATAACGCTTTCGCTTACGCTCTACGAGGGTACGTGGACTACACTCTTCCTTTCTCATTGCTATGCATCATCATGATCTTGCGTGTGCGTAGGATATTTTTTTTTTGAAATTACCGCGTTACCCAATAGAAACTCAGTGACCATGTCAACTGGATCATTACCTATCAAGAACTTCGAGCTTGAGGAGAGGAAACTTGAGAAGATGGCCACATTTTGGATAGATGAAATCTATTCCTTCCGTCCCATATTAAGTGTTGTTCAAACGGATATATTTAGCACTAAAATACAACTATATGCATCCGCCTGAGCGACGACACTTAATATGGGCCGGAGAAGTAAAAACTTATTAACATCTTTCATATTGTTGAACATCTTTCGATGAGTGCTTTTGGATCTAAGTGTATGGTTGAATTATTATTAATTTAGATACATTTGTTAGGGTGACCAGAGACGGTCATTTGGTCTACTTGTATTCATTCTTTAGAAAAGGAAGGGACATTTGGTGACTATGGTTGAATGGCCTTCATCCATATTTTTGTCTGTAGACATGTCCAGGTGTGTCTACGGATACTTGGTGATGTCCGTTTCGGTGGACCGCGTTGGAGTTTCAGTTTGTTCACCCAGACCTGATCATATGGGTTGTGCTTTTAAGGTCGACCCGCGGGCATGAATTTTTGGCCCGACACGACATGCGAATAAAAGAGACGGACCGACCTTCGTCCCTCCATAAAACAAGGTTGATCCTCAAAGCCATGCCTTAAAGTCGGTCTGACACAAACTGTTTAGGGTTGTTTTGGCCCTTTTAGGCCTCTTTTAGTTCATAGGATAGGATTATCGTAGGAATAGGAATTTTGTAGGAAATGAGATGGCATGTATCTCAAATCCTATGAGTAGGAATAGGAAACGAGATTTTATTTGGTTGACACCAAAGGAATTTTTCCATTGAGTCTAGACTCATTTTTATTTTCCTATGAAATGTGAAGGATAGAAACCAATCCTATGTAGGAATAGGAATCTATTCCTATAAACCAAAGGGCTCTAAAGAAAAAAATCCTATAAGAATCCTATCCTCTAGAATTCTTATGAAATTCCTCCAAACCAAAGGAGGCCTTAACTTTAGCCTTTTTCAGAGCCGTTTGAGCCTTTTAATGTGTGCCGACCAATAGTCTTGTCATGATGGGTCGGCCCTCTTAGCCCACGTGCCAAGAAGATTCTCGAGCCAAGGCCTTCGGGCCGACTCGTCATGACCTTTTATTGGATCGCTTGCTGGTGTAGGTGCATATGGCCAGGACAGGGTTCAGCCCCGGGGATCCTATTTGGCGTGCATGTCACTGATTAGCGACCGCGCAGACACCCCCTGCTTCCACGCTGCGTACATTTGGGCCAGCCCAACATGGCTCGTTTCCGGTTTTTACAAGGTTCTAGAGCCTTCCCAAACCGTAATTTATTTTTTCATTCTTTTTTCTCATTTTTCATTTTTGTTCTTTAGTTTCTTTTTTGCTTGCCTTTTCCCTTTTTTCTGTCATTTTCCCTTTTTATATTTTCATTTTGTGAATTTTTTCAAATATGTGAACATCTTTTAAATAGTGATTTTTTTGGAAATCATGATCATGTTTCAAATTCGTATTTTTTTGAAATAGTTAACATTTTTAAAATTCATATTTTTTTTTAGAAAATTTAAAAAAAACTTTTGAAACTCATTAATTTTTTGAATTGATGATTTTTTTAAAAAAAATTGGGAACAATTTGTTAAATTTACGAATATTTTTAGTTTTTTACGAACATGTTTTAAAATATCATGAACATTTTGTGAACACACAAACATTTGTTTTCGTGATTTATTTTATAAAGTTGGAACATTTTTTTATTACGCACGCATTTTTACAAATTCATGAACATTCTTCGAATTCCAAACATTGTTTTTAAACTCGTGGACAATTTTTAAATATATTATTTAAAAAAGTCATGAACATTTTATGATTTATTGATTTTTATTTTTAACAATTCAACTTTTGTGGAATTTGGAACCTTTCTGTAATCCCGAGTTATTTTAAAGAAGAACAAAACACAAACAGAAAATAAAAAAAGGAAAGAAAAATAGGGCGCGTGGCAAAAAAAAAAAAACCTCTGAAGGAGCGTTGGGTAGATCGTAGATGCATGTGAGATAGACAAGTTGTAGCGCTGACTGTGAAATGAGAATGAGATGCCCACGCAGAGCTCCAAATCGAACCCCCGTCTCCATCCAAAATCCAAATCCCGCAATCCAATCCCACCTCCGTCCTCCTTCCTCCGGCCGCTGGACGTGCCGGTGGTTGGTCCTCGCCGGCGCTCGCCCTCACTCACCGTCGCTGCAGGAAGAAGCGAGCGAGACCACTCTGTCCAGTGTCTCCTCCGTCCGTCCTCCTCCCACCAGAGTAAGGATTTGGTCCTTGGAGCTCGCATTCGCCGCCGCTGTAGAAACTAGACGGCGACGATGCCGCGCCTTCAGGTCCGCTCTTTCTGCAGCTCCTTCTCCTCACGCGCCTACGACCTGCTGAACGAACTCCAAGGCCATCTGGACTCCAGGACGCTCAGACCAGAGCTCGCGCGCCAACTGTTCGACGAAATGCTGCGCCAACCAGTCCCAGTATCGGCGCGTGCACTCAACGGCTTATTTGCTGCACTCGCGCGTGCGCCGCCTTCAACCGCCTGCACTGATGGCCCTGCGCTCGCGGTCGATCTCTTCAACCATATGGCCCGAGCAGGCCGCCGCCGGATGACAGGACCCACCGTTCACACTTACAACATACTAATTGACTGCTGCCACCGAGCATGCCGCCCAGACCTAGGGCCTGCCTTCTTTGGCTGCCTCCTCAAGACAGGCATCACAATGAGCGCCATTACCTACAGCAGCCTATTCAAGTTCCTCTGTGACATGAGGCGCACAAAGGAGGCTCTGAACGTGCTGCTCCATAGGATGCCCGATGACCTGCCTAATGTCATCTCCTACTCAGTGATTCTCAAGAGTTTCTGCGACAGTGGGAGGAGCCAGCTTGCGCTTGACCTGCTCCGGGTGATGGCCAAAAAAGGTGGTGACCACTCTCCCGACGTGATGGCATACAACATGGTAATGGATGGCTTGTTTAAGGAGGGTGAAGTAAGCAAAGCATGTGATCTATTCCACGAAATGATACAACAGGGGGTTGTGCCTAATGAGGTGACATATAGCTCCATAATCAATGCGCTATGCAAAGCAAGAGCAATGGATAAGGCAGAGGTGATCCTTCGACACATGGTTCGTAATGGTGTCCAACCACATGATAGGATATATAATACCCTGATCCATGGATTTTTAACTTCGGATCAGCTGAAAGAAGCCTTTAGGTTGTTGAAAGTAATGAGAAGCCAAGGTAGTATGCCAAACGTTGTTACTTGCACCTCAGTCATGGACTACCTTTGCAAGCATGGAAGAATCAAAGAAGCTGAGGAAATATTTTATTCCATGGCCGTGAATGGCCGAAACCAAATATAGTCTCATACTCTATTATGCTCCATGGGTACGCTATAGAAGGATCCCTTGTTCAAATGATTGATCTCTGTGAGCTGATGGCAAGAGATGGAGTTGTACCCGACCTCCGTTGTTTCAACATACTGATTAATGCATATGCTAAGTATGGCAGGATGGATGTGGCCATGCTTTTCTTTGAAGACATGTTGAAGCAGGGTGTGAAGCCTAATGAATTCACTTATTTAACTGTGATATCTGCATTTTGCAAGATGGGCAGGATGGATGATGCGATGGAAAAGTTCAGTGAGATGATTGATATGGGAGTACCACTTGAGACAGAAGTTTACATGTGCATGGTTGAGGGTTATTTTAATCATGGTGATTCCATGAAAGCCGAGGAATTTATTACCAAGATGAAGAACAGGGATATTCATCATAAGCCATGGAAAGGTAATCGATGAACACGGCATCTTTGACTTGGTTACCCATACTGGTGAGAGGCCTCATCCTACTGCATTCACTAAAATTATCAATGGATATTGCTTATCGCCAAGATGGAAAAAGCATTCAGAGTACTAGCCAAGATGGAGAAAGGCAAGGAATCTCTACTACTAAAAAGAACGTAAGGTTCCCATTTCACATCTCTTTCGTCTAACCTTCCATATATACGTCCCACTTTTTCCTTATCCTCTTTGATTTTTTCCTCCCATATTTGATTTTTCTCCCATCCATTCAATTGTCTCATATTTATTATCTTACCAAAATAAACACATATTTTGTTAGCAACTCATTAAATTCTTACCAAATAAGTGCTTAACAATAAAATCGCAGATAAATCATGGCGATTGCATACAAAGATTTGGTAAGATTTTAGCGTATCAATATAATAATATACATGGCTTCTCAAAAACATTAATACAATAATAGACGTGCAGTCAGGGGCTAATCTACTAGAATGTTTATACTCCCGTTGCAACGCACGGGCAATTTTCTAGTTGATTACTGAAATGAAGAACAAGGATATTCGTCATAGGCCGCAGAAGGGTAACTGAAGAACACAATATCTTTGACATGGTCATAAGTACTGGTGAGAGGCCTGATCTTGTTACATTTACTTAAATGATCGACGGATATTGCCTAGTCATCAAGACAAAAGACGCATTTGGAGTACTGGATGCTATGTTATTACACAGCACTTTTTACTTGCATGGTTATGCTCTCATCATCTTGATATGCTCCAAATGCGTTCTATTTTGATTGTCCTTACTTGGACCAAAATTTGAGGTGTGAATTAAGCCTTATGGTTATTAGTTGTTGTTTATTGGCAGTGGGATAGTTGTCTAGTTTGGATTTTGTCGAGGCACTGAAATATTTAGGATGGATTGTGAGCTGGCTGATTAGGTGTTGCATGCATAATTCCTTTAGTGTCCAAGTGTGCTCTTCGTACTTGATATATCATGGACTACAAGGGCTTGGCTTTGGCCTTGCTATGTTTGCCCCATTCCAAAATAGTGAACTACTGATAAAAGACCAGTGAACTATTGCTGCCATTCAAGGAAAAAGGGAACAATTTCACTTTTCTTTCATGTTCTGTAGTTCAAACACTGCAAAGCCCTTGTATTGGGTCAAATGGTATGCCTGTTCTGTTTAAGTTAGGCGTACTTTCCTCCTGTATTTTACACTTGATGCTACATATCCTGACCTGGTTGTGAGCACTTATGACATCATGACCAGCGTTATCTATCAATGATCAGGCAAATGGTTTAGATGGGAACCTGTACCAACAAAGTAAAGAGGAGGACCAAACCAATGCAATGGACTTGCTCCGTTTTCTTCTTTTTTCATTTCTTCCTTCTGCCAGCTATATGAATATATATCTGCATGAATATGTTCCCGAAAACCAAAATTACTTTGTCACCGTGAAACCTTTTTTTTACCTGACTGACAAACCATTTTTGTCAGCACTTGTTTCTTTTCATGTTGTCTAAATAGCTTTTCAGAGCTTTCGCGTGTAGTTGTTTCGTACAAAATGTATGCTCGAACAATATATACTGATAGCATCTAACTTGATGGAAGTCTGGCCATTAAAATCAAAGCAATGTGTACAATCATCTGCGGCCTTATACTATACAATAAGGATCGGAACATGATCCCAGACACACCTTATAAGTTACAACACCTGAAGCTGATGGTGAGTAAAGAAGTACACTGATTCAACAGGCTGCTTCAGCCTAATTATATCTGAAGGATCTCTAGCACAACTCGAGCTTGGCTGGATGAGTATACTGCCAGATGCGGGCCTTCGCTTGGGACCTTGGACACATTCTTCACAGTAATACTTTTGACAATAATATTTGAAGATAATATGTTGTATGGAACAAAAGTAATAATTTTTTTTATTTTTTTATAAGAAATGCAGTCAAACCTGTAGTGACGGCTTCCAGAGGGCAGTTCCTTGTAAAGCTACCGGAGGAGAAGCTTTTCCGGCACCAGGGCCTGACTAGCTGCTCCACCTCAAGAGCCAGATCGGTTCGGCAAGTGGATAGCATCATTGGAATAATATCGTGCATAGTGATGCAGGCTAGGATGCAATCTCTAAGCCTGCAGGAGTGGGCATCGTTGTCCGAGATCATGCATGGCTGGTGTTCCTGTGTGTGCTAGCGTGGAGGAAGCGGGGATCCTTGCTTGTCTAAAGGGACTAGGACACCTCAATGCTGATGCTCATTGAAACTAACGGCTTGCTGGCTGTTTTGCCGGAAGTCATGGTGAACCAGGCTGCACGGGCGAGGTGAACGGTGTGGGTGCAGTTAGGTACTGGTCATGCATTTAGGTACAATGAGTCAGTGCCGACCTGCATTTTTCAGGGGATTTTTTCAGTACAACGGTCATTCATATTGCAGTCTTTCGAGGAGAAAGAGAACAGAACAAGTTCACTCTTCTGCCATAAGTGATTTCTGTAGTCCAAACACTACAATTGGCCACTGATTATGAAGCTTTAGTATTGCGCCAAATGGTTACTATGAAGATATTATTTAGCTGATTGCTTCCTCTGGCAGCACCTTGCTGTGATGGTGATACTACATTAGCCATTATGCTTATGCCTGTATGTATCATTTCAGTTTACGTTTGGCATACTTCCCTCATGTGTGTAACACTCGCTGTTCAAAACCAGACCCGGGGTGTGAGCACTGGGACAGCTTGAATAGTGCATGTGCCAATAATCAGTCAAATACTCCTTATCCATTTCTCCGACAAGTATTTACGGACGGAGGGAGTAGTTTAGATGGGTACTTGTAGCAACAAAGCAAAGAAGAGGACAAAAAGTAGAAGGGATATGCCATTTTATCCTAGAGTTTTTTTTTAATTTCTATATCTCTTCCTTTTGCCATCTATATGCTTAAATAGGTTTTCAGAGCTTTCATGTGTGGTAGTTTAATTCAGAATGTACAAAATTAAGTATCCAAATGCGATTCACAACTTCATAAACAAAAAAGACAAATCAAGATATGAATAGTACCAAATTGTAATCCTGGTGGTACTATTCAAACTGGTTTGTCCTTTTCATTTCTTGAGTTGTACTTAGTGATCTAAACGATCTTATATTAATTTACAGAGGGAGTATGTCAGAATTTGGATCTAAAAATTTATGACATGGTATATACATGTATAAATGCTGTTAATTGTTTTCAAGACTTCTTAAATATTGAACTAAGTTGTCTAGTGCACCCAATATGTCACAGCTAAACCATTTTCTCGGCACCGATTTTGTTTCATGTTCCATATAGCAGCTTTCTAGGGCCTTAAACGGCCCTTCAGTTATGTGTGCTTGTTTTGTACATGTTGTACGCTTAAATATTTGTTATTTTCATTCATTCTTTTCTATTTGTACCAAACAAACTTGCTTTCCCTGAAATATACAATTCGTTGGTTCTTCAGTCTCTGCAAGGAGAGGCGAGTGCTTAATTATTTATTTTATATGTATTGCAGATACTTATCATTGTCATCATCAGCGACTGCTCGAGTAAGCGATTGGATCGACAGCCAGGGGGTGTATTCGAATATGGCAAACAGTTCTATCCGTCGTATCTTTCCTGGCATTCATGGTTCCGCCAAGACCTTTAGCTGTTGCGTTGTAAATGTGCATGATCGAATGACTGCAACTGTCGAGTTCTAAACTTCCAGTAATGATATCTGTTCCGCCGAAATCTTTAGCTGCATTTAACAATTAACAGTAAACTGTTGTTGAATTTTCATTTCTGGACAAATATTCAAGTGCAGACTTTATGATCAATTGACTGCAAGTGTCGAGTTTTAAACTTCCGGTAATGATATCCATGCGTCCATAGCTGCTGCTGCATGTTTCTGTGATCAACAGAATTCTCAAAATTACAGCACTGAAGTACCCATCTTTGTCCATGAATATATGATGTTTTTTTTTACAAGAAACGGTCTCTAATATTAGGAAATGGTGGTAAAAATAAAATATAAGTCTGACTGTGTATTACTTCGCACTGCTCGCCCTGCCGCCTGACCGGGGAGGATGGAGAGTGCAACGGGCCGGCGCGGGTGAGCGTGGAGCTGGAGCTGCCCCTCCGGACCACCGGGAGGCCGTGGAACTCGAGCTCCTATCCCTGTCCATCCGCGACCGGTGAAGGGCGAGCTCCTCATCGTCGTGGGCGGAGCTCGAATATGTCATGACGGCAAGTGTGCCCCGGTTAATGGGGTCAGCCTCAGTGCCAGATCCGTTGTCTGAGACGGTGAGGCTAGGGTTTGGTTCGGATGGGGATGGGGTGGGGTTTATGTGGGGCCAGGTGGGCCAGTATGGCCCGTCGGCCGCATTTGCGTGTTCGGACCCCTCATATTTGCCCATATATGGGCAGGGTTTGAGGGGCGCTAGACAGTCCGGACATTTGTGCCAAGTATGAGGCTACGGTTGTATGTAGCTTTTTGGTCCGGACAGTGTTCGGGCTATCCACTCGAACAAATGGGGGGAGTAGGGGGTTCAGTTGTAGATGCTCTTATTAGTTGTAGGGGGTCACTAGTTAGCGACCGCGCGGGCACCCTGCTTCCATGCTGCGTACATTTGGGCCAGCCCAACATGGCTAGTTTTTGGTTTGGAGAAGGTTCTAAGCCTCCCCAAACCATAATTTCTTTTTTTCTCTTGTCTTTTCATTCGGTTTTTTCCTCCCTTTTCATCTTTTTTTCTTTTCGTTTGTCTTTTCTTTATCTTTTCCCTTTTTAATTTCATTTTGTGAAGATTTTTCAAATATGTGTACATCCTATAAATAGTGAAATGTTTTGAAAATCATGAACATGTTTCAAATTCGTAATTTTTTGAAACAATTAACATTTTTCAAATTCATAATTATTTTTATAAAAGTTTGTGAAACTTTTTACAAATTTAAAGATTTTCTTTAGAAACTCATTAGCATATTTTTGAATCAGCGGACAATTCTGAATCGATGAACTTTTTTGAAATTTGGGAAAATATTCGAAATTTGTGCACATTTTTTAACTCTTACGAACATGTTTTTAAATATAAAAAAATCTGAATTCACGAATATTTTCTGAACACACAGATAATTTTTTGTTTTTGAGATTTTTTATATAAAATTGGAACATTTTTTGAATACACGAGATTTTTTACAAATTCATGAACATTCTTAGAATTCACGAAATATTTTTGAAACTCATGGAATTTTTTTAAATATATTATCATTTTTAAAAAATTACGATTTTTTTTGTATCCATGGACATTTTATGATTATTACTCCCTCTGTAAACTAATGTAAGAGCATTTAGATCACTAAAGTAGTAGTCTAAACGCTCTTATATTAGTTTACGGAGGGAGTACTTTTTATTTTTTCAAATTTCACGTTGACAATTTTGGAACCTTTTTCTGTAATCCCGAATTATTTAAAGAAGAACAAAACGCAAACAGAAAATAAAAAAGGAAAGAAAAACAGGGCGCGTGGAAAAAAAAGCCCTCTGAACGAGCGGTGGGTAGATCGTAGATTCATGTGAACGAGCTGTGCGTGAACTGACTGTGAAATGAGAATGAGATGCCCACGCAGAGCTCCAAATCGAACCCCCGTCTCCATCCAAAATCCAAATCCCGCCTCCCTCCTCCTTCCTCCAGCCGCTGGACGCGCCGGTGGTCGGTCCTCGCCGGCGCTCGCCCTCACTCACCGTCGCTGCAGGAAGAAGCGAGCGAGACCACTCTGTCCAGTGTCTCTTCCGTCCGTCCTCCTCCCACCAGAGTAAGGAGTTGGTCTTTGCCGCCCGCATTCACTGCCGCTGCAGGAACTAGACGGCGGCAATGTCGCGCCTCCAGCCCCGCTCTTTCTCCAGTCCCGTCTCCTCACGAGTCAGCGAGCTGCTGGATGAATTCAAATATCATCTGGGCTCTGGGACGCTCTGGCCGGAGCTCGCGCACCAACTATTCGACGAAATGCTGCGCCAACCCGTCCCGGTTTCAGCACGCGCACTCGGCGGCTTATTTTCTGCCCTCGCGCGTGCGCGGCCCTCAACCGCCTGTACTGATGGCCCCGCCCTCGCCATCGATCTCTTCAACCGCCACCGGATAGCACCTGACATTTACACCTACAACATACTAATTAACTGCTGCCACCGAGCATGCCGCCCAGACCTAGGGCCTGCCTTCTTCGGATGCCTTCTCAAGACAGGCATCACGACGGACGTCATTACCTACAGCAGTTTATTGCAGTGCTTCTGTGACATGAAGCGGACAGAGGAAGCTCTGGACCTGCTGCTCCATAGGGTGAGTGATAACCTGCCTGATGCCATCTCCTACTCAGTTATTCTCAAGAGCTTCTGCGACAACGGAAGGAGCCAGTGTGCGCTTGACCTGCTCCAGATGATGGCCAAAAAAGGTGCTGACCATTCCCCCAACGTGGTCTCATACAACTTGGTAATCAATGGTTTCTTTAAGGAGGGTGAAATAAGCAAAGCATGTGATCTGTTCCATGAAATGATACAACAAGGGTTTGTTCCCGATGTGGTGACGTATAACTCTGTTATTAATGCACTGTGCAAAGCAAGAGCAATGGACAAGGCAGAGGTGGTCCTTCGATCGATGGTTCATAATAGTGTCCAACCGGATGTTGTAACATATAATAGCTTGATCCAAGGATTTTTAACTACGGGTCAGCTGAAAGAAGCCTTTAGGTTGTTGAAAGTGATGAGAAGCCAAGGTGTTATGCCAAGCGTTGTTACTTGCACCTCAGTCATGGACTACCTTTGCAAGCATGGAAGAATCAAAGAAGCTGAGGAAACATTTTATTCCATGGCCGTGAGTGGCCGAAAACCAGATACAGTCTCATACTCTATTATGCTCCTTGGGTACGCTATAGAAGGATCCCTTGTTAAAATGATTGATCTCTGTGAGATGATGGCAAGAGATGGAGTTGTACCCGACCTCCGTTGTTTCAACATACTGATTAAGGCATATGCTAAGTATGGCAGGATGGATGTGGCCATGCTTTTCTTTGAAGACATGTTGAAGCAGGGTGTGAAGCCTAATGGATTCACTTATTTAATTGTGATATCTGCATTTTGCAAGATGGGCAGGATGGATGATGCGATGGAAAAATTCAATGAGATGATTGATATGGGAGTACCACTTGACACAGAAGTTTACATGTGCATGGTTGAGGGTTATTTTAATCATGGTGATTCCATGAAAGCCGAGGAATTTATTACCAAAATGAAGAACAGGGATATTCATCATAAGCCATGGAAAGGTAATCGATGAACACGGCATCTTTGACTTGGTTACCCATACTGGTGAGAGGCCTCATCCTACTGCATTCACTAAAATTATCAATGGATATTGCTTATCGCCAAGATGGAGAATGTTTAGAGTACTTGATGCTATGATATCAGTTGGCGTGAGGGCTGTTGTTGTTACGCATCACTTAACTTACCATGGTTATGCTCTCATCTTCTTGATATGCATTAGATGTGTTGTTATCCTGATTGCTCCAGCGTGCACTAGAATTAGAGAAGTGTGAGGTAAGCCTTATGGTTGTTAGTTGCTGTTTATCAGTAGTTGGATATAGTGCCTACTTCGAATTTCCTCAAGGCACTGGAGTATTCAGGGTGGATAGCGACCTGGCTGATTAGGTGTTGCATGCATAATTCCCTGTGGCTAAGTCTTATTTATAGTTAATATATCATGGATGAAAATCGCTTTTTGTAGGCCTTGCATGTTTGTGTCATTCCAAAAGTGAACTATTGATAAGTTACAGTTGAGAGTTATTGCTGTCTTTCGGAGAGAAAGAGAACAGAAGAATTTCACTTCTCTGCTATAAATGATTTCTAAAGTCCAAACACTACAATTGGTATTTGAGCATGAAGCTTTAGTATTTGCGCCAAATGGTTACTGTGAAGATATTATTAGCTGAGTTATTCTTCCTGGCAGCACCTTGCTGTGATGATGATACTGTATTAGCCATTATGCTTATGCCTATATGTATCATTTCAGTTCAAGTTTGGCATACTTGACTCATATGTTTTACAATAGCTGTTAAAAAACCCTGATCTGCTTTGAGCAATGAAGACATCATGGTGTGGGTGTGGCAATTATTTGCACTGCTGCTGCCTCTGCAATGGCTTTGAACTCCATGTCAGCTCTTGGATAGTATGTGGGCTGTCCTTTGTGTGAAGTGCCTCTCCTGCCTTGCAAGGGCGCTCTTGACAACATCCTTTGCGCAGCAGAAGAGGTTCCTCATTTCGCAGGCCTCGATCACCAATCTTCCATTCTGCATTCCCCAACTGCTTCTTTGACCGCAGTATACAGACACACTCTCACATTATGGATTGCAGCTCCATCCCGGTCTTCTTTGTCCTCTGATTGATATCAGGCCGCTCCTATGCCTAATGAAGATAGTGAGCAATGACAATTTCTCCGCGATGAGATGAAATATCTAGAGTGGCCCATGAGATGGAGATATCTAGTCTGACAGTTGTTCGTGCCCATGAGGTCATAACAGACTGTTTGAAAGTGCGTTATATCGACTAGAGGGGGGGGGATGAATAGGTGATTTTTATAGAAGTCTTCAAAACGTGGAAGTTTTCAAGACAAACGATAGAAATGAACCTATTACCATGCAGCGGAAGGTAGACTACACTAGGCAAGCCATAGTCAAGTATTCAATGAAGTGAAAGCACAATAACTAATAGCAGCAATGTAGTGAGGATCAGGTAGGAAGATATTACGAAGCCAAACAGAACACGCAGTCACTCAGTGAAGACAAAATATAGTGCAATCATACAATGACTTCACAAGGACCAACAGTAAGTAAAGGGAAGGGAAGGATGAAACCAGTGACTCGTTGAAGACAATGATTTGTTGGACCAGTTCCAGTTGCTGTGACAACTGTATATCTGGTTAGGGCGGCTAGGTATTTAAACCTAAGGACACATAGTCTCGGACACCCAGTCCTAAACACGCAGCTCAGGACACCCAGTCCTCACCGTATTCCCCTTGAGCTAAGGTCACACAGACCTCGCCCAATCACTCTGGTAAGTCTTCAAGGTAGACTCCCAAACCTTCACAGACTTCGTTCACCGGCGATCCACAATGTCTCTTGGATGCTCAGAACGCGACGCCTAACCGGCTGGAGGATTCACAGTCCTCAAGTGTAATAAGTCTTCAGATCACACAGACAAGAAGACTTAAGTGATGCCTAACACTCTTTGGCTCTGAGTGGTTAGGGCTTTATCCTCGCAAGGAATTCTTTCTCAAAGGCTTCGAGGTGGGTTGCTCTCAAACGACAAAAGTCGTACTTTAACTCTGAGCAGCCAACCGTTTATGGTTGTAGGGGGTGGGCTATTTATGGCCACTGGGCAACCCGACCTAATTTGTCCGAAATGACCTTGGGTCACTAAGGAACTGACACATGTTCCAATGGTCAGATTTCAAACTCACACGGCAACTTTACTTGGGCTACAAGCAAAGCTGACTTGTCCGACTCTGGACAAGATTCGCTCTCATAGTCTTCACTCGAAGACATAGATTTTGGCATCACTTTAGTCATTCTAACTGGTTCTCTTGGACCCCACTTAACAGTACGGTGGTTCCTATGACTCAACAAAGAAGAAATAAAACTACGAAAGATCTAAGTCTTCAAGCTCCATAGGCTTCATGCGATGTCTTCTCTTGTCATAGTCTTCAATGAGAATATCTTCATAAACCACTTTTGACATCAATGTCTTCATACATTTTTAGGGGTCATCTCTGGTGGGAAAACCGAATCAATGAGGGACTTCTACCTGTGTTATCCTGCAATTCTCACAAACACATTAGTCCCTCAACTAGGTTTGTCGTCAATACTCCAAAACCAACTAGGGGTGGCACTAGATGCACTTACAATCTCCCCCTTTTTGGTGATTGATGACAAACTAGTTGAAGTTTTCAACGGAAATATAATATGTGAAATTGTAAGAGGATAGGGAGTTGTCTTCATAAGCTGTGAGGGCTCCCCCTGAAGATGTGCATATAAGTAATTTGCTTTTGGAATGCAAACGCACATGGCAGGTTGTGCTTGTGGAGATCCTCTTCAACTTATGATGACAATCCACTATGCATGTGAAGGTATGTGAAGATAATGACATGCATAATGGAAAATGGATGTCTGCCAAAATGACCTAAGTGCGGAATTTATCGTCGCACATGCGGAATTTATCATCGCATCACAAAGTGGCAAATAAGTAGCAGACGACCATCGAGTTTAAGTGTTACAACTCAAAGAACCAAATGTATCAAAACGAGAGTTGTAAACACGAAGCAAAATGTAAAGCAACCGCCCATATGGACCCGCTTGAAGACTATCAAACTTTTATGCTTCTCCCCTTTTGTCAGTTAGGACCAAAAAGGTTTGAAGACATAGAGCATCTACTCGTTCCCATGAAGAGTAGGTGAAGCAGCAGGGTCGTCGGTGGTGTTCGGCGGTGCAGAAGAACTTGGAGCAGTGTCGAAGTGTGCTGAAGGAGGTGGCGGTGAAGTATCATCGTCTTCGTCCTCGATCACTCTGGCATTCACAGTTGCAGCAGAGGAAGAGAACTCAGAGTCTTCAAGAGACGGAGTTCGTCGCAGCACTGCTCTGCGAGGAGGTGTGGAGTCAAACTTAAAGCATTCAGAGAAGCCATCCTATTGAAGATCATCTTCAGAGCACATCAGCGTCAGCCCTTTCCATGTGCGTCGAGAGGTTTCATGGGCAACAAAGGCATTCTTGGTGGCAAGATTGCGAATGCGGTTGACATCCACAAAAGGCTTTGCATTTGGCGCTTCAGCCAGTCATGATGCCTATCTTGTTTCTGATGAAGAGCCACCAGAAGCTCTCGGTCATTGAGAACACGAGTGCGCTTCTTGGGTCGTTGGGCAATTGCGCTATCGGTGGCTTCAATAAGGGCAGGATGTGGTGCACCTGTAGTTCCAGCCAAAGGATACACATGAGTGACTGCTTCAACTCCTTCAATGTTCTGAGAAAAACTTTGATGCTCCGCATTCTGAAGACTTAGAGGTTCCTTGGTAGGCTCAGGATAAATGGCTTCAACAGACATATCCACATCAGGCAGAAAGATCCGATGATTGCGAGCAGATGGCTGATATGAGATAGCGGAGTGGAGTTTAATCAGCCGCATTATCCATGGAGCGTAGAACTTCAAGCCAAATAGATCAGAGCCTGATGCAGCAAGTTGGCGGATGAAGAAGTCTTGTGCATTGAAGCATTTGCCATGAAGAATATAGAAGACCAAAGTCTTCATTGCACCTTCCAGCTTGGCATGTGGAGAATGTTCTTTGATGGGCCAGAGAGTCACCTTATGATGTGATAAATAGTCCTTGGCAGATACTCAAGGTCTTCAACAAGGAACTTCTTAGGATATGCAGCTTCTTGTGGCAATGGCTTCATCATATTGAGCATCTGACTCATGTTTGGTTCAGGTTTCTGAAAAATGCTCTCCATAGCTTCACTGTGAAGCTGACAGCCAGGTTCGTAGAGATCGCCAGGAGTGGGCGGACCAGTGAGCTCAATGATATCAAAGGCTTTGGCTTCGTGATGAACATTTCCTGTCATCCACTCCAGGACCCAACTCTTCGGATCTCTGTTGTACCCACGGATGTGAAGTGTGGCATAGAATTGGAGCAGCAACTCTTCATTCTAGTGCTCTTGGTCAGTGACAAACGGCAGCAATCCAACCTCTTTGAAGCAATCCAGAGTTTCTTCCAGACAGGGCAGACCAGCTATTGCTTCGATGTCAAGATGCTTATGTGGGAAGATGCGACCTTGATTGTACAGAATGCAGGAGTAATAGCTTCGCTGTGGATAGCTCCAGAACCGATCAGAAGATATTCTTTCCCTTGAGTAGGGGTTCTTGGAGCTATTGAAGAAGGTGTTGTCTGCTTTGAAGCCATTGACATTGAAGGATCCAGGTGCTGATGCAGGACCTGGAAACCTGGGCAATCTTGGGATTGGCTTCTGTACCTGAGGCTGGTGCTCAACATGATAGTCAAACTGAGGACCAGCAGCAGGCGCAGGAATAGAAGCAGTAGCATCAGTGGCTTCGCTGACTTCTGGTGCTTGGGTTGGTGAAGGCTCCACATTGGCTTCAGCCATGACAACGTCAGTGGCGTCGGTGGCAGCCTCAAGATTCTCAACCTCCACTTGACGAGCTGGAGGGTCGGTCACAGTCATGTTCTCCTCGAGAACAGCTTCTTGGTGGGACGGGGGAGTAGCAGCTTTTGGGGTTTCTTCTTCATCGGCTGATGCAGCCGGAATGTCTTCAGCAGTATTAGCTTCAGACGCAGAGACTAGAGGCCTTGGTCCTTTGCGAAGCCTGCGTAACGCTGGCGACGCCTGTGGAGTTGGAGTTGGCTGGGCCTCAAAGTCATCTTCCTCCTGTGCTTGTGGGCAATCAGCCCATGAGGCATCCTGAGCAATTGGCATTAGAGGACGACCAATGCTGATGAGCTCGCTGTGCGTTAGCACAGGCGATGATACCTGTTGGTGCTCGAGCTGAGAAAGAACTGCATCATCTTCAACATGGTCATGGTGACCAATGTCTTCAGCAGCGATGGGATCAGCTACTGGAAAGTCGTCAACTTCATGAGCCTCTATGAAAGCAGGCTCATGGACAGTCAGTTGATGCTCTTGAGGTTCAGCGTCAGGGCGAACCATGGAGATGGGTTCAACAATTAAGGGCTCTGTGGGAGCAGCCCGTTCCTTCTTGGTCTTCCGCTTCTTTTTGGAGGGAGCAGTAGCAGAGGCTTCAGGATGTTTTCTTTTTCTGGCTTCAGCCTCAGCAGTCCTTGTCTTCTTCAGCTCTGAGGCGGTTGACCTTGCCTTTGGCTTCGAGCCAGTCATGCTAGTTGGGAAGACAATGGGATCTGCTTCCTGCCTTGGTGCGTCGGGTTCGGTCATAGCGGGCTTCTTCTTCTTCTTTGCAGCCATCCTGGGGTCGATGCCAGGACGCCCGAGGGCCTTGCGCTTCTCAGCCTCATTGTAGGCTTGCACACACTTGTCAGCCAGGCTCTTCATGCGCTCACGAGAACCTTGAGCTTCTTCACGCTTCTTGAGAAAGGCTTCTTTAAGCTCGTGCAGCATGAGCTTGAAGTTCTTGACCTCTTGTATGCTGAGCTTGGCCATATGCTTCTGGAACCGAGCTTTCTCAAAGTCAATCTCCTGCTTCAGTTTGACGATGCGCTGAGCTAGAGCTAGCTCTGAAGCAATGGCGCCATGGAAGGCGACACTAAGACCAATGGGAAGTTGCAGGTCTTCAAAGCTGAGGTTGGGCGTTTCAAACCACTCATCAATGAAGTCGTGGATGATTGCCACATCAAAGAGAGGCAAATTGTTGAAGATTTCTGCTTCTTCTTTGCTCTTGATCAGTTGCTCAAGAGCGTCATCTGCAAGATCTTCATCACTGGACAGATCGATGGCATCGTTGCGTAGAATAGCACCAGCTGTCAATTCTTGGCCGGTGTGTGGCAGAGGCATCTTGACCTTCTGGGGCTTGGAGACGCGTGACAAGTCTTCAGACTGCACACTGTCTTCAGGAGGTGCAGTGGCCAGTGGCTTCGCCCGTGAGACTTTTGGTGCAGAGGCAGGCTTTGAAGCTTTTGGCTGTTTTAGTTTCTTTGGCTTCGGCGCTGTAGGCGCTTCATCTGATTCAGCGTCATCTGCAGGCTCATTCACGGCTGTCCCTTGAACCACGATATGAGTGATGAGACCTTCCAAGTTGTAGAAGGGCCCAAGAAGATTGGGTTCAGCTTCGCGAGTTCCATCGGCACGGGGAGCAGAGGGACCAGGGTTGAAGTCTAATCCCAAAGACTTCTTGTTTTGCTTCGCTGAGTTTTTGGCAAACTGAAAGTTGCGCTTGAACAGATTGTCATCACGGCACCATAGTAGTGACGATGGGTGTGCATCTGCAGGCTGTGGCCCATGGACCATGCAGAGATAGAAGCCCTGTTCAATGGCTTCTTCTCTGGACCTGGGTTGAAGATTCTTGTATAGGATGTCTCCCCACGGTCGCTTGATGGCATTTTTCTCAGCATATTCTTGGGTCACAAACTGGTATTTGAACCATTGTTCTGCCCAATATCTTCGAATTCATTGGATTTGGGTCTTGCGCTGATTGTAATCCTCTTCAGGATCTGTCTTGTAAAGCTCTGAGAGGTCATCAGGCAAATCTCTTGATCTTCCCCCACGACGCTGTATGCCTCCCTTTCTTGCAGATTTCTCTGAAGCCATGAACTTTAAACTGAAAGGCTTCAATACGTTCAAAGGCTTCAAAGGTTTTCGCTTGCTGGACAAACAGGAACTGGCTTCGGGAGAATTTATATGGTGCTGTAAGAATTCTGCAAATGAATGCATACTATGAGAACCAAGGGATTCTCCCATGGACATGTACCTGTGACAGCATTAAGGTGCGAGGGAAGGGGAAGAGGTCATATGCATTCTCAGAAGATTTTGAAGATAAATCAGTTTAGAAGACATTGACCTCATTGTGCGAAGACATTCACTCATAGATAAGGAGTTGGTTCCAGATTTGTACGAATCCATGGATCAGTACAAGTGAGGAATCTAACTGCTTTGTGAAGCATAAGTGAACATACTAGGCATAATATGAGATGCTGTATAAAGTGGATCCAACATGTGTGAACATAAACTAC
Organism: Triticum aestivum; assembly: GCF_018294505.1. Classification (NCBI taxonomy): domain Eukaryota; kingdom Viridiplantae; phylum Streptophyta; class Magnoliopsida; order Poales; family Poaceae; genus Triticum; species Triticum aestivum. The sequence goes on along the minus strand of NC_057809.1, from coordinate 69,709,637 downwards.
TTGTGGCAGAAAGTGACGAATCTGTAGGATCAAAGGGGCCGTAAAAAGGAAGTTTTATTTACCACACTAGGAACTGCTAGACGGAGTGGAAGAGGAGGCCGAGCAGTTCGATCGTACGTGCCCTAACTTGGTGACGGAGGACACCTACGGCGACGGCGGAGAAGACGATGTCCGCGGTCGGCGTGAAGACGGCGTCGGAGAGGTTGCGGCAGCGAAGCGCTTCGTCGCCGGCGTCGTCGAGGGCTAGCGGTGGCACTAGGGTTTGTGTGAGAGTGGAAGAAGAGATAATGACTGCGGTGAGGCGTGCATTTATAGGTACAGGGGCGGCTCAGTGTTATTACATAGGTGCCCCTGGCGATTCACATCTGAGGAACACGTGGCCATCATGCAGCATGTTGGAGGTTGTTCCACGTCCCACGCACGCCTGGATTGTTGGGTGGTCGTTCCCACTTCTCCGGATTTCAGGTGAAGGAATGAGCATTGAAAACAGACTTAATGTTTGTCTTTGTATCTTCTGCTGACAAGGACGCAGAGAAGACATTCGACAGTTTTAATAGAATGCATATGATTTGGAGAGATAGAGTTTGAGATAGAAAGCATAGAGAGGTTAGGGTCCGATCACATTCACTTAGTTCAAAAGATTCAACACGAAGACATAGTTATAAGTGAATGCTGTAGAGGACAGAACACTGGTATATATATAATCAATATAGTGAAGATAATTATGAAGACATGCTGAGATTGAAGTCAAACCAAATGTGAAGACATAGTAAATGTAACGCCATGAGTGAAACACTTCAAACAGAACCTTTGGTGGTGGTGTTACCCACCGTATAGGAAGTTTTAGACTCAGACACGACGCACAATTATCGTGGCGCTCCGAAGTCAAATTCCACATTAATGTATTCACACTTAGAATGTATGTCTTCATTGATTGAAGATATACTTTACTTCATGTGTTGCACATCTAAGTCATCAATATGCATAAGTGTTAGGATGTGTGCCTGATCACAGGACATTTAAGGATTCCAAGATATTTAGCTCACACCGTAACTTGCAAAATCTCTTCTCATCCAAGGGCTTGGTGAAGATATCTGCCAATTGTTCTTTAGTGTTGACGTGTATGATATCAATATCTTCCTTCACAACATGATCTATGAGAAAGTGATGACGAATTTCAATGTGTTTTGTCTTCTAGTGCTGAACTGGGTTGTTGGCAATCTTGATGGCGCTTTCGTTGTCGCAGTAGAGTGGCACTTGCTTCAGATGAATGCCATAGTCCTTGAGTGTTCGCTTCATCCACAGAAGCTGAGCGCAGCAAGATCCAGCTCCAACCAGATCAAACTCTGAGCCCTTTGGATACCACAATCCTAGAGTTGGGGTGTGAGCCAAATATCGAAGAATTCGCTTCACAGCTAAGTGATGCGATTCCTTTGGTGCCGCTTGGAATCGAGCACACATGCAAACACTAAGCATAATATCTGGCCTAGATGCACATAGATAAAGTAAAGAACCAATCATGGAGCGGTATACCTTTTGATCGAACTCTTTACCATTGTCGTCGGGACCCGGATGATGTTTGGCTGGCATTGGCGTCGTGAAGCCTTTGCAGTCTTGCATACCGAACTTCTTCAGGCAATCTTTGAGATACTTCTCTTGAGATATGAAGATGCCATTGCGTTGCTGTCATATTTGAAGATCGAGGAAGAACTTCAGCTCTCCCATCATGGACATCTGATATTGCTCTTGCATCATATATCCAAACTCTTCACTGTACTTCTGATTGGTGCAGCCGAAGATAATGTCATCCACATATATTTGGCACACAAACAGTTCACCATCATATGTCTTCGTGAAGAGAGTGGGGTCGAGGGAACCAGGTATGAAGCCTTTGCTCTTCAGGAAGTATTTGAGTGTGTCATACCAAGCCCGAGGGGCTTGTTTGAGGCCATACAGTGCCTTGTTGAGCTTGTATACCATGTCAGGATGTTTTGGATCTTCAAAGCCAGGCGGTTGTGCAACATACACTTCTTCTTCAATCTTGCCATTGAGAAAAGCGCTCTTCACATCCATTTGATATAGAAGTATGTTATGATGATTTGCATAGGCCAGCAGTATGCGTATGGCTTCAAGTCGAGCCACAGGAGCAAATGTTTCATCGAAGTCAATTCCTTCCACTTGAGTATATCCTTGAGCAATGAGACGAGCTTTGTTTCTGACAACTTGACCATGCTCATCTTGCTTGTTGCGGTATATCCATTTGGTGCCTATTATATTGTGCTTTCGAGGATCAGGACGCTTAACCAGTTCCCATACATTATTCAGCTCAAACTGTTGAAGCTCTTCTTGCATGGCTTGAATCCATTCAGGTTCCATGAAGGCTTCTTCAACTTTCTTGGGTTCTGTTATTGAGACGAATGCGAAGTGCCCACAGAAATTTGCTAGCTGTGTTGCCCTTGAACGAGTGAGCGGACCGGGTGCATTGATGCTATCAATTATTCTCTCAATCTGCACTTCATTGGCAACACGAGGATGTACAGGGCGAAGATTTTGCTCTTGTCGATCATTGTCATTGTTAGTGGGATTGTCTTCAGGCTGAGCATTGTCTTCAGGTTGATCGGGTGCGGAGATGATAAGTTCCTCTTCAGGTTGAGCTTTAGAGGGTATGATTTCTCCAGTTCTCATTAGTTTGATTGATTCGCGGGATGGAACTTCATCTAGCACATTTGGCAGGTGCTCTCTTTGTGAACCGTTAGTCTCAACGAACCGCACATCCACTATTTCAACCACTTTATAATGAAAGAGATTGAAGACTTTGTAGGAGTGCGAATCCTTTCCATATCCAAGCATAAAATCCTCATGTGCTTTTGGTGCAAAATTTGAAGTATGATGTGGATCCTTGATCCAACACCTGGCTCCAAATACTCTGAAGTAACTGACATTTGGCTTCTTGCCAGTAAGGAGCTCATAAGATGTCTTGTTCAGAAACTTGTGAAGATAGACACGATTGATTGTATGACATGCAGTATCAATAGCTTCAGGCCAGAATTTTCTTGGAGTCTTGTATTCATCTAGCATCGTTCGGGCCATCTCAATGAGTGTTCTGTTCCTACGTTCGATGATGCCATTCTGCTGTGGCGTGTACGGAGCTGAGAATTCATGTGTGATGCCGAAAGTATCAAGATATGTATCAAGGCCAGTGTTCTTGAATTCAGTGCCATTGTCACTTCTGATGTGCTTTATCTTGGCGCCATAGTTGTTCATTGCTCGATTGGCGAAGCGTGTGAAGACATCTTGCACTTCAGTCTTGTAGAGGATTATGTGCACCCAAGTATATCTTGAATAATCATCAACAATGACAAAGCCATAGAGACAAGAAGTAGTAGTAAGAGTTGAGTAATGAGTGGGACCGAAAAGATCCATGTGGAGCAGTTCGAAGAGTCGAGTTGTTGTCATGATTGTCTTCGATGGATGTTTGGCCCTCATCATCTTTCCTGCTTCACAGGCACCGCATAAGTGATCTTTCTTGAACTTGACGCCCTCGATGCCTATAACATGCTTCTTCTTTGCAAGGGTGTGGAGGTTTCTCATGCCAGCATGCCCTAGCCTCCGATGCCAGAGCCAGCATTCTGAAGCTTTTGCTAGAAGACATACGACAAGCTGTGGTCCTGCTGAGAAATCTACCACGTACAAATCATCTTTCAAATACCCTTCAAACACTAGAGACTTGTCAGATTCCATTAGAACAAGGCAGCGATATTTTCCAAACATTACGATCATGTTCAAATCGCAAAGCATTGAGACAGACATTAAGTTGAAGCCAAGGGATTCAACAAGCATGACTTTATCCATGTGTTGATCCTTTGAGATTGCAACTCCACCTAGACCCAATACCTTACTTTTACCAGTGTCAGCAAATGTGATGTGACTCTTGTCGGATGGACGTAAGGTTGAGTCCATAAGAAGGCTTCTTTTGCCAGTCATGTGATTGGTACACCCACTATCAATAATCCATTCTGAAGACGCTGGTGTCGTACCCTTGGCACCGCGTGCCATGAAGCAGTAGGTAGGAGCGGAGTAGTCCTTCTCATTTGCATCGGTGTCGGTGATGAAGTCATTGTCTTCAGTGTTGAAGATGGACTTGGCAACGTATGCTGTAGCCAGACTTGCAACGCCAGAGTCGGACTCCTCCTCAGACTCCACCTCCGCCTCCTCAGAAGCGGACTCCTCCTCTGAATCCATTTCCTTGCCAACAAACGCACGTGCCTTGTCAGATGAGCTCTTCTTGTGTGATGAAGACTTTGAGGAAGACTTGGAAGAAGACTTTGAGTATTTCTTCTTCTTCTTGTCGTCAGAGTCATATTCCTTGCCCTTCTTCTTCTTTTTGTTCTCATTGTCCCATTGCGGACACTCAGAGATGAAGTGCCCAGGTTTCTTCCACTTGTGACATGTTTTCTTCTTGTAGTCATGAGCAGAAGCTTCATCATTCCTTGAGCTTGATCGTGAAGACTTTCTGAAACCTTTCTTCTTGGTGAATTTTTGGAACTTCTTCACAAGCATAGCAAGTTCCTTTCCAATGTCTTCAGGGTCATCATAAGTGCTGTCAGATTCTTCTTCAGATGAGGAGACAGTCTTTGCCTTCAAGGCACGAGTTCGCCCATAGTTTGGACCGTAGATATCTCTTTTCTCAGGAAGCTAAAACTCATGTGTGTTTAGCCTCTCAAGTATGTCAGACAGATCGAGTGTCTTGAAATCAGGACGTTCTTGAATCATCAGGGCTAGGATGTCAAACGAACTATCAAGTGATCTCAGTAGTGTCTTGACGACTTCATGCTTGGTGATCTCAGTAGCGCCGAGGGCTTGAAGCTCATTTGTGATGTCAGTGAGTCGATCAAACGCGAGCTGGACATTCTCATTGTCATTTCGCTTGAAGCGGTTGAAGAGGTTGTGAAGGACACTGATTCTCTGATCTCTCTGAGTTGAGACGCCTTCGTTGACCTTAGAGAGCCAGTCCCAGACTAGGTTAGATGTTTCCAAAGCACTCACGCGGCCATACTGTCCTTTGGTCAGATGACCACAGATGATATTCTTGGCAGTAGAGTCCAGTTGAACGAACTTCTTGACGTCAGCAGCAGCGACACCTTCTCCAGCCTTGGGAACGCCGTTCTTGACGACATACCATAGGTCGACGTCAATGGCTTCAAGATGCATGCACATCTTATTCTTCCAGTAGGGATATTCAGTTCCATCGAAGACGGGGCACGCAGCGGAGACTTTGATTATCCCTGCAGTCGACATAGCTAAAACTCCAGGTGGTTAAACCGAATCACACAGAACAAGGGAGTACCTCGATTTGATACCAATTAAAAGTGCGTTATATCGACTAGAGGGGGGGTGAATAGGCGATTTTTATGAAAGTCTTCAAAACGTGGAAGTTTCGAAGACAAACGATAGAAATTAACCTATTACCATGCAGTGGAAGGTAGACTACACTAGGCAAGCCATAGTCAAGTATTCAATGAAGTGAAAGCACAATGACTAATAGCAGCAATGTAGTGAGGATCAGGTAGGAAGATATTATGAAGCCAAACAGAACACGCAGTCACTCAGTGAAGACAAAAGATAGTGCAATCATACAATGACTTCACAAGGACCAACAGTAGGTAAAGGGAAGGGAAGGATGAAACCAGTGACTCGTTGAAGACAACAATTTGTTGGACCAGTTCCAGTTGCTGTCACAACTGTACGTCTGGTTAGGGCGGCTAGGTATTTAAACCTGAGGACACACAGTCCCGGACACCCAGTCCTGAACACGCAGCTCAGGACACCCAGTCCTCACCGTATTCCCCTTGAGCTAAGGTCACACAGACCTCGCCCAATCACTCTGGTAAGTCTTCAAGGTAGACTCCCAAACCTTCATAGACTTCGTTCACCGGCGATCCACAATGTCTCTTGGATGCTCAGAACGCGATGCCTAACCGGCTGGAGGGTTCACAGTCCTCAAGTGTAATAAGTCTTCAGATCACACAAACAAGAAGACTTAAGTGATGCCTAACACTCTTTGGCTCTGGGTGGTTAGGGCTTTATCCTCGCAAGGAATTCTCTCTTAAAGGCTTCGAGGTGGGTTGCTCTCAAACGACAAAAGTCGTACTTTAACTCTGAGCAGCCAACCATTTATGGTTGTAGGGGGTGGACTATTTATAGCCACTGGGCAACCCGACCTGATTTGTCCAAAATGACCCTGGGTCACTAAGGAACTGACACGTGTTCCAACGGTCAGATTTCAAACTCACACGGCAACTTTACTTGGGCTACAAGCAAAGCTGACTTGTTCGACTCTGGACAAGATTCGCTCTCATAGTCTTCACTCGAAGACATAGGTTTTCGTTAAGCATCACTTCAGTCATTCTGACTGGTTCTCTTGGACCCCACTTAACAGTACGGTGGTTCCTATGACTCAACAAAGAAGAAACAGAACTACGAAAGATCTAAGTCTTCGAGCTCCATAGGCTTCATGCGATGTCTTCTCTTGTCATAGTCTTCAATGAGAATATCTTCATAAACCACCTTTGACATCAATGTCTTCATACATTTTTAGGGGTCATCTCTGGTGGGAAAACCGAATCAATGAGGGACTTCTACCTGTGTTATCCTGCAATTCTCACAAGCACATTAGTCCCTCAACTAGGTTTGTCGTCAATACTCCAAAACCAACTAGGGGTGGCACTAGATGCACTTACACTGTTGCTGAAGAAGCAGATAAGATGTCAGCAGTGGCCCAAAATCTACCTACAAGTTTACAAATAGCTGATGACTATCAACAAGTACTGTACCACATTTCTGAGTTGCAACTTGAGATGGCCATCTATATATTATTTTCCTATCTAGAAGCATAGCTTTTTTTTAAGAAAATGATGTAGACGCATAGGTGGAGAATGTAAAAACTAGCGAGGTTTGGTGTGAAGCGTATGCCTCCTGGCAGGGACGCGTGCGTGTTTATATCATCATCAGGTACAAGATCGGCAGGTAGTTTAGGGCTTGGCCCCTAATCCAAGCTATACACGGGATTGGGCTCGCCGGCTACCCACCTGCCTTGGTTTACAAGAAACACACGCACACAATTACAATCGTGACATTACACAACTTAAGCCTATCGTTTAACATCCTCCCTCAATCTAAACATGTCAAGGTTAAGATTGTTCTTGAAGGCTTGAAGTTGTTGAGCTTGTAGGGGCTTTGTGAAGCCGTCAGCAACTTGGTCTCCAGTTGGTATAAATCTGATTTCCAAAAGCTTTCTTGCAACTCTTTCTCGAACAAAATGAAAATCAATCTCTATGTGTTTTGTCCGTGCATGAAACATGCAACTCTTTCTCGAACAACATGAAAATCGATCTCTATGTGTTTTGTCTGTGCATGAAACACAAGATCGGCAAAAAGATATGTTGCTCCAAGATTATCACACCATAGACAAGAAACATGTGGTCTTTCAACTCCTAGTTCATCTAGTAAAGTTTCTACCCACATTACCTCAATAGTTGCATTTGCCAGTGATTTATATTCCGCCTCTGTATTGGATTGAGAGACAGTTGCTTGTTTCTTCGCATCCCATGAAATGAGATTGGAGCCAAGGAAAACAGCAAACTCACTAGTATATCTCCTGTCATCAGGACATCCTGCCTAGTCTGCATCCGAAAAGGCACTTACTGTAGTTGATGGTGACTTACATATTTTCAGTCCTATTCCAGCACTCCCTTGAACATATCTCAGTATCCTTTTAACAGTTGTCCAATGCAAGGAAGTAGGAGCATGCAAAAATTGACAAACCTTATTAACAGAAAAGGATATATCAGGTCTTGTCAATGTTAGATATTGGAGTGCACCAACAACACTTCTATTCTTAGTTCCTTCTTTTGGACTCAGTGGTTCTCCTTCATGCAAAGATAATCTTTCTGTAGTAGACAAAGGAGTGCTACAAGATTTACAATCCTTCATGCCTACATGTCTAAGAATATCAGTGGCAAACTTCTCATGAGTCAATAGAACCCCATCGGGTGTCTTTTTAACCTCAATGCCTAAGAAATAATGTAACTCTCCCAAGTCCTTAAGTGCAAATTCATTTTTCAAGTTCTTGAGTAAAGCTGAAGTGGCCTCTTGTGAGGAGCTAGCAACAATTATGTCATCTACATAAATGTGCATATAAATAATCACCTTCCCTTTTGGAAATAAGAACAAGGAGGTGTCTCCTTTTGAGGGTCGAAAACCAAGTTGCTGTAATTTTGTGCTCAATCTCGAGTACCAAGCCCTGGGTGCCTGTTTCAGGCCATACAAAGCTTTGTCCAATTTGCAGACATATTGAGGTTTAGTCTCATCGACAAAACCAGGTGGTTGCTTCATATAGACCTCTTCCATGCGGCCTTGGTTTACTACCGGTAGACTGCCTATCAAGTTTCGTGCCATTTGGACTTCGTTTGATACTCCAACGGTTAACCGAGGGACCAAAAAGGCCTTGTGAGTGTTGCAGCCCAACACCCTTCCAATTTGGCCCAAAACCCACCAAAACCCTCTCCATCGTCTAGAGCATTCGATCACGATCGCGTGGCCGAAAACCGCACCTCATTTGGAGCTTCCTAGCTCCCTCTACCTATAAAACAAGCCCCTCCTTCGAAATTCGCGGATCATTCTACCCTAACCCTAAAAAGTTTGCTCTTGCCGCCGCCGGACATGTCCGCCGCCTAACAGACATACCACCGCCGTCAATCACCGTACGCCACCTGTCACCGCCTCCTCCCTCCCGCCGCCGGCCCGGGCAGGCCCGCGCCGGGCCCTCCAAGCCCATCGGGGCGCGCCGCCCTTCGGCCTCCCGCGGCGCCCGTGCGCCGCCCTGCCTCGACGCGCCGCTCCATCTGCCGCGCCGCCGCATGCCATCTTCTCCGGCGACCGGCCACCGCCCGACCCGACCAGCGTCGCCGCCCGCCACCTGCTCTGGCTGGCGAGCTCCTCGCCACCCGCAAGCACCGCTCCACTCCGGCGTCCGCGCCCGCGCCGCCTCCTCGTCGCCTCCTCGTCGCCGGCGAACCTCGGCTTCTTCTCCGGTGACCTCGCCCAAGTCCGGCGACCTCGACGGCGCCGGTGAACAGTGCTGCTACAGTGCTCGGGCCGGATCCAGATCTGGGAGTCCTCGGTTGAGTTTTTCATCCCCGAACCCTAATTTTTTTTGCATTCTTGTACATGCTATAACTCTGCATCTGTAACTCTGGTTCATGTGTGTAGCATATCAAAATGTTCATCTCGATGAGTACATCATTTCATCTCATTGCATCATTTTCATTTGATCTCATATTGATGCCCGAAGTGCTGTTGGAAGAGGGCTACATGAGGAATTTGTCAGATTTGTTTTAGCAAATGGCATTTTGTCATTTTTGCCATGTTTAATGTGTGCATGCTATGATCCTAAACTCTACATGAGTTTTTTCGTATGCCATGCCATCTTTACAAAGGTGCTTGCCATTTATTTTTGGGATCTATGTGGTGACTAGCACAAGCTTGCAAAGTAGCGTAATCGGTAATGCTGATTTCAGGGACTTAGAATTTCACTAAGTCCTTGTTCTGTTTTTGTCGTTATGCCATATGTTCATGTTGTTTCCTAGTGATCCGTGCCTCTTTTGAGGATGATCAGTAAGGATGTTTTGTTAACATTGTGGTGCTCTATCCATCCATGTCTTTGTTTGCATTTATGGAGCACCCTAGCTTGAGTCAATCGAGCTCTACTTTTGCTATAAAGTGAATCCTGGCAGATTGTTGACATGTTTAGCGATTTTGCCGAGGATGTTGCTATTGATCCGTGCATGCTATGTTGTTGTTCTTGACATGTCTAGCTTCTATGCTATGTATTCTTGATGGGTGTATGCTTAGTTTGTCATGCAATGCTCTATAGTGAGTGCATCGAGCTCGTAAACATGCCTACTCGTTAACTGATTTGTATGCTCCAGTTTTTCACTAAGTCTGAAATCTGTTATGTTTTTGCCATGTTCACATGCTTGCAATTGTATTTTCTGACCCCTTTTGGCTCAAGGTCACTAAGGGACTTTTGTTAAGTGCTTTGAGTAGCTTCATTCCATGCCTTGCTTTGCCATGTTAAGTTCCTGTAGCTTGTAGTTTTCATGCTGTAAAGTGTGCTTCCTGATGATAAATTCCAGACTCGTGTTAATTTCACTAAGTCTGAAACCTGTTATCATTTGCACTTTTGCCATGCTTGTTTGAACCTGTTAATGGATGAATTAGCCGTAGCCCAGTGTTCATCTTTTGTCAAGCTTCATGAGTGGATCCCTGCCATGTATTTTGTTTTCATGTTTGAGTGCCGTAGCATATTTATCTTGATGCATTTAGTTGGTCACTTGCTGATTATCGCAGACCGGTGCCATATTTGTTTTGCTTGCCATTTCCAAACTGTGCATCCGATTCCGGTGATCTTTATATCGATTTCAACTGAAATCACCTCACCTTTCCAGTGGCACTCTTGGATTTCCAAGTTGAGGCCAGGTTCAATCATCCCTTGTAAAATCATGCATACGCATCGCATACCGCATCCCGCATATCATACCATGTTTGCATCATGTTGTTTGAGCATTGCACGTGGTTGATTGTGTTCCATTTGATTGTTGTTCTTGTTTGGATAGAGCCGGGAGATGAGTTCACAAACGAGGAGCCCATTGAGTTCGCTTACGAGGATCAAGTCAACTCTGACAACTTTGCAGGCAAGATGATCATACCCTCGAAATCACTTCTATCTTTGCTTGCTAGATGCTCGCTCTTTTGCTATGCCTATGCTATGATACCTACCACTTGCTTATCATGCCTCCCAAATTGCCATGTCAAACCTCTAACCCACCATGTCCTAGTAAACTGTGGATTGGCTATGTTACTGCTTTGCTCAGCCCCTCTTATAGCGTTGCTAGTTGCAGGTGAAGATTGGAGATTGTTCCTTATTGGAACATTGTTTATTGTTGGGATATCACCATATTATCTTGTTTATCTTAATGCATCTATATACTTGGTAAAGGGTGGAAGGCTCGGCCTTTTGCCTAGTGTTTTGTTCCCCTCTTGCCGCCCTAGTTTCCGTCATATCGGTGTTATGTTCCTGGATTTTGCGTTCCTTACGCGGTTGGGTTATAATGGGAACCCCTTGACAGTTCGCCTTGAATAAAACTCCTCCAGCAATGCCCAACCTTGGTTTTACCATTTGCCACCTAGCCTCTTTTTCCCTTGGGTTCCCGGAGCCCGAGGGTCATCTTTATTTAAACCCCCCTGGGCCAGTGCTCCTTTGAGTGTTGGTCCGAACTGGGCAGCCTGCGGGGCCACCTCGGGGAAAATCGAGGGTTGGTTTTACTCGTAGCTTGACCTATCTGAGTGTGCCCTAAGAACGAGATATGTGCAGCTCCTATCGGGATTTGTCGGCACATTCGGGCGGTGTTGCTGGACTTGTTTTACCATTGTCGAGGATGTCTTGTAACCGGGATGCCGAGTCTGATCAGAATGTCTCGGGAGAAGGAATATCCTTCGTTGACCGTGAGAGCTTGTGATGGGCTAAGTTGGGACTCCCCTGCAGGGATTTGAACTTTTGAAAGTCATGCCTGCGGTTATGTGCAGATGGGAATTTGTTAATGTCCGGTTGTAGATAACTTGAAACTTAACTTAATTAAAATGAATCAACCGCGTGTGTAACCGTGCTGGTCTCTTCTCGGCGGAGTCCGGGAAATGAACACGGTGTTGGAGTAATGCTTGACGTAGGTTGTTCTAGGATCACTTCTTGATCATAGTTGTTCGACCGTGCTTTTGCCTTCTCTTCTCGCTCTCTTTTGTGTATGTTAGCCACCATATATGCTAGTCGCTTGCTGCAGCTCCACATCATACCTTGCTTTACCTATAAGCTTAAATAGTCTTGATCGCGAGGGTGTGAGATTGCTGAGTCCCCGTGACTCACAGTTTACTTCCAAAACCAGATGCAGGGACCGATGATACCGTTCCAGACAATGCGCTTGAGCTCAAGTGGGAGTTCGATGAAGACTCTCGCTGTTACTACGTGTCTTTCCTAGATGATCAGTAGTGGTGCCCAGGTGGGGCGACCGGGGACTTTGTCACATGTGGGGGTTGATCTTTATTTTGGTACCGTAGTCGGACCATGAGTGTATTGGATGATTGTAATGTTATTAATGTATTTGTGTGACATGGCGAGTGTAAGCCAACTATGTATCCTTTCCCTTTTATCTATTTACATGGGTTGTTATGAAGATTACCTTACTTGTGACATTGCTTTCAATGCGGTTATGCCTCTAAGTCGTGCTTCGACACGTAGGAGATATAGCCGCATCGAGGGCGTTATACTTAGCACTTGCTTCTTGACGTTTGTTCCGAAGTGTTTGACGGGATAGAGACCTCTCCTACCCCCGCCACGAAGTAGAACCCTCTTCGTTTCCAAATCCTTGACAAGAAAAAAATGAGGGTGAATTTCAATGAAAGTGTCATTATCAATAGCAAGTTTACTTGCTGAGATCAAACTTTTAGTGGCCTCCGGAATGTGAAGAACATTGTTTAGGAGAAGATCACGATCTGGGGTAGAGATAGTTGTATGACCAATATGATTAATCGCCATACCTGATCCGTTTGCGGTGTGAATCTGCTCATTGCCGGTGTACCTCTCCCGGACTATGAGCTTCTCCAAGTCATCGGTGATATGGTCAGTTGCACCACTGTCCATATACCATTTAGTGTCTACGCCGTATTGAGGAGCAGGAATGTTTGCCGAGCGCTCTTCCCCTCCCTGGTAGGAGGAGTCATAGCGCTTCCAGCACTTCACGCCATGTGCCCAACTTTAATTGCCACACACCTGGCATGTTGGTTTAGCGGCAGAATTGTTGTTGAAGCCGCCGCCGTTTCCTCTTGGGTTGCCACGGCCGCCACTGCCGTTGGGCTTGTTGTTGAAGTTCCGGCCGCGATCACCACCGCCGCCACCTTGTTTGTTGTTGAAGACGCGGCCGCGGTCACCACCGCCGCCGCTATTGCCGTTCTGCTTGTTGAAGTTGTTGAAGCACCCGCGTGCTGCAGCATTTGCGGAGGAATGAGAAGCCCCCCCCCCGCGAAGATTCATGCGAGTCTCGGAGCGCAAAAGCTGCGAGTACAACTCCGGGCAGTCACTGGTTCATCCCGTGAGCATATGGCAGACACCACGAGATCGAACTCTTCCTCCAGTCCAGCGAGGATGTGCGAGACCACATCTTCCTCATCCACCTTCTTTCTTGAGGCAACTAACTCATCACAAAGGGTTCTGATCTTACCAACGTACTCTGTAATGGTGGAATTTCCCTTCTGAAGATTCGCCAGCGCGATCCTGACATTGACAAACCACGCTCGGGTATGCGAGGTGAGCATCCCTTGCATGGTGTTCCACAGCTCTGCTGCGGTGTGGCAAGTCGCGACTTGGATGGCCATCTCACGTGGTAGCGTGGTCAGCAGGTAGGAGAAAACCTGCTGATCACGAGCATACCAGGTGCCGAACTCCGGGTTGGGGGCCTTCGACTTGGTCTTGCCATCGTTGCTAGTGACCTCGATCGTCATGGGCACCACCACCTGCTCCAGATCAAGGAAGCCCTCCATCTGCGCCCCCTGATGGCAGAGAGGATGGTGGAGCGCCAGAGTGCTTCGTTCCCTCTCGAAAGCTTCTCGGTGGCGATGTGTGCAAAGGGAGATGAGGGGAACGTATTTGCGGATGAGCTCGCCATGGATGAATCCGAGGTAGGCTCTGATTACCATGTAAAAACTAGCGAGGTTTGGTGTGAAGCGTATGCCTCCTGGCAGGGATGCGTGCGTGTTTATGTCATCATCAGAAGGTACAAGATCGGAAGGTAGTTTAAGAAAAAGGGTTTCCCCCCGCTTTATATATAAAGCAGCATCACCACAACATCGAGAAAGAAGATACAAACGCACGCCACCACCACACTCAGCGCACACACCCAAGGCGAGATACAAAGGAGCCGAGCACCGAAAACACCACCCCAACAACGACTAAGCACCCTAATGATAAGACGAAGACCACCATGAAAATGAGCAGTCCACCGAGGGGTAATGAGACGGACAAAGCCGGAGCAAGGACTCCAAGACGATTGTGACGCCCCCGATTCAATCGTACACTAATCATGCACGCAAACGTGTACGATCAAGATCAGGGACTCACGGGAAGATATCACAACACAACTCTAAAAACATAAATAAGTCATACAAGCATCATAATACAAGCCAGGGGCCTCGAGGGCTCGAATACAAGTGCTCGATCATAGACGAGTCAGCGGAAGCAACAATATCTGAGTACAGACATAAGTTAAACAAGTTTGCCTTAAGAAGGCTAGCACAAACTGGGATACAGATCGAAAGAGGCGCAGGCCTCCTGCCTGGGATCCTCCTAAACTACTCCTGATCGTCGTCAGCAGCCTGCACGTAGTAGGCACCTCCATTGTAGTAGTCGTCGTCGACGGTGGCGTCTGGCTCCTGGACTCCAGCATCTGGTTGCGACAACCAGAAAGGAAAGGAAAAAAAGGGGGGAGAAAGCAACCGTGAGTACTCATCCAAAGTACCCGCAAGCAAGGAGCTACACTACATATGCATGGGTGTATGTGTAATGGGGCCATATCAGTGGACTGAACTGCAGAATGCCAGAATAAGAGGGGGATAACTAATCCTGTCGAAGACTACGCTTCTGGCAGCCTCCGTCTTGCAGCATGTAGAAGAGAGTAGACTGAAGTCCTCCAAGTAGCATCGCCAAGTAGCATCTCCAAGTAGCATCTCCAAGTATCATCTCCAAGTAGCATCTCCAAGCAGCATCGCATAGCGTAAACCTACCCGGCGATCCTCTCCTCGTCGCCCTGTAGAAAAGCGATCACCGGGTTGTCTGTGGAACTTGGAAGGGTGTGTTTTATTAAGTATCCGGTTCTAGTTGTCATAAGGTCAAGGTACAACTCCAAGTCGTCCTGTTACCGAAGATCACGGCTATTCGAATAGATTAACTTCCCTGCAGGGGTGCACCAACTTACCCAGCACGCTTGATCCCATTTGGCCGGACACACTTTCCTGGGTCATGCCCGGCCGCGGAAGATCAACACGTCGTAGCCCCACCTAGGCACAACAGAGAGGTCAGCACGCCGGTCTAAACCTAAGCGCGCAGGGGTCTGGGCCCATCGCCCTGGGCACACCTGCACGTTGCGTGGGCGGCCGGAAGCAGACCTAGCCTAGCAGGCGTTCCAGTCCAATCCGGCGCGCGCCGCTCCGTCGCTGACGTCTGAAGTGCTTCGGCTGATACCACGACGCCGTGATAACCATAACTACTCCCGCGTAGATGGTTAGTGCGTATAGGCTCGTAACCAACTCAGATCAAATACCAAGATCTCGTTAAGCGTGTTAAGTATCCACGAACACCGAACAGGGCCAGGCCCACCTCTCTCCTAGGCGGTCTCAACCTGCCCTGTCGCTCCGCCACAAAGATCCACACAGAGGGCCGTCGGGACAAAGGTCCTTTCAGCCCCCAATCCGTGAATCACTCGCGGGTACTCTTCGAGCTGACCCGACTTTAGTCACCATCTGTATAGTATGTATGTATGTATAGTATATACCCGTGATCACCTCCCGAGTGATCATGGCCCAATAGTATAGCAAGGCAGACTGACAAGAATGTAGGGCCAATGATGATAAACTAGCATCCTATACTAAGTATTTAGGATTGCAGGTAAGGTATCAACAGATGTAGCAACAAGGTCAGGCTATGCATCAGAATAGGATTAACGGAAAGCAGTAACATGCTACACTACTCTAATGCAAGCAGTATAGAGAAGAGTAGGCGATATCTGGTGATCAAGGGGGGGGGCTTGCCTGGTTGCTCTGGCAAGAGAGAGGGGTCCTCAACTCCGTAGTCGTACTGGGCAGCAGCAGCGTCGGTCTCGTGGTCTACCGGAGAGAAGAGGGGGAAGAAACAATGAATACAATGCAAACAAATGCATATCGATGCATGACATGACAAGTAACGATGCTAGGTGTGCCCAATCGCGGTAGTAGGTGATACCGACGAAGGGGGGGGGAACATCCGGGAAAGTATTCCCGGTGTTTCGCATTTTCGGGCAGAGGAGCCGGAGGGGGAAAGTTGTGTGTTCGGTATGCTAGGGGTGTGTGACGGATGAACGGGCTGCGTAACCGGATTCGTCACGTCGTTCTGAGCAACTTTCATGTAGAAAGTATTTTCATCCGAGTTACGGATTAAAAGATATGATTTTCTAAAGATTTTAATAATTTTTGGAATTTATTTAATTATTTAATTTAATTCGAAAATGTATTTATGACATCAGCATGATGTCATGCTGACATCAGCAGTCAATAGGGTTGACTGGGTCAAACTGACATGTGGGGTCCGCATGTCATAGACTGAACAGGCTAATCAGGTTTTAATTAAGTTAACTAGTGATTAGATTAATTTAACCAGGATTAATTAAGTTAATTAATTCTTTAATTAATTAATTAATATTTTAATTATCATTATTTGTTTACTAATTTCTTTTACATTTTCTGTTAAAACGTTCTGTGCGCTGGACCCTCTGGTCAGTGGCACAGAGGCCCTAGCGGGTCGGGCCAACGGGCACCCGACCGCAGGCAGAGGCCATTGGCCCGATGCGGCTGGGCGCCGGCGGCCAAGGCGCCGGCCAAGGGAGGCAGCGGAGGTGGCCGCGGGGAGAGCGAGGGCGTGCAGCTGCAGAAGCAGCAGCCGCAGTGGCTGCAGCAGTAGTAGGCAGCCACGGCACGGGCACGCGCAGCCAGGGCGCTGGCGAGTACGGGGCTGCGGGAGCGGAAGTGCGAACGGGGAACGGCGTGGCTGGGCGTGGCCGCAATCGACGGCGGCGAGCTCGCGGACGACACGTGCGGAGAGAGGAGGAGAGACCGGGCCTCACCGCGATTCGTGGGGTCAAAGGCAGCGGGCTCGATGAAGGTCGGGGAAGTCCGACGAGGGAGAGGACGAGGCGGCGGCAGTCCGGCGACGATGGGCAAAGACGCAATGGATGGGCGTCGGCGTTGAGGCGTGTTGGGGCGGCGCGGGATCTAGCCCCTGCTCGATCCAGTCGAGTGGGGGGCGCCTAGGAGGAGGAAGGGGGCGGCGTTCGACGGGGTGGAGGTGAGGCGAGGAAGCGGCGAGCGACGGCGTCGGGGTCAGCTCCGGGGCGACGACGGCGATGCAGGGGAGGACGACGGCGCTGGCGGACCAGCGAGGTGGCCTCCGGTGACGGGGTCAGGGAGGCCACGGATGGGGCGCGCGCGGAGCTCAGGGGAGACGACGCGGTGCACGAAGGAGAGGGAGGAGGCCGGGAGGTGCGGCGCCGGTGAGGTGGCGATGGCGACCGGCGATGGCGTCGATGTCCAGGGGTGGCGAGGTGTTGGCATCGAGGGGGGTTTCGTCCCCGATCCAGATCCGATCGGGAGGGAAGAGGGAGTGGCGACGGGGTGTGGGGAGGGGAATCAGGGTAGTGGGTAGTGGGCTAGGGTTTGCCCCAGGTGGGGGGGTTAGTAGGAGGGAGTGGGTGGCCGGTTGGGCCGGCCAGACGGCCTGGTGGCCTGCTGGGCCGAAGCCCAGCGAGGGAGGGGGTTCCTTTTACTTTCTTTTGTTTCTTTAGTGTTTTATTATTTTTATTTTCTATTTTATTTTAGATACACCTTAATTTTAGTTTAGTAAAATATGATAACAACTCCTAAAATAATGTTTCAGGACCACCCACTGACATAAAAGTTTTACCCCGAAATAAATTATTTTAGAGTTTTATTAAATGAAAGGAGGCATTTACTTAATTGTTTTTGTTACCATTTAAATCAATTTGGAGTATTAAAGCATTATATAAAAGTATGGTTTCTTCACCATAATTACCTATGCATTATCTGGCTCACTCCGAACATTTTACTTTTAATATTTGAAAACTTTTATTGTTTGCTTGATGTTGAATTTGAATTCGAACCGGTTTCGAACTAGCGCGAGATTAGCAACTGTAACCATCGTGACATGGCAACATTAACGGAGGTTTACTGTAGCTTAACTACCCGGGCGTCACAATTCTCCTCCGCTACAAGAAATCTCGTCCCGAGATTTAAGAGGGGAGTAAGGGGGAAAGTTGTGGTTACAAAATTCTAACGAGTCTTCTCGGTCTCGGTTGCTCTTCTCGAAGAGGTCGATCCATTACATCGATGTCTTCATTTCTCTGCTTCGGGTCATCATGATGAAGTCGGCGTTCTTTTCTTCAGGAACTCCATCGTACTTACGAAAGAATAAAGGGTGGGCATTCCAGGAGAACTGACCTCTGCAAGGTCGACTATCTGGTCAATAACATCAAGGAAGGTGGCGGAAGTAACTCTCGAATTAAAACTTACAAAAATATCAAGAGCAAAGTAAGGAGGTGTCATGGGAAGTTTCGAGCGGGCAGGCAATCATTCGATGCCTGAAACAGGGCATGAAAAGGGGTTCAAGCAACGGGAATAAGTATTGCGTCTGATACCAGAATAGATCACTAGGCAGGGGGGCCGTGAACTACATACAAAGTCAAGCTCTAGGAATAACTTTGGCAACGGGGTGTTCAGGAGAGTCAGGTTTCGATCCCGTGGAACTGTGGGTTATGGGCCCACCATGTGGGTTAAAGTAGGAAGGGCGGTGACATCTTGCATAGCCGCGACAGGGAGGCATGTGAGTGAATAGCTTGTCAGCTATGCTGGCAACAATGTCGGTACCAAGGACGGGGAACGAAGAGAGAAATTTTCCTGCTTATTGAACGAGGCGGACCAAAAGGCAAAGTTCTTGTCCATAAGTGGTTACCGGGATGCCATCAACAAAAGCAACAGGGTCTTACTGACAAAGTTGTACACCGAGGTGTTTACATAAGCAGGGAATTATCACTGCTTAGTTAAGTAGATTACAAGAAAGGCTAAACAAAACAATGGAAAGGAAAATGCGTTTAAACACATATTTCAGGGGTATATCCTTCCCAAGGACAAGCAGAGCATGATATCAATGACAGGATATAATGTAGAAAACCCTTTAGGAAAGGGGAGAGAAATTTCATGACATTACCCATACAACGGTGTTTGGATAATTGAGCAGGAAACATTTAGCATTGGGCTTCAAATGTTCCTGTTGAAAATCGGAGTACCGCAGGCATGCTTCGAGATAGCATTGACATGGTCTTCAAGCAAAGGTCGGACTTTGGATACACAAAGGATCCATCAGGAACAGCTTGTACAATAAGTTTTACAATTTCCTCATGAAAGAATGGGTAACATTGCTAAAGAAGATACTATAACAATAGGTCCTCCGGTCAAGTGTGCTAGGCATGCCATCACCTTACTGGGTCATACAAGGACCAATGTTATAACTCTTGAATATATGCTCCAACCATCATATCCGACCGAGGTTCAGATCTGATTGGTGTTAGGATACCTCAGACTCAGGATGCCCGAGAAGAAAAGGTGCAAAACAAATTGTCGAGATGACATGGCAAGATTATCGGGAAATGTACAATGGAAGCGAGTTCCGAAACAAGAGTTCCTCATTAAATCAAGGAGAGGAAGAGGAGGTAGATGATGAACTCAGCGACAATTCACCGAAATTTTCAAAAGATGGTTTTCCACAATTATGTGAACAAGGAGATATCAATTGTCAGATCAATGATATAATGATGTATGTTCGAGAAAAACATCCACAATTAAACCTTGGTTCACAGGTGCACCCGAAATATGGGATGGGTTGCACGATAAATGTTCGAATGATGATTCAATAAGCCATAGACGTAGAATGAAACTATAGACCAATAACTTCAAAGCAATAGGGTTGCTAGAAGGACAGAATCCAAACAGCACCGTTCACCTGTTGGTATCCCAGTTAGAACCAACACAGGGACCAAGAAAAGAATGGTGATGTTAATAAGTATCACTTGTATCAAGAATTCTTAAGGGTGGTGAATTCCCCATGACATTCTTGACAGAAGATAGCAATACTCCAAGGTAGAACATAACATAAGTTGGGTAGCAAGGATCTCAAGGTACAACACAAAACACGAACAAGTTTGTGTTGGAGGGGAGGCATTAAAGTGGTCGATGACAACACAAATCATCGAGCGCAAGGATGGTATTTCTCATCATGAATTCAATTGATATCCAGGAAGGAGTCAAGATGTTGATGATGATCACGACAAATTTTGTCGAGAGGCTCCACGAAGATGTAATCCATCGGCGATGACATCAAGTTAAAGGAATTATGAAGCAAAAGGTTATTGGAACCATGGGTACGACACAAACTTGAAATCAAGCTGGTTGTTCAAGGTGAAATGATATGACGAGGAAAATCGACCTAAGCTTAGTTCACCGTCAAAAATTGTGCTCCGGGAAGAAAGGACCAGGTAGCATAGTTAAAATTTAGCACAAAATGATATAGCCGATCAGGTTAGGAATGACGTGATGGAGTATTAAACTTCTCATCCACAATGTACTATGAGTACTGAATCACAGGGGCGATTCGATTCACTAATCGGTGTTCTCGGTTGACGACAACCCAGAACCCGTGGAGTGACTATGACGGGGAAAGGCACTACTTCATCAGAAATGCATAAGATGTAGTGCAATCGGTTGATATCCTCGAGATACTAGGGGGTTAGTACTCGAAGGTAGATCAAAATAGAGGTTGGATGGGTGCATTGATCTGTAGAGACAAGTGGTTTAACTTGTCCGAGAAATGGAATCAAGTAGAAAATATGGTCGGATCCATGATTGCAAAGGATCAATTCATAGATTCCAAATGATATTATAACAAGGAAATAGTTATTATTACAAGAAGCTTCCATGATAGGATCTACATCGTGTCCATGGGCATGAACACAAAGTTCAAGGTCGACTCCCACTTCTTCAATGTATAACCTTCCATTCACTTCTCGCTTTGATAAAGGCATTAGTGTTGAAAGTTTTACCTGGTGAAATACCAGATGAGTATGACTCGTGAAAACTTCCGAGTTCACACATATAAAGGAAAGGCATAGGTTCAAGCCACCGGGGCTTCTTAGAACATATACCACGAACTTTAGGAGTAATTAACACAAACTCGATAGTAGAGCAAGTTCGAAAGCAGATGATACAATTTACCAAAGGCATTATATACCCATGGAAAGGTTCTCAAGGTTATTCAATATGAAGCACACTGTCAGATAGAATCCAACAAAGGGACCGATGGTCCACAAGGGATCTGATGTGAGCATCGATACTCAACCAGAGGAAGAATAATGCACGGGCATCATATTATAGAACATCTGAACAATTCGATGCTTAGATAACAAAGGAATTATGATTTCCAAAACAAGGGATCAGAAGCAGACGCTCTGATCAAGGATGGATAAGTTGGACAGACCAGAGGCACAATTGACGACAAATAGTTGGTCGAGAACCAGCTCATGTTCAAAAATGATGTCTGAGCCGGAAAGATAATTTAAAAGGATCAACTGATGATTGCGTGCTTTCACACACATGTCGAATCGATAGGATCAAAATGATCGTGTCAAAGGATACTAATGAATATTGCTACACATATGGAAAGCATCCATATTGCAAGCAGACAAGTATTTCAGAGCAATAAGCTACTAAGGATTTCTGGAGGATCGAATAGTATTTCGAAGACCAATGAAACACATGAACAACTGGGGAATGAGCGGATACTCGATAAGTGCGAGAATTATCCGTAGGGGTATTCAGGTGGCGAGAAACTGCAAGGCAGTAGGCACAAAGTATTCCCGGGGTATCTTGCTATAACAAGATCAACGGGGAACGATTGTATGAATGTGTGTATGCAGTTTCCATAGGGGTTGACGGTGGAAGGAAATCGCAAATGCGATGGCACAAAGACCAGAGATAACATCATAGAGTAACATCAGTCTCTTCTAGTGCAACAGGCGATCATCTGAAGTGAGGGGCTCTCCGGGAGAAAGTACTTTCGAGAACCTAAAGTTAGTTTTGTTTTTAGCAAAATCATTTAACCCGAATAGAAGAGAGATTAGAGTCCCAGAGTATAGGTCGGGAAATAAAAGATCCTAACACCACCCAATGGCGACGTGTGCCGGTAAGACACACAGCCATGTTAGTAAAAGTTTTTGCAATGTCTAGACTCGACCTCGGCCAAGGAGTTGGGAAGGGGGATTCCTACAGGCAGTCGGCTTTGATACCAACTTGTGACGCCCCCGATTCAATCGTACACTAATCATGCACGCAAACGTGTACCATCAAGATCAGGGACTCACGGGAAGATATCACAACACAACTCTAAAAACATAAATAAGTCATACAAGCATCATAATACAAGCCAGGGGCCTCGAGGGCTCGAATACAAGTGCTCGATCATAGACGAGTCAGCGGAAGCAACAATATCTGAGTACAGACATAAGTTAAACAAGTTTGCCTTAAGAAGGCTAGCACAAACTGGGATACAGATCGAAAGAGGCGCAGGCCTCCTGCCTGGGATCCTCCTAAACTACTCCTGGTCGTCGTCAGCAGCCTGCACGTAGTAGGCACCTCCAGTGTAGTAGTCGTCGTCGACGGTGGCGTCTGGCTCCTGGACTCCAGCATCTGGTTGCGACAACCAGAAAGAAAGGAAAGGGAAAAAAAGGGGGAGAAAGCAACCGTGAGTACTCATCCAAAGTACTCGCAAGCAAGGAGCTACACTATATATGCATGGGTATATGTGTAATGGGGCCATATCAGTGGACTGAACTGCAGAATGCCAGAATAAGAGGGGGATAACTAATCCTGTCGAAGACTACGCTTCTGGCAGCCTCCGTCTTGCAGCATGTAGAAGAGAGTAGACTGAAGTCCTCCAAGTAGCATCGCCAAGTAGCATCTCCAAGTAGCATCTCCAAGTAGCATATCCAAGCAGCATCGCATAGCATAAACCTACCCGGCGATCCTCTCCTCGTCGCCCTGTAGAAAAGCGATCACCGGGTTGTCTGTGGAACTTGGAAGGGTGTGTTTTATTAAGTATCCGGTTCTAGTTGTCATAAGGTCAAGGTACAACTCCAAGTCGTCCTGTTACCGAAGATCACGGCTATTCGAATAGATTAACTTCCCTGCAGGGGTGCACCAACTTACTCAGCATGCTTGATCCCATTTGGCCGGACAGACTTTCCTGGGTCATGCCCGGCCGCGGAAGATCAACACGTCGCAGCCCCACCTAGGCACAACGGAGAGGTCAGCACGCCGGTCTAAATCTAAGCGTGCAGGGGTCTAGGCCCATCGCCCTGGGCACACCTGCATGTTGCGTGGGCGGCCGGAAGCAGACCTAGCCTAGCAGGCGTTCCAGTCCAATCCGGCGCGCGCCGCTCCGTCGCTGACGTCTGAAGTGCTTCGGCTGATACCACGACGCCGGGATACCCATAACTACTCCCGCGTAGATGGTTAGTGCGTATAGGCTCGTAACCGACTCAGATCAAATACCAAGATCTCGTTAAGCGTGTTAAGTATCCGCGAACGCCGAACAGGGCCAGGCCCACCTCTCTCCTAGGCGGTCTCAACCTGCCCTGTCGCTCCACCACAAAGATCCACACAGAGGGCCGTCGGGACAAAGGTCCTTTCAGCCCCCAATCCGTGAATCACTCGCGGGTACTCTTCGAGCTGACCCGACTTTAGTCACCATCTGTATAGTATGTATGTATGTATGTATAGTATATACCCGTGATCACCTCCCGAGTGATCACGGCCCAATAGTATAGCAAGGCAGACTGACAAGAATGTAGGGCCAATGATGATAAACTAGCATCCTATACTAAGTATTTAGGATTGCAGGTAAGGTATCAACAGATGTAGCAACAAGGTCAGGCTATGCATCAGAATAGGATTAACGGAAAGCAGTGACATGCTACACTAGCCTAATGCAAGCAGTATAGAGAAGAGTAGGCGATATCTGGTGATCAAGGGGGGGGGGGCTTGCCTGGTTGCTCTGGCAAGAGAGAGGGGTCCTCAACTCCGTAGTCGTACTGGGCAGCAGCAACGTCGGTCTCGTGGTCTACCGGAGAGAAGAGGGGGAAGAAACAATGAATACAATGCAAACAAATGCATATCGATGCATGACATGACAAGTAACGATGCTAGGTGTGCCCAATCGCGGTAGTAGGTGATACCGACGAAGGGGGGGGGGAACATCCGGGAAAGTATTCCCGGTGTTTCGCATTTTCGGGCAGAGGAGCCGGAGGGGGAAAGTTGCGTGTTCGGTATGCTAGGGGTGTGTGGCGGACGAACGGGCTGCGTAACCGGATTCGTCACGTCGTTCTGAGCAACTTTCATGTAGAAAGTATTTTCATCCGAGTTACGGATTAAAAGATATGATTTTCTAAAGATTTTAATAATTTTTGGAATTTATTTAATTATTTAATTTAATTCGAAAATGTATTTATGACATCAGCATGATATCATGCTGACGTCAGCAGTCAATAGGGTTGACTGGGTCAAACTGACATGTGGGGTTCGCATGTCATAGACTGAACAGGCTAATCAGGTTTTAATTAAGTTAACTAGTGATTAGATTAATTTAACCAGGATTAATTAAGTTAACTAATTCTTTAATTAATTAATTAATATTTTAATTATCATTATTGTTTACTAATTTCTTTTACATTTTCTGTTAAAACGTTCTGTGCGCTGGGCCCCTCTGGTCAGTGGCACAGAGGCCCTAGCGGGTCGGGCCAACGGGCACCCGACCGCAGGCAGAGGCCATTGGCCCGATGCGGCTAGGCGCCGGCCAAGGGAGGCAGCGGAGGTGGCCGCGGGGAGAGCGGGGGCGGGCAGCTGCAGAAGCAGCAGCCGCAGTGGCTGCAGCAGTAGTAGGCAGCCACGGCACGGGCACGCGCAGCCAGGGCGCTGGCGAGTACGGGGCTGCGGGAGCGGAAGTGCGAACGGGGAACGACGTGGCTGGGCGTGGCCGCAATCGACGGCGGCGAGCTCGCGGACGACACGTGCGGAGAGAGGAGGAGAGATCGGGCCTCACCGCGATTCGTGGGGTCAAAGGCAGCGGGCTCGATGAAGGTCAGGGAAGTCCGACGAGGGAGAGGACGAGGCGGCGGCAGTCCAGCGACGATGGGCAAAGACGCAGTGGATGGGCGTCGGCGTCGAGGCGTGTTGGGGCGGCGCGGGATCTAGCCCCTCCTCGATCCAGTCGAGTGGGGGGCGCCTGGGAGGAGGAAGGGGGCGGCGTTCGACGGGGTGGAGGTGAGGCGAGGAAGCGGCGAGCGACGGCGTCGGGGTCGGCTCCGGGGCGACGACGGCGACGCAGGGGAGGACGACGGCGCTGGCGGACCAGCGAGGTGGCCTCCGGTGACGGGGTCGGGGCGGCCACGGATGGGGCGCGCGCGGAGCTCAGGGGAGACGACGCGGTGCACGAAGGAGAGGGAGGAGGCCGGGAGGTGCGGCGCCGGTGAGGTGGCGATGGCGACCGGCGACGGCGTCGATGTCCAGGGGTGGCGAGGTGTTGGCATCGAGGGGGGTTTCGTCCCCGATCCAGATCCGATCAGGAGGGAAGAGGGAGTGGCGACGGGGTGTGGGGAGGGGAATCGGGGTAGTGGGTAGTGGGCTAGGGTTTTCCCCAGGTGGGGGGGTTAGTAGGAGGGAGTGGGTGGCCGGTTGGGCCGGCCAGACGGCCTGGTGGCCTGCTGGGCCGAAGCCCAGCGAGGGAGGGGGTTCCTTTTACTTTCTTTTGTTTCTTTAGTGTTTTATTATTTTTATTTTCTATTTTATTTTAGATACACCTTAATTCTAGTTTAGTAAAATATGATAACAACTCCTAAAATAATGTTTCAGGACCACCCACTGACATAAAAGTTTTACCCCGAAATAAATTAGTTTAGTGTTTTATTAAATGAAAGGAGGCATTTACTTAATTGTTTTTGTTACCATTTAAATCAATTTGGAGTATTAAAGCATTATATAAAAGTATGGTTTCTTCACCATAATTACCTATGCATTATCTGGCTCACTCCAAACATTTTACTTTTAATATTTGAAAACTTTTATTGTTTGCTTGATGTTGAATTTGAATTCGAACCGGTTTCGAACTAGCGCGAGATTAGCAACTGTAACCATCGTGACGTGGCAACATTAACGGAGGTTTACTGTAGCTTAACTACCCGGGCGTCACAACGATGCCCTCGAGAGGGAAACGACTGTAGGAAGCCGTCACCATCTAATCCCAAAGATCAGGTTTTCACCCGGAGTGACAAGAAGGCAGTGGGAGCACCACGACGGAGCCTGCAAGAAGGAGAGCGACATCCACGGACGCCGCTTCCGTCGGCCAGTACCGGGACTGGGCGAGTGATGAACCCCAGTGCTCCTACCCCTCCGTCGCAATCTCACTCCACCAACCACCCGCATCCAAGCCGCCCAAGCGACCATGGCTGCCCGCCCGCACCCGACCCGTGCGGTAAGCCCACGACCAACACGCCTCCCACCGCCGCCCTGCATCCAGACCGCCCCGAGAACCACCAAAGGTCGAGGCTTTGAGCAATCTGCACCACAACCACCTCCAAGACGCCAACAAACCCGCTGAACAATGCTGGAACGATAACAAACAGAGATGGGGAAGGGGGAAGGGGTGGCCCGTGGCCACGACCGGCGACAACACAGTGCCGGCGACGGGCAGCTCGGCAACGGAGCCCCCGTCCCTCCAACCGGCTTCCCCCCGAAACCACCGTTTTTCCCACCCTGCCATATGCCCGGCCCCGAGCACGGCCAAGGCAGAAGCCCGTCACCGGAGAGGAGGGAGCAGAGCCTGCTGCCGTGTCCAACGATGGCCACTAGGGAAGTCTCCCGCACCGTGTGTCGACGACCAGCCGCAAGGGCCCGGCCTGGCCGCGGCGCAAGCATCCACCCGCTGCCGCGCCCACCCCCCCCCCCCCCCCCCCCCGCCCCCGAGCCATGGCAAGGAAGGCCGACCACGGCCCAGGTCGCCCACGACCCGCGGCGCCAGAGGCGGATCTGGACGAGCCGCTAAGACGCAGCCGCCGCGGAGTTGCCGCGCCCAGCGCCGAGCGCCGCATCCGGCCGGAGGAGTCCGGCCCGTGCCGAAACCCCACGGGCGGAGACGAGAAGGCCCCTCCACCGCCAGCGACGAGCGGACTTCGCCCGCTCGCGCCCTCAGAGCAGCGGCGAGGGAGGGGGGAGAGGAGGAGGGGGGACCGGCGGCGGCGCAGGCTAGGGTTGCCTCTCGGACGCCCGCGGGAGCGTCGCGGGAGGGAGAGGGGAAATGGTTGTCAGTCTTTTCGTATCGGCAGGTAGTTTAGGGCTTGGCACCTAATCCAAGCTATACACGAAATTGGGCTCGCCGGCTAACCACCTGTCTTGGTTTACAAGAAACACACACACACAGTTACAATCATGACCATGTCACATTACACAACTTAAGCCTATCGTTTAACAAAGAACTGACGTCGACATGTTTTCTTGTGAACTTCTATGATTTATTAGAAGAATGTAAAAACACGGGAGAAAAAAAAGTTTGGACTGACAAGATTGATGATAATCTGTGAGAGATTCCAATCTCATTCTTGCTTACATCTCATTTTGGGCTAATTGGTACTCCGGTATTTTTTATTCTTTTCTAGGGACAATCTGGTACCATGTGCCTTTAAATCCTTGGTACACACTTTATATAATCTCTACTTTTACTAGGGGAGTTGGAACATCGTTTTGTTTCGTGCCCCCTCCCCATCGATCGAAGGGACGCACCCCATCAATTTTTCTCCGAGGAACCGCAGGTCCGACCGCTTTTTTGTGTGGCCCCTCCTTCGATTTTTTTCATCTGTCAACCCACCTATCAGCACAAGAAAACGCATAATGAAGGTATAGCATTCAGATAGTCTTATTTTTGTAGCCATCCGTCGACCAAACAAGATTAGTCTTCTTTCTTCCAGCTCTGTAAAACTTTAGGAAGAGTTGCACACTTCTAAGGACAACGTCATCTGTTTATACACCTGTTAACCATCGGGAGATCGAGACCTCACATATTATTTTTCATGCTACAAGACGGATCTGTATGTGATGATCTTTTCTTTGGTAGATTAGGCGTGCATGTGGATTTTGAGTGCAACCAATTAGAGACGGTAACACAGAATACAGTCAATCTGTTTGGATGGCAATCTACTAAAAGGATATGCGTGTGAGGCATGCAATCCTGTTATCGACTGGTCTTTGTTAGATCTTTTTATTTTTACTTTTGTGTTGTTGTGAATGTTTCATACTTTGGTTCTAGTAAAGATGGTTCTATACGCCATATGATGTGGAGGCCGAGGGTCCAACCTCCATTCACCAGAAGAAAATACATCAGGCCATGTTCGGTTAATCCTCTTGCCGCAGGGATTGAAGGGGATTGGGAAGGTTTGAGAATGATTTTGACTTGCAAGGGATTTAATCCCCTTCAATCCCTTTCAAACCTCTTCAAACCCTGTCAAACTGAACAAGGCCTCAGGGAGATTACATCAAAGATTACAATAGATGTGACTAGATCCCTAAAAAGTACGGTTGGTTTATGTTCTGCCAATATGTCGACCACATCACAAAAAAAGATTTGAAACTACTAAGAAGATATCTATTTGAGCACACCCTCTAAATGAGCAAAGTTAAGAATTGAGATTGTGCTTAAGTTCTCTAGCTGCTGATAGGAAGATCCTTAGACTAATTGGTTATATGAAGTTGCCACGTCATATATAGTCAACCTAATAGCCAACTCATACAATAGTTAGTGTTACTTGGATACTATGCCATTAATATATGGCTCATCATTTTTCTCAAAAAGAGCGTTGGAGCCCATGCTACAGCCGCCTGTAAATCTACAACAGGCTTCTCTTCTCTCTCTTCATCCATCTCCTCCAACTAGATATAAACTTGAGGCGGCAATGTTGGAGAAGAGGCATCGGACTTTCCACCATGGCCATCGGACTTTCCACCATGGCCAATTTCATCAGTGGGAGTGAGCGCAACTTAGACCAAACGCCTAACCCTGGGGGACTTGTTTCCGTACCGAATTTTTTTATTCATGTTATCACATACATTTAGTGCACTTGTCGGTTCGCTCCATGATCTATGTATATACATACTCTGTTCCGTTCTTTTGTTTCTTTTGCTTGCTCTGTTAAAAAACAAAAACCCAAAAATATTTCAAGTTCTTCTTTGTTTTCGTTTGGTTTGGTTTTGTATTACCTTCTTTTGTGTTCTTTTTGGTTTTTCTTTTTCACTTCTAATTGGCTCTTTGTTTCTTTCGCGTTTTGCTTTCTAGAAAAGAAAACCCAAAGAGATTTCCTTGCCCTTCATTTTTCTTTAGTTGGTTCTTTTGTCTTCTTGAAACTGCTTCAAGAAAACAAAGAAAATGTTTCCTTGTTTTTTTGCTTTTTCTTTGGAAACTTATTTGATTGCCTCTTTGAAAAACTCACAAAAAGATTTCTCTTAGATTCTCTTTACATTCTTTTTGGCCTTCTTTAAGAAAAATAATCAACAAAGTTATTTGTGTTGTGTTTCTGTGGATACTTCTTTGCCTTTCGAAAATATTTCAATAAAAGACCAAAAGGATTTGTCTTTTGTTTTTATTTTTGTTTTCCTTTCATTTCCTTTGTTTGTTCCTTTTGGCATTTCTTTGTTGCTTCTTTTTTGCGTTCCTTTAATTTTTTTGTTTAATTTGCAAAACTAAAAACTCTAGAAAGATTTCTCTTTTGCGTCTTATTGAGTCTTGTGTTTCAAGAAGGGAAAACAACAAAAACATTTCTGCTTGGTTCTTATTTGCTTTATGGTCGAACTAATAAAAAGACCAAAAATATTTCCATTGTCTCCTTTTCTTCCATATAGTTTACAGCTTCAGTCACGGCGACACTTGCACTATATCATTATTCACGATATTCAAGTTATGCAAGTGACAAAAGCAATAATGACGATTATTTGGTAAAGTGGTTGTTGCAGAGAAAGCTAGTATGATCATGTTTTGTTTCGTTTATGTACAGATGTTTAACTTCATGATTTCTTAACAGTGTTTTATGATAGTTATCCTATGCATAATTAGAGTTTAGTGATTCATACTTTCTCATGTTGAGTTTCAATTAACTAAAAGCTTATATAATGAACTATCTTGAATGTCAACATGCATTAAAATGTGGCATAATGTGATATGTTAACATGGTATTCCCTCTGAAGTAATTAGGTGGCTTGACTTGGCACATGTTTACACATGCTTGATCAATTCCAATTCAGCCTCAAAACTATTGTGGATTTATAATATAGTATCATGTTCAAATTACTACTTAATTTTTGTTTATTGAAAATGCATGATTATGATGGATATGCTCTGTACTTTGTCGTTTCCTAGTCTAGTGCTAGCTTTTGCCTGTACTAAGCGAGAATTCTGCTTGTGCACTAAATTATTGATCCAAATTTTACACCATAAAGAGTCCACTACTGAAGGAAATATGCCCTAGAGGCAATAATAAAGTTGTTATTTATATTTCCTTATATCATGATAAATGTTTATTATTCATGCTAGAATTGTATTAACCGAAAACTTAGTACATGTATGAATACATAGACAAATAGGGTGTCCCTAGTATGCCTCTACTTGACTAGCTCGTTGATCAAAGATGGTTATGGTTTCCTAACCATAGACATGTGTTGTCATTTGATAATGGGATCACATCATTAAGAGAATGATGTGATGGACAAGACCCATCCGTTAGCTTAGCATAATGATCATTTAGTTTTATTGCTATTGCTTTCTTCATGACTTATACATATTCCTCTCACTATGAGATTATGCAACTCCAGAATACCGGAGGAACACTTTGTGTGCTATCAAATGTCACAACGTAACTGGGTGATTATAAAGATGCTCTACAAGTGTCTCTGAAGGTGTTTGTTGAGTTGGCATAGATCAAGATTATTATTTGTCACTCCGTGTATCGGAAAGTTATCTTTCGGCCCTCTCAGTAATGCTCATAACTATAAGCCTTGCAAGCAATGTGACTAATGAGTTAGTTGCGGGATGATGTATTACGGAAAGAGTAAAGAGACTTGCCGGTAACAAGATTGAACAAAGTATGATGATACCGACGATCGAATCTCGGGCAAGTAACATACCGATGACAAAGGGAATAACATATGTTATTATGCGGTTTGACCGATAAAGATCTTCGTAGAATATGTAGGAGCCAATATGAGCATCCAGGTTCTGCTATTGGTTATTGACCGAAGATGTGTCTCGGTCATGTCTACATAGTTCTCGAACCCGTAGGGTCCGCGCGCTTAACGTTCGATGATGATTTGTATTATGAGTTATGTGTTTTGGTGACCGAAGTTTGTTCGGAGTCCTGGATAAGATCACAGACATGATGTGGAGTCTTGGAATGGTCGAGAGGTAAATATTCATATATTGGAAGGTTGTATTCGGACATCGGAATGGTTCCGAGTGATTCGGGTATTTATCGGAGTACCCAGGGGTTACCGGAACCCCCCGGGGGAATATTGGGCCTACATGGGCCATAGGGGAGAGGGGAGTGTTGGGGAACGCAGTAATTTCAAAAAAATTCCTATGCACATGCAAAATCATGATGATGCATAGCAACGAGAGGGGAGAGTGTTATCCACGTACCCTCGTAGACCGTAAGCGGAAGCGTTATGACAACGCGGTTGATGTAGTCGTACGTCTTCACGATCGACCGATCCTAGTACCAAAGTTACAACACCTCCGCGATCTGCACAAGTTCGGCTCGGTGACATCCCACGAACTCACGATCCAGCAGAGTGTCGAGGGAGATATTCGTCAGCACGACGGCGTGATGACGGTGATGATGATGCTACCAAAACAGGGCTTCGCCTAAGCACTGCTACGATATGACTGAGGTGGATTATGGTAGAAGGGGGCACCGCACATGGCTAAGAGATCAATGATCAACTTGTGTGTCTATGGGGTGTGATACGTCCATTTTGCATCATGCTTTTATATCGATATTTATTGCATTATGGGCTGTTATTTCACATTATGTCACAATACTTATGGCTATTCTCTCTTATTTTACAAGGTTTACATAAGGAGGGAGAATGCCGGCAGCTGGAATTCTGGGCTGGAAAAGGAGCAAATATTAGAGACCTATTCTGCACAACTCCAAAAGTCCTGAAACTCCATGGAATACCTTATAATAAATAATGAAAAATCCTCGCCAAAGATGAAGACCAAGGGGCCCATACCCTGTCCACGAAGGTGGGGGGCGCCCCCCCCTAGGGCGCGCCCCCTACCTCGTGGGCCCCCTGGTGGCTCTCCGATGACCATCTTCTGCTATATGAAGTCCTTCCTCGAGAAAAAAAATAAAAAGCAACCTTTCGGGACGAAACTCCGCCGCCACGAGGCGGAACCTTGACGGATCCAATCTAGAGCTCCGGTAGAGCTGTTCTGCCGGGGAAACTTCCCTCCCGGAGGGGGAAATCATCACCATCGTCATCACCAATGCTCCTCTCATTGGGAGAGGGCAATGTCCATCAACATCTTCACCAGCACCATCTCATCTCCAAACCCTAGTTCATCTCTTGTATCCAATTCTTGTCTCCAAGTTCGGGATTGGTGCTAGTAGGTTGCTAGTAGTGTTGATTACTCCTTGTAGTTGATGCTAGTTGGTTTATTTGGTGGAAGATCATATGTTCATATCCTATATGCATATTAATACCCCTCTGATTATGAACATGTTTATGCTTTGTGAGTAGTTATGTTTGTTCCTGAGGACAAGGGAGAAGTC
The DNA here is from genome assembly GCF_018294505.1 of Triticum aestivum. NCBI lineage: Eukaryota > Viridiplantae > Streptophyta > Magnoliopsida > Poales > Poaceae > Triticum > Triticum aestivum. The sequence goes on along the minus strand of NC_057809.1, from coordinate 69,676,794 downwards.
TTGCTATTAGTAGTCATGTGAATTTGGTATTCGTTCGATATTTTGATGAGATGTATGTTGTCTAGCCTCTAGTGGTGTTATGTGAACGTCGACTACATAACACTTCACCATTATTTGGGTCTAGAGGAAGGCATTGGGAAGTAATAAGTAGATGATGGGTTGCTAGAGTGACAAAAGCTTAAACCCTAGTTTATGTGTTGCTTCGTAAGGGGCTGATTTGGATCCATATGTTTCATGCTATGGTTAGGTTTACATTAATACTTTTGTTGTAGTTGCGGATGCTTGCAATAGAGGTTAATCATAAGTGGGATGTTTGTTCAAGTAAGAACAGCACCCAAGCACCGGTCCACCCACATATCAAATTATCAAAGTACCGAAGGCGAATCATATGAACGTGATGAAAACTAGCTTGACGATATTCCCAAGTGTCCTCGGGAACGCTTTTCCTTATATAAAAGTTTGTCCAGGCTTGTCCTTTGCTACAAAAAGGATTGGGCCACCTTGCTGCACTTTATTTACTTTTGTTACTTGTTGCTCGTTACAAATTATCTTATCACAAAACTATCTGTTACCACTTATTTTTAGTACTTGCAGAGAATACCTTGCTGAAAACTGCTTATCATTTCCTTCTGCTCCTCATTGGGTTCGACACTCTTACTTATCAAAAGGACTACGATAGATCCCCTATACTTGTGGGTCATCAAGACTCTTTTCTGGCACTGTTGCCGGGGAGTGAAGCGCCTTTGGTAAGTGGAATTTGGTAAGGAAAATTTTATATAGTGTGCTAAAATTTACTGTCACTCGTTACTATGGAAAGTAATCCTCTGAGGGGTTTGTTTGGGGTATCTTCACCCCGACCAGTAGAGCAAAGAGTTGCTCCTCAACCTACTGAACCTACTGAAAATGAAAATGAAAATGATTGCTTTGAAGTTCCTTCGGGTATAATAGAAAAACCGCTAGCTAATCCTTTTTTAGGAGATGGAACAAAACATCCTGATGAACATCTGATATATGTGGATAAAGTTTGTGGATTATTTAAGCTTGCAGGTGTACCCAGAGATGTTGTTAAGAAAAAGGTCTTGCCTTTATCTTTGAAGGGAGATGCATCAACATGGTACAGGCTATGTGATGATATGAGGTCTTGAAATTACAAATGATTGAAATTGGAATTTCATCAGAAGTTTTATCCTATGCATCTTGTTCATCGTGATCGCAATTATATATATAATTTTTGGCCTCGCGAAGGAGAAAGTATCGCTCAAGCTTGGGGGAGGCTTAAGTCAATGTTATATTCATGCCCCAATCATGAGCTCTCAAGAGAAATGATTATTCAAAATTTTTATGCTCGGCTTTCTGGTAACAATCGCACCATGCTTGATACTTCTTGTGCTGGCTCTTTTATGATGAAGACTATTGAATTCAAATGTGATTTATTGGAAAGAATTAAACGCAACTCTGAAGATTGGGACCTCGACAATGGTAAGGAGTCAGGTATGACACCTAGTTTTGATTGTGTTAAATCTTTTATGGATACCGATGTTTTTCGTAAATTTAGCACTAAATATGGACTTGATTCTGAGATAGTAGCCTCTTTCTGTGAATCTTTTGATACTTATGTTGATCTCCCTAAGGAGAAGTGGTTTAAATATCATCCTCCCATAGAAGTAAAAGTAGCTGCACCAATTAAAGTTGAGGAAAAGACTGTCACTTATGATGATCCTATTGTTCCTACTTGTTATGTTGAGAAACCACCTTTCCCTGTTAGGATAAAGGATCATGCTAAAGCTTCAACTGTGGTTCATAAAAGCAATATTAAAACATATACACCTCCTGAGAAAGTTAAATTTGAACCTAATATTGCTATTGTTAGAGATCTCTTGTCTGATAATATAGATGGGCATGTTATTTACTTCTGTAATGAAACTGCTAGAATTGCTAAACCCCATGATACAGATAAACCTAGACCTGTGGTAGGCATGCCTGCTATTTTTGTTAAAATAGGAGATCATTGTTATCATGGCTTATATGATATGGGTGCTAGTGCTAGTGCAATACCTATTGACTTATACAAAGAAATTATGCATGACATTGCACCTGTTGAGTTAGAAGAAATTGATGTCACTATTAAACTTGCTAATAGAGATACTATATCACCAATGGGAATTGTTAGATATATTGAAGTCTTGTGTGGGAAAACTAAATATCCTGCTGATTTTCTTGTTCTTGGTTCCCCACAAGATAGCTTTTGTCCCATTATATTTGGTAGACCCTTCTTGAACACTGCTAATGCTACCATAGATTGCACAAGGGATGTTGTTACTGTTGGCTTGGATGATATGACTCATGAATTTAATTTCTCTAAATTTAGTAAACAACACCGTGAAGAAGAATTGCCTAGTAAGGATGAAATTATTGATCTTGCTTCTATTGTCGTACCTCCTAGTGATCCTTTAGAACAATATTTGCTAAACCATGAGAATGATATGTTTATGAATGAAAGAAGGGAAATAGATGAAGTATTCTTTAAAAAGGAACCTATTCTGAAACACAATTTGCCTGTTGAAATCCTAGGGGATCCCCCTTCACCTAAGGGTGATCCCGTGTTTGAGCTTAAACCATTGCCTGATAATCTTAAATATGCTTATCTTGATGAAAAGAAGATATATCCTGTTATTATTAGTGCTAACCTTTCAGAGCATGAAGAAGAAAGATTATTGAAAACTCTGAAGAAGCACTGTGCTGCTATTCGATATACTCTTGATGATCTTAAGGGCATTAGTCCCACTCTATGTCAACATAAAATAAATTTGGAAGCAGATGCCAAACCAGTTCGTGATCCTCAACGACGTCTGAATCCTAAAATGAAAGAAGTGGTAAGAAAAAAAATACTAAAGCTTCTGGAGGCATGTTGTAACACCCCGGATGTAACTTTCCCAATTTGTACTCCAACTCTTGCCGTTTTTGGCGTTAAGTTATATTTATTTTCTCGGGTTCGGGTTTTTATCTCCATGTGTTGTTGTCGTTGTCATGCATCTCATATCATGTCATCATGTGCATTGCATCTGCATACGTGTTCGTCTCATGCATTCGAGCATTTTCCCCGTTGTCCGTTTTGCATTTCAGCGCTTCGTTCTCCTCCGGTGGTCATTTCTAGCTTTCTTTCATGTGTGGGGATTAAACATTTCCGGATTGGACCGAGACTTGCCAAGCGGCCTTGGTTTACTACCGGTAGACCGCCTGTCAAGTTTCGTATCATTTGGACTTCGTTTGATACTCCAACGGTTAATCGAGGGACCGAAAAGGCCTCGTGTGTGTTGCAGCCCAACACCCCTCCAATTTGGCCCAAAACCCACCTAACTCTGCTCCATCATCTAGAGCGTTCGATCACGATCGCGTGGCCGAAAACCGCACCTCATTTGGACTCTTCTAGCTCCCTCTATGCCTATTTAAAGAACCCCTCCGTTTTCGGATCTCCTTCCTCCCCGAAACCCTAGAAATCGCCCCCGCACCGGCCAGACACGTCCAAATCCGGCCGGATGCGTCCGCTCCGCCCCGCCGCCGCCACGTGGCACGCCACCGTTGGCTATCGCCGAAGCCCGCCGCGGCCCGCGGGAGGCCCTCCCGGCCCACGCGCCGCCGCCGCCCGGCTCCCTCGCCCGCGCCTCGACCCCGCCGCCTTCGCTCGCCGCGCCGCCGCCTCGCCATCGCCGGCTTTCGCCTCGGCCGGCGCCGCGCCGCCTCTCCTCTCGGGTCGCCGCGCCGCCCCGACGCCCCGCGGCGCCGCTCGCCGCCTCCGCCGCGCTCCGGCCGCCGCCCCGACGAGCTCCGCCACCCCGGCAACCTCTCCGGCCTCGCCTCGCCCTCGCTGGCCGCCGGCGACCTCGGATCCGCCGGCCGTGAACAGTGCCTGCCGCCGCCTCGGTTCGCGCGCCGGGCAAACCCTAGATCTGAGGGTTTTTTTTTTCTAAGTCCCTGATATTTTCAGTCCATATGCTCATGTTCGTGGCCTCGTAACTCCGCATCCGTAGCTCCGAAATGCCGTTAGAAGAGGGCTACTTGAGATAATTGTCAGATCTGCTGCTCCATTTAGGTTTTTGTCATTTTTGCCATGATTAATGTGTGCATGCTATGCCCTGATGCTCTACATGTGTTTTGTTAAGGGTTTTGCCATCTTTCCAGAGGTGCAACCCATGTATTTTTGTGATGTGTGTGGTGACTAGTGCAAGCTTGCAAAGTGGTGCACTTAGTAATTCTGTTTTCAGGGACTTAGCAATTTCACAAAGTCCTAGAGCTGTTTAACTCATGATGCCATATGTTCATGTTGTTTCCTAGTGATCCGTGCCTCTTTTGAGGATGATCAGTAAGGATGTTTTGTTAATATTGTAGTGCTCTATCCATCCATGCCTTTGTTTGCAATTATGGAGCACCCTAGCTTGAGTCAATCGAGCGCTACTTTTGCTACTTTATGAATCTGGGCAGATTGTCAACTTGTTTGCAATTTTGCCGATGGTGTTGTAGTTGATCCGTGCATGCTATGCTATTGTTCTTGCCATGTCTAGCTTGAATTTTGTGCCTTCTTGATAGATGTATGCTTGTCTTGCCATGACTTGCACCGTAGTGAGTGCATCGAGCTCGTAAACATGCCTACTTGAATTATGTTTCAGCATGTGTCAGTTTTCACAAAGTCTGAAAACTGATTATGTTTTTGCTATGTTCACGTACTTGCAATTGTATTTTCTGATCCCTTTTGGCTCAAGGTCACTAAGGGACTTTTGTTAAGCTCTTTGAGTAGCTCCATGCTATGCGTTACTTTGCCATGTTCAGATCCTGTAGCATGTAGTTTTGTTGCTCCGAAGAGGGCTACCTGATCTGAAATTCCAGACAAGTGTTAATTTCACCAAGTCTGAGATCTGTTTGTCATATGCATTTTTGTCATGCTTGTTTCAACCTGTTAATGGATGAATTGGCCGTAGCTCAGTGCTAGACTTTTGTTAAGCATCTTGAATGCATCCCTGCCATGTATTTTGTTGTCCTGTTTGGGTGCTGTAGCATGTTCATCTCATTGCATTTAGTTGGCTACTTGTTGTAAATCGCAGATCGGTGTCGTTTTTAAATCGCTTGCCATTTCCAAACCGTAACTCCGATTCAGGCGTTCTTTATATCGTTTTCAAGCGATTTCATCTCATATTTCCAGTGGCACACTTGGTTTTCCAAGTTGAGGCCAGGTTCATGCATTTCCTATCATATCTTGCATTTCGCATCCCGCATCGCATCCCGCATAGCATACCATCTTTGCATTGCATTGTTTGAGTTTGCACGTGGTTGATTGTGCCCTTGTTGCTTGTTTGTCTTGTTTGGGTAGAACCGGGAGATGAGTTCGCTAACGAGGAGCCCGTTGAGTTTGCTTTCGAGGATCCAGTCAACTCTGACAACTGTGCAGGCAAGATGATCATACCCTCGAAATCACTACTATCTTTGCTATGCTAGTTTGCTCGCTCTTTTGCTATGCCAATGCTACGATGCCTACCACTTGCTTTCAAGCCTCCCATATTGCCATGTCAAACCTCTAACCCACCGTGTCCTAGCAAACCGTTGATTGGCTATGTTACCGCTTTGCTCAGCCCCTCTTATAGCGTTGCTAGTTGTAGGTGAAGATTGAAGGCCGTTCCTTGTTGGAACATTTATTTACTTGTTGGGATATTATTATATTGCCATGTTATCTTAATTCATCTATATACTTGGTAAAGGGGGGAAGGCTCGGCCTCTCGCCTAGTGTTTTGTTCCACTCTTGCCGCCCTAGTTTCCGTCATATCGGTGTTATGTTCCCGGATTTTGTGTTCCTTACGCGGTTGGGTTATAATGGGAACCCCTTGATAGTTCGCCTTGATTAAAGCTTTTCCAGCAATGCCCAACATTGGTTTTACCATTCAACACCTAGCCTTTTCTTTTCCTAGGGTTCTACAGACTCAAGGGTCATCTTATTTTAGCCCCCCCAGGGCCAGTGCTCCTCTGAGTGTTGGTCCAACTGAGCGTTGTCTGGGGCTACCAGGGGCAACTCTGGGCTGGCCTACCCGACGTCTTTCTCATCTGAGTGTGCCCTGAGAACGAGATATGTCCAGCTCCTATCGGGATTTGTCGGCACATTCGGGCGGTGTTGCTGGTCTTGTTTTAACCTGTCGAAGTGTCTTGAGTAACCGAGATACCGAGTCTGATCGGAACGTCTTGGGAGGAGGTCTATTCCTTCGTTAACCGTGAGAGCTTGTCATGGGCTAAGTTGGGACTCCCCTGCAGGGATTTGAACTTTCGAAAGCCGTGCCCGCGGTTATGGGCAGATGGGAATTTGTTAATGTCCGGTTGTAGATAACTTGAACCTTAACTTAATTAAAATGAGTCAACTAGGTGTGTTACCGTGATGGCCTCTTCTCGGCGGAGTCCGGGAAGTGGACACGGTGTTGGAGTAATGTTTGCGCAGGTTGTTCTCTAGTTTCTCGCTCGCGCTTTGCCTCCTCTTCTCGCTCTCTTTTGCGTATAAGCTAGCCACCATACTTGCTAGTCGCTTGCTGCAGCTCCACTCATATTTTACCTTGCCTTACCTATAAGCTTAAATAGTCTTGATCGTGAGGGTGCGAGATTGCTGAGTCCCTGTGGCTCATAGATTACTATTATACCAGATGCAGGGCCTGATGATTCCGCTCCAGGAGACGCGTATGAGCTCAAGTGGGAGTTCGATGAGGACTCTCAACGTTACTATGTTTCCTTTCCCGATGATCAGTAGTGGTGCCCAGTTGGGGGTGATTGGGACCGTGTCGCATGTTGGGTTATCTTTTATTTTGGCACCGTAGTCGGGCCATGAGTGTTTGGATGATGTAATGTTACTTATGTACTTGATTGACGTGGCGAGTGTAAGCCAACTATGTTATCTCCCCTTTATTATTTATATTACATGGGATGTTGTGAAGATTGCCTAACTTGCGACATATGCCTTCAATGCGATTATGTCTCTAAGTCGTGCCTCGACACGTGGGAGCTATAGTCGCATCGAGGGTGTGACACAGGTATAATTTATCCCGTTGCTGATAGTCAGTGGGTAAGTCCTGTTCATTGTGTCCCTAAGAAGGGAGGTATTACTGTTATTCCTAATGATAAAGAAGAATTGATTCCACAAAGAATTATTACAGGTTATAGGATGGTAATTGATTTCCGCAAATTAAATAAGGCAACTAAGAAAGATCATTACCCCTTACCTTTTATCGATCAAATGCTAGAAAGATTATGCAAACATACACACTACTGCTTTCTAGATGGTTATTCTAGTTTCTCTCAAATACCTGTGTTGGCTAAAGATCAATCAAAGACTACTTTTACATGCCCTTTTGGTAATTTTGCTTATCGATGTATCCCTTTTGGTTTATGTAATGCACCTGCTACCTTTCAGATATGCATGATGGCTATATTCTCTGACTTTTGTGAAAAGATTTGTGAGGTTTTCATGGACGACTTTTCCGTCTATGGATCTTCTTTTGATGATTGTTTGAGCAATCTTGATCGAGTTTTGCAGAGATGTGAAGAAACTAATCTTGTCTTGAATTGGGAAAAGTGCCACTTTATGGTTAATGAAGGTATTGTCTTGGGGCATAAAGTTTCTGAAAGAGGTATTGAAGTTGATAAAGCCAAGGTTGATGCTATTGAAAAGATGCCATGTCCCAAGGACATCAAAGGTATAAGAAGTTTCCTTGGTCACGCCGGATTTTATAGGAGGTTCATTAAGGACTTCTCAAAAATTTCTCGGCCTCTGACTAATTTATTACAAAAAGATATATCATTTGTCTTTGATGATGATTGTGTAGAAGCATTTGAAATACTTAAGAAAGCATTAGTCTCTGCACCTATTGTTCAGCCACCTGATTGGAATTTGCCCTTTGAAATTATGTGTGATGATAGCGATTATGATGTAGGTGTTGTTCCAGGGCAAAGACTTGATAATAAATTAAATGTTATCCATTATGCTAGTAAGACTCTAGACAATGCTCAAAGAAATTATGCTAAAAGAACTTTTAGCTGTTGTATTTGCTTGTGATAAGTTCAGATCTTATATTGTTGATTCTAAAGTAACTATCCACACTGATCATGCTGTTATTAAATATCTTATGGAGAAGAAAGATGCTAAGCCTAGACTTATTAGATGGGTTCTCTTGCTACAAGAATTTGATTTGCATATTGTTTATAGAAAAGGAGCTGAGAACCCCGTTGCAGACAACTTATCTAGGTTAGAGAATGTTCTTGATGACCCACTACCTATTGATGATAGCTTTCCTGATGAACAATTAAATGTCATAAGTACTTCTCGTAGTACTCCTTGGTATGCTGATTATGCTAATTACATTGTTGCTAAATTTATACCACCTAGCTTCACATACCAACAAAAGAAAAAGTTCTTCTATGATTTGAGACATTACTTTTGGGATGACTCACATCTTTATAAAGAAGGAGTAGATGGTGTTATTAGACGTTGTGTACCTGAGCATGAACAGGAACAGATCCTACGCAAGTGCCACTCCGAAACTTATGGAGGATACCACGCGGGAGATAGAACTGCACATAAGGTATTGCAAACCGGTTTTTATTGGCCTACTCTCTTCAAGGATGCCCGTAAGTTTGTCCTATCTTGTGATGAATGTCAAAGAATTGGTAATATTAGTAGACGTCAAGAAATGACTATGAATTATTCACTTGTTATTGAACCATTTGATGTTTGGGGCTTTGATTATATGGGACCCTTTCCTTCCTCTAATGGATATACACATATTTTAGTTGCTGTTGATTATGTTACTAAGTGGGTAGAAGCTATTCCAACTAGTAGTCCTGATCATAACACTTCTATTAAAATGCTTAAAGAAGTTATTTTTCCGAGGTTTGGAGTCCCTAGATATTTAATGACTGATGGTGGTTCACATTTTATTCATGGTGCTTTCCGTAAAATGCTTAAATATGATGTCAATCATAGAATTGCATCTCCGTATCACCCACAGTCTAGTGGTCAAGTAGAATTGAGTAATAGAGAACTCAAATTAATTTTGCAAAAGACTGTCAATAGGTCTAGAAAGAATTGGTCCAAGAAACTTGATGATGCATTATGGGCCTATAGAACTGCATATTAAAATCCTATGGGTATGTCTCCATATAAAATGGTATATGGAAAAGCATGTCACTTACCTCTCGAACTAGAACATAAGGCATATTGGGCTATTAAAGAGCTCAATTATGATTTCAAACTTGCCGGTGAGAAGAGGTTATTTGATATTAGCTCACTTGATGAATGGAGAACCCAAGCTTATGAAAATGCCAAGTTGTTTAAAGAAAAAGTTAAAAGATGGCATGACAAAAGGATACAAAAGCGTGAGTTTAATGTGGGTGATTATGTACTGCTATACAACTCTCGTTTAAGATTTTTTGCAGGAAAACTTCTCTCTAAATGGGAAGGCCCCTATGTTATTGAGGAGGTCTATCGTTCCGGTGCCATAAAAATCAACAAGTTCAAAGGCACAAATCCGAAGGTGGTAAACGGTCAAAGAATCAAACATTATATCTCAGGTAATCCCATAAATGTTGAAACCAATATTATTGAAACCGTAACCCCGGAGGAATACATAAGGGACACTTTCCAGAACGTTTCAGACTCCGAAAAGGAATAGGTATGTGGTACGGTAAGTAAACCGACTCCAAAACAATTTTTAAGGCAATATTTCTCTGTTTTAGAATATTTAGAAAAATAGAAAATTAAGTAGCAGTCCGGGAAGGACACGAGGGACCCACGAGGGTGGAGGGCGCGCCCTACCCCCTGGGCGCTCCCCCTACCTCGTGAGCACCTCGTGTGCCTTCTGGACTCTGTTTTCTTGCATGATACGTATTTTGGTCAGTAAAAATTCACTATATATTCTCCCGAAGGTTTTGACTCCCGTATCACGCAAATATCCTCTGTTCTTGTTTTGGGATGTTCTCTGTCAGGGTTGTCAAGGCCAGGCATCATGTCACCCCCCTCCTCCAACAACGATGACAAAGATGCCTGGCTAATGAAGATAGAGCTGAAGAGGGAAGAACCTATGGAGATCAACAAGGATGAAGGGATCAATAAGGCCACGGAGAACCAAGCTCCGGCAACAGAAGACATCCTTCAAATTGATCACAACCTTCTTACCCCAACTGAGATCAAAGCTTTCCAGATGATTGAGTTAACTCGTATTCAAAACAAGTATCTCACAAGTGAAAATATTTTGTTGAAGGAGCATATCTTCACACTCAAGGGCATTATTCGCAAGCTAGAGGACCTCTTACGCTCGATGTGCGACTATCCATCACCTCCATCTTCACCAACCAAGGAGATATAATAACATGGGTATGGGCACTCCCCTTGGCAACTGCCAAGCTTGGGGGAGGTGCCCCGGTATCGTATCACAATCACAACTCCTATCTTTACCGTTTTCCTTAGTTCGATCCTATTAGTAGTATTTTGATCTAGTAGAATAAAGTTTATGGCATGATCTAGTTTTGAGTTTTGCCTTATGATCTTTCTATGTAATCGAGTCCGTGAGCTATATAATAAATATTAGTGTTGATTCAAGGGCCTGATTTTCTTGCTATGATCTTGGATGAATAAAAGAAAAGAGAAAAAGAATAAGAAGAAACAAAAGTTCATATTGATCTTATTGAGAGTAATGACTTCACATAGAAAGAGTGTGATGATTAAAAGTTGTTGGGAGTTGGTAGACATAGCTTTGGTCATCGTTGCAATTAATAGGAAGTAATAAGGAAAGAGAGGTCTTCACATATAAATATATTATCATTGACATCTTTTATGATTGTGAGCACTCATTAAAATATGACATGCTAAAGAGTTGACATTGGACAAGGAAGACAACGTGATGAGTTATGTTTTCTTATATCTGAGATAAAGTATGTTGTCATGGATCCTCCAACATGTTGAGCTTGCCTTTCCCCCTCTTGCTAGCCAAATTCTCAGCACCAAGTAGAAATACTACTTGTGCTTCCAAATACCCTTAAACCAGTTTTGCCATGAGAGTCCACCATATCTACATATGGATTGAGTAAGATCCTTCAAGTAAGTTGTCATCGGTGCAAAGCAATAAAAATTTCTCTAAATATGTATGACTAGTGTGGGAGAAATAAGCTTTATACGATCTTGTGATGTGGAAGTAATAAAAGCGACAGACTGCATAATAAAGGTTCATATCACAAGGGACAATATAAAGTGACGTTCTTACGCATTAAGATTTTGTGCATCCAACCATAAAAGCGCATGGCAACCTCTGCTTCCCTCTACGAAGGGCCTATCTTTTATTATTATCTTCTACCTTATGCAAGAGTCGTGGTGATCTTCATCTTTCCTTTTTACATTTTATCCTTTGGCAAGCACAGTGTGTTGGAAAGATCCTGATAGATATATCTAATTGGATGTAGGGGGGCATGAGTTATTATTGTTGACATTACCCTCGAGGTAAAAGGTTGTGGGGCGAAAATATAAGCCCATATCTTTCTCTGTGTACGATTAAAACTCCGTAACCACAAGTATTGCATGAGTGTTAGCAATTATGAAGGACTAGATGATAGTTGAGTATGTGGACTTGCTTTTTAGCTCTGACATAGACTCTTTCTGATGTTATGATAAATTGCAATTGCTTCAATGATTGAGGTTATAGTTTGTTGGTTCTCAATAAGGTTACTGATTCATACTTTTGCATTGTGAATAGATCATCACTTGAACATAAGTAATCATATGACAATATCTATATATGTTGTTGTTATGAGAATAATCATGATGCCTTCATGTCCGTATTTTATTTTTATCGACGCCTCTACCTCTAAACATGGGGACATATTTATTGTTATCGGCTTTCGCTTGAGGACAAGCGAGGTCTAAGCTTGGGGGACTTGACACGTCCATTTTGCATCATGTTTTATATCGATATTTATTGCATTATGGGTTGTTATTTCACATTATGTCACAATACTTATGGCTATTCTCTCTTATTTTACAAGGTTTACATAAGGAGGGAGAATGCCGGCAGCTGGAATTCTGGGCTGGAAAAGGAGCAAATATTAGAGATCTATTCTGCACAACTCCAAAAGTCCTGAAACTCCACAGAATACCTTATAATAAATAATGAAAAACCCTCACCAAAGATGAAGACCAGAGGGCCCACACCCTGTCCATGAGGGTGGGGGGGTGCCCCCCCTAGGGCGTGCCCCCTACCTCATGGGCCCCCTGGTGGCTCTTCAATGACCATCTTCTGCTATATGAAGTCCTTCCTCGAGAAAAAAATAAGAAGCAACCTTTCGGGACGAAACTTCGCCACCACGAGGCGGAACCTTGACGGATCCAATCTAGAGCTCCGGCGGAGCTGTTCTGCCGGGAAACTTCCCTCCCGGAGGGGGAAATCATCGCCATTGTCATCACCAACGCTCCTCTCATCGGGAGAGGGAAATCTCCATCAACATCTTCACCAGCACCATCTCATCTCCAAACCCTAGTTCATCTCTTGTATCAAATTCTTGTCTCCAAGTCCGGGATTGGTGCTAGTAGGTTGCTAGTAGTGTTGATTACTCCTTGTAGTTGATGCTAGTTGGTTTATTTGGTGGAAGATCATATGTTCAGATCCTATATGCATATTAATACCCCTCTGATTATGAACATGTTTATGCTTTGTGAGTAGTTACGTTTGTTCCCGAGGACAAGGGAGAAGTCTTGCTATTAGTAGTCATGTGAATTTGGTATTCGTTCGATATTTTGATGAGATGTATGTTGTCTAGCCTCTAGTGGTGTTATGTGAACGTCGACTACATAACACTTCACCATTATTTGGGCCTAGAGGCAGGCATTGGAAAGTAATAAGTAGATGATGGGTTGCTAGAGTGACAGAAGCTTAAACCCTAGTTTATGCGTTGCTTCGTAAGGGGCTGATTTGGATCCATATGTTTCATGCTATGGTTAGGTTTACCTTAATACTTTTGTTGTAGTTGCGGATGCTTGCAATAGAGGTTAATCATAAGTGGGATGTTTGTTCAAGTAAGAAAAGCACCCAAGCACCGGTCCACCCACATATCAAATTATTAAAGTACCGAATGCGAATCATATGAACGTGATGAAAACTAGCTTGACGATATTTCCATGTGTCCTCGGGAGCGCTTTTCCTTATATAAGAGTTTGTCCAGGCTTGTCCTTTGCTACAAAAAGGATTGTGCCACCTTGCTGCACTTTATTTACTTTTGTTACTTATTGCTCGTTACAAATTATCTTATCACAAAACTATCTGTTACCACTTATTTCAGTACTTGCAGAGAATACCTTACTGAAAACTGCTTATCATTTCCTTTTGCTCCTCGTTGGGTTCGACACTCTTACTTATCGAAAGGAATATGATAGATCCCCTATACTTGTGGGTCATCAGGGTGCCTCCTCCCCCGTATATAAAGGAGTGGAGGAGGGGGAGGGCCGGCCCTCCTATGACGCGCCCTATGGGGAGTCCTACTCTAGGACTCCCCCCTTCCCTAGTTAGACTAGGAGTGGAAGGAAGGTGGAGAGAGAGGGAAGGAAAGCGGGGGCTGACCCCCCACCCAATTCGGATTGGGCTTGAGGGGGGCACGCCTCCTCCTAGGCCTCCCTCTCTTCTCTCCCACTATGGCCCAATAAGGTCCATATACCTTCCAGGGGGTTCCGGTAACCTCCCGGTGCTCCGGTATATGCCCGAACTCACCCGGAACCATTTCGATGTCCAAATATAGTCATCCAATATATAGATCTTTATGTATCAACCATTTCGAGACTCCACGTCATGTCCGTGATCATATCCGGGACTCCGAACTACCTTCGATACATCAAAACACATAAACTCATAATACTGGTCGTCCCCGAATGTTAAGCGTGCGGACCCTACGGGTTTGAGAACTATGTAGACATGATCGAGACACGTCTCCAGTCAATAACCAATTGCGGGACCTAGATGCTCATATTGGTTCCTACATGTTCTACGAAGATCTTTATTGGTCAAACCGCATAACAACATACGTTGTTCCCTTTGTCATCCGTATGTTACTTGTCCGAGATTCGATCGTCAGTATCTCAATACCTACTTCAATCTTGTTACCGGCAAGTCTCTTTACTCGTTCCGTAATGCTACATCCTGTAACTAACTCATTAGCTACATTGCTTGCAAGGTTTATATTGATGTGCATTATCGAGAGGGCCTAGAGATACCTCTACAATAATTGGAGTGACAAATCCTAATCTTGATCTATGCTAACTCAACAAACACCATTGGAGACACCTGTAGATCACCTTTATAATCACCCAGTTACGTTGTGACGTTTGGTAGCACACAAAGTGTTCCTCCGGTATTCGCGAGTGGCATGATCTCAGTCATAGGAACATGTATAAGTTATGGAGAAGCAATAGCAACAAACTAAATGATCAACGTGCTAAGCTAACGGATGGGTCAAGTCTATCACATCATTATCTAATGATGTGATCCCGTTAATCGAATGACAACTCATGTCTATGGTTAGGAAACATAACCATCATTGATTCAAGTTTTAACAAGCTAGTCAAGTAGAGGCAAACTAGTGACACTCTGTTTGTCTATGTATTCACACATGTACTAAGTTTCCGGTTAGTAAAATTCTAGCATGAATAATAAACATTTATCATGATATAAGGAAATATAAATAACAACTTTATTATTACCTCTAGGGCATATTTCCTTCAGTCTCCCACTTGCACCAGAGTCAGTAATCTAGATTACATAGTAATGATTCTAACACCCTTTGAGTCTTGGTGCCGATCATGTTTTGCTCATGGAAGAGGCTTAGTCAATGGGTGTGCAACATTCAGATCCGTATGTATCTTGCAAATCTCTATGTCTCCCTCCTTTACTTGATCGCCGATGGAATTGAAGCATCTCTTGATGTGCTTGGTCTCTTGTGAAATCTGGATTCCTTTGCCAAGGTAATTGCACCAGTATTGTCACAAAAGATTTTTATTGGACCCGATGCACTAGGTATGACACCAAGATCAGATATGAACTCCTTCATTTGCTGCTTCCGAAGCATCTATGTATTGCGCTTCACACGTAGATCCCACCATGACGCTCTGCTTGGAACTGCACCAACTGACAGCTCCACCATTTAATAAAAACACGTATCCGGTTTGTGACTTAGAGTCATCCGGATCAGTGTCAAATCTTGCATCGACGTAACCGTTTACGACAAGCTCTTTGTCACCCCCATATACGAGAAACATATTCTTAGTCCTTTTCAGGTATTTCAAGATATTCTTGACCGTTGTCCAGTGATCCACTCCTGGATTACTTTGGTACCTCTATACTAAACTGATAGCAAGGGACACATCAGGTCTGGTACACAACATTGCATACATGATAGAGCCTATGGCTGAAGCATAGGGAACACCTTTCATTTTCTCTCTATCTTCTGCAGTGGTCGGGCATTGAGTCTGACTCAACTTCACACCTTGTAATACAGGCAAGAACCCTTTCTTTGCCTGATCCATTTTGAACTTCTTCAAAACTTTATCAAGGTATGTGCTTTGTGAAAGTCCAATTAAGCGTCTTGATCTATCTCTATAGATCTTGATGCTCAATATATAAGCAGCTTCACCGAGGTCTTTCATTGAAAGATTCTTATTCAAGTATCCTTTTATGCGATTCAGAAATTCAGTATCATTTCCGATCAACAATATGTCATCTACATATAATATCAGAAATGCTATGGAGCTCCCACTCACTTTCTTGTAAATACAGGCTTCTCCAAAAGTCTGTATAAAACCATATGCTTTGATCACACTATCAAAGCGTATATTTCAACTCCGAGAGGCTTGCACCAGTCCATAAATGAATCGCTGGAGTTTACACACTTTGTTAGCCCCTTTTGGATCGACAAAACCTTCTGGTTGCATCATATACAACTCTTCTTTAAGATATCCATTAAGGAATGCAGTTTTGACATCTATTTGCCAAATTTCATAATCATAAAATACGGCAATTGCTAACATAATTCGGACGGACTTAAGCATCGCTACGGTGAAAAGGTCTCATCGTAGTCAACTCATTGAACTTGTCGAAAACCTTTTGCAACAAGTCGAACTTTGTAGACAGTAATATTACCGTCAGCGTCTGTCTTCTTCTTGAAGATTCATTTATTCTCTATGGCCTGTCGATCATCGGGCAAGTCAACCAAAGTCCATACTTTGTTCTCATACATGGATCCCATCTCAGATTTCATGGCCTCAAGCCATTTTGCGGAATCTGGGCTCATCATCGCTTCCTCATAGTTCGTAGGTTCATCATGGTCAAGTAACATGACTTCCAAAACAGGATTACCGTACCACTCTGGTGCGGATCTTACTCTGGTTGACCTACGAGGTTCGGTAGTAACTTGATCAGAAGTTTCATGATCATCATCATTAGCTTCCTCACTTACTGGTGTAGGAATCACTAGAACTAATTTCAGTGATGAACTACTTTCCAATAAGGGAGAAAATACAATTATCTCGTCAAGTTCTACTTTCCTACCACTCACTTCTTTCGAGAGAAACTCCTTCTTGAGAAAGGATCCATACTTAGTAACGAATATCTTGCATTCAGATCTGTAATAGAAGGTGTATCCAACAGTCTCCTTTGGGTATCCTATGAAGACACATTTCTTCGATTTGGGTTCGAGCTTATCAGGTTGAAGTTTTTTCACATAAGCATCGCAGCCCCAAACTTTAAGAAACGACAACCTGAGTTTCTTGCCAAACCACAGTTCATAAGGTGTCGTCTTAACGGATTTAGATGGTGTCCTATTTAACGTGAATGCAGCTGTCTCTAAAGCATAACCCCAAAAGTATAGCGGTAAACCAGTGAGAGACATCATAGATCGCACCATTTATACCTAATATTAAAAAACGAAAGCTTTCATAGTTCTCCATACGTCATCTATTTATATCCGTTAAATTTGTGGTAACATAAAGATCGATGGCTGAGATTTCTCTCCTACTTTTCTCTCTCTCTCATAGATGTCTCCTATAAATAGGCAGCGTGATCGATCATCGATCAGCTCAATGCATTCCTGGAATCGCGATCGATCTCATCGATCGGCCTAACCTGCCACTGACCGCGTTCTGTCTGAATTTCCGTCCGCCTCCTTGTCTAGCTCGGCACACAGGAAAAAAAACTCTTGTCCCCCATCTTTCTCTCTGCGCAGCCACCGCCCCCTCCCCTCTTGCTCTCCCTCTCGCGCAGCCGCCGCCACACCACCACCAACTCCTTCTCCTGCTCGCTCCCGTCGACCCCTTCTTTCCCTCCCTCTTGCGCCCACGCCGGCGAGATCGAGTCGATCTGCTACACCGGAGAAGATATTCATACAGTATTGTCTTCGTGGCAATTGTGTGAGACCCAACCAGACATCGCCACAGTCAGCTCCCGATGGTTCGTGGTTTCGTGCATCAGATGACGATTTCCCATTCTGGGAAATTTCCTGGCAGTTCCAGGGAAGGAAGTCGGGCGCGTCGGGAAGATCGTCTCGAAGCGGCTCCGAAAACTCTTGGATGTTCATACTACATCGTTCGTCGGGTTCTACTATTGTTTTCCACACTCAAATCACAAAAATGCAGAGGATCGGAAGGGCAGCCCGACACGGCGATGCAGACCTCCAATCGGGAGGAGGACGATCACCCAAACGCGAAAACATGTTTTAGAGCCTATGCACCTGGGTACTCCTTATCCAACCACTCATTCCTGCATCACGATTCGTGCAAATAATTTTCTCTTTTTTGTTTCTCTCATATAGAACATGTATTTGTACTTCAACTTTGCAGCACAACAAAGCTTTCTATTTAGAATGTGGGATAAAACTTACAGATTTTTTGGTCCAACATAAATATACAAAATGAGATTTATTTGATTAAAAAATCTTATTTTTCATATTTATGTCGGACAAAAAAATCTGAAAGTTTTATCTCACATTCTAGTTACAAAGTTATGTTGTACTGCAAAGTTTGAAGTTCAAGACATGTTTTATATGAGAGGAACAAAAAAGAGAAAATTCCATGTAATAAGGTAGTTGTGTAGCACAGATCTCAAAGCAACATTGGAGTGTTAGGATAGTGAGGCCCGGGTGCATAAGCTCACAAAATCTGCATTCCACCCAAACGTCACCAGCGGCCATCTCAGTAGCAGAGGAGAGATTGGTGATGGTGCCTGGCGGCATGCCCTCCCGCCACTCCGCCAGCGCCATTTCGCCCTTCCAACGGATGAGCGCTTCGCCGATGCTGCCTCCCTCCGTTTTACCTCCCCACACTCGGACGTCACCAACAGATCTCCAGATGCCTGCTGGCCACAACCCTCAACGACGACTCTGCTGCCGCAAAAAGGCTAACCATTGCTGCACTTCTAGCTGTTTGAGCCTTCAGTTTTGCTCCTAGCTGCTTGCCGATGTGGTTATGTTGTTAATGCAGGAGAAGCAAGAGCCTTACAGGGCCCAATCATAAGAACTGAGAAGTATTGCATGGTACCAGCAGGAAAGTTGTCAGATAAGGTGAGGGGCGACAAGTTCTTTGGCTGCCGCGGCTTTGCTGCATGCCCCGCCATTGCTAGGCACAGGAACGAGAGAGATAAGGTGAGGGGCAGTAGGAACGTTGGCTGCAGTAGCTGTGCTATTGAAGAAAGAGCATACAGGGAACGTTTCTTGCTTGTGGGTGCCATGCATTTTGATTTTCTAATCATGCCAGGTAACCACATGTATTATGTTGGACTGCCTCCCTCAATTTTCTTCTTCTGAATTTGCTTGCTTGAATAAGAAAATCAGCACATAATAATTTGATGTATACATCCATGGGATAGTTTAAATAGAATATACATAGAATTACATGGTAGCTTTCCGATAAAATTTATTACATGGCCAAAATGATACATAAGAATATTAACAAATATCGTGCCCTGGATTTTCAGGTAACCATGTGAATTATGTTGGACCACCTTCCTCAAATTCTTTTTTGAATTTGCTTGATTAAATAAGATAGTCGGTATATAATACTTTGATGTATACAACCATTGTATAGTTGATAAACAATATAAAATAGAATTGCATGGTAGCTTTCCGCTAAATTTTATTAAACGGCCAAAATGATAAAAGAATATTAACAAATGTAAGTACATAAATGACAACGAAGTCCTGATATAGAAATATGAAGCATTAATAGATTATGCTTAAGTTAGAAGTTATTTTATCGATAAACAACGGTACCAGTTTACATGGTTTCTTGCACCTATAACTCTTTTTGTTGTTTCAAGAGATTATTATATTTCCTTCCAGTAATAATGGACGCATGACAAAAAAGCAGACAATCTACATGTCCCAAAAGTGAAAGAGGCAATTGGATAGACAACTATAGACGTGGGATATGCATGAAGATCACAATTGCACATACTATATGTTTGACAATGTTGAACCGTTGGAATTATGCCCCCGTAGCAATGCACGGGCAATTTCCTACTAAGTGATAAAAAAACGTTTCACACAGGGAATCCCGCCTGGGCCGGCCCAGTACGAACCATCTATACTACGCTCTACGCATTGGCAGAAGAAATAACACACCTGTTTGGGCCGGCCCATGTTGGGTGGTGTATTTTTTAAATTCCATATATTGTTTTTTGTTTTTTCTCCTTTTTTTAATAATTTAGATAGTTTGGGAACTCAAAAAAGTTGTGAAAATAAAAAAAGAGAATTTCAAAATAAAATGTTTGTTAATGCATAAATGTTTGTGAACTCAGAAAATGTTCGCATATTCAAAAAATATTCACAATTTTGAAAATATTGTTCGGGAAAAATGTTCATGATGTTAATGAAATTGAATAAAAATTTTCCAGTTTAAAAAATGTTCATGAGTTGAAAAATATCCTAAAAATTTAAAAACTGTTTGTGACTGACAAAATAGCTTATTGATTCATAAAATGTTTGCTGATTAAAAAAATAATCATGCATTTCAAAAAAATGTTCATCAGATCAAAAAAATGTTCGTGAATTTCAAAAATTGTTCCACCAAACAATTTCCAAAAAAATGTTCATCGATTTTAGAAATATTTTCCTACTGAAGAAAAATATTTTAAAAAATTGTTCACCATAAAACAAGTGTTTGCAAATAGTATAGAATGTCCATGATTTTAGAAAATGTTCAAAAATCTGTCAAAGTGTTCACGATTTCAAATATGTTCACCAGTTTAAAAAAATGTTCATGATTTTCAAACATTGTTCACGATTTCACGAAAATGAGAGTGATAGTACAGTAAAATGTTGTCATGGTCATTGGAGATTATGATTATTCTTCCTCCCTTTGCAATGGACGGCCCTTTTGCTAGATCAAAAAAATGTTCGTAAATTTCAAATATTATTACACCAAAAATATTTGTCGATTCTAGAAATGTTCGCCGATTCAAGAAAAATGTTTAAAAAAAGTTTTTGCTATTTTAAAAACTGTTTGAAAATTGTATAAAATGTTCATAAATTCAAAAAAATGTTCTTGATTTTATAAAATCTTCAAAAATTCTTAAATCTGTTCGCAGATTTGAAAAATGTTCGAGATTTCAGATATATGCACGAGTTTAAAAAATGTTAATGATTTAAAAAATTGTTCATTATTTCACGAAATTGAGAGTGATAGTGTATCTTGATGATGCAGTAAAATGTAGTCATGGCCATTGGACATTCTCCTGTTGCGACGCACGGGCTCTTTTGCTAGTATCTAATAAAGTGCGGTTACGACGTTCAGACACACCATTACGTTGTGGTGTTCCAGGTGGCGTGAGTTGCGAAACTATTCCACATTATTTCAAATTAAGTCCAAACTCATAACTCAAATATTCACCTCCACGATCAGATCGTAGAAATTTGATTTTCTTGTTACGATGATTTTACACTTCACTCTGAAATTCTTTAAACTTTTTAAATGTTTCAGACTTATGTTTCATTAAGTAGATATACCCATATCTGCTCAAATCATCTATGAAGGTGAGAAAATAACGATATCCACCGCGAGCTTCAATGTTCATTGGACCACATACATCAGTATGTATGATTTCCAATAACTCTGTTGCTCGCTCCATTGTTTCGGAGAACGGAGTTTTAGTCATCTTGCCCATGAGGCATGGTTCACAAGCACGAAGTGATTCATAATCAAGTGATTTCAGAAGTCCATCAGAATAAAGTTTCTTCATGTGCTTTACACCAATATGACCTAAACGGTAGTGCCACAAATAAGTTGCACTATCATTATCAACTCTGCATCTTTTGGCTTCGATACTATGAACATGTGTATCACTACTATCAAGATTTAGTAAAAAAAATAGACCACTCATCAAGGGTGCATGACCATAAAAGATATTACTGATATAAATAGAACAACCATTATTCTCTGATTTAAATGAATAACCGTCTCGCATCAAACAAGATCCAGATATAATGTTCATGCTCAACGCTGGCACCAAATAACAATTACTTAGGTCTAAAACTAATCCCGAAGGTAGATGTAGAGGTAGCGAGCCGACAGTGATCACATCGACTTTGGAACCATTTTCACACGCATTGGCACCTCGTCCTTAGCCAATCTTCACTTAATCCGTATCCCTTGTTTCGAGTTGCAAATGTTAGCAACTGAACCAGTATCAAATACCCAGGCACTACTGTGAGCATTAGTAATGTACACATCAATAACATGTATATCAAATATACCTTTCACTTTGCCATCCTTCTTCCCCACCAAATACTTGGGGCAATTCCGCTTCCAGTGACCAGTCCCTTTGTAGTAGAAGCACTCAGTCTCAGGCTTAGGTCCAGACTTGGGTTTCTTCACTTGATCAGCAACTGGCTTGCTGTTCTTCTTGAAGTTTCCTTTCTTCTCTTTACCCTTTTTCTTGAAACTGATGATCTTGTTGACCATCAACACTTGATGCTCCTTCTTGATTTCTACCTCCGCAGCTTTTAGCATCGCGAAGAGCTCAGGAATCGTCTTATCCATCCCTTGCATATTATAGTTCATCACGAAGCTCTTGTAGCTTGGTGGCAGTGATTGAAGAACTCTGTCAGTGACACTATCATCAGGAAGATTAACTCCCAGCTGAGTCAAGTGGTTGTGGTACCCAGACATTCTGAGTATATGTTCACTGACAGAACTATTCTCCTCCATCTTGCAGCTGTAGAACTTATTGGAGACTTCATATCTCTTAATCCGGGCATTTGCTTGAAATATTAACTTCAACTCCTGGAACATCTCATATGCTCCATGACGTTCAAAACGGCGTTGAAGTCCCGGTTCTAAGTCGTAAAGTATGGCACACTGAACTATCGAGTAGTCATCAGCTTTGCTCTGCCAGGTGTTCATAACATCTGGTGTTGCTCCTGCAGCGGGTTTGTCACCTAGCAGTGCTTCCAGGACGTAATTCTTATGTGCAGCAATGAGGATAATCCTCAAGTTACGGACCCAGTCCGTGTAGTTGCTACCATCATCTTTCAACTTAGCTTTCTCTAGAAACGCATTAAAATTCAACGAAACAACAACACGTGCCATCTATCTACGACAACATAGACATGCAAAATACTATCAGGTACTAAGTTCATGATAAATTAAAGTTCAATTAATCAAATTACTTAAGAACTCCCACTTAGATAGACATCTCTCTAATCATCTAAGTGATCACGTGATCCATATCAACTAAACCATGTCCGATCATCACGTGAGATGGAGTAGTTTTCAATGGTGAACATCACTATGTTGATCATATCTACTATATGATTCACGCTCGACCTTTCGGTCTCAGTGTTCCGAGGCCATATCTGCATATGCTAGGCTCGTCAAGTTTAACCCGAGTATTCTGCGTGTGCAAAACTGGCTTGCACCCGTTGTATGTGAATGTAGAGCTTATCATACCCGATCATCACGTGGTGTCTCAGCACAACGATCTGTAGCAACGGTGCATACTCAGGGAGAACACTTATACCTTAAAATTTAGTGAGAGATCATCTTATAATGCTACCGTCAAACTAAGCAAAATAAGATGCATAAAGGATAAAATCACATGCAATCAATATAAGTGATATGATATGGCCATCATCATCTTGTGCCTTTGATCTCCATCTCCAAAGCACCGTCATGATCACCATCGTGACCGGCTTAACACCTTGATATCCATCGAAGCATCATTGTCGTCTCACCAACTATTTCTTCTATGACTATCGCTACCGCTTAGTGATAAAGTAAAGCAATTACATGGCAATTGCATTTCATACAATAAAGCGACAACCATATGGTTCCTGCCAGTTGCCGATAACTGTGTTACAAAATATGATCATCTCATACAATAAAATATAACATCATGTCTTGACCATATCACATTGAAAGTGCAACTATCCCTAGGTGGTTTTGGTAATTCATAACAATATATAGCTCATTGAGATAATGCTATTCCAAGATGATTATTTCAGGAAAGCTCAATGATTGGCATGGCATGGATGTGAAAGTGGAACCCTCAAAATGCTAAGGACAAAGGATTGGCTCAAGCTCAAAAGCTCAAGACTCTTCATTTTATATTTTAGTGATCCAAGATCACATTGAGTCCATAGGAAAAGCCAATACTATCAAGGAGGGATGAGGTGTTGCTTAATGAGCCTCTTGCTTCATGTGCTTAGTGATATGCTCCAAAACCCTCAACTACTTTCCCATATCCACATATGACCTAAACCCTAAGCCAAACTCGGTCCTACCGATTCTTCCTATCCGGCGCCACCGAGTTTCACTTGTCATAAGCCACTGCCAAACCCTAGCAATTCGGTTCTACCGATAGGGATCTCGGTCTCACCGAGATGGGGTTGCAAACTCTCTGTTTCCCTTTCGTAACTTTTCGGTCTCACCGAAAGAGCGAATCGGTCCCACCGAGATTGCAATGTAAACTCAGTGTTTCCCCTTTGTAACTTTTCGGTCTCACCGAGTTCCACTCGGTCTCACCGAAAGAGCAAATCGGTCCCACCGAGTTTGCCTGACCAACTCTCTGGTTAGCTAATTACCAAATTCGGTCTCACCGAGTTTGTGTAATCGGTCTCACCGAGATTACGTTATGCCCAAACCCTAACCATATCGGTCCTACCGAGTTGCATGTCAGTCCCACCGAAAATCTCTAACGGTCACTAGGTTTACATTTTCGGTCCGACCGAGTTTATTGATTCGGTCCCACCGAGATTGGAAAACTGTGTAACGGTTGGATTTTGTGTGGAGGCTATATATACCCCTCCACCTCCTCTTCATTCGAGGAGAGAGCCATCAGAACACACACACCATTCCAACTCATATGTTCTGAGAGAGAACCACCTACTCATGTGTTGAGACCAAGATATTCCATTCCTACCATATGAATCTTGATCTCTAGCCTTCCCAAGTTGCTTTCCACTCAAATCTTCTTTCCACCAAATCCAAATCCTATGAGAGAGAGTTGAGTGTTGGGGAGACTATCATTTGAAGCACAAGAGCAAGGAGTTCATTACCTACACACCATTTGTTACTTCTTGGAGAGTGGTGTCTCCTAGATTGGCTAGGTGTCACTTGGGAGCCTCCGACAAGATTGTGGAGTTGAACCAAGGAGTTTGTAAGGGCAAGGAGATCGCCTACTTCGTGAAGATCTACCGCTAGTGAGGCAAGTCCTGTGTGGGCGATGGCCATGGTGGGATAGACAAGGTTGCTTCTTCGTGGACCCTTTGTGGGTGGTTGCTTCTTCGTGGACCCTTCGTGGGTGGAGCCCTGTGTGGACTCGCGCAACCGTTACCCTTGGGTGGAGCCCTGTGTGGACTCGCGCAACCGTTACCCTTCGTGGGTTGAAGTCTCCATCAACGTGGATGTAGGATAGCACCACCTATCCGAACCACGGGAAAAACATCCGTGTCTCCAATTGCGTTTGAATTCTCCAAACCCTTCCCTTTACATTCTTGCAAGTTGCATGCTTTACTTTCCGCTGCCTATATACTCTTTGCATGCTTGCTTGAATTATGTGATGATTGCTTGACTTGTCCTAAATTAGCTAAAATCTGCCAAGAACTAAAATTGGGAAAAGGTTAAGTTTTTATTTGGTCAAGTAGTCTAATCACCCCCCTCTAGACATACTTTCGATCCTACAAGTGGTATCAGAGCTTTGGTCTCCATTTGCTTTGATCTCCATAGCTTTTGGTGGTCATAGCCTTGGTTTCACAACCTAGGAGAGTATGGCGTCTAGCGAGGGAAATTATCACCGTAGAGGTCCTTACTTTGATGGTACTAATTTTGCTAGTTGGAAGCATAAAATGAAAATGCATATTCTTGGACATAACCCCGCCGTTTGGGCTATTGTGTGTGTTGGTTTGCAAGGTGACTTCTTTGATGGGAGAGAACCAAACCGTGAAGCTACCGCGGATGAGTTGAAGATGTTGCAATACAATGCTCAAGCTTGTGATATTCTCTTCAATGGATTGTGCCCCGAAGAATTCAACAAAATCAGCCGTCTTGAGAATGCAAAGGAAATTTGGGACACTTTGATTGATATGCACGAAGGTACCGACTCCGTCAAGGAATCCAAGTTGGATGTGCTTCAAAGCCAACTTGACAAGTTCAAGATGAAGGATGGTGAAGGTGTCGCTGAAATGTACTCTAGGCTTGCTCTCATCACAAATGAGATTGCCGGCTTAGGAAGTGAAGAGATGACCGATAGATTCATCATCAAGAAGATTCTAAGAGCCTTGGATGGAAAATATGATACCGTGTGCACATTGATCCAAATGATGCCCAATTACAAAGATCTCAAGCCAACGGAGGTGATTGGAAGAATTGTTGCTCATGAGATGTCACTTAAGGATAAAGAGGAACTTCACAACAAATCAAGTGGTGCCTATAAAGCCTCATGTGAAGCCCCTACATCATCAAGTGAGAAACAAGACTTCAATGAAGAATTGAGCTTAATGGTGAAGAACTTCAACAAGTTCTACAAGAGTAGAAGCAAAGATAGAAGCTTCAAGTCAAGGTCCTACAATGACAAAAGATCTTCTAGTCGAGAGCGAAACTGCTACAATTGTGGAAGACCCGGACACTATTCCAATGAGTGTACGGCTCCCTACAAGAGAAGAGAAGATTCTCCAAAAAGAAGAAGCAAAGAATCACCACCAAGAGAGAGAAGGAGTAGAGATGATCGTTATGAACGAAGATACTCACGGAGAAGCAAGGATTCGGAAAGGAAGGAAAAATCATCAAGGAGCTACACAAGACGAAGACATCAAGCTCATGTTGGTGAATGGGTATCCGGCTCCGACTCCGACAGCCACTCCGAGAGAAGTTATCACTCCGACTCCGAAGATACTCAAGATGAAGGTGTTGCCGGTCTAGCACTTGTGTCAACCAACTCCTACGACATATTTGACTCACCAAATGAAGGAATTGGAAGATGCTTCATGGCCAAAGGTCCTAAGGTAACACACCCCGAGTATGTTGATTTCAATAGTGATGAAGATGACTTGTTAGGTGATGATTTGCTTGTTGACAACTCTAGTGATGAATACTATGATGAAATGTCAATTAAACATGCTAATCAAGATAAAACGAATGACAATGATAAGGAGAAGATTGAGGCCCTAACTAAAGAACTAAACACTCTTAAGTTAGCTCATGAAACCATCTTCGAAGATCATCGAGAACTTTTAAGAGCTCATGAGAAATTACGCTTTGAAAAGCTCAATCTTGAGCAAGAGCATGAGTTCTTAAAAGCAATCAATGATGATCTCCGCAAGAAAAGTTCTTCTTACATTGCCAAGCGTTTACTCTTATCCACTTACATGCCTCAAGTCAAGTCTAGTAACAAGAAAGATTCTTCCTCTAGCAGTAACAATGATCATGTTAAATCCAATATTGTTGCTTCTAGTAGTTCTCTTGATTCCACTAATGATTCTCTTAGCCAAGTTACACTTGAGCAAGAAAATAGTTTATTGAAGGGAATTATAGAGAAAGGAGTGTACAAAAGCCTTGCCGGGAGTAAGCAATTCGAGGAAATTGTGCGCAAGCAAGGAATGCACCGGAAGAATCAAGGTGTTGGTTTTGAACGAAAGTTCAATGCCAATGGAGTTGAGTGGGAAGAAGATCAATACCCCAAGACAAAGTTTATTCCTCAACAAGAGAAGTATGATACTTCTTTCAAGGGGACACAAGCTCAAGATGATCTTCCACCACAAGACTACAAGCAAAAAGGCAAGGACAAGCTTCAAGAGGAAATTGATGCATTTGAAGAAGCTCCAAAGACCTTAGTCAAGTGGATTCCCAAGACTACTTCAAGTTCCACTTCATCAAGTACGACTACAACTCCAAGGATTCCCATCAAGATGGTGTGGATCCAAAAGAAGAAGAACTAGAGAGTTCTTGAGGGTGACTCCGCCAACATACTTCACTCTTATCATTTTGGCAAGAACAAGTGCAATCAACTTCCACATCTTGCACTAGTTCAAGGAGTCACAAACCCTCTTGTTGGTAAGACAAGGGACAAGGTAACCTAAAAGTTTTCATGGACATCATCTTGTGTGTGCATCACTCTATGTCTATGGATATCCTTGTTTGTTCCTTGTGGGACTAACCCATGTAGGTATTGAAAGTGCAATTCACTCAAATGGATAGCTCCAAGAGATCTACATCAACATTGAGCATCCACATCTTCAATATCTACATGAAGTCATCATCGACAAAACCCAAGGTTAGTTCATCCCTCTTAGGGGGGATATCACATCTAGGGGGAGCTTTACTCTAAGACTTGAGCTAAAGCAACTCTAAAGATGTGAACACAACAATGCTTTATGTAAAAGTGGTAACCCCACTTGAGCTTAAACGATGAGTATGACCTATGATCAAGTGTTCTCACTTGACTCCTAAGTCAATATACTCATATATAGATGACCTAGTCATCGCAAATTGCTTGATAGATGCTAGAATTGGTTGTGCATGCCTTGTCACATATTTCATTTGCCATCTTATTGTGTGAGCATGCTGGTTGCATATTTTACTCATTCGAGGACATCCACTTGTTGTTTTGATTGTTCGGCTTTATTTCTTTTTGCCAAGTGGATGGACAAGAATGCCTAAGAACCTCCTCTAGCTATCTATGCTTTTCTCGTCTCAAACTCTATTCATGCTGCATCACAAAATTTGATCAAGTCAGATTCGAACCACTCTGTGTGAGGAGCGCTCGGAGTCCCCGATTCGTCATAGACTTAAACTTCCAAAACCTCTTTATGATTCTCGGTCTGACCGATACTCCACTTTCGGTCCTACCGAGATCATTAAGTTGATCTAGGTTTTCGATCTCGGTGCAACCGATTTGAACCTTTTGGTCACACCGAGTTTCAGTAACTGCTGCAGTTATGAATCTCGGTGCCACCGAGTTGTTCCACTCGGTCACACCGACAGGGTCGGGCTATATATAGTCACGGGCAAAATTTTGGAAATTTCTCCGAACCCCTTCGCCCGCGCGATAGCCTGCTCTGCCCTCGTGGTCTCCGGATCGTCTTCTCGCCGCCAGCCGCCTCCAGTCGCTGGTCTCCGTCGCCGTCAACGGGAATTCTGCCCCGCCGTTGCCGCCGTAGCAAGTCTCCGCCGAACTAGGGTATGGACTTGATCTTTGTGCTATTCCCCAATCTGATTCCTAGCACATTGTGATCTTCATGATTCTTGCCACGATTGAAACACTCCTATCCAGTCAAAACGCTCATAGATTAGGTTTGATTCGAAAATTCTAGGTTTAGGTTTCCGCCGAAACCATCTCGGACCCACCGAGTTGAAAAACTCGGTCCCACCGATTTGGCTTATGCCATTGCACAAGTGAGACTCGGTCTGACCGAGAATTACTTATCGGTGTGACCGATTTTGGAACTCTGTGAAACCCTAGCAGTCTCGGTGCCACCGAACTGTGACTCGGTCCAACCGAGTTCACTAGTTTAGGTTCCAAAACTGCTTCGGTATCACCGAGTTTGAAAATCGGTAGATCCGAGATGATTTCAGTGGGAAACTAAAACTAAGTTTTTGGATCATTCTTTTGCAAAAATCTCTGCATTTTGTGATGCTCATCCTTTCTACCTCATCTATAATCTGTTCACAGGGTCAGCAGTCAGTTTGCAGCATGTCTGATCAAAGTGATAGCCAAAACATGTCAGAGCAGCAGGTGCACATGAGTGAGGGCACTAGTCCCTCAAGTTCTTCAGATGAGGGCAGCAGGAGCACCCCTAGCAACTTGCCAAAGGCTGCCACGAGACAGAGGAAGAAGAGGACTTCAGATTCCGAAGATGAGGACTATGTGGCAGAGGAAGAGGCCACTTCCAAGAGAGTTGAGCCAGCTCAAGGCACAAAGCCAGGGCTGAAAATCAAAAGGCCAGCAGGCAGGCAGCCAATGTCAAAGGCCAGAATGTCAACTGAGAAGCCCATCCAGAGCCAGTTGCAGCTGAGGGCAAGAAAAGAAAGGAAAGGGTGAAGAAGACTGTGGCTAGAGTGCTTGGCAAAGCTTCCATCATGGAAGAGGAAGGAAGAAGAAGAGGTAGCTGCACCAGCACCCAAGGCACCCAAGCTAATGGGAGATGCCATAAAATCAGGGGGAGCTGCTTCCAAGGCCAAGCCAGCTCCAAAGCCAAAGCCAAAGAGGAACACAAGAAGCATTCCTGCAGCTGAGAAGAACAAGGCCCCAGTGCCTGAGACTGTTGCTGAAGAAGAGGAGAAGAGAAATTCTGAGAAAGCTAAAGCCCAAGATCCCAGACCACAACGATGCTCATCCTGTGGCTGAGGACATGAAGCTCAGGAGAGATGCAGGGCTGAGGAAGTGGAGAGAAGCAGACCCATATGCTTCAAGGAGAAGAACAGCAGTTGACTACAGGTTTCACACCAAGGAGCAGCAGGATTTCTATGAGACTGTTTTGCTAGATAAGAAGCCAATTGTCTGTGACATGAGATGGGTCGACTGGACCTACATGAGGGAGAAGGAGGAACACTACCCAGGAGTATATGACAGCTTTAATGCTTGTGGAGTTGCTGACTTTGTTGGGCAGAAGCTCACAAAGTGGAACGAGGAACTGATCATGCAATTCAACTCCACGGCACATTTTTATCCAGATGGGAGGATCACATTGATGTCTGAGGGTACGAGGTACCAATCCACTGTTGAGGAATGGGCAAAGTTGATTAATGCCCCAGAGGAGCATGATGATGACATGGACATATATGCCAAGAAGAAGATGGACCACAACTCAATGTCCAATATGTACAAGGAGATCCCAAATGAAGCACTTGATACTTTCAAGTTTGGCTCAGTGCACTATCTTCTGTCAGGACTGCCAACCATCAATTGGATCTTGAGGCACACCTTGTTGCCCAAGTCAGGTGATCATAAGATGATCAGAGGCCATGCAATCAACTTGCTACATGTGTTTGATGTGCCTCAGAAGTTCAAGGTGATGAGCCTCATAGTGGAAACAATCAAGAGGACTGCAGCAGACCAGAAGAGGAGTTGCGGATATGCCCCTCAGATTCAGGAGCTCATCAACTCCAAGATGGGCACGGGCATATATTTATTGGACAAGGAACACTTGCCCATCCGTCCAGATTTTGAGGACAATGAAGTTGTCATGACTGAGAATGAGCCATCATCTGCACAAGCTTACGCAAAGAAGGAGAAGGCGAGGAAGGAGAAAGCTGCCAAGATGCCTACTCAAGAGGAGGCATCTGAGTATTTCTTGAAGACTAAACAAGAGCAGCTTGGTTACTTGATTGCATCCACGCTGAGGATTGAGCAAAGTCTAGCCACCCTCACTCAGAATCAGCAGAGCCTAGAGAGAATCATGGAACAGAAGTTCTATGACTTGGATGTCAAAGTAACGGAAGTTCAGTCTGCAGTGGAGCAGCTCCAGGAGGACATGCAGGAGAGGAGAGGCAGGACTACCACTCATGCCTTTGCCAGAGTGCCAGAGGCCCGAGGTCATCTGCCGTGCCAGTTGCTGACACAAGAGCCACCACCTCAGCACCAGCCACAGCCTCAGTTCCACCAGCTCCAGCATCTACTTCAGCTCCAACTCCAGCGTCTACTTCAGCGTCTACCGAAGCCTTCGTCCTTGGAGTGATCCGGACTCCACCACCACCAGAAGATCAAGCCTGAGCGTCGATCTAGTGCTATGCATTTTCTAGGAACTTTTTGGTAACTTGTTGCCAAAGGGGGAGAAGATGTATAGATCATAGGCTTCGAGAGAGAGAGTGTTGCTTTTCTCTCTTGCTTTATTTGGTGGTTTTTCAAACTTGTTTGCTTTTGAGTGCTTGAGATACTATGCTTTGTGAGACATTGATGATCATGTGTTTGATCATAAGCTACACTTAATGCTTGCTTAATGCTATTATCTTATCTATCTTATGTGATCATTCACTATTCTTGGTGATGAGTGCATGTATTTCATTCTTATCATTTTAAGCGCTCCACCAAGATGTATGTGACATGGAAGAGTAACCCATGACTCTAACTCCTTGTGCATTTGCAGTCCAAAGCAAATTTTAAATATGCACAAATTTAGGGGGAGCTCTTACTTATCACATACTTCTCAAAGCGACGATATATTTCATGCTTATTATCATTTGTCGAAGCTTTGATCTATATGTTGTCATCAATTACCAAAAAGGGGGAGATTGAAAGTGCAACTATCCCTAGGTGGTTTTGGTAATTCATAACAACATATAGCTCATTGAGCTAATGCTATTCCAAGATGATTATTTCAGGAAAGCTCAATGATTGGCATGGCATGGATGTGAAAGTGGAACCCTCAAAATGCTAAGGACAAAGGATTGGCTCAAGCTCAAAAGCTCAAGACTCTTCATTTTATATTTTAGTGATCCAAGATCACATTGAGTCTTTAGGAAAAGCCAATACTATCAAGGAGGGATGAGGTGTTGCTTAATGAGCCTCTTGCTTCATGTGCTTAGTGATATGCTCCAAAACCCTCAACTACTTTCCCATATCCACATATGACCTAAACCCTAAGCCAAACTCGGTCCTACCGATTCTTCCTATCCGGCGCCACCGAGTTTCACTTGTCATTAGCCACTGCCAAACCCTAGCAATTCGGTTCTACCGATAGGGATCTCGGTCTCACCGAGATGGGGTTGCAAACTCTCTGTTTCCCTTTCGTAACTTTTCGGTCTCACCGAAAGAGCGAATCGGTCCCACCGAGATTGCAATGTAAACTCAGTGTTTCCCCTTTGTAACTTTTCGGTCTCACCGAGTTCCACTCGGTCTCACCGAAAGAGCAAATCGGTCCCACCGAGTTTGCCTGACCAACTCTCTGGTTAGCTAATTACCAAATTCGGTCTCACCGAGTTTGTGTAATCGGTCTCACCGAGATTACGTTATGCCCAAACCCTAACCATATCGGTCCTACCGAGTTGCATGTCAGTCCCACCGAAAATCTCTAACGGTCACTAGGTTTACATTTTCGGTCCGACCGAGTTTATTGATTCGGTCCCACCGAGATTGGAAAACTGTGTAACGGTTGGATTTTGTGTGGAGGCTATATATACCCCTCCACCTCCTCTTCATTCGATGGAGAGAGCCATCAGAACACACACACCATTCCAACTCATATGTTCTGAGAGAGAACCACCTACTCATGTGTTGAGACCAAGATATTCCATTCCTACCATATGAATCTTGATCTCTAGCCTTCCCAAGTTGCTTTCCACTCAAATCTTCTTTCCACCAAATCCAAATCCTATGAGAGAGAGTTGAGTGTTGGGGAGACTATCATTTGAAGCACAAGAGCAAGGAGTTCATTACCTACACACCATTTGTTACTTCTTGGAGAGTGGTGTCTCCTAGATTGGCTAGGTGTCACTTGGGAGCCTCCGACAAGATTGTGGAGTTGAACCAAGGAGTTTGTAAGGGCAAGGAGATCGCCTACTTCGTGAAGATCTACCGCTAGTGAGGCAAGTCCTGTGTGGGCGATGGCCATGGTGGGATAGACAAGGTTGCTTCTTCGTGGACCCTTTGTGGGTGGTTGCTTCTTCGTGGACCCTTCGTGGGTAGAGCCCTGTGTGGACTCGCGCAACCGTTACCTTTCGTGGGTTGAAGTCTCCATCCACGTGGATGTAGGATAGCACCACCTATCCGAACCACAAGAAAAACATCCGTGTCTCCAATTGCATTTGAATTCTCCAAACCATTCCCTTTACATTCTTGCAAGTTGCATGCTTTACTTTCCGCTGCCTATATACTCTTTGCATGCTTGCTTGAATCATGTGATGATTGCTTGACTTGTCCTAAATTAGCTAAAATCTGCCAAGAACTAAAATTGGGAAAAGGTTAAGTTTTTATTTGGTCAAGTAGTCTAATCACCCCCCTCTAGACATACTTTTGATCCTACAAGTGGTATCAGAGCCTTGGTCTCCATTTGCTTTGATCTCCATAGCTTTTGGTGGTCATAGCCTTGGTTTCACAACCTAGGAGAGTATGGCGTCTAGCGAGGGAAATTATCACCGTAGAGGTCCTTACTTTGATGGTACTAATTTTGCTAGTTGGAAGCATAAAATGAAAATGCATATTCTTGGACATAACCCCGCCGTTTGGGCTATTGTGTGTGTTGGTTTGCAAGGTGACTTCTTTGATGGGAGAGAACCAAACCATGAAGCTACCGCGGATGAGTTGAAGATGTTGCAATACAATGCTCAAGCTTGTGATATTCTCTTCAATGGATTGTGCCCCGAAGAATTCAACAAAATCAGCCGTCTTGAGAATGCAAAGGAAATTTGGGACACTTTGATTGATATGCACGAAGGTACCGACTCCGTCAAGGAATCCAAGTTGGATGTGCTTCAAAGCCAACTTGACAAGTTCAAGATGAAGGATGGTGAAGGTGTCGCTGAAATGTACTCTAGGCTTGCTCTCATCACAAATGAGATTGCCGGCTTAGGAAGTGAAGAGATGACCGATAGATTCATCATCAAGAAGATTCTAAGAGCCTTGGATGGAAAATATGATACCGTGTGCACATTGATCCAAATGATGCCCAATTACAAAGATCTCAAGCCAACGGAGGTGATTGGAAGAATTGTTGCTCATGAGATGTCACTTAAGGATAAAGAGGAACTTCACAACAAATCAAGTGGTGCCTATAAAGCCTCATGTGAAGCCCCTACATCATCAAGTGAGAAACAAGACTTCAATGAAGAATTGAGCTTAATGGTGAAGAACTTCAACAAGTTCTACAAGAGTAGAAGCAAAGATAGAAGCTTCAAGTCAAGGTCCTACAATGACAAAAGATCTTCTAGTCGAGAGCGAAACTGCTACAATTGTGGAAGACCCGGACACTATTCCAATGAGTGTACGGCTCCCTACAAGAGAAGAGAAGATTCTCCAAAAGAAGAAGCAAAGAATCACCACCAAGAGAGAGAAGGAGTAGAGATGATCGTTATGAACGAAGATACTCACGGAGAAGCAAGGATTCGGAAAGGAAGGAAAAATCATCAAGGAGCTACACAAGACGAAGACATCAAGCTCATGTTGGTGAATGGGTATCCGGCTCCGACTCCGACAGCCACTCCGAGAGAAGTTATCACTCCGACTCCGAAGATACTCAAGATGAAGGTGTTGCCGGTCTAGCACTTGTGTCAACCAACTCCTACGACATATTTGACTCACCAAATGAAGGAATTGGAAGATGCTTCATGGCCAAAGGTCCTAAGGTAACACACCCCGAGTATGTTGATTTCAATAGTGATGAAGATGACTTGTTAGGTGATGATTTGCTTGTTGACAACTCTAGTGATGAATACTATGATGAAATGTCAATTAAACATGCTAATCAAGATAAAACGAATGACAATGATAAGGAGAAGATTGAGGCCCTAACTAAAGAACTAAACACTCTTAAGTTAGCTCATGAAACCATCTTCGAAGATCATCGAGAACTTTTAAGAGCTCATGAGAAATTACGCTTTGAAAAGCTCAATCTTGAGCAAGAGCATGAGTTCTTAAAAGCAATCAATGATGATCTCCGCAAGAAAAGTTCTTCTTACATTGCCAAGCGTTTACTCTTATCCACTTACATGCCTCAAGTCAAGTCTAGTAACAAGAAAGATTCTTCCTCTAGCAGTAACAATGATCATGTTAAATCCAATATTGTTGCTTCTAGTAGTTCTCTTGATTCCACTAATGATTCTCTTAGCCAAGTTACACTTGAGCAAGAAAATAGTTTATTGAAGGGAATTATAGAGAAAGGAGTGTACAAAAGCCTTGCCGGGAGTAAGCAATTCGAGGAAATTGTGCGCAAGCAAGGAATGCACCGGAAGAATCAAGGTGTTGGTTTTGAACGAAAGTTCAATGCCAATGGAGTTGAGTGGGAAGAAGATCAATACCCCAAGACAAAGTTTATTCCTCAACAAGAGAAGTATGATACTTCTTTCAAGGGGACACAAGCTCAAGATGATCTTCCACCACAAGACTACAAGCAAAAAGGCAAGGACAAGCTTCAAGAGGAAATTGATGCATTTGAAGAAGCTCCAAAGACCTTAGTCAAGTGGATTCCCAAGACTACTTCAAGTTCCACTTCATCAAGTACGACTACAACTCCAAGGATTCCCATCAAGATGGTGTGGATCCAAAAGAAGAAGAACTAGAGAGTTCTTGAGGGTGACTCCGCCAACATACTTCACTCTTATCATTTTGGCAAGAACAAGTGCAATCAACTTCCACATCTTGCACTAGTTCAAGGAGTCACAAACCCTCTTGTTGGTAAGACAAGGGACAAGGTAACCTAAAAGTTTTCATGGACATCATCTTGTGTGTGCATCACTCTATGTCTATGGATATCCTTGTTTGTTCCTTGTGGGACTAACCCATGTAGGTATTGAAAGTGCAATTCACTCAAATGGATAGCTCCAAGAGATCTACATCAACATTGAGCATCCACATCTTCAATATCTACATGAAGTCATCATCGACAAAACCCAAGGTTAGTTCATCCCTCTTAGGGGGGATATCACATCTAGGGGGAGCTTTACTCTAAGACTTGAGCTAAAGCAACTCTAAAGATGTGAACACAACAATGCTTTATGTAAAAGTGGTAACCCCACTTGAGCTTAAACGATGAGTATGACCTATGATCAAGTGTTCTCACTTGACTCCTAAGTCAATATACTCATATATAGATGACCTAGTCATCGCAAATTGCTTGATAGATGCTAGAATTGGTTGTGCATGCCTTGTCACATATTTCATTTGCCATCTTATTGTGTGAGCATGCTGGTTGCATATTTTACTCATTCGAGGACATCCACTTGTTGTTTTGATTGTTCGGTTTTATTTCTTTTTGCCAAGTGGATGGACAAGAATGCCTAAGAACCTCCTCTAGCTATCTATGCTTTTCTCGTCTCAAACTCTATTCATGCTGCATCACAAAATTTGATCAAGTCAGATTCGAACCACTCTGTGTGAGGAGCGCTCGGAGTCCCCGATTCGTCATAGACTTAAACTTCCAAAACCTCTTTATGATTCTCGGTCTGACCGATACTCCACTTTCGGTCCTACCGAGATCATTAAGTTGATCTAGGTTTTCGATCTCGGTGCAACCGATTTGAACCTTTCGGTCA
This sequence comes from Triticum aestivum, assembly GCF_018294505.1. Classification (NCBI taxonomy): domain Eukaryota; kingdom Viridiplantae; phylum Streptophyta; class Magnoliopsida; order Poales; family Poaceae; genus Triticum; species Triticum aestivum. Next base: position 69,640,079 of record NC_057809.1, on the reverse strand, counting down.
CACCGAGTTTCAGTAACTGCACGCAGTTATGAATCTCGGTGCCACCGAGTTGTTCCACTCGGTCACACCGACAGGGTCGGGCTATATATAGTCACGGGCAAAATTTTGGAAATTTCTCCGAACCCCTTCGCCCGCGCGATAGCCTGCTCTGCCCTCGTGGTCTCCGGATCGTCTTCTCGCCGCCAGCCGCCTCCAGTCGCTGGTCTCCGTCGCCGTCAACGGGAATTCTGCCCCGCCGTTGCCGCCGTAGCAAGTCCCCGCCGAACTAGGGTATGGACTTGATCTTTGTGCTATTCCCCAATCTGATTCCTAGCACATTGTGATCTTCATGATTCTTGCCACGATTGAAACACTCCTATCCAGTCAAAACGCTCATAGATTAGGTTTGATTCGAAAATTCTAGGTTTAGGTTTCCGCCGAAACCATCTCGGACCCACCGAGTTGAAAAACTCGGTCCCACCGATTTGGCTTATGCCATTGCACAAGTGAGACTCGGTCTGACCGAGAATTACTTATCGGTGTGACCGATTTTGGAACTCAGTGAAACCCTAGCAGTCTCGGTGCCACCGAACTGTGACTCGGTCCAACCGAGTTCACTAGTTTAGGTTCCAAAACTGCTTCGGTATCACCGAGTTTGAAAATCGGTAGATCCGAGATGATTTCAGTGGGAAACTAAAACTAAGTTTTTGGATCATTCTTTTGCAAAAATCTCTGCATTTTGTGATGCTCATCCTTTCTACCTCATCTATAATCTGTTCACAGGGTCAGCAGTCAGTTTGCAGCATGTCTGATCAAAGTGATAGCCAAAACATGTCAGAGCAGCAGGTGCACATGAGTGAGGGCACTAGTCCCTCAAGTTCTTCAGATGAAGGCAGCAGGAGCACCCCTAGCAACTTGCCAAAGGCTGCCACGAGACAGAGGAAGAAGAGGACTTCAGATTCTGAAGATGAGGACTATGTGGCAGAGGAAGAGGCCACTTCCAAGAGAGTTGAGCCAGCTCAAGGCACAAAGCCAGGGCTGAAAATCAAAAGGCCAGCAGGCAGGCAGCCCAATGTCAAAGGCCAGAATGCTCAACTGAGAAGCCCATCCCAAGAGCCAGTTGCTAGCTGAGGGCAAGAAAAGAAAGGAAAGGGTGAAGAAGACTGTGGCTAGAGTGCTTGGAAAAGCTTCCATCATGGAAGAGGAAGAAGAAGAAGAGGTAGCTGCACCAGCACCCAAGGCACCCAAGCTAATGGGAGATGCCATAAAATCAGGGGGAGCTGCTTCCAAGGCCAAGCCAGCTCCAAAGCCAAAGCCAAAGAGGAACACAAGAAGCATTCCTGCAGCTGAGAAGAACAAGGCCCCAGTGCCTGAGACTGTTGCTGAAGAAGAGGATGAAGAGCAAATTCTGAGAAAGCTAAAGCCCAAGATCCCAGACCACAACGATGCTCATCCTGTGGCTGAGGACATGAAGCTCAGGAGAGATTCAGGGCTGAGGAAGTGGAGAGAAGCAGACCCATATGCTTCAAGGAGAAGAACAGTAGTTGACTACAAGTTTCACACCAAGGAGCAGCAGGATTTCTATGAGACTGTTTTGCTAGATAAGAAGCCAATTGTCTATGACATGAGATGGGTCGACTGGACCTACATGAGGGAGAAGGAGGAACACTACCCAGGAGTATATGACAGCATTAATGCTTGTGGAGTTGCTGACTTTGTTGGGCAGAAGCTCACAAAGTGGAACGAGGAACTGGTCATGCAATTCTACTCCACGGCACATTTTTATCCAGAAGGGAGGATCACATGGATGTCTGAGGGTACGAGGTACCAATCCACTGTTGAGGAATTGTCGAAGTTGATTAATGCCCCAGAGGAGCATGATGATGACATGGACATATATGCCAAGAAGAAGATGGACCACAACTCAATGTCCAATATGTACAAGGAGATCCCAAATGAAGCACTTGATACTTTCAAGTTTGGCTCAGTGCACTATCTTCTGTCAGGACTGCCAACCATCAATTGGATCTTGAGGCACACCTTGTTGCCCAAGCCAGGTGATCACAAGATGATCACAGGCCATGCAATCAACTTGCTACATGTATTTGATGTACCTCAGAAGTTCAAGGTGATGAGCCTAATAGTGGAAACAATCAAGAGGACTGCAGCAGACCAGAAGAGGAGTTGCGGATATGCCCCTCAGATCTAGGAGCTCATCAACTCCAAGATGGGCACGAGCATATATTTATTGGACAAGGAACACCTGCCCATCCGTCCAGATTTTGAGGACAATGAAGTTGTCATGACTGAAAATGAACCGTCATCTGCCCAAGCATACGCAAAGAAGGAGAAGGCGAGGAAGGAGAAAGCTGCCAAGATGCCTACTCAAGAGGAGGCATCTGAGTATTTCTTGAAGACTAAACAAGAGCAGCTTGGTTACTTGATTGCATCCATGCTGAGGATTGAGCAAAGTCTAGCCACCCTCACTCAGAATCAGCAGAGCCTAGAGAGAATCATGGAACAGAAGTTCTATGACCTGGATGTCAAAGTAACGGAAGTTCAGTCTGCAGTGGAGCAGCTCCAGGAGGACATGCAGGAGAGGAGAGGCAGGACTACCACTCATGCCTTTGCCAGAGTGCCACGAGGCCCGAGGTCATCTGCCGTGCCAGTTGCTGACACAAGAGCCACCACCTCAGCACCAGCCACAGCCTCAGTTCCACCAGCTCCAGCATCTACTTCAGCTGCAACTCCAGTGTCTACTTCATCATCTACCGAAGCCTTCGTCCTTGGAGTGATCCGGACTCCACCACCACCAGAAGATCAAGCCTGAGCGTCGATCTAGTGCTATGCATTTTCTAGGAACTTTTTGGTAACTTGTTGCCAAAGGGGGAGAAGATGTATAGATCATAGGCTTCGAGAGAGAGAGTGTTGCTTTTCTCTCTTGCTTTATTTGGTGGTTTTTCAAACTTGTTTGCTTTTGAGTGCTTGAGATACTATGCTTGTGAGACATTGATGATCATGTGTTTGATCATAAGCTACACTTAATGCTTGCTTAATGCTATTATCTTATCTATCTTATGTGATCATTCACTATTCTTGGTGATGAGTGCATGTATTTCATTCTTATCATTTTAAGCGCTCCACCAAGATGTATGTGACATGGAAGAGTAACCCATGACTCTAACTCCTTGTGCATTTGCAGTCCAAAGCAAATTTTAAATATGCACAAATTTAGGGGGAGCTCTTACTTATCACATACTTCTCAAAGCGACGATATATTTCATGCTTATTATCATTTGTCGAAGCTTTGATCTATATGTTGTCATCAATTACCAAAAAGGGGGAGATTGAAAGTGCAACTATCCCTAGGTGGTTTTGGTAATTCATAACAACATATAGCTCATTGAGCTAATGCTATTCCAAGATGATTATTTCAGGAAAGCTCAATGATTGGCATGGCATGGATGTGAAAGTGGAACCCTCAAAATGCTAAGGACAAAGGATTGGCTCAAGCTCAAAAGCTCAAGACTCTTCATTTTATATTTTAGTGATCCAAGATCACATTGAGTCCATAGGAAAAGCCAATACTATCAAGGAGGGATGAGGTGTTGCTTAATGAGCCTCTTGCTTCATGTGCTTAGTGATATGCTCCAAAACCCTCAACTACTTTCCCATATCCACATATGACCTAAACCCTAAGCCAAACTCGGTCCTACCGATTCTTCCTGTCCGGCGCCACCGAGTTTTCACTTGTCATAAGCCACTGCCAAACCCTAGCATTTCGGTTCTACCGATAGGGATCTCGGTCTCACCGAGATGGGGTTGCAAACTCTCTGTTTCCCTTTCGTAACTTTTCGGTCTCACCGAAAGAGCGAATCGGTCCCACCGAGATTGCAATGTAAACTCAGTGTTTCCCCTTTGTAACTTTTCGGTCTCACCGAGTTCCACTCGGTCTCACCGAAAGAGCAAATCGGTCCCACCGAGTTTGCCTGACCAACTCTCTGGTTAGCTAATTACCAAATTCGGTCTCACCGAGTTTGTGTAATCGGTCTCACCGAGATTACGTTATGCCCAAACCCTAACCATATCGGTCCTACCGAGTTGCATGTCAGTCCCACCGAAAATCTCTAATGGTCACTAGGTTTACATTTTCGGTCCGACCGAGTTTGTTGATTCGGTCCCACCGAGATTGGAAAACTGTGTGTAACGGTTGGATTTTGTGTGGAGGCTATATATACCCCTCCACCTCCTCTTCATTCATGGAGAGAGCCATCAGAACACACACACCATTCCAACTCATATGTTCTGAGAGAGAACCACCTACTCATGTGTTGAGACCAAGATATTCCATTCCTACCATATGAATCTTGATCTCTAGCCTTCCCAAGTTGCTTTCCACTCAAATCTTCTTTCCACTAAATCCAAATCCTATGAGAGAGAGTTGAGTGTTGGGGAGACTATCATTTGAAGCACAAGAGCAAGGAGTTCATTACCTACACACCATTTGTTACTTCTTGGAGAGTGGTGTCTCCTAGATTGGCTAGGTGTCACTTGGGAGCCTCCGACAAGATTGTGGAGTTGAACCAAGGAGTTTGTAAGGGCAAGGAGATCGCCTACTTCGTGAAGATCTACCGCTAGTGAGGCAAGTCCTGTGTGGGCGATGGCCATGGTGGGATAGACAAGGTTGCTTCTTCGTGGACCCTTTGTGGGTGGTTGCTTCTTCGTGGACCCTTCGTGGGTGGAGCCCTGTGTGGACTCGCGCAACCGTTACCCTTGGGTGGAGCCCTATGTGGACTCGCGCAACCGTTACCCTTCGTGGGTTGAAGTCTCCATCAACGTGGATGTAGGATAGCACCACCTATCCGAACCACGGGAAAAACATCCGTGTCTCCAATTGCGTTTGAATTCTCCAAACCCTTCCCTTTACATTCTTGGAAGTTGCATGCTTTACTTTCCGCTCCCTATATACTCTTTGCATGCTTGCTTGAATCATGTGATGATTGCTTGACTTGTCCTAAATTAGCTAAAATCTGCCAAGAACTAAAATTGGGAAAAGGTTAAGTTTTTATTTGGTCAAGTAGTCTAATCACCCCCCTCTAGACATACTTTCGATCCTACACACATCACAATAGGCCCTGCAGAAACAAGTTAGACGTCCTGTACTTTGTTGTTGCAAGTTTTACATGGCTGCTACAGGCTGAGCAAGAACCGTTCTTACCTACGCATCAAAAATCACAACGCGCTATAGTGATTGCTTTTTGATATTCAGAAAGAACCATGTTCATTGAATCTGATTCAACTAAAGTTGGAGAAACTGACACCCACCAGCCACCTGTGTGCGAAGCACGTCGGTAGAACCAGTCTCACGTAAGCGTACGCGTAATGTCGGTCTGGGCCGCTTCATCCAACAATACCGCCGAATCAAGAATCAACTAGTGACGGCAAGCAATATGTCAATACCCACGCCCACAACTCCTTTGTGTTCTACTCATGCATATAACATCTACGCATAAATCTGGCTCGGATGCCACTGTTGGGGAACGCAGTAATTTCAAAAAAATAAATCCTACACACACGCAAGATCATGGTGATGCATAGCAATAAGAGGGGAGAGCGTTATCCACGTACTCTCGTAGACCGTAAGCGGAAGTGTTATGACAACACGGTTGATGTAGTCGTATGTCTTCACGATCGACCGATCCTAGTACCGAAGTTACGGCACCTTCGCGATCTACACACGTTCGGCTCGGTGACGTACCATGAACTCACAATCTAGCAGAGTGTCGAGGGAGAGCTTCGTCTGTAAGACGGCGTGATGACGGTAATGATGACGCTACCGGAACAGGGCTTCGCCTAAGCACCGCTACGATATGACCGATGTGGATTATGGTGCAGGGGGGCACCGCACACGGCTAAGAGATCAATGATCAGCTTGTGTGTCTATGGGGTGCCCCCTCCCCCGTATATAAAGGAGTGGAGGAGGGGGAGGGCCGGCCCTCCTATGGCGCGCCCTATGGGGAGTCCTACTCCCACCAGGAGTAGGATTCCCCCCATCCCTAGTTGGACTAGGAGTGGAAGGAAGGGGGAGAGAGGGGGAAGGAAGGGGGGGGGGGGGGCGGCCCCCACCCAATTCGGATTGGGCTTGAGGGGGCGCGCTCCCTCCTAGGCCTCCCTCTCTTCTCTCCTACTATGGCCCAATAAGGCCCATATACCTCCCTGGGGGTTCCGGTAACCTCCCGGTGCTCCGGTTTATGTCCGAACTCACCCGGAACCATTTCGACATCCAAATATAGTCATCCAATATATCGATCTATATGTCTCAACCATTTCGAGACTCCTCGTCATGTCCGTGATCATATCGGGGACTCCGAACTACCTTCGGTATATCAAAACACACAAACTCATAATACCGATCGTCACCGAACGTTAAGCGTGCGGACCCTACAGGTTCGAGAACTATGTAGACATGACTGAGACATGTCTCCGGTCAATAACCAATAGCAGAACTTGGATGCTCATATTGGTTCCTACATATTCTACAAAGGTCTTTATCGGTCAAACTGCATAACAACATACATTATTTCCTTTATCATCGGTATGTTACTTGCCCGAGATTCGATCATCGGTATCTCAATACCTATTTCAATATCGTTACGGGCAAGTCTATTTACTCGTTCCATAATGCTACATCCCGTAACTAACTCATTAGCTACATTGCTTGCAAGGCTTATATTGATGTGCATTACTGAGAGGGCCCAGAGATACCTCTCCGACAATCGGAGTGACAAATCCTAATCTTGATCTATGCTAACTCAACAAACACCATCGGAGACACCTGTAGAGCACTTTTATAATCACCCAGTTATGTTGTGACGTTTGGTAGCACACAAAGTGTTCGTCCGGTATTCGGGAGTTGTATGATCTCATAGTCATAGGAACATGTATAAGTTATGGAGAAAGCAATAGCAACAAACTAAACGATCATCGTGCTAAGCTAATGGATGGGTCAAGTCAATCACATCATTCTCTAATGATGTGATCCTGTTAATCAAATGACAACTCATGTCTATGGTTAGGAAACATAACCATCATTGATTCAACGAGCTAGTCAAGTAGAGGCAAACTAGTGACACTCTCTTTGTCGATGTATTCAGGGTTAGTGAAAACTAATAAATTAGGCCAACTTTGTCAGTCTATCCTTAATATAGAAATAAATCGAAAGATTAAAATAAGAAGAAAGTCCAATAAAAGTATATCAGAATCAATCCTCTTGTTCCGGTATAAGTAGTAGCTATCTGCTCTTCCACTGGGAGAGGATTTTCTTGGGATTGTTTAAGCAATTCCCTTAATCGTCGACTGATACATCTCCAACGTATCTATAATTTTTGATTGCTCCATGCTATGTTATCTCCTGTTTTGGGCAATATTGGGCTTTATTATCCACTTTTATATTATTTTTGGGACTAACTTATTAACCGAAGGCCCAGCCCAGAATTGCTGTTTTTTGCCTATTTCAGTGTTTCGAAGAAAAGGAATATCAAACAGAGTTGAAAAGGAACGAAATCAACTGGAGAAGTTATTTTTGGAAGGAAAGCTACCGGACGGACTTGGACCCCACGTCAGGAGCCAAGAGAGGTGCTCACAAGGGTGGGGGGCGCGCCCCCTGCCTCGTGGGGCCCGCGAAGCTGCACCGACGTACTTCCTTCACCCATATATACTCACGTACCCTAAAACTTCCAGAACAGATAATAGATCGGGAGTTCCGCCGCCAGAAGCCTCCATAGCCACCGAAAACCAATCTAGACCCGTTCCGGCACCCTGCCGGAGGGGGCAATCCCTCTCCGGTGGCCATCTTCATCATCCCGGTGCTCTCCATGACAAGGAGGGAGTAGTTCTCCCTCGGGGCTGAGGGTATGTACTAGTAGCTATGTGTTTGATCTCTCTCTCTCTCTCTCTCTCTCATGTTCTTGATTTGGCACGATCTTGATGTATCGCGAGCTTTGCTATTATAGTTGGATCTTATGTTTCTTCTCCCCCTCTACTCTCTTGTAATGAATTGAGTTTCCCCTTTGAAGTAATCTTATCGGATTGAGTCTTTAAAGATTTGAGAATACTTGATGTATGTCTTGCCGTGAGTATCTGTGGTGACAATGGGATACCATGTGATTCACTTGATGTATGTTTTGGTGATCAACTTGCGGGTTCCGCCCATGAACCTATGCATAGGGGTTGGCACACGTTTTCGTCATGATTCTCCGATAGAAACTTTGGGGCACTCTTTGAGGTTCTATGCGTTGGTTGAATAGATGAATCTGAGATTGTGTGATGCATATCGTATAATCATACCCACGGATACTTGAGGTGACATTAGGGTTTTGGTTGATTTGTGTCTTAAGGTGTTATTCTAGTATGAACTCTAGGGCTGTTTGTGACACTTATAGGAATAGCCCAACGGATTGATTGGAAAGAATAACTTTGAGGTGGTTTCGTACCCTACCTTAATCTCATCGTTCTCCTTTCGTTACCAAATACAAAGTTCTGTTCTCCTTTCATTCTCTTCTTTCTTTTCTTTTTGCCCGAGTCAGACATCAAATATCTTCGATTTGCATTATCCGTTGGAATGTATCAAAATCAATAAGATGAAAGATGTACAATCCAATTTCTCGATGCAATAGAAGCTCAAAGAGGTGCATGTAGGTAGGGCTGGTAGGGGAAGTAAGAAATAGGTGAGACTCGTTAATGAAACTAGCCTTCAGCCTTAGATTTCGAAGTTCTAAGTTTCCGGTTAATACAATTCTAGCATGAATAATAAACATTTATCATGATATAAGGAAATATAAATAACAACTTTATTATTGCCTCTAGGGCATATTTCCTTCATGGAGGCAGCCCACAAGGGGTAGCCGCGCCCCCTCCCTATAGGGAGTCCGAATTGGACTAGGGAGGGGGGCGCTCCCCCCTTTCCTTCTCCTCTTCCTCTACCTTCCCTCTTTACCCCTCCGGAAAAGTAAAGGGAGTCCAACTAGGATTGGGAGTCCTAGTTGGACTCCCCCCTTTGGCGCGCCCCCTAGGCCGGCTGCCTCCTCCCCCCTACTTTATATACGGGGGCGAGGGGCACCCCAAAGGCACTTGAAGATTTGTCTTAGCCGTGTGCGGTGCCCCCTCCATAATTTACCACCTCGGTCATATTGTCGTAGTGCTTAGGCGAAGCCCTATGCAAATTACATCACCAACACCGTCGCCACGCCGTTGTGCTGACGGAACTCTCCCTCGACCCTCTACTAGATCAAGAGCTCGAGGGACATCATCATGTTGAACGTCTGCTGAACACGGAGGTGTCATACGTTTGGTACTTGAATCGGTTGGATCGCGAAGACGTTCGACTACATCAACCGCGTTACATAACGCTTCTGCTTTCGGTCTACGAGGGTACGTGGGCACACTCTCCCATCTCGGTTCTATGCTTCTCCTAGATAGATCTTGTGTGATCGTAGGAATTTTTTTGAATTACTACGTTCCCCAACAGTGGTATCCGAGCCAGGTCTATGCATAGATGATATGCACGAGTCGAACACAATGAGTTGTGGGCGATAATAGTCATACTGCTTACCACCGACATCTTACTTTGATTCAGCAGTATTGTTGGATGAAGAGGCCCGGACCGACATTACATGACCGCATTCATGAGACTGGTTCTACCGGCGTGCTTCGCACACAGGTGGCTAGCGGGTGTTTGTTTCTCCAACTTTAGTTGAATCGAGTTTGACTACGGTCGGTCCTTGTTGAAGGTTAAAACAACAATCGTTTTGGTTCTTATGCGTAGGTAAGAATGATTCTTACTAGAAGCCCGTAGCAGCCATGTAAAACTTGCAACAACAAAGTAGAGGACGTCTAACTTGTCTTTGCAGGGCATGTTGTGATGTGATATGGTCAAGACGTGATGAGATATAAATTGTTGTATGAGATGATCTTGTTTTGTAGAAGTTACCGGCAACTGGCAGGAGCCTTATGGTTGTCGCTTTATTGTATGAAATGCAATCTCCATGTAATTGCTTTACTTTATCACTAAGCGGTAGCGATAGTCATAGAAGCAATATTTGGCGAGACGACAATGATGCTACGATGGAGATCAAGTTGTCAAGCCGATGACGATGGAGATCATGACGGTGCTTTGGAGATGGAGATCAAAGGCACAAGATGATGATGGCCATATCATGTCACATATTTTGGTTGCATGTGATGTTTATCCTTTATGCATCTTATTTTGCTTAGTACGGTGGCAGCATTATAAGATGATCCCTCACTAAATTTCAAGGTATAAGTGTTCTCCCCAAGTATGCACGGTTGCTACAATTCGTCATGCCGAGACACCACGTGATGATCGGGTGTGATAAGCTCGACGTTCACATACAATGGGTGCAAGCCAGTTTTGCACGTGCAGAATACTTGGGTAAAACTTGACAAGCCTAGCATATGCAGATATGGCCTCGGAACACTAAGACCAAAAGGTCGAACATGAATCATATAGTAGATATGATCAACATAGTGATGTTCACCATTGAAAACTACTCCATATGACGTGATGATCGGACATGGTTTAGTTGATGTGGATCACATGATCATTTACATGACTAGAGGGATGTCTATCTAAGTGGGAGTTCTTAAGTAATATGATTAATTGAACTTTAATTTATCATGAACTTAGTACTTCATAGTTTTTGCATGTCTATGTTGTTGTAGATCAGTGGCCCGTGCTACCGTTCCCTTGAATTTTAATGCGTTCCTAGAGAAAGCTAAGTTGAAAGATGATGGTAGAAACTACACGGACTGGGTTCGTTGTCTGTGTCAAAACCGACGGATCTCGGGTAGGGGGTCCCGAACTATGCATCTAAGGTCGATGGTAACAGGAAACGGGGGACACGATGTTTACCCAGGTCTGGGCCCTCTTGATGGAGGTAATACCCTACTTCCTGCTTGATTGATCATGATGAATACAAGGATTACAAGAGTTGATCCACCACGAGATCGTAATGGCTAAACCCTAGATGTCTAGCCTGTATGATTGTGATTGCCTCTACGGACTAAACCCTCCGGTTTATATAGACACCGGAGGGGCCTAGGGTTGTACAAAGTTAGTTTACAGAGGAAGGAATCTTCATATCCGAACACCAAGCTTGCCTTCCATGCAAAGGAGAGTCCCATCCAAACACGGGGGAAGTTTTCTGTCTCGTATCTTCATGGCCCATCAGTCCGGCCCACGTCACGTAGTCCGGACGCCCAAGGACCCCTTAATCTAGGACTCCCTCAATAGCCCCTGAACCAAGCTTCAATGACGATGTGTCCGGAGCGCAGATTGTCTTCGGCATTGCAAGGCGGGTTCCTCCTTCGAATATTTCAACGTAGTCCTTGAACACAAAGAACGTGTCTGACTCTGCAAAACAAGCTCTGCAAAGAGTATAATATTTAACAAGTCCCATCTACTGACATCTTTTGTAGTGAGACGCCACATCTCCGCCCGGTCATCATTTCGAACCGTTTTTAGCCTCCTGATCCGTGTTTTGAGATGCGGTTTCCATTGACACGTCTTGTCGAAGTAGAGATCGTGTCCCCTTATCACGGGATCCTCATTAATATGGGCGTGGGTAATCCAACTGTGTTGTTGGCGATTCCTTGGGAATAGGCGAGCTTTAAGGCCTGTGAGGAGGCGTTCGATATTCTTCGCCTTTATAAAGGGGTACAGACCCGTCTTTCTCCCCCCACGCCTACCTCTTCCTCAACCTTCCCAAGCTCAGGCCCTAGCGCCCAGGATTCGATCTCTTCCATTGCTACCAGGCCCTCTATTTATGTCTGGATCCATCTCCCAAGGTAGGTGGGCAGCCTCCTCGGTCACCGAGGAGGATATCGCGAAGCTTCGGAAGGCGGGGTACCTGACTGCGGAAATCCCCCATAGGCTCCCTGTTAAAGGGTAGGTCATCCCCACACCAAAATCCGGTGAGAGGGTGGTATTCATGTCCCACTTCCTCCGCGGGCTAGGGTTCGCTCTTCATCCCTTCGTTCGCGGCCTCATGTTCTATTATGGGCTAGATTTTCACGATCTCGCTCCGGACTCTTTTCTCCACATCTCGGTGTTCGTCGTCGTGTGCGAAGCCTTTCTCCGCATCCCCCCACACTTCGGCCTATGGCTCAAGAAATTCAATGTGAAGCCGAAGCTAGTTAATGGGGAGCAAGCGGAGTGCGGCGGTGCTATGGTGAGCAAGCTTGCCAATACTAGCTGGCCAAAGGAACCTTCACGGAAACCTCCAACTCATGGCAACAAGAGTGGTTCTATATCACCGAACCCCGCGACACCAAAGGGGCAGCCGCACCTGTGTTCCGATCCGGCCCTCCATTGCGGCTCACATCGTGGATAAATAAGGGGCTAGACTGGGGATCAACTGATGAAGTACAGACGCTGCATAGTCGTATCCGGAGTATCTGATACGTCTCCAACGTATCTATAATTTTTGATTGTTCCATGCTATTATATTGTCTATTTTGGATGTCAATGGGCTTATTTACACACTTCTATATTATTTTTGGGACTAATCTACTAACCCAAGGCCCAATACAAATTGCTATTTTTTTGCCTATTTCAGTGTTTCGTAGAAATGGAATATCAAATGGAATGAAACCTTCGGGAGAGTTATTTTTGGAACAAACGTGATCCAGGGGACTTGGAGTAGACGTCAAGAAAGAAACGAGGTGGCCACGAGGCAGGGAGGTGCGCCTGCCACCCTGGGCGTGCCCCCACCCTCGTGGGCCCCTTGCAGCTCCACCGACCTACTTCTTCCTCCTATATATATATATCCATATACCCCGAAAACATCCAGGAGCACCATGAAACCCTATTTCCACCGTCGCAACCTTCTGTACCCAATAGATCCCATCTTGGGGCCTTTTCCGGAGCTCCGCCGGAGGGGGAATCGATCACGGAGGGCTTCTACATCAACACCATAGCCTCTCCAATGATGTGTGAGTAGTTTACCACAGACCTTCGGGTCCATAGTTATTAGCTAGATGGCTTCTTCTCTCTCTTTGGTTCTCAATACAATGTTCTCCTCGATCTTCTTGGAGATCTATTTGATGTAACTCTTTTTGCGATGTGTTTGTCGAGATTCGATGAATTGTGGGTTTATGATCAAGTTTATCTATGAACAATATTTGATTCTTCTCTGAAATCTTTTATGTATGATTTGTTATCTTTGCAAGTCTCTTCGAATTATCAGTTTGGTTTGGCCTACTAGATTGATCTTTCTTGCAATGGGAGAAGTGCTTAGCTTTGGGTTCAATCTTGCGGTGTCCTTTCCCAGTGACAGCAGGGGCAGCAAGGCACGTATTGTATTGTTGCCACCGAGGATAAAAAGATGGGGTTTATATCATATTGCTTGAGTTTATCCCTCTACATCATGTCATCTTGCCTAATGTGTAACTCTGTTCTTATGAACTTAATACTCTAGATGCATGCTGGATAGCGGTCGATGTGTGGAGTAATAGTAGTAGATGCCAAATCGTTTTGGTCTACTTGTCGCAGACGTGATGCCTATATACATGATCATGCCTAGATATTCTCATAATTATGCACTTTTCTATCAATTGCTTGATAGTAACTTGTTCACCCATCGTAATACTTATGCTATCTTGAGAGAAGCCAGTAGTGAAACCTATGGCCTCTTTTATCATATAAGTTTCCAATCTATTTTATTTTGCAATCTCTATTTTCCTATCTATATCATAAAAATACCAAAAATATTTATCTTATTATTATTATTATTATCTGTATCAGATCTCACTCTCGTAAGTGACCGTGAAGGGATTGACAACCCCATTATCGCGCTGGTTGCGAGGTTCTTATTTGTTTGTGTAGGTACGAGGGACTTGCGTGTAGTATCCTACTGGATTGATACCTTGGTTCTCAAAAACTGAGGGAAATACTTACGCTACTTTGCTGCATCACCCTTTACTTTTCAAGGGAAAACCAACGCAGTGCTCAAGAGGTAGCAAGAAGGATTTCTGGCGCCGTTGCCGGGGAGGTTGCACCAAGTCAAGTCACGATTCGATTTCCCGCCAACGTGTGATTTCTGGCGCTGTTGCCGGGGAGATCTACGCACAAGTCAAGACATACCAAGTACCCATCACAAACTCTTATCCCTCGCATTACATTATTTTCCATTTGCCTCTAGTTTTCCTCTCCCCCACTTCACCTTTGCCTTCTCTTCGCCTTCTTTCCCCTATGTATCTTTGTTTGTGTTTCCATGCGCCTTCTATTTGCTTGCATCTTTGCTTGCTAAAAATCTATTGATATGGATCCACTTAAAGTGTTCTACTTGGATCATCTTCGATCCTTATGCGCTCGTGCTGAAACCCCAACTAGCCTGGTTGATGGGAAATCTTTAGATGAGCATCCTCATTTTGTGTGTCACCGTTTGTCTGAAAAAGAGAGACTCTTATGGGATCAAATAAACAGATTGCTGTGTTATGCTTGGAATCTTTGTGAAATTTATGATTTTACTTGTTGCTCTAAGAACCCTAAAAAACACCTCCCCTACCTATGTGAGTTTGATGATAATAAAATCTTATATTCTTATGCAAAGGGTGTTCATAGTTACTACGGTATCGAACAAATTAAAGAATTTGTTGCTTTTAAGGGTGCTTATGAAGTTGCTTCTTTGATTGAAAAGTATGATATTACTCTCTATAAATCTGAAAATTTGACATACTTAAATATTGCTATGAAAATTATGCTCATAATGTCTATGTCAAAGAACTTATTGAAAGAATGACCGTTGCTTCGGAGGAAAATAATGATATGCATGAATCTATAGATAATTATGATTCCGATGATTTGATTGAAATATCCCTTGATGAACATGTGATACGTCTCCAACGTATCTATAATTTTTGATTGCTCCATGCTATATTATCTACTGCTTTGGACAATATGGGGATTTATTATCCACTTTTATATTATTTTTGGGACTAACGTATTAACCGGAGGCCCAGCCCAGAATTGATGTTTTTTGCCTATTTCAGTGTTTCGAAGAAAAGGAATATCAAACGGAGTCGAAATGGAATGAAACCAACTGGAGAAGTTATTTTTGGAAGGAAAGCTACCGGAAAAACTTGGAGTGCACGTCAGGAAAGGAACAAGGGAGCCATGAGGCAGGGGGCGTGCCCTCCACCCTCGTGGCTCCCTGACGTATCTCTTTCACCCATATATACCCACGCACCCTAAAACTATCAAATAGCACAATAGATCGGGAGTTCCGCCGCCAGAAGCCTCCGTAGCCACCGAAAACCAATCTAGACCCGTTCCGGCACCCTGTCGGAGGGGGGAATCCCTCTCCGGTGGCCATCTTCATCATCCCGGTGCTCTCCATGACGAGGAGGGAGTAGTTCTCCCTCGGGGCTGAGGGTATGTACCAGTAGCTATATCTTTGATCTCTCTCTCTCTCTCTTGTGTTCTTGATTTGGCATGATCTTGATGTATCGCGAGCTTTGCTATTATAGTTGGATCTTATGTTTATCCTCCCCCTCTACTCTCTTGTAATGGATTGAGTTTCCCCTTTGAAGTTATCTTATCGGATTGAGTCTTTAAAGATTTGAGAACACTTGATGTATGTCTTGCCGTGCGTATCTGTGGTGACAATGGGATATCACGTGATTCACTTGATGTATGTTTTGGTGATCAACTTGTGGTTTCCGCCCATGAACCTATGCATAGGGGTTGGCACACGTTTTCGTCATGATTCTCCGGTAGAAACTTTGGGGCACTCTTTGAGGTCCTTTGTGTTGGTTGAATAGATGAATCTGAGATTGTGTGATGCATATGATATAATCATACCCACATATACTTGAGGTGACATTGGAGTATCTAGGTGACATTAGGGTTTTGGTTGATTTGTGTCTTAAGGTGTTATTCTAGTACGAACTCTAGGGCTGTTTGTGACACTTACAGGAATAGCCCAACGGATTGATTGGAAAGAATAACTTTGAGGTGGTTTCATACCCTACCATAATCTCTTCATTCGTTCTCCGCTATTAGTGACTTTGGAGTGACTCTTTGTTGCATGTTGAGGGATGGTTATGTGATCCAATTATGTTATCATTGTTGAGGAAACTTACACTAGCGAAAGTATGAACCCTAGGCCTTGTTTCCTATCATTGCAATACCCTTTACGCTCACTTTTATCATTCGTTACCTTGCTGTTTTTATATTTTCAGATTACAAATACCTTTATCTACCATCCATATACCACTTGTATCACAATCTCTTCGCCGAACTAGTGCACCTATACAATTTACCATTGTATTGGGTGTGTTGGGGACACAAGAGACTCTTCGTTATTTGGTTGCGGGGTTGCTTGAGAGAGACCATCTTCATCCTACGCCTCCTATGGATTGATAAACCTTAGGTCATCCACTTGAGGGAAATTTTCTACTGTCCTACAAACCTCTGCACTTGGAGGCCCAACAATGTCTACAAGAAGAAGGTTGTGTAGTAGACATCAAGCTCTTTTCTAGCGCCGTTGCCGGGGAGGTGAGTGCTTGAAGGTATATCTTTAGATCTTGCAATCGAGTCTTTTAGTTTCTTGTTTTATCACTAGTTTAGTTTGTAAAAGAAAACTATAAAAATGGAATTGAGTTTGTCTCATACGCTTCACCTTTTTAATATCTTTCGTAAGTATGATGGAAAGGATAATTGTGCTCAAGTGCTAGAAGAAAAAATCTATAAAATGTTTGGCACTAAATATTTGAATGATGAGCATGATTGCAATGTTGTTAGTATGAATTCCTTGAATATCCATGATGCTAATGATATGCAAAGCCACAAGCTTGGGGAAGCTATGTTTGATGAAGATGATATTTTTTGTCCCCCAAGTTTTGATGAGCAAATTTATTATGATGAAAGCATGCCTCCTATTTATGATGATTATATTGATGAAAGTGGATTTGGGGAGGTCATGACTTTATTTTGTGATGAATCCACTATTCCGGAAGAGGTTCCAATTGATTATGAGAACAAAGTTGCTATATATGATGATTATTGTGATGACTTGCATGCTATAAAGAATAATGATATCCCTGAAACTTGTCATCATGATTTTAGTTTTCAATTGGATTATGCCTCACATGATAATTTTGTTTAGTTTGCTCCCACTATTATTCATGAGAAGAATTTTGCTTGTGTGGAGAGTAATAAAATTTCTATGCTTGTAGATCATGAAAAGAATGATTTAGGTGCTGGTTATATTGTTTAATTAATTCGTGATGCTACTGAAAATTATCATGAGGGAGGAATATATGCTTGTAGGAATTGCAATAATACCAAGTTTCCTCTCTATGTGCTTAAAGTTTTGAAGTTATGCTTGTTTTACCTTCCTATGCTAGTTGATTATTGTTCCCACAAGTTGTTTGCTCACAAAATACCTATGCATAAGAAGTGGGGTTAGACTTAAATTTATTAGCAATATTCTTCATGATGCTCTCTTTATGTTTCAATTCTTATCTTTTATGTGAGCATCATTGAAATCATCATGCCTAGCTAGGGGCGTTAAACGATAGTGCTTGTTGTGAGGCAACCCAACTTTATTATTGTTCCTTCCTTTTTGCTCCTATTTAGTAATAAATAATTCATCTAGCATCTGTTTAGATGTGGTTTTATGTTTTAATTAGTATTTGTGCCAAGTAGAACCTTTGGGAAGAATTGGGTGAAGTCTTTATGATCATGCTGTAAAAAACAGAAACTTTAGCGCTCACGAGAATTGCTGCCATTTTTATTTGGAGAGTTATATTTAGTTAATTCTTTTTGAAGATGATTAATAGATAAATTACTCAGGTCCAGAAACTTATTTGAGAATTTTATGAGTTCCATAAGTATACATTTGATCCAGATTACTACCGACTGTTCTGTTTTTGACAGATTCTGTTTTTCATGTGTTGTTTACTTATTTTGATGAATCTATGGCTAGTAAAAGAGTTTATAAACCATAGAGAAGTTGGAATACAGTAGGTTTAACACCAATATAAATAAAGAATGAGTTCATTACAGTACCTTGAAGTGGTGATTTATTTTCTTATACTAACGGAGCTTACGAGTTTTCTGTTAAGTTTTGTGTTGTGAAGTTTTCAAGTTTTGGGTAAGGATTCAATGGACTATGGAATAAGGAGTGGCAAGAGCCTGAGCTTGGGGATTCCCAAGGCACCCCAAGGTAATATTCAAGTATAGCCAAGAGCCTAAGCTTTTGGATGCCCCGGAAGGCATCCCCTCTTTCGTCTTCGTTCATCGGTAACTTTACTTGGAGCTATATTTTTATTTACCACCTGATATGTGTTTTGCTTGGAGCGTCATTTTATTTTATTTTGCTTTGCTTGCTGTTGGAATAAAATACCAAGATCTGAAATTCTTAAATGTTAGAGAGTCTTCATATAGTTGCATAATTATCCTACTACTCATTGAGCTTCACTTATATCTTTCGGAGTAGTTTGCCGTTGCTCTAGTGCTTCACTTATATCTTTTAGAGCACGGTGGTGGTATTGTAGAAATAGATGAACTCTCATGCTTCACTTATATTTTTTTGAGAGTCTTAAATAGCATGGTAATTTTCTTAAAATCCTAATATGCTAGGTATACAAGATTAATAATAAAATTCTCTTATGAGTTTTTGAATACTAAGAGAAGTTTGATGCTTGATGATTGTTTTGAGATATGGAGGTAATAATATCAAAGTCGTGCTAGTTGAGTAGTTGTGAATTTGAGGAATACTTGTGTTGAAGTTTGCAAGTCCCGTAGCATGCACGTATGGTAAACGTTGTGTAACAAATTTGAAACATGAGGTGTTATTTGATTGTCCTCCTTATGAGTGGCGGTTGGGGACGAGCGATGGTCTTTTCCTACCAATCTATCCCCCTAGGAGCATGCGCGTAGTGCCGAGGTTTTTGATGACTTGTAGATTTTTGCAATAAGTATGTGAGTTCTTTATGACTAATGTTGAGTCCATGGATTATACGCACTCTTACCCTTCCATCATTGCTAGCCTCTTCGGTACCGTGCATTGCCCTTTCTCACATTGAGAGTTGGTGCAAACTTCGCCGGTGCATCCAAACCCCGTGATATGATACGCTCTATCACACATAAAGCTCCTTATATCTTCCTCAAAACAGCCACCATACCTACCTATTTTGGCATTTCCATAGCCATTCCAAGATATATTGCCATGCAACTTTCCACCATTCCATTTATCATGACACATTCATCATTGTCATATTGCTTAGCATGATCATGTAGCTGACATAGTATTTGTGGCAAGGCCACCATTCATAATTCTTCATACATGTCACTCATGCATCATCGCAATCCCGGTACACCGCCGGAGGCATTCATATAGAGTCATATCTTGTTCTAGTATCGAGTTGTAATCATTGAGTTGTAAATAAATAGAAGTGTGATGATCATCATTTTCTAGAGCATTGTCCCAAGTGAGGAATAAAAAAAGAGAAGGCCCAAAAAAAAGAGAAAGGCCATAAAAAAAGAAGAAAGGCCAAATAAAAAAATGAGAGAAAAAGAGAGAAGGGACCATGCTACTATCCTTTGCCACACTTGTGCTTCAAAGTAGCACCATAATCTTCATGATAGAGAGTCTCTTGTTTAGTCACTTTCATATACTAGTGGGAATTTTTCATTATAGAACTTGGCTTGTATATTCCAACAATGGGCCTCCTCAAGTGCCCTAGGTCTTCGTGAGTAAGCAAGTTGGATGCACACCCACTAGTTTCTTTTGTTGAGCTTTCATACATTTATAGCTCTAGTACATCCGTTGCATGGAAATCCCTACTCCTTGCATTAACATCAATCGATGGGCATCCCCATATCTCATTGATTAGCCTCGTTGATGTGAGACTTTCTCCTTTTTGTCTTCTCCACATAACCCCCTCATCATATTCTATTCCACCCATAGTGTTATATCCATGGCTCACGGTCATGTATTGTGTGAAGGTTTATGAGTTTGAGATTACTAAAGTATGAAACAATTGCTTGGCTTGTCATTGGGGTTGTGCATCATGAGAGCATTCTTGTGTGACGAAAATGGAGCATGACTAAACTATATGATTTTGTAGGGATGAACTTTCTTTGGCCATGTTATTTTGAGAAGACATAATTGCTTAGTTAGTATGCTTGAAGTATTATTATTTTTATGTCAATATGAACTTTTGTCTTGAATCTTTCGGATCTGAACATTCATACCAAAATTAAGAAGAATTACATTGAAATTATGCCAAGTAGCACTCCGCATCAAAAATTCTTTTTTATCATTTACCTACTCGAGGACGAGCAGGAATTAAGCTTGGGGATGCTTGATACGTCTCCAATGTATCTATAATTTTTGATTGCTCCATGCTATATTATCTACTGTTTTAGACAATATTGGTCTTTATTATCCACTTTTATATTATTTTTGGGACTAACCTATTAACCAGAGGCCCAGCCTAGAATTGTTGTTTTTTGCCTATTTCAATGTTTCGAAGAAAAGGAATATCAAACGGAGTCGAAACGGAATGAAACCAAATGGAGAAGTTATTTTTGGAAGGGAAGCTACCGGAAAAACTTGGAGTGCATGTCAGGAAAGGAACAAGGGAGCCATGAGGCAGGGGGCGCGCCCACCCCCCTAGGGCACGCCCTCCACCCTCGTGGGCCCCTCGTGGCTCCCATGACGTATCTCTTTCACCCATATATACCCACGTACCCTAAAACTATCAAAGAGCACAATAGACCGGTAGTTCCGCCGCCAGAAGCCTCCGTAGTGACTGAAAACCAATCTAGACCCGTTCCGGCATCCTGCCGGAGGGGGGAATCCCTCTCCGGTGGCCATCTTCATCATCCCGGTGCTCTCCATGACGAGGAGGGAGTAGTTCTCCCTCGGGGCTGAGGGTATGTACCAGTAGCTATGTGTTTGATCTCTCTCTCTCTCTCTCTCTCTCTCTCTCGTGTTCTTGATATGGCACGATCTTGATGTATCGCGAGCTTTGCTATTATAGTTGGATCTTATGTTTCTCCTCCCCCTCTACTCTCTTGTAATGGATTGAGTTTCCCCTTTGAAGTTATCTTATCGGATTGAGTCTTTAAAGATTTGAGAACACTTGATGTATGTCTTGCCGTGCGTATCTGTGGTGACAATGGGATATCACATGATTCACTTGATGTATGTTTTGGTGATCAACTTGCGGGTTCCGCCCATGAACCTATGCATAGGGGTTGGCACACGTTTTCATCGTGATTCTCCGGTAGAAACTTTGGGGCACTCTTTGAGGTCCTTTGTGTTGGTTGAATAGATGAATCTGAGATTGTGTGATGCATATGGTATAATCATACCCACAGATACTTGAGGTGACATTGGAGTATCTAGGTGCACTACTAGGGAAAACCCTATACACAGAATCTTAGCAGCAGCGCGGCTCAAAAAGGAGCGCTGCTGCTAATTAGCAGTAGCGCGGGTGTGGAAAACCCGCTACTGAAAAGTGCTTAGCAGTAGCGCGCTCGGCGTAACCCGCGCTGCTACAAATATCGACCGACAGTGCCCACCCAACTCTATTTAGCAGCAGCGCGGTGCCGCAAGCCGCGCTACTGCTATAGCTGTAGCAGTAGCGAGGTTTTTCTAAGGTCGCTGCTGCTAATTTTCAAATCGGGCACACTTTTGGTCCCGGTTAGCAGTATCGCTTGTACCGAAAGCGCGCTGCTGCTACTTTCTTAGCAGCAACGCGTTTTACGTACCGCGCTACTGCTAATCCGCACCCACCACCTTTTCCCCACCCGTCCTCCCCTCCCCCAAATCCCTCCTCTCTTCCGCCACTCCCTCCTCTCTGTCTCCATACGTTCTCACATTGACCTCTTGCCCATGCGCCCCGCCTCCTCCATGGCACCGAAAGAGGGCGCAGCCTCGCGCCACCGTCGTCTAGGAGTTCGCCAGTCTTCCACCGGCGTCTAGGAGGCCGCCGCCTCACGCCACCACGCCGGAGACCTAACCACCGGTGACCAGCCCAGCTACTCCCTCCACCTCCTTCCTCTCTCCCTCGGTTTTCTTTCTCTCTCTCTCTCTCTCTCTCTCTCTCTCTCCCTCTGATTTGACTCACAAGCCCATGTCCATGCCTGTGCAGGTAGTCGCCATGGACGACCATATCTGGCATGGTCGGGAAGAGGAGCCCCACACCGCTGCCTTGCTCTTCCATGGAAACAGGCCCTCCTCCAACAGCCACCGCTGGATCTGGTCTGCCGCTGCTTGTTCATGCCTCCGGCGACCCCAACCATCGCTGGATCGAACAACTGCTGCCATTGACAACACGCACGGGATCGAGATATTTTTTTTTGCTTTTGAAAGTAATAGTAGTAGCGCGGGGTATAAGACCCGCTACAGATAATTAGCAGTAGCGTTGTACTGCAACGCACGCTACAACTAACCATGTATAGCAGTAGCGCGTGTCAACACACGCTATTGCTACAAGTTAGCTGTGGCGCCGTATCAGTAGCGCGGGCGCCCGCGCTACTGATACACCCAAAACCTGCGCTACTGCTAGGCTTTTCCCTAGTACTGGTGACATTAGGGTTTTGGTTGATTTGTGTCTTAAGGTGTTATTCTAGTACGAACTCTAGGGCTGTTTGTGACACTTATAGGAATAGCCCAACGGATTGATTGGAAAGAATAACTTTGAGGTGGTTTCGTACCCTACCATAATCTCTTCATTCGTTCTCCGCTATCAGTGACTTTGGAGTGACTCTTTGTTGCATGTTGAGGGATGGTTATGTGATCCAATTATGTTATCATTGTTGAGGAAACTTACACTAGAGAAAGTATGAACCCTAGGCCTTGTTTCCTATCATTGAAATACCGTTTACGCTCACTTTTATCATTCTTTACCTTGCTGTTTTTATATTTTCAGATTACAAATACCTTTATCTACCATCCATATACCACTTGTATCACCATCTCTTCGCCGAACTAGTGCACCTATACAATTTACCATTGTATTGGGTGTGTTGGGGACACAAGAGACTCTTTGTTATTTGGTTGCAGGGTTGCTTGAGAGAGACCATCTTCATCCTACGCCTCCTACGGATTGATACACCTTAGGTCATCCACTTGAGGGAAATTTGCTACTGTCCTACAAACCTCTGCACTTGGAGGCCCAACAACGTCTACAAGAAGAAGGTTGTGTAGTAGACATCAACATGATGCTTGCTATTCTTGTGGCCACGATGCCAATATTTATGAAAATTAATTTGCTATAGTTCCTTATGTTAAACCTGAGATCATTGCTATCGCACCCATACTTGATAGTTCCTTCAATGAAAAGCATGATTGCAATGATGTTATTATAAATTCTATTAGTGTCAATTGTGCTAATAATATGAAAAACCCTAATCTTGGGGATGCTAGTTTTGCTATGTCCTCTACTTGTTGCAATGATCATGATTGGAGTGATTCTTCTTTTGATCTTGAAAATTTATTTCAGCACCATGATGAATATGAGATTGATAATAGTGTTCCCAATATTATTGAAAGTGGTTTTGGAAGAGTGTGAACTTTAGTCCCACATATTTGGAGAATGTTGAGTCTTATGATTTTTTTATAAAGGTGGGTTTGGAGAGGTCATGACTTTAGTTAATTTTAATCCCACTATTTTGGAAGAGTGTCAACTTTGCATACATGTGGATCGTGTTAAGAATATGTTTTGTGATAGCTATATTGTTGAATTTGATTATGATCCTACACGTAATTATTATGAGAGAGGAAAATATGGTTGTATAAATTTTCATGTTACTAAATTACCTCTCGTTATGTTGAGATTGCTATTGTTTCTTTCCGCTTCCTTGCATATGCTAGTTTTTGCTTGCCTTGATAATTTGTTTGCCTATAAGATACCTATGCATAGGAAGTATGTTAGACTTATATGTGTTTGTCACGTGTTTTATGATGCTCTCTTTGTGCTTCAATTCTTGTCTTTCATGTCAGCATCATCGAAATTGTTAATGCCTAGCTAGGGGCGTTAAACGATAGCGCTCGTTGGAAGGCAACCCAATTTTATTTTTGTTTCTTGTTTATTTTTCCTGTTTAGTAATGAATAGTTCATCTATCCTATGTTTAGATGTGGTTTTATGCTTTTAATTAGTGTTTGTGCCAAGTAGAACCTTTGGGAAGACTTGGGGGAAGTTTTAGCGATCTTGATGTAAAAAACAGAAACTTTAGCGCTCACGAGATTTGCTGCCTTTTTTTATTGGAGAGTGAGATTAGGTTGATTATTTTTGAAGATGATTAATATACAAATTCCTCACGTTCAAAAATTTATTTCAGAATTTTTGGGGTTACATAAGTATTCGACAACCTACAGATTACTACAGACTGGTCTGTTTTTGACAGATTCTGTTTTTCGTGTGTTGTTTGCTTATTTTGATGCATCTATGGCTAGTATCGGAGGGTATGAACCATAGATAAGTTAGAATACAGTAGGTTTAACACCAATATAAATAAAGAATGAGTTCATTACAGTACCTTAAGTGGTGGTTTGTTTTCTTATACTAACGGAGCTCATGCAATTTTCTGTTGAGTTTTGTGTTGTGAAGTTTTCAAGTTTTGGGTAAAGATTTGATGGATTATGGAATAAGGAGTGGCAAGAGCCTAAGCTTGGGGATTCCCAAGGCACCCCAAGGTAAAATTCAGGGACACCCAAAAGCCTAAGCTTGGGGATGCCCCGGAATGCATCCCCTCTTTCGTCTTCTTCCATCGGTAACTTTACTTGAGGCTATATTTTTATTCACCACATGATATGTGTTCTGCTTGGAGCATCTTGTATGATTTGAGTCTTTACTTTTTAGTTTACCACAATCATCCTTGCTGTACACACCTTTTGGGAGAGACACACATGAATTGTAATTTATTAGAATACTCTATGACTTATATCTTTTGAGCTAGATAATTTTGCTCTAGTGCTTCACTTATATCTTTCAGAGCACGGTGGTGGTTTTATTTTATAGAGATTATTGATCTCTCATACTTCACTTATATTATTTTTAGAGTCCTTTAGAACAGCATGGTAATTTGCTTTTGGTTATAAAATTAGTCCTAATATGATAGGCATCCAAGATGGGTATAATAAAAACTATCATAGAAAGTGCATTGAATACTATGAGAAGTTTGATACTTGATAATTGTTTTGAGATATAAAGATGGTGATATTAGAGTGTGATAGTTTAGTAGTTGTGAATTTGAGAAATACTTGTGTTGAGGATTGCAAGTCCCGTAGCATGCACGTATGGTAACCATTGTGTAACAAATTTGAAACATGAGGTGTTATTTGATTGTCTTACTTATGAGTGGCGGTCGGGAACAAGCGATGGTCTTTTCCTACCAATCTATCCCCCTAGGAGAATGCACATAGTGATTTGGTTTTTGATGGCTTGTAGAGTTTTGCAATAAGTATGTGAGTTCTTTATGACTAATGTTGAGTCCATGGATTATACGCACTCTCACCCTTCCATCATTGCTAGCCTCCTCGGTACCGTGCATTGCCCTTTCTCACATTGAGAGTTGGTGCAAACTTCACCGGTGTATCCAAACCCCATGATATGATACGCTCTGTCACACATAAACCTCCTTATATCTTCCTCAAAACAGCCACCATACCTACCTGTTATGGCATTTCCATAGCCATTCACAACTTTCACTGTTTCATTCATGACACGCTTCATCATTGTCATATTGCTTTGCATGATCATGTAGTTGACATCGTATTTGTGGCAAAGCCACCATGCATAATTTATCATACATGTCACTCTTGATTCATTGGCCTTCCCGGTACACCGCCGGAGGCATTCATATAGAGTCATATTTTGTTCTAGTATCGAGTTGTAATCATTGAGTTGTAAATAAATAGAAGTGTGATGATCATCATTAATAGAGCATTGTCCCAAATAAAAAAGGGGAAAGGCCAAATAAAAAAATAAAGGCCCAAAAAATAAAAATAAAATAAAAAGAAATAAAAAGGGACAATGCTACTATCCTCCTTTTCCACACTTGTGCTTCAAAGTAGCACCATGATCTTTATGATAGAGAGTCTCTTGTTTTGTCACTTTCATATACTAGTGGGAATTTTTCATTATAGAACTTGGCTTGTATATTCCAACAATGGGCTTCCTCAAATGCCCTAGGTCTTCATGAGCAAGCAAGTTGGATGCACACCCACTTAGTTTCTTTTGTTGGCTTTCATACATTTATAGCTCTAGTGCATCCGTTGCATGGCAATCCCTACTCCTTGCATTGACATTAATTGATGGGCATCTCCCTAGCCTATTGATTAGCCGCCTCGATGTGAGACTTTCTCCTTTTTTGTCTTCTCCACATAACCCCCATCATCATATTCTATTCCACCCATAATGCTATATCCATAGCTCACACTCATGTATTGCGTGAAAGTTGAAACAAGTTTGAGATTACTAAAGTATGAAACAATTGCTTGGCTTGTCATCGGGGTTGTGCATGATGAGAGCATTCTTGTGTGACGAAAATGGAGCATGACCAAACTATATGATTTTGTAGGGATGAACTTTCTTTTGCCACGTTATTTTGAGAAGACATGATTTCTTAGTTAGTATGCTTGAAGTATTATTATTTTTATGTCAATATTAACCTTTTGTCTTGAATCTTTCGGATCTGAACATTCATGCCACAATAAAGAAAATTACATTGAGAGTTAAGCTAGGTAGCATTCCACATCAAAAATTCTGTTCTTATCATTTACCTACTCGAGGACGATCAGGAATTAAGCTCGGGGATGCATGATACGTCTCCAACATATCTATAATTTTTTATTATTCCATGCTATTATATTATCTGTTTTGGATGTTAATGGGCTTATTTATACACTTTTATATTATTTTTGGGACTAATATACTAACCCAAGGCCCAGTGCAAATTGCTGTTTTTTGCCTATTTCACTGTTTCGTAGAAAAGGAATATCAAGCGGAATAAAACCTTTGGGAGAGTTATTTTTGGAACAAACGTGATCCAGGGGACTTGGAGTAGACATCAAGAAAGAAACGAGGTGGCCACAAGGCAGGGAGGCGCGCCTGCCCCTGGGCGCGCACCCACCCTCGTGGGCCTCTCGCATATATATAAGGTTGCGCGCCTGCCCCTGGGCGCGCATCCGATGAATTGTGGGTTTACGATCAAGTTTATCCATGAACAATATTTGATTCTTCTCCGAAATCTTTTATGTATGAATTGTTATCTTTGCAAGTCTCTTCAAATTATCAGTTTGGTTTGGCCTACTAGATTGATCTTTCTTGCAATGGGAGAAGTGCTTAGCTTTGGGTTCAATCTTGCGGTGTCCTTTCCCAGTGACAGCAAGGGCAGCAAGGCACGTATTATATTGTTGCCATCGAGGATAAAAAGATGGGGTTTATATCACATTGCTTGAGTTTATCCCTCTATATCATGTCATCTTGCCTAATGCGTTACTCTATTCTTATGAACTTAATACTCTAGATGCATGCTGGATAGCGGTCGATGTGTGGAGTAATAGTAGTAGATGCAGAATCGTTTCGGTCTACTTGTCGCGTACGTGATGCCTATATACATGATCATGCCTAGATATTCTCATAATTATGCACTTTTCTATCAATTTCGCGACAGTAATTTGTTCACCCACCGCAATACTTATGCTATCTTGAGAGAAGCCACTAGTGAAACCTATGGCCCCCAGTCCTATCTTTTATCATATAAGTTTCTGATATGTCTCCAACGTATCTATAATTTTTTATTGCTCCATGCTATTATATTATCTATTTTGGATGTTAATGGGCTTATTTTTACACTTTTATATTATTTTTGGGACTAATCTATTAACCGGAGGCCCAACCCAAATTGCTATTTTTTGCGTATTTTAGTGTTTGGCCGAAAAGGAATATCAAACGGAGTCCAAACGTAATGAAACCTTCTGGAGCGTTATTTTGGAACAAACATGATCCAGGAGACTTGGAGTGGACATCAAGAAACAATCAAGGAGGCCACGAGGCAGGGGGCGCGCCCACCCCCTGGGCACGCCCCCCACCCTCGTGGGCCCCTCATTGCTCCACCGACCTACTTCTTCCTCCTATATATATACATATACCCCGCAAACATCGAGGAGCACCATGAAACCCTATTTCCACCACCACAACCTTCTGTACCCAAGAGATCCCATCTTGGGGCCTTTTCCGGAGCTCTGTCGGAGGGGGCATTGATCACGGAGGGCTTCTACATCAACTCCATGGCCTCTCCGATGATGTGTGAGTAGTTTATTTCAGACCTTCGAGTCCATAGCTAGTAGCTAGATGGCTTCTTCTCTCTCTTTGGATCTCAATACAAAGTTCTCCTCGATTCTCTTGGAGATCTATTCGATGTAATCTTCTTTTGCGGTGTGTTTGTCGAGATCCGATGAATTGTGGGTTTATGATCAAGTTTATCTATGAACAATATTTGAATATTCTCTGAATTCTTTTATGTATGATTGTTTTATCTTTGCAAGTCTCTTCGAATTATCAGTTTGGTTTGGCCTACTAGATTGATCTTTCTTGCAATGGGAGAAGTGCTTAGCTTTGGGTTCAATCTTGTGGTGCTCGATCCCAGTGACAGAAAGGGAAACGACATGTATTGTATTATTGCCATCGAGGATAAAAAGATGGGGTTTACATCATATTGCATGAGTTTATCCCTCTACATCATGTCATCTTGCTTAAGGCATTACTCTGTTCTTATGAACTTAATACTCTAGATGCATGCTGGATAGCAGTCGATGTGTGGAGTAATAGTAGTAGATGCAGGCAGGAGTCAGTCTACTTGTCGCGGACATGATGCCTATATACATGATCCTCCCTAGGTATTCTCATAATTATTCGCTTTTCTATCAATTGCTCGACAGTAATTTGTTTACCCACCGTAATACTTATGCTATCTCGAGAGAAGCCACTAGTGAAACCTATGGCCCCCGGGTCTATTCTCCATCATATAAGTTCCCCATCTACTTTATTTTGCTATCTTTTATTTTGCAATCTATATCATTAAAATACCAAAAATACTTATCTTATTATTATCATCTCTATCAGATCTCACTCTTGCAAGTGGCCGTGAAGGGATTGACAACCCCTTTATCGCGTTGGTTGCGAGGTTCTTATTTGTTTGTGTAGGTACGAGGTGACTCGCGCGTGGTCTCCTACTGGATTGATACCTTGGTTCTCAAAAACTGAGGGAAATACTTACGCTGCTTTACTGCACCACCCTTTCCTCTTCAAGGGAAAACCAACGCAGTGCTCAAGAGGTAGCAAGAAGGATTTCTGGCGCCGTTGCCGGGGAGATCTACGCACAAGTCAAGACATACCAAGTAACCATCACAACTCTTACCCTTCACATTACATTATTGCCATTTTCCTCCCGTTTTCCTCTCCCCCACTTCACCCTTGCCGTTTTATTCGCCCTTCTTCTGTTCGTCTTTCCATTTGCTTTAATGTCTTACTTGGCTCGTTTGCTCGTCTGGTTGGAATAGTTGTTTATTTATTGCTAAACAGAGAACCTAATATATATGGATCCTCATCCGCTTGCTAATCTTTTTAAGAGATCTGATTATGATGAACCAATTGCTAGTGAGTTTTTTGCACTAGATTATCTTTATGAAGTTTTGCTTGAAATTCATGAATCTGAAAATTGTGAGGATGTACTTTATGGAGTGATTCACGATGGATCTTTGAATAGAAAGCATGATTGCAATGATGATAGTACAAAATCTATTAATGTCAATTGTTCTTATAATATGCAAAACCCTAAGCTTGGGGATGTTAGTTTTGCTATGTCTACTACTTCTTGCAATGATCATGATTGGGGTGATTCTTCTTATGATCTTGAAAATTTATTTAAGCCCCATGATGAATATGAGATTGATTATAATGTTTGCAATAATATTTAAAGTGGGTTTGGAAGAGTGTCAACTTTAGATCCCACATATTTGGAGAATGTTCTATCTTATGAAGTTTTTGATAAAAGTGGGTTTCGAGAGGTCATGACTTTAGTTAATGTTAATCCCACTATTTTGGAAGAGTGTCAACTTTGCATACATGTGGATCGTGTTAAGAATATGTTTTGTGATAGCTATATTGTTGAATTTGCTTATGATCCTACATGTAATTATTATGAGAGAGGAAATATGGTTGTTGGTGTCAAAACCGGCGGATCTCGGGTAGGGGGTCCCGAACTGTGCGCCTAGGATCGATGGTAACAGGAGGCAGGGGACACGATGTTTACCCACGTTCGGGCCCTCTTGATGGAGGTAATACCCTACGTCCTGCTTGATTGATATTGATGATATGATTGTTCCAAGAGTTGATCTACCACGAGATCGTAGAGGCTAAAACCCTAGAAGCTAGCCTATGGTATGATTGTTGTATATCTCTATCGAGTAGCCTGGCCTCGGTTTATATAATGCACCAGAGGCCTAGGATAACAAGAGTCCTAGCCGAATACGCCGGTGGGGAGGAGTCCTTGTCTTGATCGCCAAGTCTTGTGGAATCTTCCTTGTATGCGGCAGCTGTCCGAACTGGCACATGAGTATACGACCATGGGGGTCCTCGGCCCAATCTAACATATTAGGAGATAATGTGGTGAGTACCCCCTAGTCCAGGACATCGTCAGTAGCCCCCTGAACTGGTCTTCAAGTTAGGGACGCTCCTCGATTCTTCTGAACTGTTCTTCATCTTTGGTTGTCGGTCTTGAAAACTGGTTCAACAAGTCTTCTCATCTTCAATCTTGAGGATTGCCGAAATGCATTCGACGGGTTTACATGTCGGGTATCCGAGGAGCCCCTTTAAGTTTCTGGCCTTTATCAATGCCTTGTAATTTTATGCCACACCTCGGGTTTGAAGTTGTTCCCGGGAGGTAGTGTCCTCTTGCGTCCGAGCTCCAACGCCGGACTGCATTCGAGGTATCTTTTGCAGCCGAGCACCAACGCCAGACCGCTTTCCGAGCTCCAACGCCAGAATGTATCCGAGCTCCAACGCCGGACTATGTCCAAACTCCAACGCCGGACTGTATCCGGGCTCCAACGCCGGAATATATCTGAGGTGTCATATCACCTTGGTTCAAAAAAGTTGAAGGAGTTTAGCCGAGCTTAATGCTGGAAATGCCCTCTATGGAGCCAACCACTAGCGCCCGAGCTTTATGCCAGATTGCTTCCGAGGTGGTGCACCACCCCGACTGTGGGCCGATTTTTTGTCAATATTTTTGATTGGTGCAATTTATTCTCTACCGAGATATATAGCCAGTAACCCTCAACGTGTGTATCGGTTTAAAACCCAAGATGCACTTGAAGGATGATGTAAGACCACTGATCCCAGTAGCCGTTGAGACTCAGGTTGATTTGAAAAATCGGCCTGAGGATCAAGTCCTAGCTCGGCAGAATACTTCGGGACAGAAAAAGCGGCATGCTCAGTCCTCGTGACTCAGGTTGGGTGTGGCCGACCAACCTGAGGATCAAAATCTCCTCGGCAACTGTATTGCACTTAAAATTTTCTGCATTGAACAGGAATGCAATAGCCCCCGAGACACTGGTCGGGTGGCAACACCAGATCAGGGGATCGATGTGCCCCTTTAATATGTTTAAATAATAAGCCCGAAGCCCAGTAGCCCCCGAGCCTTAATGCGGGCACGGGTGGCTGAATTAAGGATCGATATCCATAGTAAAATCACAAATTATGTGTAATGACTCTATGTATCCAAGTACTTTACGTCATTAATGCTCGGATCCACATTGTACAAAACTTTGTTGACCGACCATCGGCTTCCACCTCCTCGGCTAGTAGCCGAGTGTTTGTCCTACTTTATAAAGCCTTTATGAGGGCAAAGATTTTACGACAAACAAGGCAGTCTGGCCATACAGTTTTATAAACAAAAGTACGTAGAGAGATTTGTTATATTACTGTTTAACATAATAAATGTCTTCCAAAGAAAATATTCCCGCTATCGGTTCCTTTCTTTGGGTTGTCATGCTAAGCATGATCATGAAACCTCAGCTCTAATGTAAGAGCCAAATATTGAGGATTTTGTTTGGGAGGCCAGTTACTAGCCCCCGATAGTGTTCGGCGACAGCCGAGGTCAATCCGTAAACACTCCGGCCAATGTTATGAATGGCCCATCATTTAACACAGTCATTGGATCGCTGATCAGTTTACGCTTATTGTGATAGTAAGTTTTCGGCTTTCTCCACTGAGGTGCTTAACCATGTGAGCTGGAAGCACAATCGTAGTGGTTCTCCCTTTGCACACCTAGCCGAACAAAGCGGAACGTAGGAGGCAAGCGCAGGAGTCGGGCAACCCAACTATTGACCGAAGACACAATTCGAAACCAATGCATATATAGTGAGATCCAAGAATGTTTTTGCCGAATCTATAAAGGTGCCCGGAATTGCACTGTGAGACTTGTGCTGGAAACACACAAATAGTTTAAAAGTGCCAAAAAGCTTGGAAAACCAAAAAACGTCAGTAAAAACATGACATCCAAACAAGATCAAGTGTTCGGTGCCAATCCGAAAATTGGTCTTAAAAAAGTGCTTCTGTCGTGCTTTAACATGACACATCCTATCTCAAGACTTCAAGCGGGTCAGCCTACGGCTTCAACCTCCTATCCCGAAGGCGGAGTACTTCTCATTAGGCCAGTTTAGCAAACTAAACTCTAGCGGCTTTGGGAGAGAAATTAGGCTCCCCGGCTAGTGACCACACACTCGTGTTGAAAAGAGGAGTGATAAATAATAATAGTAAGAAAAACTTTGCAACGACTAAGAAGAAGAACACTTATTATAAAACGGCTCATATAAATTTAAGAGCCCCCAAGTGACTTGGGTAAAAGAATTTTATGTATAATGATTGTATGTACTGAAGTACTAATATCATATCTTTGTTCACCCAAACTTAAAACGCGTCTTAACCGACCGTCGGCTTCTCCCTCTTTGGTCAAGGACTGAAAAGTGTTATGTACTCCACCTGTCGAGAATATCAACAGTGTTTCCGATAACCAGGCAACCGGGCCATAAGGCTGTAATAGACAAAGTGCACTCAGAGAACTTATGATATATTACAGACGAAGTGTAAGAAGCATCTTCGAAGAAAATAGTACCCCCACCGATACCTTTCTTCGGTGCTCATTATTACTATGAGACTTTTGCAATAGATTTTTTGTACTCATGAGTTCCGTTGTGTGTTGACCATGATTGAAAACAATAAGAGCGCTAGCTTTCGGCTTCACCCAGTCTGAGGTCAGAGCTCGGAGGACCCGGTCGTGACAATCGCAGAGGTGCTCCCTTTACTCCCTAGCCGAACAATCAGGAACGTATGGGTAAGCACAGGAGCCAGGCAACCCAGCTTGCAAATCGCTTAGGTCAATATGGTGCATATTGTGGCGTAATACACGAACAAGGAACGAAGTTGTACATGTATAATCATATGCATCAGGAAAAGCTCCATCAAGGGAGCCCCCAAGTAAACGGGGTATTTGAATTTGTGTGTCACAAACAAAGTTTTGACAAGGAGATTCTCTCCAAGCAGCTTTTTTCAAAAAGGTATAATGCTTGGTCGAATCGAACACAAGTTAAAAATTTAAAACTTTGAGCATGAAGGCAACTTAGCTGGTTAATGTGTTCGGTATTGATGATGCAGCCCGAGCTTGATGCGGGACAAGGTTCCATCCCCCAAGCCGGTCCCAAGGTGGCATAGCACGGTCAATGCGGGCCAGCAGAGTGATGCCGAAGTCCCTGGCATGGGGTAATGAAGTGTTGACGAAGCCCCCCGTCCAGCCAAGGTGACGTGGTATGTCAGTACGCCGAGTTGACGATACTGCCCAACCCGGATCATTTTCCTGTGCACAAAAAATAGTGCAAACCAGAGATAATAGAAATAATAATAATTAAAAAAATCGTTGCATAATAAATAATTTATGCAAAGTGAGTAATAAAAGAAATATGACCTGGCGCCGAAGTCAATGTCGATGCAGGGCGTCGGCGTGATGAGGTAAAGGCATGGCAAAGCCTGAATTCATAGGTCGGTCCGAGTTCCGGATGCGGCGTTCGCCGGACTATGTACGGAAATTGACCGAACCACCATGC
The DNA here is from genome assembly GCF_018294505.1 of Triticum aestivum. Taxonomy (NCBI): domain Eukaryota; kingdom Viridiplantae; phylum Streptophyta; class Magnoliopsida; order Poales; family Poaceae; genus Triticum; species Triticum aestivum. The sequence continues at coordinate 69,605,897 of NC_057809.1, read as the reverse complement.
GACCTCGTTAATGCAGCCATCATTTGATAGACCTGTGTACATATGATGAACAAACCAGAGTAATAATTTCTTGGGAAAAATGAACCCGAACAAGCAAAAAATACTAGGATTAATAGCACCTGGTTTATTTGTTGTAGCAATCCGAAGGAAGGTGATTCCCAAAATTGGGACTCGATCCGCACACCCATTGCCTGATGGGCGATAAAACGACGGCATGACAACACTGGCAAAGGTTAGTTCGCCGAGGCAAAGCCATCGGTCCAGCTAACGTGACGGAGCTGGTCGGCTAGTGACACCGAAGTGTCCGGAGTAGGTTGATGAAGAGATGGCGAAGCCCCCGGTCCAGCCGCGATGTCGAAGCCTCGATGTCAGCCGATGAGTCGAAGTAGGTCGACGTGATGGACACCAGTTTGAAGAAGCAATAGTGCGGCCCTGCCGATGCAGGTCATGACGTGGTCGATGCCGGCTTGCTGAAGCGACAGTGTTGCGATGCCGGTATGCCCGCTCCGTGTAATCCGTGGGGCGGCGATGTTGGTGATGATTTATCCTTCGCGATACCGGAATCTTGTTCGGCTTGTCGAGATGATGATCCGAAGAGGTTGAGCTCGGCTCAACAAAGTGACGACGTGTCTAGCGCAGGTCGGCAGCCGTGGAGCAATATTGCCGGACTGGTTTGACACCAGCATGATGTTGAAGATGATGTTCAACAGATCTTAAAGTTAGTGAGATGTGTTCGGGAACAAAAAAAAATACCCCATACAAAACTTTCTTCAAAAGGATGTCCGAAATCCCGTTCATAAAAAAGACGAACTCGAGTCGGATTCGTTTTCGCGCAGAAAACATATCCGAAAAGTGATGCATTAATCGGAAGGTTCCTGGAGTTTGGACGGTCGGATCGAGCTGAAATGTTGAGAGGTGGTAGATACAGGAATTTCGCAGCCGATCAACGGTTGGATCTTCCAAAGGACGTCGGAGCTAGAAGTTGGACACCACGCGCTAAACTCATCCAGATTCTCGTCCAGATTTGACAGGACTCCGGTATATCGGGGACTGCCAGAGATTCCTCCATCGGAACTCGATGAAATTTTCCAGGGTTGTTGTAGACTCAATTCTGCACAATTCCACTGAAGCAATTGTTAAAAAGACACTTGAGGAGGCGGTGGCGGCAGACACAAGTTTGCTGTCCAGAAAAACAGCACGGTCGCCCGAGGGCAATGTTGACGTTGAGCCCCCGGGCTCCCTGGATGATTCCTCCATGATCTTGATAGAGATCAGAGTTGATGTTGATGAAGGCCCTCGTCCGAACATGACGATCGGAGATGAAGCACGGTCCTCGATCGAGCCAAGGTGACCAGTCGAGCCGGCGACGAAGATGACGGCATCGCAGTTGACCTGCAAATGAGCCATCGATCCTTTTGCCGATCACACAGTCTCCTCCTCTGTCTCAATGAAAGCACCAATGTCGGTGTCAAAATCGGTGGATCTCGGGTAGGGGGTCCCCAACTGTGCGTCTAGGATCGATGGTAACAGTAGGCAGGGGACACGATGTTTACCCAGATTCAGGCCCTCTTGATGGAGGTAATACCCTACGTCCTGCTTGATTGTTATTGATGATATGAGTGTTAAAAGAGTTGATCTACCACAAGATCGTAGAGGCTAAAACCCTAGAAGCTAGCATATGGTATGATTGTTGTATATCTCTATCGACTAGCCTACCCTCGGTTTATATAATGCACCAGAGGCCTAGGATAACAAGAGTCCTAGCCGAATACGCCGGTGGGGAGGAGTCCTTGTCTTGATCGCCAAGTCTTGTGGAATCTTCCTTGTATGCGGCAGCTGTCCGAACTGGCACATGAGTATATGGCCATGGGGGTCCTCAGCCCAATCTAACAGATTGGGAGATGACGTGGTGAGTACCCCCTAGTCCAGGACACCGTCAATGGTTGTAGAAATTTTCATGTTACTAAATTACCTCTCGACATGTTGAGATTGCTATTGTTTCTTTCCGCTTCCTTGCATATGCTAGTTTTTTCTTGCCTTGATAATTTGTTTGCCTATAGGATGCCTATGCATCGGAAGTACTTTAGACTTAGATGTGCTTGTCACGTGTTTTATGATGCTCTCTTTGTGCTTCAATTCTTGTCTTTCATGTGAGCATCGTTGAAATCTTATGCCTAGCTATAAGGCTTTAAAGAAAAGCGCTTGTTGGGAGACAACCCAATATTTTTCCTTGCTGTTATTCAATAAATAATTTATCTAGCCTCTGTTTTGGTTGTGTTTTTTGTGTCTAAGTAGTGTTTGTGCCAAGTAGAACCGTTGGGAAGACTTGGGGAAAGTCTTTTTGACCTTGCTGTAAAAAAATAGAAACTTTAGTGCTCACGAGAATTGCTGCCATTTTTATTGGGGAGTTCTATTTAGTTAATTATTTTTGCAGATGATTAAATAGATAAATTCTTCACGTCCAGCAATTTATTTTAGAATTTTTGGGGTTCCAGAAGTTTGCGTTAGTTACAGATTACTTCAGACTGTTCTGTTTTTGACAGATTCTCTTTTTCGTGTGTTGTTTACTTATTTTGATGAATCTATGGCTAGTAAAAGATTTTATAAACCATAGATAAGTTGGAATAAAGTAATTTTAACACCAAAATAAATAAAGAATGATTTCATTACAGTACCTTGAAGTGGTGTTTTGTTTTATTTCGATAACGAAGATCACGAGACTTTCCTGTTAAGTTTTGTGTTGTGAAGTTTTCAAGTTTTGGGTAAAGATTTGATGGATTATGGAACAAGGAGTGGCAAGAGCCTAAGCTTGGAGATGCCCATGGCACCCCAAGGTAAAATACAAGGACACCAAAAATCCTACGCTTGGGGATGCCCCAGAAGGCATCCCCTCTTTTGTCTTCGTTCATCGGTGCTACGTCTTGAGCTTGCGTTGGTTTTCCCCGAAGAGGAAGGGATGATGCAGTAGAGTAGCATAAGTATTTCCTTCAGTTTTTGAGAACCAATGTATCAATCCAGTAGAATGCCACGCTCAAGTCCCTCGTACCTGCACAAAACGATAGCTTCTCGCAACCACCGCGATTAGGGGTTGTCAATCCCTTCACGGTCACTTACGAGAGTGAGATCTGATAGATATAATATTTTTGGTATAAAGATGCAAAGTAAAAAGTAAAGGAAAAGTAAAAAAGCAAAGCAAGATTAACGTGATGGAGATTGATATGATGAGAATAGACCCGAGGCTATAGGTTTCACTATTGGCTTCTCTCAAGAGCATAAGTATTCTACGGTGGGTGAACAAATTACTGTTGAGCAATTGATAGAATTGAGAATAGTTATGAGAATATCTAGGCATGATCATGTATATAGGCATCACGTCCATGACAAGTAGACCAAAACGATTCTGCATCTACTACTATTACTCCACTCATCGACCGCTATCCAGCATGCATCTAGAGTATTAAGTTAAAAACAGAGTAACGCCTTAAGCAAGATGATATGATGTAGAGAGATAAATTCTTGCAATATGAAATAAACCCCATCTTGTTATCCTCAATGGCAACGATGCAATACGTGCCTTGCTGCCACTGGGAAAGGACACCGCAAGATCGAACCCAAAGCTAAGCACTTCTCCCATGGCAAGAACTACTAATCTAGTTGGCCAAACCAAACGGATAATTCGAAGAGACTTGCAAAGATAACCAATCGTACATAAAAGAATTCAGAGAAGATTCGAATATTATTCATAGATAGACTTGATCATAAACCCACAATTCATCGGTCTCAACAAACACACCGCAAAAAGAAGATTACATCGAATATATCTCCACAAGAGAGGGGGAGAACTTTGTATTGAGATCCAAAAAGAGAGAAGACGCCATCTAGCTACTAACTATGGAGCCGAAGGTCTTAGGTAAACTACTCACACTTTATCGGAGGGGCTAGGATGATGTAGAAGCCCTTCGCGATGACGACCCTCTTCCGGCGGAGCTCCAGAACAGGCCCCAAGATGGTATCTCGTGGATAAAGAAAGTTGCGGTGGTGGAATTAGGTTTTTGGCTCCTGTTCTGATCATGTGGGGGTACGTAGGTATATATAGGAGGAAGGAGTATGTGGGTGGAGCACCGAGGCGCCCCACCCTCATGACCTCCTCTTTGACTCCTTGGAGTAGGGTCCAAGTCTCCTGGATCACGTTCGGTGAGAAAATCACGTTCCCGAAGATTTTATTCCGTTTGGACTCCGTTTGATATTTTGTTTCTCCGAAACACTGAAATAGGGAAAAAAATAGCAATTCTGGGCTGGGCCTCCAGTTAATAGGTTAGTCCCAAAAATAATATAAAAGTGGAAAATATTGCCCAGTATAGTCCAAAACAGTAGATAATATAGCATGGAGCAATCAAAAATTATAGATACATTGGAGACGTATCAGGCATCCCCAAGCTTAATTCCTGCTTGTTCTCGAGTAGGTAAATGATAAAAAGAGAATTTTTGATGCGGAGTGCTATTTGGCATAATTTCAATGCAAATCTTCTCAATTGTGGTATGAATATTCAGATTAGAAAGATTCAAGACAAAAGTTTATAATGACATAAAAATAATAATACTTCAAGCATACTAACAAAGCAATTATGTCTTCTCAAAATAACATGGCCAAAGAAAGTTATCCCTACAAAATCATATAGTCTGGCTATGCTCCATCTTCACCACACACAAAGTATTTAAATCAAGCACAACCCCGATGACAAGCCAAGCAATTGTTTCATACTCTAACTTTTTCAAAACTTTTTCAATCTTCACGCAATACATGAGCGTGAGCCATGGATATAGCACTATAGGTGGAATAGAATGGTGGTTGTGGAGAAGACAAAAAGGAGGGGAAGATAGTCTCACATCAACTAGGCGTATGAACGGGCTATGGAGATGCCCATCAATAGATATCAATGTGAGTGAGTAGGGATTGCCATGCAACGGATGCATTAGAGCTATAAATGTATGAAAGCTCAACAAAAGAAACTAAGTGGGTGTGCATCCAATTCGCTTGCTCATGAAGACCTAGGGCAATTTGAGGAAGCCCATCATTGGAATATACAAGCCAAGTTCTATAATGTAAAATTCCCACCAGTATATGAAAGTGATAACATGAGAGACTCTCTACTATGAAGATCATGGTGCTACTTTGAAGCACAAGTGTGGTAAAAGGATAGTAGCATTGCCCCTTTTTATTTATTTTCTTTTTTTGGGCCTTCTTTTTTTTCTTTGGCCTTTCTCTTTTTTTGGGACAATGCTCTATTAAATGATGATCATCACACTTTTATTTATTTACAATTCAATGATTACAACTCGATTCTAAAACAAAGTATGACTCTATATAGATGCCTCCGACGGTGTACCGGGATATGCAATGAATCAAGAGTGACAAGTATGAAAAAATTATGAACGGTGGCTTTGCCACAAATACTATGTCAATTACATGATCATGCTAAGCAATATGACAATGATGAATGTGTCATGATAAACTAGACGGTGGAAAGTTGCATGGCAATATATCTCAGAATGGCTATGGAAATGCCATAATAGGTAGGTATGGTGGCTTTTTTGAGGAAGGTATATGGTAGGTGTATGATACCGGCGAAAGGTGCGCGGTATTAGAGAGGCTAGCAAATGTGGAAGGGTGAGAGTGCGTATAATCCATGGACTCAACATTAGTCATAAAGAACTCATATACTTATTGCAAAAATCTAGAAGTTATCAAAGCAAAGTATTATGCGCATGCTCCTAGGGGGATAGATTGGTAGGAAAAGACCATCGCTCGTCCCCGACCGCCACTCATAAGGAAGACAATCAATAAATAAATCATGCTCCGACTTCATCACATAACGGTTCACCATACGTGCATGCTACGGGAATCACAAACTTTAACACAAGTATTCTTTAAATTCACAACTACTTAACTAGCATGACTTTAATATTATCACCTCCATATCTCAAAACAATTATCAAGCTTCAATCTTTTCTTAGTATTCAACACATTCAAAAGAAAGTTTCACAAATCTTGAATACCAAGCATATTATTATTAAGCAAATTACCATGCTATTAAAAGACTCTCAAAATAATTTAAGTGAAGCATGAGAGATCAATAGTTTCTTTAAAACAAATCCACCACCGTGCTCTAAAAGATCTAAGTGAAGCACATAGAGAAAAACTATAATGATCAAAAGATATAAGTGAAGCACATAGATAAAAACTACATAGCTCAAAATATATAAGTGAAGCACATATAGCAAAACTACTTAGCTCAAAAGATATAAGTGAAGCACATAGAGCAAAACTACATAGCTCAAAAGATATAAGTGAAGCACATAGAGTATTCTATCAAATTTTAATTCATGTATGGCTCTCTCAAAAGGTGTGTACAGCAAGGATGATTGTGGCATACTAAGACACAAAGACACAAATAATACAAGATGCTCCAAGTAAAACACATATCATGTTGGTGAATAAAAATATAGCTCCAAGTAAATTACCGATGGAAGTGGACGAAAGAGGGGATGCCTTCCGGGGCATCCCCAAGCTTTGACTTCTTGGTATCCTTGGATTATCTTGGGGGTGCCATGGGCATCCCCAAGCTTAGGCTCTTTCCACTCCTTGTTCCATAATCCATCAAAAGAATTCACCCAAAACTTGAAAACTTCACAACACAAAACTCAAAATAGAAAACTCGTGAGCTCCGTTAGCGAAAGAAAACAAAAGACCACTTCAAGTTACTGTAATGAACTAATTCTTTATTTATATTGGTGTTAAACCTACTGTATTCCAACTTCTCTATGGATTATAAACTATTTTACTAACCATAGATTCATCAAAATAAGCAAATAACACACGAAAAACAGAATCTGTCAAAAACAGAACAGTCTGTAGTAATCTGTAGCTAGCGCAAGATCTGGAACACCAAAAATTCTAAAATAAATTTCTTGACGTGAGTAATTTATCTATTAATGATCTGAAAAAATAATTAACTAAATATCACTCTTCAAATAAAAATGACAGCAGTTCTCGTGAGTGCTAAAGTTTCTGTTTTTTACAGCAAGTTCAACAAGACTTTCCCCAAGTCTTCCCAACGGTTCTACTTGGCACAAACACTAATTAAACACAAAAAACACAACAAAAACAGAGGCTAAATAATTTATTTATTACTAAGCAGGAGCAAAAGGCAAGGAATAAAAATAAAATTGGGTTGCCTCCCAACAAGCGCTATCGTTTAACGCCCCAAGCTAGGCATAAAAGCGAGGATAGATCTAGGTATTGCCATCTTTGGTAGGCAATCCATAAGTGGCTCTCATGATAGTTTCATATGGTAATTTTATTTTCTTTCTTGGAAAGTGTTCCATGCCCTTTTTTTAATGGAAATTGAAATCTAATATTCCCTTCCTTCATATCAATAATCGCACCAACCGTTGTAAGGAAAGGTCTACCGAGAATAATAGGGCAAGAAGGATTGCAATCTATATCAAGAACAATGAAATCTACGGGCACATAATTCCTATTTGCAACAATAAGAACATCATTAATCCTTCCCATAGGTTTCTTAATAGTAGAATCCGTAAGATGCAAGTTTAGAGAGCAATCATCAAAATCGCGGAAATCTAGTAGATCACACAAAGTCTTGGGAATAGTAGAGACACTAGCACCCAAATCACACAAAGCATAAAACTCATGATCTTTAATTTTAATTTTAATAGTTGGTTCCCACTCATCATAGAGTTTTCTAGGGATAGAAACTTTCAACTCAAGTTTTTCTTCATAAGATTGCATCAAGGCATCAACAATATGTTTGGTGAAGGCTTTATTTTGACTATAAGCATGTGGAGAATTACTCATGGATTGCAACAAGGAAATAAAATCAATTAAAGAGCAACTTTCATAATTAAATTCCTTGAAATCCAATATAGTGGGTTTAGCAACATCTAGATTTTTATTTCTTTTAATCCCACTTTCATCAATTTCATCATTAAGATCTAAATACTCTGAATTTTTAGAATGCCTTCTAGGTAAAGGAAGATCATATTCAGTTTCATCAAGATTCATATTGGAAATCAAAGATTTAATAGGGGACACATCAATAACTTTTAGATCTTCATCTTGATTTTCATAGGAATTGGAAGAACATGCTTTAATAAAGGTATCTTTGGAAGCACGCATCCTAGCGGTTCTTTCCTTGCACTCATCAATGGAAATTCTCATGGCCTTGAGAGACTCATTGATATCATGCTTAGGATGAATAGATCTAATATTTAAAGAATCAATCTCAAGAGAAATTCTATCAATGTTTCTAGCCAAATCATCAACTTTAAGCAATTTCTCTGCAAGCAAAGCATTAAAATTCTTTTGTAAATTCATAAACTCTTTAACACTATTCTCAAATTCAGAGGGCATCTTATTATAATTTCCATAAGAGTTGTTGTAGGAATTCCCATAATTATTAGAAGTATTACTAGGATATGGCCTAGGATTAAAATTCCCTCTATAAGTGTTGTTACCAAAATTATTCCTACCAACAAAATTCACATCCATAGATTCATTGTTATTCTCAATCAAAGTAGATAAAGGCATATCATTAGGATCAGAAGAAACACTCTTAGTAGCAAATAATTTCATAAGTTCATCCATCTTTCCACTCAACACATTGATTTCTTGTATCGCATGCACTTTTTTATTAGAAGATCTTTCAGTATGCCATTGAGAATAATTAACCACAATATTATCTAGGAGTTTAGTAGCATCTCCTAAAGTGATTTCCATAAAAGTGCCCCCCGCGGCCGAATCTAAAAGATTACTAGAAGCAAAATTCAATCCGGCATAAATTTTTTGTATAATCATCCACAAATTCTAACCATGAGTAGGGCAATTACGTATCATTAATTTCATTCTCTCCCAAGCTTGTGCAACATGTTCATGATCAAGTTGCTTAAAATTCATAATATCGTTTCTAAGAGAGATGATCTTAGCGGGAGGGAAATACTTAGAGATAAAAGCATCTTTGCACTTGTTCCAAGAATCAGTACTATTCTTAGGAAAAGACGAAAACCAAGCTTTAGCACGATCTCTAAGCGAAAAAGGAAATAGCTTCAATTTCACGACATCATTATCGACATCTTTTTTCTTTTGCATATCACATAAATCAATGAAGCTATTCAGATGAGTAGCTACATCTTCACTAGGAAGGCCGGTGAATTGATCTTTCATAACAAGATTCAACAAAGCAGCATTGATTTCACAAGATTCATTATTGGTAAGAGGAGCAATCAGAGTGCTAAGGAAATCATTATTATTGGTATTGGTGAAGTCACACAATTTAGTATTATCTTGAGCCATCGCGACAAACAAGCAAACTAGCACACAAGCAAACAAGAGCAAATGGGCAAAAGAGGCAAATAGAGAGGGAGGATAGAGAGAGAGAGGGCGAATAAAATGACAAGGGTGAATTGGGGGGAGAGGAAAACGAGAGGCAAATGTCAAATAATGTAATGCGAGAGATAGGGATTGTGATGGGTACTTGGTATGTTGACTTTTTGCGTAGACTCCCCGGCAACGGCGCCAGAAATCCTTCTTGCTACGTCTTGAGCTTGCGTTGGTTTTCCTCGAAGAGGAAGGTATGATGCAGCAGAGTAGCGTAAGTATTTCCTTTAGTTTTTGAGAACCAAGGTATCAATCCAGTAGGAGGCCACGCTGAAGTCCCTCGTACCTGCACAAAACGATAGCTACTCACAACCAACACGATTAGGGGTTGTCAATCCCTTCATGGTCACTTACGAGAGTGTGATCTGATAGATATAATATTTTTGGTATTTTTGGTATAAAGATGCAAAGTAAAAAGTAAAGGAAAAGTAAAAAGAAAAGCAAGATTAAAGTGATGGAGATTGATATGATGAGAATAGACCCGGGGGCCATAGGTTTCACTAGTGGCTTCTCTCAAGAGCATAAGTATTCTATGGTGGGTGAACAAATTATTGTTGAGGAATTGATAGAATTGAGCATAGTTATGAGAATATCTAGGCATGATCATGTATATAGGCATCACGTCCGTGACAAGTAGACCGAAACGATTCTACATCTACTACTATTACTCCACTCATCGACCGCTATCCAGCATGCATCTAGAGTATTAAGTTAAAAACAGAGTAACGCCTTAAGCAAGATGATATGATGTAGAGAGATAAATTCATGCAATATGAAATAAACCCCATCTTGTTATCCTCGATGGCAATGATGCAATATGTGCCTTGCTGCCACTGGGAAAGGACACCGCAAGATCGAACCCAAAGCTAAGCACTTCTCCCATGGCAAGAACTACCAATCTAGTTGGCCAAACCAAACGGATAATTCGAAGAGACTTGCAAATATACCAATCATACATAAAAGAATTCAGAGAAGATTCAAATATTATTCATAGATAGACTTGATCATAAACCCACAATTCATCGGTCTCAACAAACACACCGCAAAAAGAAGATTACATCGAATAGATCTCCACAAGAGAGGGGGAGAACTTTGTATTGAGATCCAAAAAGAGAGAAGAATCCATATAGCTACTAACTATGGACCCGAAGGTCTGAGGTAAACTACTCACACTTCATCGGACGGGTTAGGATGATGTAGAAGCTCTTCGTGATGACGACCCTCCTCCGGCGGAGCTCCGGAACAGGCCCCAAGATGGTATCTCGTCGATACAGAAAGTTGCGGTGGTGGAATTAGGTTTTTGGCTCCTGTTCTGATCGTTTGGGGGTACGTAAGTATATATAGGAGGAAGGAGTACATCGGTGGAGCACCGAGGGGCCCATGAGGCAGGGGGGCGCGCCCTAGGGGGGGCGCCCCCCACCCTCGTGACCTCCTCTTTGACTCCTTGGAGTAGGGTCCAAGTCTCCTGGATCACGTTCGGTGTGAAAATCACGTTCCCGAAGATTTTATTCCATGTGGACTCCGTTTGATATTCTGTTTCTCCGAAGCACTGAAATAGGCAAAAACAGCAATTCTGGGTTGGGCCTCCGGTTAATAGGTTAGTCCCAAAAATAATATAAAAGTGGAAAATAAAGCCCAATATAGTCCAAAACAGTAAATAATATAGCATGGAGCAATCAAAAATTATAGATACGTTGGAGACGTATCAATCGGTAACTTTACTTGGAGCTATATTTTTATTCGCCACATGATATGTGTTTTGCTTGGAGCGTCTTGTATGATTTGAGTCTTTGCTTTTTAGTTTACCACAACCATCCTTGCTGTACACACCTTTTGAGAGACACACATGATTATAATTTCTTAGAATACTCTATGTGCTTCACTTATATCTTTTGACCTATATAGTTTTTGCTCTAGTGCTTCACTTATATCTTTTAGAGCACGGCGGTGGTTCTATTTTATAGAAATAATTGATCTCTCATGCTTCACTTATATTATTTTGAGAGTCCTTTAGAACAACATGGCAATTTTCTTTTAGGCATAATAAGAACTTTCATACAAGTGCATTGAATACTAAGAGAAGTTTGATACTTGATGATTGTTTTGAGATATGGAGATGGTGATATTAGAGTCATGCTACTTGAGTAGTTGTGAATTTGAGAAATACTTGTGTTGAAGTTTTTGATTCCCGTAGCATGAACGTATGGTGAACCGTTATGTGATGAAGTCGGAGCATGATTTATTTATTGATTGCCTTCCTTATGAGTGGCGGTCGGGGATGAGCGATGGTCTTTTCCTACCAATCTATCCCCTAGGAGCATGCGTGTAGTACTTTGTTTCGATAACTAATAGATTTTTGCAATAAGTATGTGAGTTCTTTATGACTAATGTTGAGTCCATGGATGATACACACCCTCACCCTTCCACAATTGCTAGCCTCTCTAGTACCGTGCAACTTTCGCCGGTACCATAAACCCACCATATACCTTCCTCAAAACAGCCACCATACCTACCTATTATGGCATTTCCATAGCCATTCCGAGATATATTGCCATGCAACTTTCCACCTTTCCATTTGCTATGACACGCTTCATCATTGTCATGTAACTTTGCATGATCATGTAGTTGACATCGTATTTGTGGCAAAGCCACCGTCCATAATTCTTTCATACATGTCACTCTTGATTCATTGCATATCCCGGTACACCGCCGGAGGCATTCACATACAGTCATATTTTGTTCTAAGTATTGAGTTATAATTCTTGAGTTGTAAGTAAAAAGAAGTGTGAGGATCATCATTATTAGAGCATTATCCCAGTGAGGAAAGGATGATGGAGACTATGATTCCCCCACAAGTCGGGATGAGACTCCGGACAAAAAAGAAAAAAAAAGAAAAAAAAGGCCAAAAAAAGAAGGCCCAAATAAAAAAGGAAAAAAATGAAATGAGAGAAAAAGAGAGAAGGGACAATGTTACTATCCTTTTTCCACACTTGTGCTTCAAAGTAGTACCATGATCTTCATGATAGAGAGTCTCCTATGTTGTCACTTTCATAAACTAGTGGGAATTTTACATTATAGAACTTGGCTTGTATATTCCAATGATGGGCTTCCTCAAATTGCCCTAGGTCTTCGTGAGCAAGCAAGTTGGATGCACACCCACCTAGTTTCTTTTGTTGAGCTTTCATACACTTATAGCTCTAGTGCATCCGTTGAATGGCAATCCCGACTCACTCACATTGATATCTATTACTGGGCATCTCCATAGCCCGTTGATACGCCTAGTTGATGTGAGACTATCTTCTCCTTTTTTGTCTTCTCCACAACCACCATTCTATTAAACCATAGTGCTATATCCATGGCTCACGCTCATATATTGCGTGAAGATTGAAAAAGTTTGAGAACATCAAAAGTATGAAACAATTGATTGGCTTGTCATCGGGGTTGTGCATGATTTAATATTTTGTGTGATGAAGATAGAGCATAGCCAGACTATATGATTTTGTAGGGATAACTTTCTTTGGCCATGTTATTTTGAGAAGACATGATTGCTTAGTTAGTATGCTTGAAGTATTATTATTTCTATGTCAATATTAAACTTTTATCTTGAACCTTTCGGATCTGAACATTCATGCCACAATAAAGAAAAAATACATTGAGAAATATGTTAGGAAGCATTCCACGTCAAAAATTCTGTTTTTATCATTTATCTACTCGAGGACAAGCAGGAATTAAGCTTGGGGATGCTGATACGTCTCCAACGTCTCTATAATTTTTGATTGCTCCATGCTATTATATTATCTATTTTGGATGTGAATGGGCTTATTTTTACACTTTTATTTTATTTTTGGGACTAACCTATTAACCGGAGGCCCAACCCAAATTGTTGTTTCTTTTTGCCTATTTTAGTGTTTCGCCGAAAAGGAATATCAAACGAAGTCCAAACGGAATGAAACCTTTGGGAGCATTATTTTTGGAACAAATGTGATCCAGGAGACTTGGAGTGGATGTCAAGAAACAATCGAGTAGGCCACGAGGCAGGGGGCGCGCCTACCCCCCTGGGCGCGCCCACCACCCTTATGGGCCCCTCGTTGCTCCACCGACCTACTTCTTCCTCCTGTATATATCCATATGCCCCGCAAACATCCAGGAGCCCCACCAAACCCTATTTTCACCACCGCAACCTTCTGTACCCAAGAGATCCCATCTTGGGGCCTTTTCCAGAGCTCCGCCAGAGGGGGCATTGATCACGAAGGGCCTCTACATCAACGCCATGGCATCTCCGATGATGTGTGAGTAGTTTATTTCAAACCTTCGGGTCCATAGCTAGTAGCTAGATGGCTTCTTCTCTCTCTTTGGATCTCAATACAAAGTTCTCCTCGATTCTCTTCGAGATCTATTCGATGTAATCTTCTTTTGCGGTGTGTTTGTCGAGATCCGATGAATTGCGGGTTTATGATCAAATTTATCTATGAACAATTTTTGAATCTTCTCTGAATTCTTTTATGTATGATTGGTTTATCTTTGCAAGTCTCTTCGAATTATCAGTTTGGTTTGGCCTACTAGATTGATCTTTCTTGCAATGGGAGAAGTGCTTAGCTTTGGGTTCAATCTTACGGTGCTCGATCCCAGTGATAGAAAGGGAAACGACACGTATGGTATTGTTGCCATCGAGGATAAAAAGATGGGGTTTACATCATATTGCATGAGTTTATCCCTCTACATCATGTCATCTTGCTTAAGGCGTTACTCTGTTCTTATGAACTTAATACTCTAGATGCATGCTGGATAGCGGTCGATGTGTGGAGTAATAGTAGTAGATGCAGGCAGGAGTCGGTCTACTTGTCGCGGACATGATGCCTATATACATGATCATGCCTAGATATTCTCATAATCATTCGCTTTTCTATCAATTGCTCGACAATAATTTGTTCACCCACAGTAATACTTATGCTATCTTGAGAGAAGCCACTAGTGAAACCTATGGCCCCCGGGTCTATTCTCCATCATATAAGTTTCCCATCTACTTTATTTTGCTATCTTTTATTTTGCAATCTATATCATAAAATACCAAAAATACTTATCTTATTATTATCATCTCTATCAGATCTCACTCTTGCAAGTGGCCGTGAAGGGATTGACAACCCCTTTATCACGTTGGTTGTGAGGTTCTTATTTGTTTGTGTACGTACGAGGTGACTCGCGCGTGGTCTCCAACTGGATTGATACCTTGGTTCTCAAAAACTGAGGGGAATACTTACGCTGCTTTACTGCACCACCCTTTCCTCTTCAAGGGAAAACCAACGGAGTGCTCAAGAGGTAGCAGTTTCCAATCTATTTTATTTTGCAATCTTTATTTTCCTATCTATATCATAAAAATACTAAAAAATATTATTATTATTATTATTATTATTATTATTATTATTATTATTATTATCTCTATCAGATCTCACTCTCATAAGTGACCGTGAAGGGATTGACAACCCCTTTATCGTGTTGGTTGCGAGGTTCTTATTTATTTGTGTAGGTACGAGGGACTTGCGTGTAGTCTCCGACTGGATTGATACCTTGGTTCTCAAAAACTAAGGGAAATACTTACGCTACTTTTCTGCACCACCCTTTCCTCTTCAAGGGAAAACCAATGCAGTGCTCAAGAGGTAGCAGTATCCTCGAAAGGGACGTTGGCCTTATTAATGTGATCCAAGTGGGGCTAGTCTGCCGGATCCTCTCGTGCCAGCGACGACCTCTTCGTATGTGGGAGTTCAATTCGGAAGGACTGCATACCCTTCAGCAATTCTTCGGCACAACGCACGAAGGGATGTGGAAACTATTCTTCAAGACTCGAAAGCGGTGGCCGGACACATCAGAGGACATCGGTCTCGACTGCAACCATCCGGATACCTCAGTAAGCACCTGATTTCTAACCGCAACTTGGTTGATTATCCCATAGCGATGTACTAAGAGTTCTATCTTTGACCAGGGTAGGATAAAGAAGGAACGAATGAGGTGTTCAGCTCCACTTCCCGAAGACTCGGCAGATCTTGTGTTGACGAGGATGCTGGTCCCGACGCCGTATCAAGTGCCAGCGCAAGAGGACAAGAAGAAGAGCGAAGAGGCCGAAAGCGGCCTCCACTTTGCAGGTATGCCGGACACTATGTCCGGGGAGACTAAAGCTCCCTCATCGAAAGACGAAGGGGAAGGAGGAGGTGATACCCCTTCCCCTCATGGGAGGAAAATGACTGCATCCGAAGACTTGGAGGTGGAAGCACCCAATAAAGGGAAGGTATCCCTACCATATGGTTCGGGTTCCAGAGCCAATGTCATCGCAAGGCACCTCTCTAGGGACAAGCCCCTTGCCGAAGCATAAGTGAAGAAGGATGCTCCAGACATACCCCATTCTTTTCGGGTTGCTGGGGGTAACATTTAAACTATATGCTTGCAGTTCGGCCCGCAATCCACCCCGACAGTCCTCCTCATCAGGGGACTTATCTCTGGGGATGATGGAAAGCGAGACGCCTTCTCATGCTTCCTCGCCTCTTAGGGTGGACGACTTCGAGGTGTCATCTCAGAGAATCTCCCCTGACCATCAAGCGGTGTGGGGGACAATGAAAACAATGCCCGAGGGTGGTACCTCAATCATCAAGGGTCCAGGGGGCGCAGCCCCTACGGGGGCCATCAATGAAGGACCTGAACTATCCAGCCTATAGCCGAAGACGACTCTAGGGTCGAGCCGATGTACCCCTTTGAAGGGAATGCATGCTCCCGCAGCAGCCTCTAGGAATTTGAAGGTGCCGGATACTCTGATGGGCATATTACAAAGTGTGTCCATCTCAGAGGAACATCGTACCTTAATGGGTACGGTGGTTGAAAGGGTTCTGTCCGTGAGAAGCAGATTAAATGAAGCTTTCATGTGCCTGTTGAGAGGCTTCGAGGTATGCAATGTAATAGCTTAACTATTTTTATATGCATAATGCGGCCGTATATAGGTAGTAGCCCCTGAGATGCTGGTCGACTTTCACAGGGAGGCGATCAGAGGATCAAAAAGATATGCTCAGGAAGTAAGCTAATTAATTCGAACACAGGCTATTACATCGATGGCGACCGTCCAAGCTACCGAAGTTGCAGATCTAAAGCAGAAACTTGAGTTAGCGGATGAGGACATCACTCATATTAACATGCGGCTCAATGAGGCACAAGGTATGTGTTGGGGCAGCTTGTTTATGCATGTATACTAGTATGAGCATGAGGCTGGAAATCATATACTGTGACATGCATAACTGTAGATAGTGCTGTCGTGGTTGAGACCCTTCGGGCTGAACTTGCCCGGGCCAAGGAGAGAATATCTACCATGGAGCGGGGGCTGAAGGATGCCGCTAGCAGGTGCAAATCTATCCAGGAGGATAACAAAGCCAAGGCAGCCAAACTCGACAAGGCCTTACTAGAGGCAAAAGAAGCGCGATCTGAATATAGAGCAACTCGGGAGGAGATCCGACAGGCTGGGGAGATAGCGACTGGTAAGCCCTTTCTTTTACAGACTAAGTTCAGTGACCCAAAGTTTGCCCTGCTTAACCAAATGTGGAGTTCTCCAGACGCGTTCTTGGATCTGTCGAAGAGTTCTTCTGATGCGGCGCGGTTCTTCCAAGCACAGGAAGGACGTGCTGCGGAGAGGCTTTTCTGGTCGCAATTCAACGTGGCAAGGCGTCCGGCATTGCTGAACAAACAGATGACCTAGTGGGCCGAGCTACACAAGATGTACGGAGCTGCCATGATGGACGTCGTGGTTCGGCTATGGCCGTCCAAACCCATTCCGAGCAGCTATTTCGGTTTGGTGCAGCGGCTTGTCAATGCAGTGCCATGTATTGACGTCGTTAAGCGGTCGGTGTGCATAGAAGTGATGGGGAATGAAGTAATTTCAAAAAAAATCCTACGCACACGCAAGATCATGGTGATGCATAGCAACGAGAGGGGAGAGGGTTTTCCATGTACCCTCGTAGACCATAAGCGAAAGCGTTATGACAATGCAGTTGATGTAGTCATACGTCTTCACGATCGACCGATCCTAGTGCCGAAGTTACGGCACCTCCCTGCTAAACTAATAACAAGGCACACATCAGGTCTAGTACACAGCATTGCATACATGATAGAGCCTCTGAAGCATAGGGAACACCTTTCATTTTCTCTGTATCTTCTGCAGTGGTCGGGCATTGAGTCTGACTCAACTTCACACCTTGTAATACAGGCAAGAACCCTTTCTTTGCCTGATCCATTTTGAACTTCTTGAAAACTTTATCAAGGTATGTGCTTTGTGAGAGTCCAATTAAGCATCTTGATCTATCTCTATAGATCTTGATGCCCAATATGTAAGCAGCTTCACCGAGGTCTTTCATTGAAAAATTCTTATTCAAGTATCCTTTTATGCTATTCATAAATTTAGTATCATTTCCGATCAACAATATGTCATCTACATATAATATCAAAAATGCTACGGAGCTCCCACTCACTTTCTTGTAAATACAGGCTTCTCCAAAAGTCTGTATAAAACCATATGCTTTGATCACACTATCAAAGCGTATATTCCAACTCCGAGAGGCTTGCACCAGTCCATAAATGGATCGCTGGAGCTTGCACACTTTGTTAGCACTTTTTGGATCGAAAAAACCTTCTGGTTGCATCATATACAACTCTTCTTTAAGATATCCATTAAGGAATGCAGTTTTGACATCCATTTGCCAAATTTCATAATCATAAAATGCGGCAATTGCTAACATGATTCGGACATACATAAGCATCGCTACGAGTGAGAAGGTCTCATCGTAGTCAACTCCTTGAACTTGTCGAAAACCTTTTGCAACAAGTCGAGCTTTGTAGATAGTACTATTACCGTCAGCGTCAGTCTTCTTCTTGAAGATCCATTTATTCTCTATGGCCTACTGATCATCGGGCAAGTCAACCAAAGTCCATACTTTGTTCTCATACATGGATCCCATCTTAGATTTCATGGCCTGAAGCCATTTTGTGGAATTTGGGCTCATCATCGCTTCCTTATAGTTTGTAGGTTCGTCATGGTCAAGTAACATGACTTCCAGAACAGGATTACCGTACCACTCTGGTGCAGATCTTACTCTGGTTGACCTACGAGGTTCGGTAGTAACTTGATCAGAAGTTTCATGATCATCATCATTAGCTTCCTCACTTACTGGTGTAAGAATCACTGGAACTGATTTCAGTGATGAACTACTTTCCAATAAGGGAGAAGGTATAATTACCTCGTCAAGTTCTACTTTCCTCCCACTCACTTCTTTCGAGAGAAACTCCTTCTCCAAAAAGGATCCATTCTTAGCAACGAATATCTTGCCTTCGGATCTGCGATAGAAGGTGTACCCAATAGTCTCCTTTGGGTATCCTATGAAGACACATTTCTCCAATTTGGGTTCAAGCTTATCAGGTTGAAGCTTTTTCACATAAGCATCGCATCCCCAAACTTTAAGAAACGACAACTTGGGTTTCTTTCCAAACCACGATTC
Organism: Triticum aestivum; assembly: GCF_018294505.1. Taxonomy (NCBI): domain Eukaryota; kingdom Viridiplantae; phylum Streptophyta; class Magnoliopsida; order Poales; family Poaceae; genus Triticum; species Triticum aestivum. The sequence goes on along the minus strand of NC_057809.1, from coordinate 69,586,922 downwards.
ATAAGGTGTCGTCTCAACGGATTTAGATGGTGCTCTATTTAACGTGAATGCAGCTGTCTCTAAATCGTAACCCCAAAATGATAGTGGTAAATCAGTGAGAGACATCATAGATCGCACCATATCTAATAAGGTGCGGTTACGATGTCCCGACACACCATTACGTTGTGGTGTTCCAGGTGGCGTGAGTTGCGAAACTATTATGCATTGTTTCAAATGAAGTCCAAACTCATAACTCAAATATTCACCTCCATGATCAGATCGTAGAAATTTGATTTTCTTGTTACGATGATTTTCTACTTCACTCTAAATTCTTTGAACTTCTCAAATGTTTCATACTTATGTTTCATTAAGTAGATATACCCATATCTGCTCAAAGCATGTGTGAACGTGAGAAAATAACGATATTCGCCACGAGCTTCAATGTTCATTGGACCACATACATTAGTATGTATGATTTCCAATAACTCTGTTGCTCGCTCCATTGTTACGGAGAACGGAGTTTTAGTCATCTTGCACATGAGGCATGGTTCACAAGTACCAAGTGATTCATAATCAAGTGATTCCAAAAGTCCATCAGAATGGAGTTTCTTCATGCGCGTTACACCAATATGACCTAAACGGCAGTGCCACAAATAAGTTGCACTATCATTATCAACTCTGCATCTTTTGGCTTCAATACTATGAACATGTGTATCACTACTATCAAGATTTAGTAAAAATAGACCACTCATCAAGGGGGCATGACCATAAAAGATATTACTCATATAAATAGAACAACCATTATTCTTTGATTTAAATGAATAACTGTCTCGTATCAAACAAGATCCAGATATAATGTTCATGCTCAACGCTGGCACCAAATAACAATTATTTAGGTCTAAAACTAATCCTGAAGGTAGATGTAGAGGTAGCGTGCCGACAGCGATCACATCGACTTTGGAACCATTTCCCACGCGCATCGTCACCTCGTCCTTAGCCAATCTTCGCTTAATCCGTATCCCCTATTTCGAGCTGCAAATGTTAGCAACTGAACCAGTATCAAATACCCAGGCACTACTGCGAGCATTAGTAAGGTACACATCAATAACATGTATATCAAATATACCTTTCACTTTGCCATCCTTCTTCTCCGCCAAATACTTGGGGCAGTTCCACTTCCAGCGACCAGTCCTTTTGCAGTAGAAGCACTCAGTCTCAGGCTTAGGTCGAGACTTGGGTTTCTTCACTTGATCAGCAACTGGCTTGCTGTTCTTCTTGAAGTTCCCTTTCTTCCCTTTACCCTTTTTCTTGAAACTGGTGGTCTTGTTGACCATCAACATTTGATGATCCTTCTTGATTTCTACCTTCGTAGCTTTTAGCATTGCGAAGAGCTCAGGAATTGTCTTATCCATCCCTTGCACATTATAGTTCATCATGAAGCTCTTGTAGCTTGGTGGCAGTGATTGAAGAACTCTTTCAAAGACACTATCATCAGGAAGATTAACTCCTAGCTGAGTCAAGTGGTTGTGGTACCTAGCCATTCTGAGTATATTTTCACTGACAGAACTATTCTCCTCCATCTTGCAGTTGTAGAACTTATTGGAGACTTCATATCTCTCAACCCGGGCATTTGCTTGAAATATTAACTTCAACTCCTAGAACATCTCAAATGCTCCATGACGTTCAAAACATTGTTGAAGTCCCGGTTCTAAGCCGTAAAGCATGGCACACTGAACTATCGAGTAGTCATCAGCTTTGCTCTGCCAGGTCTTCATAACATCTGGCGTTGCTCATGCATCGGGTTTATCACCTAGCGGTGCTTCCAGGACGTAATTCTTCTGTGCAGCAATGAGGATAATCCTCAAGTTACGGACCCAGTCCGTGTAGTTGCTACCATCATCTTTCAACTTAGCTTTCCCAAGGAACGCATTAAAATTCAAGGGAACAACCGCATGGGCCATCTATCTACAATAACATAGACATGCAAAATACTATCAGGTACTAAGTTCATGATAAATTAAAGTTCAATTAATCAAATTACTTAAGAACTCCCACTTAGATAGACATCTCTCTAATCATCTAAGTGATCGCGTGATCCATATCAACTAAACCATGTCCGATCATCACGTCAGATGGAGTAGTTTTCAATGGTGAACATCACTATGTTGATCATATCTACTATATGATTCATGCTCGACCTTTCGGTCTCAGTGTTTCGAGGCCATATCTGCATATGCTAGGCTCGTCAAGTATAACTTGAGTATTCTGCGTGTGCAAAATTGGCTTCCACCCGTTGTATGTGAACGTAGAGCTTATCACACCCGATCATCACATGGTGTCTCAGCACGACGAACTGTAGCAACGGTGCATACTCAGGGAGAACACTTATACCTTGAAATTTAGTGAGAGATCATCTTATAATGCTATCATAGAACTAAGCAAAATAAGATGCATAAAGGATAAACATCACATGCAATCAATATAAGTGATATGATATGGCCATCATCATCTTGTGCCTTTGATCTCCATCTCTAAAGCACCGTCATGATCACCATCGTCACTGGCTTGACACCTTGATCTCCATCGAAGCATCATTGTCATCTCGCCAACTATTGCTTCTACGACTATCGCTACTGTTTAGTGACAAAGTAAAGCAATTACATGGCGATTGCATTTCATACAATAAAGCGAAAACCATATGGCTCCTGCCAGTTGCCGATAACCGTGTTACAAAACATGATCATCTCATACAATAAAATATAGCATCATGTCTTGACCATATCACATCACAAAATGCCTTGCAAAAACAAGTTAGACATCCTATAATTTGTTGTTGCAAGTTTTACGTGGCTGCTACGGGCAGAGAAAGAACCGTTCTTACCTACTGTCGGGTTTCGGGTTCCGGCAGACCCTTGAGGTTCGAACACTGGGGTGCGCACGGAGATCTCTCCCCTACCGATCTACGTCTGATCCTCTCGTGCGAACTAAGATGAAAATGATGAACAACACAAGAGACACGAGGTTTATACTGGTTCGGGCCACCGTTGCATTGTAATACCCTACTCCAGTATGTGGCGTGGTGGATTGCCTCTGGGGCTGATGATGGACAGTACAAGGGAAGAACAGGCTCGCGAGAGGTGTTCTTGAGCTGGTGCGATGAACTGCTAGGGTGAGTTCATCGCCTCTCTCTCTGCTAGGGTTCTACCAGATCTCTCAATGTTCTTGGGGTGTCTAGATGTCTCTGGGGGTCTCTGGATGTCTCTCGGGGTCTCTAGATGTCTCTACTCTGTGGTGGCTAGCTCTATTTATAGAGGCCCTGGGCCTCTCCCCAAATAATGAGTGGGAAGGGCTCCAACAATTGGCCATTTCAAAGGGGAACATCTAGTACAAGTTATCCTGACCAAAGGTGGTCTTCGGCTGCCAAAAGCACTGGCGATGACGCCGCCTTGGGCTCCACGGTGACCTCCGTCCTGCCGTCCTACTGGTCTTGGTCTTGTTGCACCGGAATGGTAACCTTTGCCTGATGCCTTGGCATGTGCTTGCCCTCTTTGCACCAAAGGGGAAACAAGGACACTGCGCAGGCCGGCGCCCTCATGGCTTGCGTCACGGGTTCCTCGTGAGGTACCCCTGCCTTGATCTCTCCGCCTCCTCGCGAGCCTGCCTGATGAGGCTTCCTCTAAGGAAGCTTCCTGTCGTCCGCCCCGCGAGGCTTGGCTCCTCGCGAGGGTCTTGAGCTTGAGCTGATGAAGATGGGCTGTGCTGGGCCCTCGCTTGAGCCACGCCGCAGGCCGCAGGCAGGAAAGTCTGGGGACCCCCTGAGGGAGTCCTGGATTAGGGGGTCTCCGGACAGCCGGACTATCTCCATTGGCCGGACTGTTAGAATATAAAGATACAAGATTGAAGACTTCGTCTCGTGTCCGGATGGGACTCTACTTGGTGTGGAAGGCAAGCTGGGCAATACGGATATGAATATCTCCTCCTTTGTAACCAACCTTGTGTAACCCTAACCCTCTCCGGTGTCTATATAAACCGAAGGGTTTTAGTCCGTAGGACAACAATCACAACATACAATCATACCATAGGCCAGCTTCTAGGGTTTAGCCTCTCTGATCTCGTGGTAGATCTACTCTTGTAATACTCATATCATCAATATTAATCAAGCAGGACGTAGGGTTTTACCTCCATCAAGAGGGCCCGAACCTGGGTAAGACATCGTGTCCCCTGCCTCCTGTTACCATCCGGCCTAGACGCACAGTTCGGGACCCCCTACCCGAGATCCGTCGGTTTTGACACCGACATTGGTGCTTTCATTGAGAGTTCCACTGTGCCGTCGCCACCAGGAAGGATGTCTCATCCCGTCTTTAAAGACGGCACTATCATTGAGGGAGCTTTGGCTATCGGCCAAACTCTCTGGCTAGGTGGTTTTCTTATGACCGCCTGTTCGGCCGCTGCACCGACGATGACTTCTCAGGTCATCGCAAGCAATCTTCGCGTCAACTCGGAACTCGCCGAGCATTTAGATCCAATGGAGCTCTCTTCCCTGAATGAGCTCTTGGATCGCATCGCCGCCCTGGGAGTCGCTACAGACTACGATCAGATTGGGCCTAAACCCGATCTGAGAGAGATCAACTCTCCCCAGGTCACCCCTCACGTTGCAGTGGTGGAGGAACAATGCGGCAACCCTTCATCTATCTTAAGGACTAGCTATGTCTGGATTCCCGATCCCTCCAAGCTGGATACCTGCGGAGGTGAGGACGCCACTCAAGGCCTGAACCTAGAATCAGACAGCGGGCTAGATTTATCGGAAAACATCCAAGAATCCAAACTTCCGAGTTCCGAAACTCCTTGGCCCCCGAGTCTCAGATTGGGTGAGGATTCGGATTCAATTCCATCCACCCACCCAAACTTCCGAGCCCAAAGAAACAGTACACCATTACTGGGCCAGATTCCTCTTGGTCATGAACAGGATAAAGGACTACCGCGAGGAAGACGCAATTTCTTTCTTCTGCAATAATTGCACGGACAAGGGAATCCTCAACGCCATAAGTCGTCGCGAAATTACACGCTTTGCCGACTTGGTGTCCATAGTACAAAAGTACTGTGCGATGGAAAGCGCCTGGAAAACCGAAATAAAATTTTGGGATAATCCGGCCCTGAATACAAACCAGTCCGAAATAAAAGGGTGCATTATCACAATACACCTGGGTTAACTACCAAAAAGCAAAAGCCCTCTATGGGGCAAGGAACCGTACTAGAGGGATGGCTCAACGGACCCTGCAAAATTCATAGTACATCGGATGCAATACCAACGCACAACCTTAGAGCATGTTGGATACTCCGGCAGGTGGCCAAAAGTGGTGAGGATCTACTCCTCCCAAAGTCAACAGAGCATCATCTCGTGGACAACAATATGGTGTTAACGGTCTTCGAGACCTTCGCATCAAATAATAGACGCAAGCGAACACTCCGCAGCATGGCCAAAATCTGCCACATAGCAGAAATAAATCCTTGGAGTGACACGGCTATTACCTTCAATGCTAGTGACGAACCTAAATTCTGAACAGCCCGAGCACCAGCCGCACTGGTCCTCAGTCCAATCGTGGACGGCTTTCGACTCACCAAGGTACTCCTGTACGGTGGCAGCGGATTAAACCTCATCTATGAGGAAACTCTTCAAAAGATGGAAATAGACTGGTGCCGCATTGAGCAAAGTAGCACAACCTTTAGAGGGATCATCCCTAGTCGGGAAGCACACTGTGCTGGAAAAATCACACTAGACGTGGTATTTGGCACACCGGATAATTACAGGTCCGAAGAAATTACATTCCAAGTGGCCCCGTTCAACAGCGGATACCACACTCTATTAGGGCGGGAGGCGTTTACAATCTTCCAAGCCATACCCCATTACGGGTACATGAAGCTCAAAATGCCCGGGCCCAACGGAATCATCACTCTTGCTAGTGATCCGGACATAGCACTCCGTGCCGAAAATAAGACAGCTGCACTGCCCCTTGAGGCACTATCCGAAGCCCTAGCGGCCGAAGAACTAACTGCGCTGCGCTCCACGGTGAACAGGGACGACATGATACTAGATAAAAGATCCAAGTCCACCTCCTTTAAACTAGCGGACGAAATATTCAAATTCCAAGTCCATCCAACGGACCCTACAAAAACAACTTCCATCGGGGCACAATTAAACCCTGATGTCGATACCGCATTGCGAGAGTTCCTACGCGAGAACTGGGACATTTTTGCCTGGCACCCTTCAGACATGCTAGGAACCCACACAGGCTGGCTGAGCACAGCCTAAATATCCTAAAAGGATTCAAGCCAGTCAAGCAGGCTCTTCGACGTTTCTTCGAGCCTAAAAGACAAGCCATGGGAGAGAAACTAGCCAAGCTATTGGAGGCCGGATTCATCAGAGACATAAAACATCCGGACTGGCTAGCAAACCTGGTGATGGTACCAAAGAAGGACAACTCCTGGCGCTTGTGCGTCGATTTTAAGGACCTTAACAAGGCCTGCCCAAAGGATCCCTACCCCCTCCCCCGCATCGATCAAATCATCGATGCTACCGCAGGACATGATTCATTGTGTTTCCTCGACGCATACTCCGGTTACCATCAAATTAAAATGGCAGAGCCAGACCAAGCCGCAATAGCATTCATCACACCATACTGCCCATTCTGCTTCAACACAATGCCCTTCGGGCTAAAAAATGCCGGCGCAACATATCAGTGCACGATTCAGACATGTCTGGCAAACTAGATCGGCAAAACAGTGGAGGCATACGTGGATGATGTGGTCATTAAAACCAAGCATGTCGAAACTCTAGTAGACGACTTGAGGCTCACATTCGACAACCTCCGAACATATGACATCAAGCTCAATCCGGAAAAATGCGTTTTCGGCATACCAGCCGGAAAGCTCCTGGGATTCATTGTCTCCAGTAGAGGTATTGAAGCTAATCCGGCCAAAATCCGAGCGTTGTCACAGTTGGCTACCCCAACAGACCTCAAACAAATACAAAAATTGACTGGATGCGTGGCAGCTCTAAGCCACTTTATCTCCCGCTTGGGAGAAAAGGCATTACCCCTTTATCGCCTCCTCCGGAGCACCGACTACTTCGAGTGGACAGACGCCGCCATGGCCGGACTCAACGAAATAAAAGTCATATTGGCAACAAACCAAGTCCTGGCCACGCCAAACATTGGCGAACCAATGCTATTATACATTGCGGCAACTCATCAAGTAGTAAGGGCAGTGCTCGTCGTCGAGCGAGAAGTGGACGGACACAAATTCCCCCTTCAAAAGCCAGTTTACTATGTGTCCACTGTCCTTACTCCATGCAAATCACGGTACCCGCATTATCAAAAGATAGCGTACACAGTATTTATGGCATCCCGGAAGCTGCAACACTACTTTCAAGAGTGTTCGATAACGGTAGCCTCAGAAGTACCACTTAACGATATTATAAACAACCGCGACGTGATGGGCCGGATTGCCAAATGGGCCATTGAGCTCCTCCCGTTCGACATAACTTACAAGCCACGATGAGCTATTAAGTCGCAAGTTTTGGTTGACTTCGTCGGTGAATGGACGGAAGCCGAACCCCCTAAAGAGTACGACACATATTCAAACTGGATCATGCACTTCGACGGCTCCAAAATGTTGGCTGGTCTGGGGGCTGGCGTCGTTTTGACGTCCCCAACAGGAGACACCGTTCAATACGTACTACAGATAATGTATACGGACTCCAACAACGCAACCAAATATGAGGCCCTTCTACATGGTCTCCGGATGGCAGTATCCATGGGCATTCAACGCCTAGAGGTGCATGGGGATTCAAACCTCGTGATATCCCAAATAAATGGAGACTTCGATGCCAAGGATCCAAAAATGGCAGCTTATCGCAATGTCGTCCTGAAAATGTCAGCTCGGTTCGAGGGGCTCGAATTTCACCATGTGGATCGGGAAAACAATCAGGCGGCGGATATCCTCGCCCATATCGGCGCAAAACGCGATGCGGTCCCTCCCAACATATTTCTGGAAAGGCTTTTCAAGTCATCCGTAGCATGGGAAGGGGACACCGGTAATAACAGTCCGGACCCGGCCAAAATACCCGATACCGAACTCTCTGACACAATCGGAGGCTCCGCCACCGAAATAACACAATCAGCCCACGAAATAATGGCCATTATTGCCCCGTGGACAAAACCATTCCTTGCCTACCCAACTAGACAGGAGCTTCCAGAGGACCAAAATGAGGCACGCTGCATAGTGCGGGGATCCAAGGCCTACAGGGTCCATGAGGGAGAATTGTACAAAAAAGCGCTACCGGAGTCTTTCAATGCATCTCCGAAGAGGAAGGGCGGAACCTTTTGGCAGAAATTCATGCCGGACTCGGCGGTCATCATGCCGCAGCCCGGGCTCTTATAAGCAAGGCCTCCCATACATGATTCTATTGGCCAACGGCCCGGGCAGATGCACAGGACTTGGTCCAATGTTGCGCCGGCTGCCAGCTCTTTGCAAATCAAAGCCACATGCCACCCACCGCCCTCCAAACAATCCCCATTACATGGCCCTTCGTGGTCTGGGGTCTTGACATGGTTGGCCCCCTTAAAGGGGGAACCCACAAGAAAAAATACTTATTGGTCATGGTGGATAAATTCACCAAATGGATAGAGGCTAAACTGGTTAAAACAGCCGAATCCGGACCGGTGATAGATTTCATATCCGGGGTTGTACACCGTTACGGCATCCCCCACAACATCATCACTGATAACGGCACGAACTTCACGGCCGACGAGGTAAAACTCTGGTGTAGCAAAATGGGCATCAAGCTCGATTATGCTTCAGTCTATCACCCACAAACCAACGGTCAAGTCGAACGAGCAAATGGTCTTATAATGAGTGGCATTAAACCCAGATTAGTGCGCTCCTTAACGGAGTCTGACATGCACTGGGTAAAGGAGCTCGACTCCATACTCTGGGGGCTGCGGACCACGCCGAATCGTAGTACTGGATATACACCATTTTTATGGTGTACGGCGCAGAGGCAGTCTTGCCCTGTGACATAATTCATGAATCACCTCGAGTGCGCATGTACGAAGAAAGAGAAGCCGAGCTCGATCGACAGGATAGTCTGGACACCTTGGAGGAAGAGCGCGACGTAGCCAAAGCCAGTTCCGCATTTTACTAGCAACAGGCTCGCAGATACCAAAGCAGAGAAGTACGTGCCAAAACTTATAACGTTGGCGAACTAGTTCTAAGGCTGCCGGATAAGAAAAAGAACAAGCTCAAGCCCAAATGGGAAGGTCCCTTCATTATCGGCCAAGTTCTGACTGGTGGAGCGTACCGACTGCGGGATGCATCGACTAGTCGACTCGAGCCGAACCCATGGAACGCAGCCAGGCTCCGAAGATTCTATGCCTAGCACCGGACTTTATGTTAGTCCCCTCCCTTTGTCCATTTTCTGCATATGCATCGTCTGTCTTGTTTCCCTTTCTTTCTTTTATTTCTCTAGGCCTTCAAGGGTCACCTTGTTCCTCACTCATACATTACAGATGCGCTAGCCGCACTCTTCATACCTGGGGGCTTCTTTCATAGAAGCTTAAATAATTTACCTGGGCCTCACGCCCAACACATGTGTTATACTTCCGCATGTACCTTTTCTCACCATTATATGCATCGATATGACTTAAGTTTTTGCCAAGCTGGGTTGCCTGGCTCTTGTATTTATGCCCTACATTCCCGTTAATTCGGCTAGGGCATAAGGGGAGCACCTCTGCGATTGTTACCGCCGGGTCAGCTGGAGGTGTACCTTAGACTGGGTGAAGCCGAAAGCTAACGTTCTTAAGGGAATATTCGGTCGGTGAACAAAAGATGACTTTTATTTATTATCCATATGTGCCCCCAGATGCTTTTTCTGCACTTCTTGTCGCAGTCTGGACATGCACTTTAGGGCATGCTTACCCAGGGAAAGGAACCCTTAACAGAACTATTCTCTCTAGAAGATGTTTCTTACTACCCATGTAATATAACATAACTAGTTGGGAACTTGTCTGATAAAGCACTAATGACCCCTACGCCTGGTCTCCAGGCATGCCCCGGTTCTTACATAACCGAGAGGGTATTCGGATACACTCCGGACTGTCGGGTCCCGAGGTTGAAGTGAAAAGGTCCGCCACGAAAAACGATCTACAATCTGGCTAGAAGGCATTATACATGTCACTTTAAAATTACATTGTCAATTTGACTGGTTGAATTCCTCTTCAATACCATCCAACATGCTGTCTAGTCTATAGTCCTGTTGGGAATACTTTGCGGCCAATTCTACTTGGCCGTACACTAAGCTCACAGGGATCTCCTTCCCATGGGGCCCCACAGGTCCGACTTCGGCCATGTGGTTCGGGTCAGCCTTCGTGTACCGTGTCTTCACCATTGCCCAGGCTTCCCTGGAGCCCTAACGGCAGGCCGATATCTTCCATAATCGGAAGCGCCGCGCCGCTCCCTTTAGCTTTTCTGCAAGCTCTCCAAGGCCTTGGGGTATGGAGACGGATGGCCACAAGGCCTGGGCGACACGTTGCATCACCTGCCGAACTCATTCGTGTAGCTGTGCGAGCTCGGGAAGAAGGTCACCCGTTGAACCGGGCATTTCCTCGGCAGGACGACCTGTTAGCATACCTACAGACATGACTCTGTCAGCCAGATTCCTCGTCGAACTCTTTTTCAAAGTTTGTTCAAGCACTTACTAAATATGCTGCGTCGAAGCCGCCGATTCTCCTTAACAGAGTCCGACAGCTGGGCACGAACATCTTTCAGTTCCACGCCCAGCTTGGTGTTGGCATCTAGGAGATCATTCTTCTCCTGCCTCACCCTCGTAAGCACGCTCTCATCGGCCTTCAGCTAGCGTATGAGTTGTTGCTTATCCGGATTTACTCCAGCATCATCTGCAATTTTATCGTCAGATCTGCATATACGCCGCATTCTAATATGATACTTATCATTCGAAGGATGTGTTACCAGAGGGGGTCTCTTTGGGCTCCCCTGCTGCGGCCAGTGCGGCCTGAAGTTGGGCTTTGCACTCTTCCAGCTCCTGGGACAGTTGAGTATTCTTTTCTGTAAGAACCTGCATAACAAATGATCCTTAAATCAGTTATCCTAACTGTTTCAAGTCTCAGGGGCTACTGATATATATAATCATCAAATTTTCTCACTCGTATGTCTTTTACATACTGCTCCGTGGCTCTGGCTAGACCATTTTGAGCGGCACGGAGGTGCGCGTCTCCCGAGTTGAAGGCATCCAATGCCTCTTGGGAGAAATAAGCGTCACGAAGAACAGTCCGGCGATGCCTGTGGGTCATGGCACTTTCCACCTCGGAATTGGTGGCGGACAGTTTGTCCGCATCCTCTGTCGGAGGAGTGCCCGGCGCATGCCTCGTATTCGTTCCCACCTCCAAATCCGGCCTTGGAGCCTGGCTGGTGGAGGCGCGATTGGTAGCCTCTCCGGGTATAGTCTGGCGAGCGCTCTTTTTCCTGAAAGAAGGCATGGGCGTTAGTATGCCTCTGAGAATAATGGCTTGCAATAAAGACGGCGCGCCGTACCGCTGCACCGGTGTCTCAATCCGGACTGTGGGTCTTTTCAGCCCACCTGGCCTCGCGGCCCCTTGTTGGCTAGTTGCCACAGGCTCGGCCTTCTGCCCCGAGGACCTCCCCTGCAAAACACGGCTGTTATACGGCAATCAAAAAAGCGCAAGGACGGATCCCTTTTTTAAGTGCTGGGACTTCGGTCTCAGTCACCTGTGAGGCTAGAACTAGCCCAGGGTAATCGGCTGTAATGGCCACCAAAGTGTTGTCATTACTCAATTGGTAAAATACCCCATCGGTCAGCTCCACAGATATGTCCGGATCCTCCTGGGAGGCCGGGTCAAGGGACCGTCCAGGGTCCTCGGGTTGTGGAGGAGGGATGTTTATCTCCTTTACAGCCTGGCGCAGCTCCTGTGATGAAATCGCTAGACTGTGTACTTAACTACAGGAATATGAAACGGATGGGCAAGAAAAAGTCTCCGCTTACCCAGCTTGGAGGATTGTACATAGAGAATCCGCCCTGCGGGTTGACACGAAGGAATTCCTCCTCTTCTCCCTTGTACAAAGTGGACAAGATCTTTATTAGATCAGCAGCCGATCCCGGCCCTTTGCGGCTGTGGCGGGTGGCGTCATCCTCCCCGTTGAAATCCCACATGGGGTGGCCTCTATACTGGAGCGGCTGCACCCCCCGCATGATGCATATGGCCATGATCTTGATCATGGTTAATCCGGATCGAGCTAAAAAACTTATCCGGCTCATCAGGTAAAGAATGTCCCTGTCATCTTCCTCCAGGGAGCTCCGTGGATGCCAGCTCCGGCGCTTCTTCAAAGGGGCATTGTCGAACTCAGGAAGGCCGATCCGAATAGGATCCGGGAGGGGGACGTCTTCTATATAAAACCATTCCGAAGGCCAGTCTTTGGACGTCTTCTTTGGGATCTCGGACAGGTATCCGGTCCCGGCAATACGCCACACTTCGGCTCCGCCCACTTGATATATTGACCCCTTCTGAGAACGGGGCACAAGGCAGAACAACTTCTTGCACAGAGCGAAATGAGCCTCACAGCCCAAAAATAACTCGCAAAGGGCTACGAATCCCGCGATATGCAGCAGGGAGGCAGGCATAAGGTTGTGCAACTGGAGGCCGTAGAACTCCAGGAGCCCCCGGAGAAACGGATGAATTGGGAATCCGAGCCCTCTTACCAAATAAGGGACAAGGCATACCTGCTCTCCCTTGAAGGGATTGGGAAGGCTCTCCGCTTGCTCTCTGCCATTATAGGTGGCAAGCCCGGCTCGAACCGGGACCAGGTACGCTGGGGGAAGAAATCCCTTGGTCTGAAGCATCACTAATTTGCTGTGCGGGACGGAACATCTCTCCCAATATCCAGGCTTGGAGCTATGGGGGCGAGAGGAGGAGCTGCGTCGACCGGCCATCATGGAATGGATCTCTGTCGGGTGCGCTCCGATGAAGGCTCGCCAAGGGAGGATGGTGTGATTTGGATCTGAATCCTTGTGTTTTTAATAGGTGGTCATTCATACAGCTAGGGGGTAAATGTCAAAACGCCCTGGCTCTTCACATTCGCTCGACACGTGGAAAGTGGCAATTATTAGGCGTGGAAGCCAAGGAGTGCAACATTCACAAGAGACCGGACACTATTTCGATAGGTACACAGAATTTGGAGAGGAACCCGCCTTGCAATGCCGAAGACAATACTGCGCGCCGGACTCATCGTCATTGAAGCCTGGTTCGGGGGCTACTGAGGGAGTCCTGGATTAGGGGGTCTCCGGATAGCCGGACTATCTCCATTGGCCGGACTGTTAGACTATGAAGATACAAGATTGAAGACTTCGTCTCGTGTCCGAATGGGACTCTACTTGGCGTGGAAGGCAAGCTAGGCAACACGGATATGAATATCTCCTCCTTTGTAACCGACCTTGTGTAACTCTAACCCTCTCCGGTGTCTATATAAACCGAAGGGTTTTAGTCCATAGGACAACAATCACAACATACAATCATACCATAGGCTAGCTTCTAGGGTTTAGCCTCTCTGATCTCGTGGTAGATCTACTCTTGTACTACTCATATCATCAATATTAATCAAGAAGGACATAGGGTTTTACCTCCATCAAGAGGGCCTGAACCTGGGTAAAACATCATGTCCCCTGCCTCCTGTTACCATCCGGCCGAAACGCACAGTTCGGGACCCCCTACTCGAGATCCACCGGTTTTGACACCAACACCCCCGTTCCCAGAACACCAACAGTAGCCCCCGGGCCCAAGGCGCGTGCGGGATTGGCTTAGCAGAGAAGCGAAGGGGCAAGCGCGAAGCGCCGTGGGCCCTAACAGCCTGCGGCCTCGGGCGCCGTGTGGTGGTTGATTGGGCGTGGGCGTGGGTGTCTGCACTTCCCATGATGCCTTGGCAACTGCACGACTTGACAAGTCCCTGCATGCGAAGATATGGGTCATGATTACCTGAGGTCATGATGCCCGGCAATTGGCCTTCTTCGGCTATAAGTACGGGGCTGGGCGAGCTTCGCCTGTTCACCCCTTTCCGTCACTCCTCCTCTTCTTCTTCCTTATCCTTGCTTCCTCTTGCGCCAATGGCACCGATCTGCCGATTTTCAGCTGAGGAGAAAGGAAAGGCCCCCAGATAGGGTCCTGACCCCCTCCCGCCGAAGAAGCGGCCAATACTTTGTCACCGGGACGAAGGCGCTTGGCAGGTGGTGTCGAGGCCATGGTATGAGCGGCCGCCGCCTGGGTTTCCGCTGCCCTTGCACACCCGCGTTGTAGGCCCCATGGGGGAGGGCACCGAGCAACACTGACAACGTCGCCGCCGACGCTAGCGAGTCACGATGGTGCGCGTCGCCCCCCCTGGAGTCCACGCGGAGCGCTCCTCTTGCGAGCTTGTGCTTCACGCCGCCATGCCTCCAACTTCGTGGATCCGCCTTCCTCCCTCCTTCTCCTTCGAGATGCCGCCAAGCGGGGCCCTGGAGCTCTGGCTGCAGCACACCAACTGTGGCACCCCTGCAACTGGAGCGGAGGTCGCGGTCGTCGCTCCGGGCAAGGTCTTCATGACCCGGGGTTGGGGTGAGATTGCCCGGGTCTGTCGCGCGGACGGCGCCTTGGTGATCCATCTTGAATACAATGGTGCCTCCTTGATGTTCTTCAAGGTCTTTGATGCAGAAGGACGCTGGCTGGAATGCTGATCTAAGGGAAGCGGCAGTGGTGACGAACTAGCGAGGACCAGCCCCGCCCGTTGGTCCTCCTGCAGCTCCTCAGGCAGCAGCGAAGGGACTACGGGCTTCAGCGGCTCCCCCGAACTCCTCGCGATCCCGGAGACGAGCGACGATAGCTATGAGCCTCCGAGCTCGCACCGCACTCAGAGTGAGGCAGCTGCCTCGGGCCGCCGACGCCACTGATCTGGATGGGTTTGGCGCTGGTGCTGGGTAGCCCACTATTGATGATGGCGTCGCCTGGGGAGGTGCTAGCAAGTAGCGTTCCTTAGGGTTAGCACTTTTGTTCCCTGCAAGGAATTAAAGCAACATCCTATGGGGGTATGTAAGGCGTCTGCCGTGCTTTTGTAATTACTATATCCTTAATATGAATTAGCGTGAGGTGTCCATTCTGTTCTGGCTAAGCTCCCCCTTTCTATCCTCACGAGGACATGGCGCTCTACGCTGACAGGTCCCAGTCCCCAGGCAAGCTTCAGCCGTCGCTGGTATGCCAGGTCGCGATGCCATGGTCAAGGCCAGGAGGTGAGCGGCCCGAGGTCCGGTAAGAGCCCCCGAGTCGCGATGCTCGGGAGGTCCCCTTTAGCGCTCAAGCAATCCTTGCTGGGTGAGAAAGGAAGGTAGCGTCGCCGTGACAGAGTTGCACTGGGCGGGGATTTAGCGTTGCGTTGGTCTAGCTTTTGTGAGGGCGCGACTTATCTTGTGTGTCTGACGTAGTTCCTCGGAGAGGTGCCTGGCCCGAGAGGCGGTGGTCGAGGCACTACTGGGTTAAGCCCTCGCGACCTTCCTCCCACTCCCCCGCACTTTCCTTAATGCTCTACGTCCTCAGGTCCTGACCCTCGAGCGAGCTCAGCCACCGCTGGTATGATAGGTCGCGATGCCGTGGGTCAAGGCCAAGGGGTGAGGGCTGGAGAGCCAGGAGGAGCCCATGAGTCGTGATGCTCAGGTACCCCCTTTTAACGTGCAAGCGGTCCGTGCCAAAGAGAGGGAGAGAGAGCTCACGATGCCCCCATTGTTGCTCCTGGAGTAGGTCCTGCACACCAATCATGAGGAGAAACAAGGCCTGTCGTTACGGTCGCCGGCCAACCTATGGTCACTCCGAGGGAGCGGTCAGGGCACTGAGGGCCTGGTGAGGTGGCGCCGTGCGGGGCTGCCGCGGCCAGAGCTCGACCACTCAGGTTTATCAACGCTGCAGGGACGGACCCGTGCGCACGCGCCGTGCCAGAGCGAGCGGCTCTTCAAATAGGCGTCGATCGAGCAGGTGATTAGGTCAGGTATGTTAAGTACATAGGAGGAAATCCAATTTCAAGCAAGCGCAGGTAAAAGCAACCGCCGCTGGGTCGGGCCCGAGCAGCATGGGGATGATGCAGCCCGAGGGGCGCCCCCAACAAGGTAAATAAAGAGCATAAACAAAATGGATACATGCCGCGGGGACGGACCCACGCGGCCTGGGAATGGTGCAGCCCTGTGGGCACTCCCAGTTGAAAGTAGATCTCTAAAAGTTGTCACCTGGTGCTGTTGAAGATGAAGTGATGCTGAGGAAGTGAGCGATGCATGGTGAATATGTTGGCCCTCATGAGGCCCCAGGCCTAGGGGCCTCGGGAGGCTCTAGTGGCACGTGCAGGTCTTCGGGGACTGTCGGTGTCAAAACCGGCGGATCTCGGGTAGGGGGTCCCGAACTGTGCGTCTAAGGCGGATGGTAACAGGAGGCTAGGGACACGATGTTTTACCCAGGTTCGGGCCCTCTTGATGGAGGTAAAACCCTACGTCCTGCTTGATTAATATTGATGATATGGGTAGTACAAGAGTTGATCTACCACGAGATCCGAGAGGCTAAAACCCTAGAAGCTAGTCTATGGTATGATTGTATGTATATGATCTATCGACTAGCCTGGCCTTGGTTTATATAATGCACCAGAGGCCTAGGATAACAAGAGTCCTAGCCGAATACGCCGGTGGGGAGGAGTCCTTGTCTTGATCACCAAGTCTTGTGGAATCTTCCATGTATGCGGCTATTGTCCGAACTGGCCCATGAGTATACGACCATGGGGGTCCTCGGCCCAATCTAACAGATCGGGAGATGACGTGTTGAGTACCCCCTAGTCCAAGACACCATCAGTAGCCCCCTGAACCGGTATTCAAGTTAGGGACGCTCCTTGATTCTTCCGAACTGTTCTTCATCTTCGGTTTGAAGGTCTTGAAAACTGGTTCAACAAATCTTCTCGTCTTCGATCTTGAGGATCACCGAAATGCATTCGACGAGTTTACACGTCGGGTATCCGAGGAGCCCCTTTAAGTTTCCGGCCTTTATCAATGCCTTGTTATTTTTATGCCACACCTCGGATTTGAAGCTGTTCCCGGGAGGCAGTGTCCTCTTGCATCTGAGCTCCAACGCCGGACTGCATTCGAGGTATCTTTTGCAGCCGAGCACCAACGTCGGACCTCTTTCCGAGCTCCAACGCCGGAATGTATCCGAGCTCCAACGTCGGACTATGTCCAAACTCCAATGCCAGACTATATTCGGGCTCCAACGCCGGAATATATCTGAGGTGTCATATCAACTTGGTTCAAAAAAGTTGAAGGAGTTTAGCCGAGCTTAATGCTGGAAATGCCCTCTATGGAGCCAGCCACTAGTGCCCGAGCTTTATGCTGGACTGCTTCCGAGGTGGTGCACCACCCCGACTGTGGGCCGATTTTTTGTCAATATTTTTGATTGGTGCAATTTATTCTCTGCCGAGATATATAGCCAGTAGCCCTCAAGGTGTGTATCGGTTTAAAACCCGAGATGCACTTGAAGAATGACGTAAGACCGCTGATCCCAGTAGCCGCTGAGACTCAGGTTGATTTGCAAAATGGGCCTGAGGATCAAGTCCTAGCTCGGTAGAATACTTCGGGACACAAAAAGCAGCATGCTCAGTCCTCGAGACTCGGGTTGGATGCGGCCGACCAACCTGAGGATCAAAATCTCCTCGGCAACTGTATTGCACTTAAAATTTTCTGCATTGAACAGGCAATGCAGTAGCCCCCGAGACACTGGTCGGGCAGCAACACCATATCAGGGGATCGATGTGCCCTTTAATATGTTTAAATAATAAGCCCGAAGCCCAGTAGCCCCCGAGCCTTAATGCGGGCACGAGTGGCCGAATTAAGGATCGATATCCATAGTAAAATCACAATTTATGTGTAATGACTCTATGTATCCAAGTACTTTACGTCATTAATACTCGGATCCGTATTGTACAAAACTTTGTTGACCGACCATCGGCTTCCACCTCCTCGACTAGTAGCCAAGGAGTGTTTGTCCTACTTTATAAAGCCTTTATGAGGGCAAAGATTTACGACAAACAAGGCAATCTGGCCATACGGTTTTATAAACAAAGGTACGCAGAGAGATATGTTATATTACTGTTTAACATAAGAAATGTCTTCCAAAGAAAATAGTCCCGCTATCGGTTCCTTTCTTTGGGTTGTCATGCTAAGCATGATCATGAAACCTCAGCTCCAATGTAAGAGCAAAATATCGAGGATTTAGTTTGGGAGGCCAGTTAATAGCTCCCGGTAGTGTTCGGCGACAGTCGAGGTCAAGCCGCAAACACTTCGGCCATTGTTATGAATGGCCCATCATTTAACACCATCATCGGATCGCTGACCAGTTTACGCTTATTGTGACAGTCAGTTTTCGGCTTTCTCCACTGAGGTGCTTAACCATGTGAGCTGGAAGCACAATCGCAGTGGTTCTCCCTTTGCGCACCTAGCCGAACAAAGCGGAACGTAGGAGGCAAGCGCAGGAGCCGGGCAACCCAACTATTGACCAAAGACACAATTCGAAACCAATGCATATATAGTGAGATCCGAGAATGTTTTTGCCGAATCTATAAATGTGTCCGGCATTGAACTGTGAGACTTGTGCTGGAAACACCCAAATAGTTTAAAAGTGCCAAAAAGCTTGGAAAACCAAAAAACGTCAGTAAAAACATGACGTCCGAACAAGATCAAGTGTTCGGTGCCAATCCAAAAATTGGTCTTAGAAAAAAGAGTGCTTATGTCGTGCTTTAACATGACACATCCTATCTCAAGACTTCAAGCGGGTCAGCCTACGGCTTCAACCTCTTATCCCGAAGGCAGATTACTTCTCATTAGGCCAGTTTAGCAAACTAAACTCTAGCGGCTTTGAGAGAGAAATTAGGCTCCCCGGCTAGTGACCACACACTCGTGTCGAAAAAAGGAGTGATGAATAATAATAGTAATAAAAACTTTGCAACAACTAAGAAGAAGAACACTTATTATAAAATGGCTCATATAAATTTAAGAGCCCCCAAGTGACTTGGGTAAAAGAATTTTATGTATAATGATTATATGTACCGAAGTACTAATATCATATCTTTGTTCACCCGAACTTTAAATGCGTCTTAACCGACCGTCGGCTTCTCCCTCTTCGGTCAAGGACTGAAAAGTGTTATGTACTCCACCTGTCGAGAATATCGACAGTGTTTCCGATAACCAGGCAACCGGGCCATAAGGCTGTAACAGACAAAGCGCGCTCAGAGAACTTATGGTATATTACAGACGAAGTGTAAGAAGCATCTTCGAAGAAAATAGTACCCCCACCGATACCTTTCTTCGGTGCTCATTATCACTATGAGACTTGTGCAATAGATTTTTTGTACTCATGAGTTCCATTGTGTGCCGACCATTGAAAACAATAAGAGCGCTAGCTTTCGGCTTCACCCAGTCTGAGGTCAGAGCTCGGAGGACCCGGTCATGACAATCGTAGAGGTGCTCCCTTTACTCCCTAGCCGAACAATCGGGAACGTAGGGGTAAGCACAGGAGCCAGGCAACCCAGCTTGCAAATCGCTTAAGTCAATATGGTGCATATTGTGGCGTAATACACGAACAAGGAACGAAGACGTACAAGTATAATCATATGCAAGAGGAAAAGCTTCATAAAGGAAGCCCCCAAATAAACGGGCTATTTGAATTTGTGTGTCACAAACAAAGTTTGGACAAGGAAATTTTTGCAAGCAACTTTTTTCCAAAAAAGTATAATGCTTGGTCGAACCGAACACAAGTTAAAAATTTAAAACTAGGAGCATGAAAGAAACTTAGCTGGTTAATGTGTTCGGTATTGACGACGCGTTCCGAGCTTGATGAGGGATAAGGTTTCATCCCCCAAGCCGGTCCCGAGATGGCGGAGCAAAGAGCTCGGCACTCCGAAGTAGTGACATAGCACGGTCAATGCAGGCCGGCAGAGTGATGCTGAAGTCCCCGACATGGGGTAATGAAGTGTTGACGAAGCCCCCCCATCCATCCGAGGTGACGCCAAAGGATATAGTCCGGCTGGATCATTTTCATGTGCACAAAAAATAGTGCAACCCGGAGATAATAGTAATAATAATAATAATAAAATCGTTGCATAATAAATAATTTATGCAAAGTGAGTAATAAAAGAAATATGGCCTGGCGCCGAAGTCAATGTCGATGCAGGGCGTCGGCGTGATGCGGTAAAGGCGTGGCAAAGCCTGAATTCACACGGCGGTCCGGGCTCCGGATGCGCCGTTCGCCGAACTATATACGGAAACTGACAGAACCACCACGCGACCTTTTTTAATGTGGCCGCCATTTGATAGACCTGTGTACAGATGATGGATCAAACTAGAGTAATAATTCCTTAAGAAAAATAAACCCAACAAGCAAAAAATGTTAGGATTAATAGCACCTGGTTTATTTGTTGTAGCATTCCGAAGAAAAGCGACTCCCAAAATCGGGAATCGATCGGCACACCCATTGCCTGATGGGCGATAAAGTGATGGCCTAGTGATGCTGGCAAAGGTTGGCTTGCCGAGGTGAAGCCCTCAGTCCAGCTAACGTGACGAAGCTGGTCGGCTGGTGACGCCGAAGTCATCGGAGTATGTTGATGAAGAGATGATGAAGCCCCCGGTTTAGCCGAGGTGTTGGAGCGGCTCACCGAAGAGATGCCGGAGTCTACCTATCAGCTGATGTGTTGAAACAGGTCGGCGTGCTTGATGATGATTTGAAGAAGAGGCAGCATGGTGATGCCGACGCAGGTCAAGACTTGTGACGCGATCGACGCTGCTTGATGCAGCTACCGCATGGCGATGCCGGTGTGCCGGCTCGATGTAGTCCGTGGGGCAGCGACGTTGATGATGATTTATCCTTCGCGATGCCGGGCTCTTGTTCGGCTTGCCGAGATGATGATCCAAAGAAGTTGAGCTCGGCTCAACAAAGTGACAACGTGTCTAGCGCAGGTCGGCAGCCTTGGAGCAATATCGCCGGACTGGTTTGACACCAGCATGATGATGAAGGCGACCTCAGGGGAGGCTTAAAAATTGACAGGCACGTGTTTAAAAACAACGCACAATACCCTAGAAGAGAATTCCTCTAAAAAGGTTGCCCAATGTCATGTTCATAAAGAAACATGAATTTGGGTCGGATCCGTATTCGCGCAGAAAACGGATCCGAAAATTGATCCACTCATTGGAAGGTTCCCGGAGTTTGAACTGTCGGATCGAGCTGAAATTTGGAGGGGTGGTAGATATGTGAATTACGCAGTAGATGAACGGTTGGATCTTCCAAAGGACCTCCAAGCTAGGCTCTGGAGACCACGCCCTAAACTCGTCTAGATTCCCGTCCAGATTTGACAAGGCTCTGGTATATCGTAGATTGTCGGAGATTCCTCCATCGGAACTCGACGAAATTTTGCATGGCTGTTGTAGACTCAATTCCGCATAATTCCACCAAAGGGATCGTCAAAGTGATGCTCTAAGTGGTGGTGGCAGCATATACAAGTTTGTTGTTCGGAAAAACAGCACGGTCGCCCAAGGGCAATGTTGACGTTGAGCCCCCGAGCTCCATGGATGATTCCTCCATGATCTTGATAGAGATCGGAGTTGATGTTGATGAAGGCCCTCGTTCGAACATGATGATCGGAGATGGAGCACGGTCCTCGGTCGAGCCAAGGTGACCAGTCGAGCCGGCGACGGAGATGCTGACATCGCAGTTGACCTGCAGATGAGACATTGATCCTTTTGCCGATAACACAACGGAACTCTCAATGAAAGCACCAATGTCAGTGTCAAAACCGGCGGATCTCGGGTAGGGGGTCCCGAACTGTGCGTCTAAGGCGGATGGTAACAGGAGGCTGGGGACACGATGTTTTACCCAGGTTCGGGCCCTCTTGATGGAGGTAAAACCCTATGTCCTGCTTGATTAATATTGATGATATGGGTAGTACAAGAGTTGAGCTACCACGAGATCTGAGAGGCTAAAACCCTAGAAGCTAGCCTATGGTATGATTGTATGTATATGATCTATCGACTAGCCCGACCTCCGTTTATATAATGCACCAGAGGCCTAGGATAACAAGAGTCCTAGCCGAATATGCCGGTGGGGAGGAGTCCTTGTCTTGATCACCAAGTCTTGTGGAATCTTCCATGTATACGGCAACTGTCCGAACTGGCCCATGAGTATAAAGCCATGGGGGTCCTCGGCCCAATCTAACAGATCGGGAGATGACGTGTTGAGTACCCCCTAGTCTAGGACACCGTCAGGGACCATCGCCACCTCCGCTAGGACCGCGTGATGCCTGACCTCCTGAGCCTCCAAAATGCTCCTCAACAGGCGCTGATGTGCGGCGACCGCGCTCGGCAGGCCGAAGGTCATGCGAACGTAGCTGTGGGGTGGTCCCATGCAGCGCCCTACAGCCGAAGGCCATAGGCGCTCCTGGGACACAGCTCGGTTGAGCCCTTGTGCGTTGACGCAGACACATAGTCCTCCATCCTCGCCTGGATGTGGGGCCACGGCAGGCAAGCGGCGGCTGCCGCACATGACTCTGGACTCTTGTAACTCTTGGGTGTTCCTTGCGATGAACTCCTGAGGGTTTTGTCTTCTTTGACTTGTACCTTTCTGAGGGAAGCGTGCCTGAAAGCACCCCTCCAAGTGGTGCCCGAGCGCCTCCCCCACGACGTTGGCAAGGTCCATGGCTCTCCAAGAGAGAGCCCCCGAGCCCTGCCTGAGGAGGGCACCGGGCGCGCCTTCCTATGCGCGAGAGGGCGGCGCTCCCTGATCGGGCGCGAATCCTGACGCAATACCTCCAGAGGTGCCTGCTTCCTTGTGGCTCTGGCCAGGTGAGGTCTTCTTCTTCTTGAGGGTCGCCTCGGGAGGCCTCCCACTCCTACGATCTGGGTCTTCGATTGCTGGGGCTTGGAATGCACGCTCGAGCGAGCACACTGCGTCCCTTTCTTCACAGGGTACGGTGATGATTCCACCGCTTCCTGGCATCTTGAGGACATTGTAACCATGGTGAGTCACTGTCATAAACTTGGCTAGGGCTGGGTACCCGAGGATGGCGTTGTACGGCAGGCGGATGTGAGCGATGTCAAAGTCGATGAGCTCGGTGTGGTAGTTGTTGCGTTGCCCGAAGGTGACCGGAAGGCGAACCTGCCCAATTGGAACAGTGGAACCATCGGTGACTCCTGAGAAAGGCTTGGTCGGCTGAAGCTGGTCGTATGGCACTTGGAGATTGTCGAACATCTCGATAGACAGGACGTTGAGTCCTGCCCCGCCATCGATGAGGGTCCTGGTGACCTGCATGTTGCTGATGACTGGGGAGCAAAGCATCGGAAGGACTCCGGCCGTTGCCGGAAACTTGAGCTGGTCTGTGGAACTGAATGTGATCGCGCACGAAGACCACCTGAGAGGGCGCGTGGTCTCAAGCTTCGGAAGGACTGCATTCACCTCGCGAGCAAACTGCTTGAAGATGCGATGTGAGGCTGGGGTCTGGGCGCTGCCCAGGATGCAAGCAATTGCACGTGGCTCTTGGAAGCCCCCAGCCCCATCGTCTTGGTGTTGGTCTTCGTTCCTCCTCGGTGGAGGTGGCAGAGGAGGGAGGCATGCGTTGCCGTGGGGACGGTCCTCACGAGGCTGGTCCCTCCAGCCTCCCTCGCGAGGCTGGTCCTGCCAGTGGCCCTCGCGAGGGTGGTCATGCCATCCCTGGCGAAGGCCACGGTCTTCCCATCGTCCACCGCCTCTTCCTCCTCCTCGGCCATAGCCCCTATCGTTGCGCTCTGGGCGTCGGCTGATTCGCCCATCTCGCATAGCTCTGAGCTCTTGACATTCATTGGTGTTGTGGGTGTGGAGGTCGTGGTACACGCAGTATCGTCCGCCCTTAGATGACTCAGGCTGATCCCTACCTCGCTTGGTGTCCGGTTCCGCTACCAGCACGGCAGCCCCCTTGCGCTTCACGTCCTTGGCTTTGAGCTTCTTTTCTTCCGGGTCGGCTATCGGGAGCTCGAGGAGGGAGAGACGCCCTTCCTCAGCCCTGGCGCACTTGGTCGCCAAGTTGAACAGCTCTAGGGATGTGCACAGGTCTTCATGGATTGCTAGCTCTTCCTTCATCTTGACGTCGCGCACGCCATCGGAGAAGGCTGAGATGATGGCTTCTTCAGTCACCTTGGGGATCTTGAGGCGAGCGTAGTTGAAGCGCTGGATGTACTTCTGCAGGGTTTCTCTCGGCTGTTGCTTGATGCATCACAGGTCGCTCATGGCCGGGGGCCGGTCGCGAGTGCCTTGGAAGTTGGCGATGAAGCGAGTGCGCATCTCGCTCTAGGAGGAGATCGTGCCGGGCGCCAGGTTCAGGAGCCAGGTGCGGGCGCCGTCCTTGAGCGCCATGGGGAACCAATTCGCCATGACCTTCTCGTCTCCGTTGGCGGCTACGATGCCCAGCTTGTAGAGCTGCAGGAACTCCATGGGGTCCGCTGTGCCATCATAGCGGGGAGGGAGGTCAGGCTTGAACTTGCCTGGCCATGTGACGCCGCACAGCTCGGGGGTGAAGGTGAGGCAGCCCGCTGTGGCCACCGGCGCCCCTTACTGGTGCTGGACTCGTTCTTGTGGGTCACCACGCGCTGCCACTGGGAGCAGTGCGGGGTTTTGTCATGGAGGCGCTGGGGCGCGATCTTGGCGCGCCGGCGCTGGGAGCGCGCGAGCACCTTCCCGGGGACGTGGGATCTCCTGGCAGCTCCCTTCTAGCTGCGCAGGCCCCGAACATGGAGGGTCTCGCCCTGGGGCTATGCGCCTTGGAGCCAAGGCACCTTCTTGGGGAGGAGGCGGCGGAGGCGCCTCCTGATCCTCGCCCCCTGCATGGGACGGAGGGCGAGGCAGCGAGAGGGACCGCAAGGGGGAGCCCCCTGCGGCACTGACGAGCTCGGTGATGCGGGCGAGCCAGTCCTCATAGAGGTCGTCGACGGGGTGATAGTGCAGGAGCTCCCGCGCCAAGAGCAGTGAGGTGTGCACATCCATGGGTGCGCGACGGGCGTGGGACGACGAGCCAGCTAGAGTCAGCGACATGGTGGCGGTGCGGCCATCCCGCCGCACCGAGGGATGCTGGGACGAGGCCAGCTGCTCGTTCCCCACCGGGCCGGTGGCGGCGTTGGCGGCGGGCGACGGGGAATGACGAGGGGGGCTGCCGATGGGCGCCGTCCGGGCGACGCGAGCGGCGTGAGCAGCCCGGCGATCGGCGTGAGCCCGACGAGCGCCAGCCATGGACACGACGAAAGATCACACGCGAACAGCGAAAGGAAGATTCCGGCGCACCCCTACCTGGCGCGCCAAATGTCGGGTTTCGAGTTCCGGCAGACCCTTGAGGTTCGAACACTGGGGTGCGCACGGAGATCTCTCCCCTACCGATCTACGTCTGATCCTCTCGTGCGAACTAAGATGAAAATGATGAACAACACAAGAGACATGAGGTTTATACTGGTTCGGGCCACCGTTGTGGTGTAATACCCTACTCCAATGTGTGGCGTGGTGGATTGCCTCTGGGGCTGATGATGGACAGTACAAGGGAAGAACAGCCTCGCGAGAGGTGTTCTTGAGCTGGTGCGATGAACTGCTAGGGTGAGTTTATCCCCTGTCTCTCTCTCTGCTAGGGTTCTACCAGATCTCTCGATGTTCTTGGGGTGTCTAGATGTCTCTGGGGGTCTCTGGATGTCTCTCGGGGTCTCTAGATGTCTCTACTCTGTGGTGGCTAGCTCTATTTATAGAGGCCCTGGGCCTCTCCCCAAATAATGAGCGGGAAGGGCGCCAAAAATTGGCCATTTCAAAGGGGAACATCTAGTACAAGTTATCCTGACCAAAGGTGGTCTTCGGCTCCCAAAAGCACTGGCGATGACGCCATCTTGGGCTCCACGGTGACCTCCATCCTGCCGTCCGGCTGGTCTTGGTCTCGTTGCACCGGAATGGTAACCTTTGCCTGATGCCTTGGCCTGTGCTTGCCCCCTTTGCACCAAAGGGGAAACAAGGACACTGCACAGGCCGGCGCCCGCTTGGCGCCCGCCTGGTCTCGATCGTCATGGCTTGCGTCACGGGTTCCTCGTGAGGTACCCCTGCCTTGATCTCTCCGTCTCCTCGCGAGCCTGTCTGATGAGGCTACCTCTGAGGAAGCTTCCTGTCATCCACCCCACGAGGCTTGGCTCCTCGCGAGGGTCTTGAGCTTGAGCTGATGAAGATGGGCCGCGCTGGGCCCCCGCTTGAGCCACGCCGCAGGCCGTAGGCAGGCAAGTCTGGGGACCCCCATTCCCAGAACGCCGACACCTACACATGAAAAAACACAACGCGGTATAGTGATTGCTTTTTTGATCGTCAGAAAGAACCATGTTCATTGAATCCGATTCAACTAAAGCTGGAGAAACAGACACCCACTAGCCACCTTTGTGTGAAGCACATCGGTAGAACCAGTCTCGCGTAAGTGTACGTGTAATGTCGGTCTGGGCCGCTTCATCCAACAATGCCGCTGAATCAAGAATCAACTAGTGACAGCAAGCAACATGTATATACCCACGCCCACAACTCCTTTGTGTTCTACTCATGCATATAACATCTACACATAAACCTGGCTCTGATACCACTAATGGGAAACGCGGTAATTTCAAAAAAATTCCTACACACACGCAAGATCATGGTGATGCATAGCAACAAGAGGGGAGAGTGTTGTCCACGTACCCTCGTAGACCGTAAGCGGAAGCGTTATGACAACGCAGCTGATGTAGTCGTACGTCTTCACGATCGACCGATCCTAGTACTAAAGTTACGGCACCTCCGCGATCTGCACATGTTTGGCTCGGTGACGTCCCACGAACTCGTGATCCAGCGGAGTGTCGAGGGAGAGCTTCGTCAGCACGATGGCGTGATGATGGTGATGATGCTACCAGAACAGGGCTTCGCCTAAGCACCGCTACGATATGACCGAGGTGGATTATGGTGGAGGGGGGGCACCGCACACGGCTAAGAGATCAATGATGAACTTGTGTGTCTATGGGGTGCCCCCCTCCCCCGTATATAAAGGAGTGGAGGAGGGGGGCAGGGCCCTCCTATGGCGCGCCCTGTGGGGAGTCCTACTCCCATCGGGAGTAGGATTCCCCCTTTCCCTAATTGGACTAGGAGTGGAAGGAAGGGGGAGAGAGGGGGAAGGAGAGGGGGGGCAGCCCCCCACCAATTCGGATTGGGCTTGAGGGGGGCGCCCCCTCCTAGGCCTCCCTCTCTTCTCTCCCACTATGGCCCAATAAGGCCCATATACCTCCCGGGGGGTTCCGGTAACCTCCCGGTGCTCCGGTATATACCCGAACTCACCCGAAACCATTCCGACGTCCAAATATAGTCATCCAATATATCGATCTTTATGTCTCAACCACTTCGAGACTCCTCATCATGTCCGTGATCATATCTAGGACTCCGAACTACCTTCGATACATCAAAACACATAAACTCCTAATACCGATCGTCCCCGAACATTAAGCGTGTGGGCCCTACGGGTTCGAGAACTATGTAGACATGATCGACACACGTCTCCGGTCAATAACCAACTGCGGAACCTGGATGCTCATATTGGTTCCTACATATTCTACGAAGATCTTTATCGGTCAAACCGCATAACAACATACGTTGTTCCCTTTGTCATCGGTATGTTACTTGTCCGAGATTCGATCGTCAGTATCTCAATACCTAGTTCAATCTCGTTACTGGCAAGTCTCTTTACTCGTTTTGTAATGCTACATCCCGTAACTAACTCATTAGCTACATTGCTTGCAAGGCTTATATTGATGTGCATTACCGAGAGGGCCCAGAGATACCTCTCCGACAATCGGAGTGACAAATCCTAATCTCAATATATGCCAACTCAACAAACACCATCGGAGACACCTGTAGAGCACCTTTATAATCACCCAGTTACGTTATGACGTTTGGTAGCACACAAAGTGTTCCTCCAGTATACGGGAGTTGCATGATCTCATAGTCATAGGAACATGTATAAGTTATGGAGAAAGCAATAGCAACAAACTAAACGATCATCGTGTTAGGCTAACGGATGGGTCAAGTCAATCACAACATTCTCTAATGATGTGATCCCGTTAATCAAATGACAACTCATGTCTATGGTTAGGAAACATAACCATCATTGATTCAACGAGCTAGTCAAGTAGAGGCAAACTAGTGACACTCTGTTTGGCTATGTATTCACACATGTACTAAGTTTTCGTTTAATACAATTCTAGCATGAATAATAAACATTTATCATGATTTAAGGAAATATAAATAACAACTTTATTATTCCCTCTAGGGCATATTTCCTTCAAGAAGGTGCCCGGATGGCCTTCGCCCATGTGAAGATGTACTGGGCAAAGATTAAGGCCACCGATGTTGCAACTAAGAGTCCGCCTGGAGGCAAGGACCAACACACGCTGGAGCATTATTTCAAGGACGTCCTAGAGGGCACACACTTGATAGAGGGTAAGTGCTCGAAGGGTATTACATTTGAATAAATGTACCAGAATTGTGAAAACAATATTATGATAAGTTAAAGTTGTGTCATATACCTTTGCCATTATTTCCTCCTATGCGGCCATTTCTTATAATCTGAAAGTTTGCCAGTCGTCAGCTTCGGCCCCATCGCGTATAATGTGGGGGTGTTCGGAATACTACCTGATCACTCTTGACCCAAGGTCTTGGTCCGGAACAGAGGTGTCAGTGCGGCGAACTAGGCAATCAGACTATAGGGCTTTAACACCTTCATTTAGCCATAGGAGTTTTACGGCGGGTCTACTATGTAGCCCCTAGTATGCACGTTGTTATCCGAATGCTGTTGTGTTGCGTAGGTGACCAAAGAAAAAATGGTCCTTCGTGTAATACGAAAGAAATCACGAAAGATTCTGATAGGTCACCGGGTGGTTCACCAGCTCTCGCCGCATCATGACAGTCAGTTTTTGGCTTTCTATACTGAGGTGTTTGACCAGGTGAACCGGAAACACAATCGTAGTAGTTCTCCCTTTACTACCCTAGCCGATAAGGCAGAACGTAGGGGAGCAAGCACAGGAGCCGGGCAACCCAACTATTGACCAAAGACATGATTCAGAGCTGATGCATATAATGCCAAACTCGTGACGCCTAAGTATGCTATAGAGTTGTTCTGACTTTTTCGGCAACCCATATGTTGCCGTATCGGGCCCCTGGCGATTTTGTGCCTAGGTGTCGAGGGTTGGGGGAAAAGGCTCTGTACAGGTTTCAAATAGAATTTTTGGTCTGCAAAAAATCTTTTGGACCTCCTGTCGCACGTCTGAGTTGCCTGTACTTCCGCGAAAAGGCTTCCTTAAAGGGAGCAATCCCCGGTTATTTGTAGGAAAACCGGGCTCATAAAGAGTCCTTTCAGGTCCATAGGACGGACAAGTATTGATTCACCTGCGGCAAAAAGATAAGAAAATAGTTAGAAAAAAGAGAAAAGGCTAAAGTCTGGACGAACTACTTTGTAGGCCTGTTCGTATTGTGCCTCCGCCAATGACCAAGGTACTTTGAGTCCATAATTATGTATGCACGGTGAAAACTCCGTGGGTATATAAGGTGAACGACGGAGGCGGGGCTGCTAATCCAGCTCTAAAATTGACCGGTCCTGTGTAGCAGAGGCCGGCGGTTTAATGAACGATGAGATATGCGGCTTGAGTAGGCCGCTTTGTACTTCGGCTGTGATTGCCACAGTGTGCCCCTCAGTGCAAAGGGAGTGTTCCGTGTTTCTGTTGACCGTTATGGTGCCGCGTGGACTAGGCATCTTAAGCTTTAGATAAGCGTAGTTTGGGACCGCATTGAAATGAGCGAAAGCGGTCTGCCCAAGCAGTGCATGGTAGCCAATGCGGAATGGGAAAATATCGAAGATCAAGTCCTCGCATCAGAAGTTTTCCGGCGAACCGAAGACGAATTCCAGTGAGATTAAGCCTGTCCCGTGAGCTTCTACGTCAGGTATTACTCCCTTTAAGGTAGTTGTGGTGGGCTCGATCCTTGAAGGGTCAATGCCCATTTTATGGACCGTGTCTTGATAGAGTAAATTGAGGCTACTGCCGCCGTCAATGAGGACTCGCATAAGATGAAATCCGCCGATAATTGGATTGAGGACCAGAGCTGCCGAACCTCCATGACTGATACTGGTTGGGTGCTCCTCGTGATCAAAAGTGATCGAGCAGGCCGCCCATGGATTGAATTGTGGGGCGTCCGTCTTTATGGCGTGGTCATCTCGTAGTTCGTACTTGTGCTCCCTGTCACGTATATCATGTTGACTATTTTTGCTTCGGGGGGAAATTGCTTCTGTGCCCCGGTGCTCGGTAGGAGAGCCTCTTCTTCTTCACTGTCACAGGGAAGCCCCTTCCCCATGTGTTCGTCATTGAGCCTGTGCTACGTATTGAGCTTGCGTTGGTTTTCCCAGAAGAGGAAGGGATGATGCATCAGAGTAGCGTAAGTATTTCCCTTAGTTTTGAGAACCAAGGTATCAATCCAGTAGGAGGCCACGCTCAAGTCCCTCGTACCTGCACAAAACGATAGCTACTCGCAACCAACGCGATTAGGGGTTGTCAATCCCTTCACGGTCACTTACAAGAGTGAGATCTGATAGATATAATATTTTTGGTATTTTTGGTATAAAGATGCAAAGTAAAAAGTAAAGGCAAAGTAAAAAAGCAAAGCAAGATTAAAGTGATGGAGATTGATATGATGAGAATAGACCCGGGGGCCATAGGTTTCACTAGTGGCTTCTCTCAAGAGCATAAGTATTCTACGGTGGGTGAACAAATTACTGTTGAGCAATTGACAGAATTGAGCATAGTAGATCATGATCAAATTACTGTTAAGTATTCTAGGCATGATCATGTATATAGGCATCACGTCCGTGACAAGTAGATCGAAACGATTCTGCATCTACTACTATTACTCCACTCATCGACCGCTATCCAGCATGCATCTAGAGTATTAAGTTAAAAACAGAGTAACGCCTTAAGCAAGATGATATGATGTAGAGAGATAAATTCTTGCAATATGAAATAAACCCCATCTTGTTATCCTCAATGGAAACGATGCAATACGTGCCTTGCTGCCACTGGGAAAGGACACCGCAAGATCGAACCCAAAGCTAAGCACTTCTCCCATGGCAAGAACTACTAATCTAGTTGGCCAAACCAAACGGATAATTCGAAGAGACTTGCAAAGATAACCAATCGTACATAAAAGAATTCAGAGAAGATTCGAATATTATTCATAGATAGACTTGATCATAAACCCACAATTCATCGGTCTCAACAAACACACCGCAAAAAGAAGATTACATCGAATAGATCTCCACAAGAGAGGGGGAGAACTTTGTACTGAGATCCAAAAAGAGAGAAGAAGCCATCTAGCTACTAACTATGGACCCGAAGGTCTGAGGTAAACTACTCACACTTCATCAGAGGGGCTAGGATGATGTAGAAGCCCTCCGTGATGACGGCCCTCTTCCGGCGGAGCTCTGGAACAGGCCCCAAGATGGGATCTCATGGATACAGAAAGTTGCGGCGGTGGAATTAGGTTTTTGGCTCCTGTTCTGATTGTTTGGGGGTACGTAGGTATATATATAGGAGGAAGGAGTACATCGGTGGAGCACCGAGCGGCCCACAAGGCAGGGGGCGCGCCCCCCACCCTCGTGACCTCCTCTTTGACTCCTTGGAGTAGGGTCCAAGTCTCCTGGATCACGTTCGGTGAGAAAATCACGTTCCCGAAGATTTTATTCCGTTTGGACTCCGTTTGATATTCTGTTTCTCCGAAACACTGAAATAGGCAAAAAAACAGCAATTCTGGGCTGGGCATCCAGTTAATAGGTTAGTCCCAAAAATAATATAAAAGTGGAAAATAAAGCCCAATATAGTCCAAAACAGTAGATAATATAGCATGGAGCAATCAAAAATTATAGATACATTGGAGACGTATCAGGCACCCCCAAGCTTAATTCCTGCTCGTCCTTGAGTAGGTAAATGATAAAAAGAGAATTTTTTATGCGGAGTTCTACTTGGCATAATTTCAATGCAAATCTTCTTAATTGTGGTATGAATATTCAGATTAGAAAGATTCAAGACAAAAGTTTATATTGACATAAAAATAATAATACTTCAAGCATACTAACAAAGCAATTATGTCTTCTCAAAATAACATGGCCAAAGAAAGTTATCCCTGCAAAATCATATAGTCTGGCTATGCTCCACCTTCACCACACAAAGTATTTAAATCATGCACAACCCTGATGACAAGCCAAGCAATTGTTTCATACTCTAACTTTTTCAGAACTTTTTCAATCTTCACGCAATACATGAGCGTGAGCCATGGATATACCACTATAGGTGGAATAGAATGGTGGTTGTGGAGAAGACAAAAAGGAGGGGAATATAGTCTCACATCAACTAGGCGTATCAACGGGCTATGGAGATGCCCATCAATAGATATCAATGTGAGTGAGTAGGGATTGCCAAGCAACGGATGCACTAGAGCTATAAATGTATGAAAGCTCAACAAAAGAAACTAAGTGGGTGTTGATGTCTACTACACAACCTTCTTCTTGTAAACATTGTTGGGCCTCCAAGTGCAGAGGTTTGTAGGACAGTAGCAAATTTCCCTCAAGTGGATGACCTAAGGTTTATCAATCCGTAGGAGGCGTAGGATGAAGATGGTCTCTCTCAAGCAACCCTGCAACCAAATAACAAAGAGTCTCTTGTGTCCCCAACACACCCAATACAATGGTAAATTGTATAGGTGCACTAGTTCGGCAAAGAGATGGTGAAACAAGT
This sequence comes from Triticum aestivum, assembly GCF_018294505.1. Taxonomy (NCBI): domain Eukaryota; kingdom Viridiplantae; phylum Streptophyta; class Magnoliopsida; order Poales; family Poaceae; genus Triticum; species Triticum aestivum. The sequence goes on along the minus strand of NC_057809.1, from coordinate 69,553,987 downwards.
GGTATAGGATAGTAGAATAAGGTATTTGTAATCTTAAATAATAAAAACAGCAAGGTAGCAAGTGATAAAAGTGAGTGTAAACGGTATTGCAATGCTAGGAAACAAGGCCTAGGGTTCATACTTTCACTAGTGCAAGTCCTCTCAACAATACTAACATAATTGGATCACATAACTATCCCTCAACATGCAACAAAGAGTCACTCCAAAGTCACTAATAGAGGAGAACGAACGAAGAGATTATGGTAGGGTACGAAACCACCTCAAAGTTATTCTTTCCAATCAATCCGTTGGGCTATTCCTATAAGTGTCACAAACATCCCTAGAGTTCGTACTAGAATAACACCTTAAGACACGAATCAACCAAAACCCTAATGTCACCTCAAGTATCCATGGGTATGATTATACGATATGCATCACACAATCTCAGATTCATCTATTCAACCAACACATAGGACCTCAAAGAGTGCCCCAAAGTTCTACCGAAGAATCACGACGAAAACGTGTGCCTACCCCTATGCATAGGTTCATGGGCGGAACCCGCAAGTTGATCACCAAAACATACATCAAGTGAATCACGTGATATCCCATTGTCACCACAGATATCCACGGCAAGACATACATCAAGTGTTCTCAAATCTTTAAAGACTCAATCTGATAAGATTACTGGCGAAACTCAATTCATTACAAGAGAGAAGAGGAGGAGGAGAAACATAGGATCCAACTATAATAGCAAAGCTCGCGATACATCAAGATCGTATCACCTCAAGAACACGAGAGAGAGAGAGAGATCAAACACATAACTACTGGTACATACCCTCAGCCCCGAGGGAGAACTACTCCCTCCTCGTCATGGAGAGCACCAGGATGATGAAGATGGCCACCGGTGAGGGTTCCCCCCTCCGACAGGGTGCCAGAACAGGGTCCCAATTGACTTTTGGTGGCTACGGAGGCTTCTGGCGGCGGAACTCCCGATCTATCTTGCGTTCTGGAAGTTTTAGGGTATATGGAGTTATATAGGCAGAAGAAGCATGTTAGGGGAGCCACAGGGGCCCCACGAGGCAGGGGGCGCTCCCTAGGGGGGTGGGCGCGCCCCCACCCTCGTGGGCAGCTCTCGTATCTTCTGACGTGGGGTCCAAGTCCATCAGGTGTGTTTCCTTTCAAAAATAACTTCTCCAGTTGATTTCGTTCCGTTTCGACTCCGTCTGATATTCCTTTTCTTCAAAACACTGAAATAGGCATAAAATAGCAAATCTGGGCTGGGCCTCCGGTTAATAGGTTAGTCCCAAAATAATATAAAAGTGGATAATAAAGCCCAATATTGCCTAAAACAGTAGATAATATAGCATGGAGCAATCAAAAATTATAGATACGTTGGAGACGTATCAAGCATCCCCAAGCTTAATTCCTGCTCGTCCTCGAGTAGGTAAATGATAAAAGGATAATTTTTGGTGTGGAATGCTAGTCGGCATAATTTCATTGTAATTCTTCTTACTTGTGATATGAATATTCAGATCCATAAGATTCAAGACAAAAGTTCATATTGACATAAAAATAATAATACTTCAAGCATACTAACTAAGCAATCATGTCTTCTCAAAATAACATGGCCAAAGAAAGCTATCCCTACAAAATCATATAGTCTGGCTATGCTCCATCTTCACTACACAAAATATTTAAATCATGCACAACCCCGGTGACAAGCCAAGCAATTGTTTCATACTTTTGATGTTCTTGAACTTTTTCAATCTTCACGCAATACATGAGCGTGAGCCATGGGCATAGCACTATAGGTGGAATAGAATAGTGGTTGTGGAGAAGACAAAAAGGAAGAAGATAGTCTCACATCGACTAGGTGTATCAACGGGCTATGGAGATGCCCATCAATAGATATCAATGTGAGTGAGTAGGGATTGCCATGCAACGGATGCACTAGAGCTATAAATTTATGAAAGCTCAAAAGAAACTAAGTGGGTGTGCATCCAACTTGCTTGCTCATGAAGACCTAGGGAATTTTGAGGAAGCCCATCATTGGAATATACAAGCCAAGTTCTATAATGAAAGATTCCCACTAGTATATCAAAGTGAAAACATAGGAGACTCTCTATCATGAAGATCATGATGCTACTTTGAAGCACAAGTGTGGTAAAAGGATAGTGGCATTGTCCCTTTTTTTTTATTTGGCCTTTCCTTTTTTTGTCCTTTCTTTTTTTACTTGGCCTTTCTTTTATGGCCTTTCTCTTTTTGGGGGGGCAATGCTCTATTGAATGATGATCATCACACTTCTAATTATTTAGAACTCAATGATACAACTCGATGCTAGAACAAAGATGACTCTATATGAATGCCTCCGGCGATGTACCGGGATATGCAATGAATCAAGAGTGACAAGTATGAAAGAATTATGAATGGTGGCTTTGCCACAAATACAATGTCAACTACATGATCATGCTAAGCAATATGACAATGATGGAGTGTGTCATAATAAACAGAACGGTGGAAAGTTGCATGGCAATATATCTCGGAATGGCTATCACTAGTAGAAAAAGGGCCTGCAGTCCCGGTTCATAAGGGCCTTTAGTCCCGGTTCTTGAACCGGGACTAAAGGGTCGGTACTAATGCCCTGACCCTTTAGTCCCGGTTCTAAGACCCTCCACGTGGCCGCTGCCTGGAGGTCCACCTTTAGTCCCGGTTGGTAACACCAACTGGTACTAAAGGTTTTCTGATTTATTTTTTGAAAAAAAAATTGTATTTTTTTTTGAATTTTTTTGGAACTTTTTTATTTTCAAATTTCTGATTTATTTTAACCTCTAATCTCTAATCACCCCTCTCATCACTGCTCAATTTAATCTCTAATCACCCCTCATCATTCCAAATCATCTAACTTCCCAGACGGTCACCCATCCTCCCACTCCCCCAGCCTGAGCATGCTTAACTTCCAGGTTCTATTCTCCCTCGTTTCCAAGTCTGCACTCATTGTTTTCGTGACAATAGTAAGATGTTAATTCTATTAACCCTCAGGATTTTAGCTTGAGCATGAAGTCACACATTTCACTGTTTGAGTTTGAAACTATTGTTCTAAAAAACAATAATTATTTAGTAACACTAATATTTCTTGAATAAGTAGTTTGACCATTGTTTGACCACAGTTTGACCATAGTTTGACCAGATTTGACCAAAATTCAAAAAAACTAAAATAATTATTTAATAACACTAATATTCTTGAATCATTATTTAGTAACACTAATACTTCTTGAATAAGTAGTTTGACCATAGTTTGATCAGATTTAATGAAAATTAAAAAAAACTGAAATTTGAGCATAACTTTTTTTCCTTTTGGAATTTGAGGATTTTAGAAATTTGGAAACAGGCCGTAGGCAATCTCCATTGGATGTAACTTTTCGAGTAGATGATTTTTCATATAAGAAAGTTTTTAATCCGAGTTCATATGCAAAAGTTATGCCCATTTTACAAATTCCAGAGAGATTTTGTAAAGAAAAAAGTGCATTTTTCAACCCCGAACTCTTGCCCTAGTCTAATTTACAACCCCAAACTTCAATACCATCTAAATTACAACCCTCAACTCTCAAAACCGGTCAGGATTCAACCCTCCCCTCCTTGTTGACTGGTTTTGACCAGGGGCGACCAGTTTTGACCAGTCATCGGGTCCAATCAGCATGCCACATCAGAAAAAATTCAAAATTTCAAGAAAATATAATTAAAAATCTGTACGATCGAGAAAAAATCCAAAATAAAATTTCCTGGGGAAAAAGTTTGCGAAAAAAATTCGAGAATTATTCCTGTAATTTTCGGGAAAAAATAAAAATAATAACTCTTTTTGGAAATTACTTTTTCTAGAAATTTTAACTTTTTTATTTTACATTTTTAAATATTTTTCTTGGGAATTTGAAATTTTTCCCTGGAGTTTTTTTTATTTTAAGTATTTTTTCGTTTTTCATGGAAATATTGATAATTTTGTTTTCGGAAATTCGTTTTTTTCCTTGATTTTTTCCTGCAAATTTGATTTTTTATTTATTTCTTTTCCTGGATTTTTTTCGATTTTACAGATTTAAATTTTTTTGCTGACATGGCATGCTGACTGGGCCTGCTGACTGGTCAAAACCAGTCAACAGAGAGGAGAGGGTTGAATCCTAGCCGGTTTTGAGAGTTGGGGGTTGTAATTTAGACGACATTGGAGTTTGGGGTTGTAAATTAGACCAGGGCAAGAGTTTGGGGTTGAAATATGCACTTCTCTCTTTTGTAAATAAAGTCGAAATTCATATTTGTAAATTTTCCCAACAACTAGACCACATATCACATGGGAAACTTATTTTATTTTATTTTTTTTTGACATTTCCATCATTTTCTTTTGTTTTTTCTAAAACTGAAAAGGCGGTCCACGGGGGGGGGGGGGGGAGTTTGAAAATTGGACCTTTAGTACCGGTTCGTGCCATGAACCAGTACTAATGCATCAAAGGCCATTAGTCCCGGTTGGTGGCACCAACCGGTACTAAAGGTTAGACCTTTAGTCCCGGTTCATGGCATGAACTGAGACTAAAGGGACCAGGTGAACCGAGACTAATGCCTTAGCCGCACGAACCGGGACTAATGCACCCATTGGTCCCGGTTCTGGACTGAACCGGGACTAATGGGGTTACCCGGCCTGGACCAAAGCCCCCTTTTTCTACTAGTGTATGGAAATGCCATAATAGGTAGGTATGGTGGCTGTTTTGAGGAAGGTATATGGTGGGTTTATGATACTGGCGAAAGGTGCGCGGTATTAGAGAGGCTAGCAAGGGTGGAAGGGTGAGAGTGCGTATAATCCATGGACTCAACATTAGTCATAAAGAACTCACATACTTATTGCAAAAATCTATTAATTATCGAAGCAAAGTGCTACGCGCATGCTCCTAGGGGGATAGATTGGTAGGAAAAGACCATCGCTCGTCCCCGACCGCCACTCACAAGGAAGGCAATCAATAAGTAAATCGTGCTCCGACTTCATCACATAACGGTTCACCATACGTGCATGATACCGGAATCACAAACTTCAACACAAGTATTTCTCAAATTCACAACTACTCAACTAGCATGACTCTAATATTACCATCTTCATATCTCAAAACAATCATCAAGTATCAAACTTCTCTTAGTATTCAACACACTCATAAGAGAATTTTATTTATCTTGAATACCTAGCATATTAGGATTTTAAGCAAATTACCATGCTATTCAAGACTCTCAAAATAATATAAGTGAAGCATGATAGTTCATCTATTTCTTAAAAATAAAACTACAACCATGCTCTAAAAGATATAAGTGAAGCACTAGAGCAAATGACAAACTACTCCGAAAGATATAAGTGAAGATCAATGAGTAGTCGAATAATTATGCAACTATGTGAAGACTCTCTAACATTTAATAATTTCAGATCTTGGTATTCTATTCAAACAGCAAGCAAAGCAAAATAAAATGACATCTGAGAGTAGCAAACATCATGTGAAGAAGCAAAAACTTAGGATCAACCAATACTAACCGATAATTGTTGAAGAAGAAAGGTGGGATGCCAACTGGGGCATCCCCAAGCTTAGATGCTTGAGCCTTCTTGAAATATTATCTTGGGATGCCTTGGGCATCCCCAAGCTTGAGCTTTTGTGTCTCCTTAATTCCTCTCATATCACGGTCTTCCTAAATCTCAAAAGCTTCATCCACACAAAGCTCAACAAGGACTCGTGAGATAAGTTAGTATAAACCATTGCAAAAACCTTATCCTACTCTACTATAGCAAATCACTAAAATTATTATTCAACATTGTATACTAAATGCCTCTGCATATTTAATAGTCCTATCCTCAAATAGAATCATTAAAGAAGCAAACATATGCAAACAATGCAAACATAACAGCAATCTGCCTAAACAGGATAGTCTGTAAAGAATGCTGCAACATCCATACTTCCCTAGCTCCAAAAATTATGGAAGAAAATTCCCACTGTAGTAAATTTATAAGAGCTTAATATGCAAAAGGTTTCAACATTTTATCACATTCTGACTTTTCTAGGGAATTATTGCAACAGCGGTAAAGTTTCTGTTTTCAAACAACAACATGTATACTTGTAACATAGGCACAGTAAAGGCTATAAATGCCACTTTTATAGAAATAAAAGATGCAAAACATTATTCTAAATAACAGTAAGCAAATCCTAACAAAATAAATTGACGCTCCAAGCAAAAAACATATCATGTGGCGAATAAAAATATAGCTCCAAGTAAAGTTACCGATGAACGAAGACGAAAGAGGGGATGCCTTCCGGGGCATCCCCAAGCTTATGCTCTTGCCACTCCTTATTCCATAGTCCATCGAATCCTTACCCAAAACTTGAAAACTTCACAACACAAAACTTAACAGAAAACTCGTAAGCTCTGTTAGTATAAGAAAATAAATCACTAATTCAAGGTACTGTAATGAACTCATTCTTTATTTATATTGGTGTTAAACCTACTGTATTCCAACTTCCCTATGGTTTATAAACTATTTTACTAGCCATAGATTCATCAAAATAAGTAAACAACACATGAAAAACAGAATCTGTCAAAAACAGAACAGTCTGTACTAATCTGGATCAAACATATACTTCTGAAACTCATAAAATTCTAAAATAAATTGCTGGACCTGAGGAATTTATCTATTAATCATATGCAAAAAGAATTAACTAAATAGCACTTTCCAAATAAAAATGGCAGCAATTCTCGTGAGCGCTAAAGTTTCTGTTTTTTACAGCATGATCAACAAGACTTTCCCCAAGTCTTCCCAAAGGTTCTACTTGGCACAAACACTATTAAACAACTAAAACCACATCTAAACAGAGGCTATATGAATTATTTATTACTAAACAGGAACAAAAAGTAAGGAACTAAAACAAAATTGGGTTGCCTCCCAACAAGCGCTATCGTTTAACGCCCCTAACTAGGCATGATGATTTCAATGATGCTCACAGAAAGGATAAGAATTGAAACATAAAGAGAGCATCATGAAGAATATGACTAGCACATTTAAGTCTAACATGCTTCCTATGCATAGGGATTTTTTGAGCAACAACTTGTGGGAACAAGAATCAACTTGCATAGGACGGTAAAACAAGCATAACTTCAAAATTTTAAGCACATAGAGAGGAAACTTGATATTATTGCAATTCCTACAAGCATATGTTCCTCCCTCATAATAATTTTCAGTATCATCATGAATGAATTCAACAATATAACCAGCACCTAAAGCATTCTTTTCATGATCTACAAGCATAGAAAATTTACTACTCTCCACACAAGCAAAATTCTTCTCATGAATAATAGTGGGAGCAAACTCAACAAAATAATTATCATGTGCGGCATAATCCAATTGAAAACTAAAATCATGATGACAATTTTCATGGTTATCATTATTCTTTATAGCATACAAGTCATCACAATAATCATCATAGATAGCAACTTTGTTCTCATAATCAATTGGAACCTCTTCCGGAATAGTGGATTCATCACAAATTAAAGTCATGACCTCTCCAAATCCACTTTCATCAATATAATCATCATAAATAGGAGGCATGCTTTCATCATAATAAATTTGCTCATCAAAAAATGGGGGACAAAAAATATCATCTTCATTAAACATAGCTTCCCCAAGCTTGTGGCTTTGCATATCATTAGCATCATGGATATTCAAGGAATTCATACTAACAACATTGCAATCATGCTCATCATTCAAATATTTAGTACCAAACATTTTATAGATTTCTTCTTCTAGCACTTGAGCACAATTATCCTTTCCATCATACTCACGAAAGATATTAAAAAGGTGAAGCGTATGAGACAAACTCAATTCCATTTCTTTGTAGTTTTCTTTTATAAAGTAAACTAGTGATAAAACAAGAAACTAAAAGACTCGATTGCAAGATCTAAAGATATACCTTCAAGCACTCACCTCCCCGGCAACGGCGCCAGAAAAGAGCTTGATGTCTACTACACAACCTTCTTCTTGAAGACGTTGCTGGGCCTCCAAGTGCAGAGGTTTGTAGGACAGTAGCAAATTTCCCTCAAGTGGATTACCTAAGGTTTATCTATCCGTAGGAGGCGTAGGATGAAGATGGTCTCTCTCAAGCAACCCTGCAACCAAATAACAAAGAGTCTCTTGTGTCCCCAACACACCCAATACAATGGTAAATTGTATAGGTGCACTAGTTCGGCAAAGAGATGTTGAAACAAGTGGTATATGGATAGTAGAATAAGGTATTTGTAATCTTAAATAATAAAAACAGCAAGGTAGCAAGTGATAAAAGTGAGCGTAAACGGTATTGCAATGCTAGGAAACAAGGCCTAGGGTTCATACTTTCACTAGTGCAAGTCCTCTCAACAATACTAACATAATTGGATCACATAACTATCCCTCAACATGCAACAAAGAGTCACTCCAAAGTCACTAATAGAGGAGAATGAACGAAGAGATTATGGTAGGGTACGAAACCACCTCAAAGTTATTCTTTCCAATCAATCTGTTGGGCTATTCCTATAAGTGTCACAAACATCCCTAGAGTTCATACTAGAATAACACCTTAAGACACAAATCAACCAAAACCCTAATGTCATCTAGATACTCCAATTTCACCTCAAGTATCCGTGGGTATGATTATACGATATGCATCACACAATCTCAGATTCATCTATTCAACCAACACATAGGACCTCAAAGAGTGCCCCAAAGTTCTACCGGAGAATCACGACGAAAACGTGTGCCAATCCCTATGCATAGGTTCATGGGCGGAACCCTCAAGTTGATCACCAAAACATACATCAAGTGAATCACGTGATATCCCATTGTCACCACAGATATCCACGGCAAGACATACAACAAGTGTTCTCAAATCTTTAAAGACTCAATCCGATAAGATTACTTCAAAGGGGAAACACAATTCATTACAAGAGAGAAGAGGGGGAGGATAAACATAGGATCCAACTATAATAGCAAAGCTCGCGATACATCAAGATCGTATCACCTCAAGAACACGTGAGAGAGAGAGATCAAACACATAGCTACTGGTACATACCGTCAGCCCCGAGGGAGAACTACTCCCTCCTCGTCATGGAGAGCACCGGGATGATGAAGATGGCCACCGGTGAGGGTTCCCCCCTCCGGCAGGGTGCCGAAACAGGGTCCCGATTTAATTTTGGTGGCTACGGAGGCTTCTGGTGGTGGAACTCCCGATCTGTCTTGCGTTCTGGAAGTTTTAGGGTATATGGAGTTATATAGGCAGAAGAAGCACGTCAGGGGAGCCACGGGGGCCCCACGAGGCAGGGGGACGCGCCCTAGGGGAGTGGGCGTGCCCCCCACCCTCGTGGGCAGCTCCCGTATCTTCTGACATCGGGTCCAAGTCCATCAGGTGTGTTTCCTTACAAAAATAACTTCTCTAGTTGATTTCGTTCCGTTTCGACTCCGTCTGATATTCCTTTTCTTCAAAACATTGAAATAGGCATAAAACAGCAAATCTGGGCTGGGCCTCCGGTTAATAGGTTAGTCCCAAAAATAATATAAAAGTGGATAATAAAGCCCAATATTGCCTAAAACAGTAGATAATATATCATGGAGCAATCAAAAAATTATAGATACGTTGGAGACGTATCAGGTGTGCATCCAACTCGCTTGCTCATGAAGACCTAGGTCAATTTGAGGAAGCCCATCATTGGAATATACAAGCCAAGTTCTATAATGTAAAATTCCCACTAGTATATGAAAGTGATAACATGAGAGACTCTCTACTATGAGGATCATGGTGCTACTTTGAAGCACAAGTGTGGTAAAAGAATAGTAGCATTGCCCCTTTTTATTTTTATTTTTTTGGGACTTCTTTTTTTGGCCCTTTTTTATTGGGGCAATGCTCTATTAAATGATGATCATCACACTTTTATTTATTTACAACTCAATGATTACAACTCGATTCTAAAACAAAGTATGACTCTATATGGATGCCTCCGGTGGTGTACCGGGATATGCAATGAATCAAGAGTGACAAGTATGAAAAAATTATGAATGGTGGCTTTGCCACAAATACTATGTCAACTACATGATCATGCTAAGCAATATGACAATGATGAATGTGTCATGATGAACTAGATGGTGGAAAGTTGCATGGCAATATATCTCGGAATGGCTATGGAAATGCCATAATAGGTAGGTATGTGGCTGTTTTGAGGAAGGTATATGGTAGGTGTATGATACCGGCGAAAGGTGCGCGGTATTAGAGAGGCTAGCCAAGGTGGAAGGGTGAGAGTCCGTATAATCCATGGACTCAACATTAGTCATAAACAACTCATGTACTTATTGCCAAAATCTAGAAGTTATCAAAGCGAAGTATTACGCGCATGCTCCTAGGGGGATATATTGGTAGGAAAAGACCATCGCTCGTCCCCGACCGCCACTCATAAGTAAGAAAATCAATAAATAAATCATGCTCCAACTTCATCACATAATGGTTCACCATACGTGCATGCTATGGGAATCACAAACTTTAACACAAGTATTCTTTAAATTCACAACTACTCAACTAGCATGACTTTAATATTATCACCTCCATATCTCAAAACAATTATGATGTTTCAATCTTTTCTTAGTATTCAACACACTCAAAAGAAAGCTCACAAATCTTGAATTCCAAGCATATTATTATTAAGCAAATTACCATGCTATTAAGAGACTCCCAAAATAATTTAAGTGAAGCATGAGAGATCAATAGTTTCTTTAAAACAAATCCACCACCGTGCTCTAAAAGATCTAAGTGAAGCACATAGAGGAAAATTATAATGCTCAAAAGATATAAGTGAAGCACATAGAGCAAAACTACATAGCTCAAAAGATATAAGTGAAGCACATAGAGCGAAACTACTTAGCTCAAAGGATATAAGTGAAGCACATAGAGTATTCTATCAAATTTTAATTCATGTATGGCTCTCTCAAAAGGTGTGTACAGCAAGGATGATTGTGGGCATACTAAGACACAAAGACACAAATAATACAAGACGCTCCAAGCAAAACACATATCATGTTGGTGAATAAAAATATAGCTCCAAGTAAATTACCGATGGAAGTGGACGAAAGAGGGGATGCCTTCCGGGGCATCCCAAGCTTTGATTTCTTGGTGTCCATGGATTATCTTGGGGGTGAAATGGGCATCCCCAAGATTAGTCTCTTGCCACTCCTTGTTCCATAATCCATCAAAAGAATTCACCCAAAACTTGAAAACTTCACAACACAAAACTCAAAATAGGAAACTCGTGAGCTCCGTTAGCGAAAGAAAACAAAAGACCACTTCAACGTACTGTAATGAACTCATTATTTATTTATATTGGTTTTAAACCTACTGTATTCCAACTTCTCTATGGATTATAAACTATTTTACTAACCATAGATTCATCAAAATAAGCAAACAACACACGAAAAACAGAATCTGTCAAAAACAGAAGAGTCTGTAGTAATCTGTAGCTAGCGCAAGATCTGGAACCCCAAAAATTCTAAAATAAATTTATGGACGTGAGTAATTTATCTATTAATCATCTTAACAAATAATTAACTAAATATCACTATTAAAATAGAAATGACAGCAGTTCTCGTGAGCGCTAAAGTTTCTGTTTTTTTACAGCAAGTTCAACAAGACTTTCCCCAAGTCTTCCCAACGGTTCTACTTGGCACAAACACTAACTAAACACAAAAAACACAACTAAAGCAGAGGCTAAATAATTTATTTATTACTAAGCAGGAGCAAAAGGCAAGGAATAAAAATAAAATTGGGTTGCCTCCCAACAAGCGCTATCGTTTAACGTCCCTAGCTAGGCATAAAAGCGAGGATAGATCTAGGTATTGCCATCTTTGGTAGGCAATCCATAAGTGGCTCTCATGATAGTTTCATATGGTAATTTTATTTTCTTTCTTGGAAAGTGTTCCATGCCCCTTTTTAATGGAAATTGAAATCTAATATTCCCTTCCTTCATATCAATAATCGCACCAACCGTTCTAAGGAAAGGTCTACCAAGAATAATAGGGCAAGAAGGATTGCAATCTATATCAAGAACAATGAAATCTACGGGCACACAATTCCTATTTGAAACAATAAGACCATAATTAATCCTTCCCATAGGTTTCCTAATAGTATAATCCGCAAGATGCAAGTTTAGAGAGCAATCATCAAAATTACGGAAATCTAGTAAATCACACAAAGTCTTGGGAATGGTGGAGACACTAGCACCCAAATCACACAAAGCATAAAACTCATGATCTTTAATTTTAATTTTAATATTTGGTTCCCACTCATCGTAGAGTTTTCTAGGGATATAAACTTTGAACTCAAGTTTTTCTTCATAAGATTGCATCAAGGCATCAACAATATGTTCGGTGAAGGCTTTATTTTGACTATAAGCATGTAGAGAATTTAGCACGGATTGCAACAAGGAAATACAATTAATTAAAGAGCAACTTTCATAATTAAATTCCTTGAAATCCAATATAGTGGGTTTAGCAACATCTAGATTTTTATTTCTTTCAGTCCCACTTTCATCAATTTCATCATTGAGATCTAAATACTCCGAATTTTTAGCACGCCTTCTAGGTAAAGGAAGATCATATTAAGTTTCATCAAGATTCATATTGCAAAACAAAGATTTAATAGGGGACACATCAATAACTTTTAGATCTTCATCTTGATTTTCATAGGAATTGGAAGAACACGCTTTAATAAAGGCATCTTTGGAAGCATGCATCCTAGCGGTTCTTTCCTTGCACTCATCAATGGAAATTCTCGTGGCTTTGAGAGACTCATTGATATCATGCTTAGGAGGAATAGATCTAATATTTAAAGAATCAGTCTCAAGAGAAATTCTATCAACGTTTCTAGCCAAATCATCAACTTTAAGCAATTTCTCTTCAAGCAAAGCATTAAAATTCTTTTGTGAATTCATAAACTGTTTAACACTATTCTCAAATTCAGAGGGCATCTGATTATAATTTCCATAAGAGTTGTTGTAGGAATTCCCATGATTATTAGAAGGATTACTAGGATATGGCCTAGGATTAAAATTCCCTCTAAAAGCGTTGTTACCAAAATTATTCCTACCAACATCGGAGGGGCAAGGATGATGTAGAAGCCCTCCGTGATGACAGCTCTCTTCCGTCGGAGCTCCGGAATAGGCCCCAAGATGGGATCTCGTGGATACAGAAAGTTCCGGCGGTGGAATTAGGTTTTTGGCTCCTGTTCTGATCGTTTGGGGGTACATGGGTATATATAGGAGGAAGGAGTACATCGGTGGAGCACTGAGGGGCCCACGAGGCAGGGGGCGCGCCCCCCACCCTCGTGACCTCCTCTTTGACTCCTTGGAGTAGGGTCCAAGTCTCCTGGATCATGTTCGGTGAGAAAATCACGTTCCCGAAGATTTTATTCCGTTTGGACTCCGTTTGATATTATGTTTCTCTGAAACACTGAAATAGGCAAAAAAACAGCAATTCTGGGCTGGGCCTCTAGTTAATAGGTTAGTCCTTGTCGGGGAAACTGATCCACGAACACCTATGGGGCCGGCGGACCGAGCCCCTTTCGGTTCGGCGGGGGGCGGAGATCACACGAAGAGCAGATCGAGGCGAAGCACACGAGCAGTTTACCCTGCTTCGGAGCTCTCCGGAGAGATAACACTCCTACTGCTGCTTGTTTGATTATCTTGTGTTCTTGCTCCAGAGAGAGAGCGTAGTGTTTTTCTGGGTTCCGAACCAGTCGAACCTCCTCTACGTTGCGCATGGGCCTCCTTTTATACGCTAAAGGGGTCACCGACAGGTGGCAACGCAGAGAAGGGTACAAATGTAAAAAGTGAGGTGGTTGGTACAGTTACTTGTACAGTGCACTCTATCTAACCCTGACGGCAGGGGACAAGGGCATTAAATGCCCATCTGAGTCGCCCAAACAGTGCAGAAAAGGACCGTTAGGGGCGCCACCATTCGCCACGATGGCGATCTTGTCAGCTTCGCATGCCACTGCGCACCGCTGGCTGCACAGCCTCCCGCCACGCACGCCTGGAGAGGCCCCCAGAGCGACGCGTTGGTGGATGCGCTGGAGCGTGGGCACAGAGTGGCCTCCTGCCGCGGCAAGCGCCTTGCCGCTGCTGTTATCTTGTCGGGTCCGAAAGCTTGTCGCTCACCGGGCCTCGAGGTACCTTGGTTGGTCTTCCCGGCAAGCTCCTCTTGCCGGGGCCTTGTTGCCTTGCCGGAGCGCATGGCGCGTCGCGGCAAGTTCCTTGGAGTGCCTTGGTTGGCCTTCCTGGCAAGCTCCTCTTGCCGGGGCCTTGTCTCCTGAGCTTAAATACTTTGTTCTTGAATGGCTCCAAGGGAACCACGGAGGATCTTGGCGTTTGCCCGGCAAGCCTTGCCGCGGGGTGCTGCAACTGCCCGTGCACAAGTTCGGGGTACTAGGGTACCCCTATTCTAGTACACCGATAGGAGCCCCCGGGCCTGGGCCAGACACGATGCCGAGCGCTGTTGGGCCAGGCCCAAGACAGGGCACGGGCACACGCGGACTGGGCCACGCCGAATCTCGCTCCGTATCCACCGCGCTCTCCCCTAACGGCACGCGTCGAATGCGGCATCGTGGGAGAGATCGTGGGTGGTTCTTTATTCGGAAGGGCGAAACGTTCGCCTCGTCTCTCTTTATAAGCAGAGGAAACAGGGGCAGATCGTTCCTCCTTGCTGGTTGCTACTACTCCATCTTCACGAACCTCCGCCGCTCCCCCCCTTCTTCTTGAAGCCGAGAGAGCAGCGCTCCGCCCCCCATTGCCACCAGCATCACCAACGCCGTCGACCTCCCCCACCACCTCCGCCATGGCTTCGAAAGCCGACAAGGGAAAGGGCGTGAAGTCGGCCGAGGCGCAGTGGCTCGCGGCGCTGCGGAAGGAGCGGGCAATCTTCTCCCCCCAGCTCGGTGCGAAGGAGCTGAGGGAGTACTTCTACCTCTTTTGGGCGACGGAGACGCGGGTGCATCCGCGCATGAGGGTACTCCCGGCCGCTGCTTCGGAACTGGCTCCAAACGGGTACCCATTCTTCGCGCTGTTCTTCTATTGCAGGCTCTGCCCGCCCTTCTCGGAGTTCTTCTACGATATCATGAACACCTATGGCCTCCGCCTCTTTGATTTCACCCCCAACACCGTTCTGACCATGGCAGTTTTCGCACATTTGTGCGAAAACTTTGTCGGAGTCCACCCCAATGTTGCCCTTTTCCGCCACTTCTTCATGCCTCGGGTAGAGAGAGGAGAGCCGCTTGCCAGAGGGATCGTCTGGATCTCGAGAGTCGGCAAGAAGGAGGCGTACTTGGAGGGTGAGCTCCGCAGCAAGTGGGAGGAGTGGAGAGCGGAGTGGTGCTGGATCGTCGAGGAGAATCCGCAGCCCTTCACCGCCGTGCGCCAAGCACCAATAGTGCGCGGCAATGACTGGAGCAACGTGGCCCCGGAAGACGAGAGGCTGAAGATCGCCATCACTAGGATCCTTCGCCTCAGGCTTGCCGGGCTCACTGTAGGCGCTGTAGGCGCAGATTTCCTCCGCCGCCGCATCGCCCCCTGCAGGAGAGGGGGAGGCCCGCCTGGGAATTCAAGAACTCGGCGGACATCATGAGGCTGCGGCCGGGCCTCAACTACAACGTCACCGTCTTGGAGCTGGATGCAATGCTCCTGGAGTTGTTCAAACGCGATCCCCAGCACCCATTCACGCTGGCGAGGGGCGTCGTTCCATTGTGCAATAATTCTTCGCTTGACCGGATCTGCGCCATGATGCCGTTGTGCGATTTACACGGAATCGTTCCAACTTGGCAAGAGCCTCCGGATGACGTCGTGCAAGCGTTCTTCGACAACTTGGAAGAAGTGCCGGTCTGCGCTGACGAGCAGAAGAGCCTCACCCGTGACACCACCGACGAGGAGCTGCAGCACATCGCCACTAGGGCGGAAGAGGTTGCGGCCGCAGCTGCCGCAGGCGCGTTTGGGTTCACTGTGGAGGAGGCGGAGGCGGCAGAGGCGGCAAACCTCGCCGAGCGCGCGGAGTTCATTGGCGAGGAAGAGCCTGCCGGCTCTGAAGCTGAGCCGACCGAGGCCGGCGAGGAAGAGCCCGAGCCTTCAGAAGGCTTGCCGCAGGCGGAGCCCCCGGCCCCGCCAAGAAGGCGTCTTCGCAGGGCCGTGGACGTAGCGGGGTGGCAGCCGGGTCAACAGCCGCCGAGCCGTGTGACACGCTCTACCGCGGCAAGCAATGTTGCCGCGGGAGCGCCTCACGCAGCAGCGGCAACTGGAGCGGGATCTTCCCGGGCCACCGCCACTGCCCCCGCCAAGTGGGCAAGGGATCCTACTCCTCCGCCTCGCCGCACCAGAGGGGAGCCGGACTTCGATCTTTCCACGCTCAGCTCCGACGAGGAGGAAGAAGAGTAAGTTTCTTTGGTTCTCTTGTAGTTCTTCAATCTTGCTGTTTTTATCTTGTATCTGACTTGCTTCAATCTGAACTCCTTTCTTTTCAGGACGCTGGCCCAGAGAGCGGCGAAGAGGGCCAAGGCCGCGGTGATTGTCATCGAAGATGAACCCATCGTGTCAGCAGGGGGTGGGTCCGAGACCACCTTGACAGACCCGACAACCACTCCTCAAAGCAGCCCCCAGCGTAAGTTCATAGTTAGCTTTCTGCTATCAGGCGCGCATGAGTGCTTTTTTCCTTTGTTGATATCTTGCTTGTTGATTTGTGTAGGAGCAGAGAAGCCATATCAGGAGCGCCCGGAAGCTGGTCCCGAAGTGCCATCTGCTTCGACTACGCCGCCAAGGGAGGAGTCCCCGGCAAGGGAGCGCTCTCCGGCAAGGGAGAACTCTCCGGCAAGGAGCAGTTCTCCAGCAAGGGACAGCACCATCGATCCTGCGGCGGCCAAGACCGCAACTGCAGATCTTGGCACAGGTAATTCACTTGTCCAAAAACTTTCCCCTGGGTTCTTCTTCTTCTGATTTTCTTCTCTTGGATTTTTGATTGATTTTTCTTCCTTCTTCGTTCTTCAGACCCATCTGCTGCTGAGCCAATGGAGACAGAGGGCGTTGGCGAGGAAGGCGCGCATGGCAGCACTGACGATGCCGCCGCCAATGAAGAAGGGGCCGGTGCTGATGAGACTGCCAGCAAGGAGGCCGCCAAGGCTACCGCCGCAGAAGCCGGCGAGGGGTCGGGCGATCGCACTGACGACCCTGAGGCCGCAGGAGCGCCAGGCGCTGCGCCGACCGCCGATCCCTCTACCGCTGCTGCGGAGCCAGGCTCCGAGGAGCCCCAGCCCGGCGCCTACTTGAAGGCCGGCGACGATATCTTCATCAAGCTACCCTGGGCGTCGAGCTCCAGGGCGCCGGTCGAGGGGGAAACTTTCGATGAGGAGGTGCTCGCCTCCGCTGGACTGTTGTTGGTCGACGCGCCCAGCAGCAGCAGTGGCGAGCCTGAGGAGGAGCAGCTGATGCGGAAGCTGCTGTCACTCTACCGCGCACGGCAAGCCAAGCTGGCTTCCCGGGAAGCGCTTGTCGCAAAGGCGGGAGTTGATATGGAGAAGCGCGCGGAGGAGCTCCGCGGCCACAATCAAGAAGCTCTCCGGTCCCTGGCACAGGAGCGGGAGCGACTCGCCGAGGAGCGCACGGCCTTCCTTATCGAGAAGGCCGAAGCTGAGGAGGAACAAAGGTTGGCCGCCGAGAAGCAGTCCGCGCGAGAAGGCGAATTGGTGCAGCAGAAGGCCAACCTCGACAGCTATGAGGAGGAGCTCGCCGAGCGCGAGCAAGCACTTGGCGGGGCGCTCAAGGAAACAAAGGACGCTGCCGCAACCGCAGAGGCCGCCAAGAAAGAGCTGGAGGAGAAGGTGGCGCAGCTGGAGGCCAACATCGGGAAGAGCGGCGAGGAGCTTGCCGCGCTCAAGCGTGAGCGTGAGAAGGATGCTGCCGCCCACGGTGAGCTGCAAGGTCTTCTCGCTGAGAGGGGCAAGGAGCTCAGCGCCGCCAAGGATTCCAATGCAAACCTGGAGTTGAAGCTGGCCACGCTGACTCAGACGCTGGACGACGCCAAGGAGCAGGAGAAGACCTTGTCGGAGAAGGTCAAGGCTGACAAGGCGCTGCTGGAGAGCATCGCAGTTACCCAGAACTCATTTAGAGATACTGTGGAGCACAGGACCGAGGGTCTGGTGAATATTGCCGCAGTCATCGACGAGGAGCTGGCGCAGCTGGGGATGGAGGACTTTGGGTATCCCTCCGACGAGAATCTCCAACCCAGCGCCAAGCTCAGCCTGTTCTTCAAGGGCGTGGCGATGGCACTCCAGCGGCTCCTGGAGAGGATCCCAAAGCAGCTGGCCGACGAGTCGCGCAAAATCTGCGCCGGGGTTCTCCAGAAGGTGCTGATGAAGGTGGCCTTCCGCAATCCAGGCCTCAGCTTCACCAACGTCCTCAAGTCCTTGCCGCCAGACGCCGATCGGGACACACTCAAGGCCCTTATCGCACCCATTGTGGACAAGGTGAGCAAGATCAAGAGGGTTGAGGGCGATCGCGTAGACTAGGCCGCCCATTTCTTCTTTTCCCTTGTCGCTGCTAATCATGTTATGAAAACAGTCTGTTAGAGCTGCGACAAGTTATCTTGTAATATAACTTTACTTCTGTTATCAATTGCTATGTGATTTCCTCTACTAGATTCCTTCCTTTGTATGTTTTTACCCTACGCTTTTACGGAACTTGTCGGCGCAGGCACCCGAGCCGCGAGCGCTGAGTGCGGAACATCAGCAGCCTGCTGGCGGCGCTGCTTCCGACAAGAAACCTTGTCACGACTAGATGCAGCACACTTAAGTTGTTGAGCGGACTCGAAACAAAGTAAGGGCGCAACTAGCCACGAGTTGGTTCCTCTACGCACAGGTTTTCCATACAAAGCAGGGTCGTTCGAGGAAGATAACTCAAAAATTTAAAAACTGATTGCTCAAACTTTGGCAACTTAGCTTTTCTGTTGTTTGCTTCTCGGCAAGGCAAAACTTTGCTTGAACGACGCCTGGTCCATACCACAATCTTCTCCTTCCCCCCGGCAAACTTGTGTGCGAGGGAACCTTCTTTTCCTTTATTGAAAAAAAGAAGAGAAAATAATGATATGGAGCCCTTCGGCTCGTTATTGCTTACCGGGGGTAAGTGCTGCACAATGTGTCAGATAATGCATGCAAATATAAGGTAAAAAGCATGAAATTGACAAGATGTGTTGAGCACATGAACTTTACTTATGCACGAGATCTGCGCCCGGCTTTGTACAAAGGATTACATGCAACATCGGCAAGACTTGTACAAAAGGTGATTGCCGGAACGGGTTCCGGCAACCGCGCCCTTCGGGTAAAACTTACGAAGATGCTCAATGTTCCAGGAGTTGCTCACCGGAATGCCATCTTCGGTCTCAAGGCGGACAGCGCCAGGCCTTGTGACTCGTTTCACCCGATAAGGGCCTTCCCACTTTGGTGTCAACTTGTTGGAATTCTTGGTGGACTGAACGCGCCGAAGAACAAGGTCGCCTTCCTTGAAGCTTCTGGCCTTAAATTTGCGGCTATGGTAGCAGCGCAAAGCTTGCTGGTATCGAGCAGCTCGTACAGCAGCCTGAAGACGATCTTCCTCAAGGAGCAGCGCGTCGTCTTGTCGCAGCTGTTCTTGCTCAAGCTCATCATAAGCGAGCACTCGAGGCGATCCGTATACGAGTTCCGTGGGGAGAACTGCCTCTGCTCCATAGACTAGAGCGAAAGGCATCTGGCCAGTGGCTCGATTTGGCGTTGTTCTGATCGACCAAAGAACTACCGGCAGCTCCTCGATCCAGTTTCTTCCGCACTTGCGCAGCCTGTCGACAGTTCTGGTCTTGAGCCCACGCAGCACTTCAGCATTTGCCCTCTCTGCTTGACCGTTGCTTCTCGGATGAGCAACAGAAGCGAAGCAGACCTTGGCGCCAAGGTCTTGGACGTACTGCATGAAGGTGCGGCTCCTGAATTGCGTGCCGTTGTCGGTGATGATCCTGTTAGGGATCCCGAAATGGCAAACAATTGACCTGAAGAACTTGACTGCTGACTGTGCTGTCACCTTCCTCACTGGCTGCACTTCCGGCCACTTTGTGAACTTGTCGATTGCGACGTACAAGTACTCAAAGCCCCCGACAGCTCGGGGGAAAGGGCCGAGGATATCGAGCCCCCAGACCGAAAATGGCCAGGATAAAGGGATCGTCTAGAGAGCTTGAGCTGGCTGGTGTATCTGTTTGGAGTGGAACTGGCACGCTTCACACTTGGTTACTTGTGTAGTTGCATCCTGGAGGGCTGTCGACCAAAAGAAACCTTCCCGGAAAGCTTTGCCGGCAAGTGCTCTTGCGCCAATGTGGTGGCCACATATGCCTCCATGTATCTCTGCCAACAGCTTTTGTCCATCTTCCCGGCAAATACACTTCAATTTCACACCGTTGAGTCTTCTTCTGTATAGTATGCTATCGACAAACTGGTACATACTTGACTGCCGGGCTACTTTTTCTGCTTCTTCTTGCTCTTCGGGAAGTTCTCCTGTCTGAAGGAAATGGACAATCTGCTGTGCCCATGCTGGAGCTTGTGGCTCGACAACAAGGACTAAAGGCACATCTGCTGCTGTGGGAACATCCGCTTCTACGGCAAGGACTTGTGGCCCTGCCGGAGCTTGATGTTCCCCGACAAGCTTGCCGGAGCAAAACTTGTCGGGAGCGTCTGCTTCAACGGAACAAACCATAAGGCTTGCCGGAGCAGACTACCCCTCAGCATCCTTGGCGTTGATCGTGGGGACTTTCTTGGCGGCGGCTCCGGGAAACTCTGCCGGAAAGTAGTCACCAGAAACCAACCTCCTCTTCTTGTTTTGTCCAGTTGATGGTGTTACGGATGGTTGAGTCAACTTGAGCACAAAGATCCCTGGTTCCACAGGTAACTTTAGTGCGGCGCACTTTGACAGGCCATCAGCAATGCCATTCTGAGCTCTTGGGATATGCTCCATCTGTAGGCCGTCAAAGTGCTCTTCTAGCTTCCTCACTTCATCAACATATGCTTCCATCAATGGACTCTGGTAGTTCTTGTTCACTTGGCAGACGACAAGCTGTGAGTCACCCCTGACAATGAGCTTCTTGATCCCAAGGTCTGCTGCTTGTTGATTCTTGATTCCGTGTGAACCGCACAACGGCATCATGGCACGGATCCGGTCAAGCGAAGAATTGTTGCACAATGGAACGACGCCCCTCGCCAGCGTGAATGGGTGCTGGGGATCGCGTTTGAACAACTCCAGGAGCATTGCATCCAGCTCGAAGACGGTAAAGTTGTAGTTGAGGCCCGGCCGCAGCCTCATGATGTCTGCCGAGTTCTTGAATTCCCAGGCGGGCCTCCCCCTCTCCTGCAGGGGGGCGATGCGGCGGCGGAGGAAATCTGCGCCTACAGCGCCTATAGTGAGCCCGGCAAGCCTGAGGCGAAGGATCCTAGTGATGGCGATCTTCAGCCTCTCGTCTTCCGGGGCCACGTTGCTCCAGTCATTGCCGCGCACTATTGGAGCTTAGTGCACGGCGGTGAAGGGCTGCGGATTCTCCTCGACGATCCAGCACCACTCCGCTCTCCACTCCTCCCACTTGCTGCGGAGCTCACCCTCCAAGTACGCCTCCTTCTTGCCGACTCTCGAGATCCAGGCGATCCCTCCGGCAAGCGGCTCTCCTCTCTCTACCCGAGGCATGAAGAAGTGGCAGAAATGGGCAACATTGGGGTGGACTCCGACAAAGTTTTCGCACAAATGTGCGAAAACTGCCATGGTCAGAACGGCGTTGGGGGTGAAATCAAGGAGGCGGAGGCCGTAGGTGTTCATGATATCGCAGAAGAACTCCGAGAAGGGCGGGCAGAGCCCGCAATAGAAGAACAGCGCGAAGAATGGGTACCCGTTTGTAGCCAGTTCCGAAGCAGTGGCCGGGAGTACCCTCGTGCGCGGATGCGCCCGCGTCTCCGTCGCCCAAAAGAGGTAGAAGTACTCCCTCAGCTCCTTCGCGCCGAGCTGGGGGGAGAAGATCGCCCGCTCCTTCCGCAGCGCCGCGAGCCACTGCGCCTCGGCCGACTTCACGCCCTTTCCCTTGTCGGCTTTCGGAGCCATGGCGGAGGTGGTGGGGAAGGTCGACGGCGTTGGTGATGTTGGTGGCAATGGGGGGCGGAGCGCCGCTCTCTCGGCTTTGAGAAGAAGGGGGGGAGCGGCGGAGGTTCGTGAAGATGGAGTAGTAGCAACCAGCGAGGGGGAACGAACTGCCCCTGTTTCCTCTGCTTATAAAGAGGGACGGGGCGGACATTTCGCTCTTCTGAATAAAGAACCACCCACGATCTCTCCCACGATGCCGCATTCAACGCGTGCCATTAGGGGAGAGCGCGGTGGATACAGAGCGAGATTCGGCGTGGCCCAGTCCGCGTGTGCCCGTGCCATGTCTTGGGCCTGGCCCAACAGCGCTCGGCACCGTGTCTGGCCCAGGCCCGGGGGCTCCTGTCGGTGTACTAGAATAGGGGTACCCTAGTACCCCGAACTTGTGCACGGGCAGTTGCAGCACCCCGCGGCAAGGCTTGCCGGGCAAACGCCAAGATCCTCCGTGGTTCCCTTGGAGCCATTCAAGAACAAAGTATTTAAGCTCAAGGCAACAAGGCCCCGGCAAGAGGAGCTTGCCGGGAAGACCAACCAAGGTACCTCGATGCCCGGTGAGCGACAAGCTTCTGGACCCGACAAGATAATAGCAGCGGCAAGGCGCTTGCCGCGGCAGGTGGCCACTCTGTGCCCACGCTCCAGCGCATCCACCAACGTGTCACTCTGGGGGCCTCTCCAGGCGCGCGTGGCGGGAGGCTGTGCATCCAGCGGTGCGCAGTGGCATGCGAAGCTGACAAGATCGCCATCGTGGCGAACGGTGGCGCCCCTAACGGTCCTTTTCTGCACTGTTTGGGCGACTCAGACGGGCATTTAATGCCCTTGTCCCCTGCCGTCAGGGTTAGGTAGGGTGCACTGTACAAGTAACTGTACCAACCACCTCACTTTTTACATTTGTACCCCTCTCTGCGTTGCCACCTGTCGGTGACCCCTTTAGCGTATAAAAGGAGGCCCATGCGCAACGTAGAGGAGGTTCGACTGGTTCGGAACCCAGAAAAACACTACGCTCTCTCTCTAGAGCAAGAACACAAGATAATCAAACAAGCAGCAGTAGGAGTGTTATCTCTCCGGAGAGCTCTGAAGCTGGGTAAACTGCTCGTGTGCTTCGCCTCGATCTGCTCTTCGTGTGATCTCCGCCCCCCGCCGAACCGAAAGGGGCTCGGTCCGCCGGCCCCATAGGTGTTCGTGGATCAGTTTCCTCGACATCCTTGGTGCCGGCAAGCAATCCTTCATACTCTACAGTATTGTTGGTTGCTTGCTCCTTGGGAAAGTGCATCTGGACTACGTATTTGAGGTGCTCTCCGGTGGGCGCGACAAGCAGCACGCCCGCACCGGCGCCTTGCAGCGAGAAGGCACCATCAAAGTACATCAGCCACTCTTTGCTTGCCTCTTTGACGGGGATGCTCGTCTCTGGAATTTCTTCATCTGGTGTTGGCGTCCATTCTGCTATGAACTCTGCCAATGCTCTGCTTTGGATAGTTGAAGTGCTCTCAAACTTGAGGCCAAAGCTTGACAGTTCCAGCGCCCACTCGACAATCCTGCCTGTCGCTTCTGGATTTTGCAGTATCCTCTTCAGCGGAAAGCGAGTGACGACTATGATCTCATGTGCTTGGAAGTAATGGCGCAGCTTTCTCGAGGCCATGAGGAGGCCAAAAAGCAACTTCTGCACACCAGAGTACCTTGATCTAGCCCCCTGTAGAAGGGAACTGACAAAGTAAACTGGACACTGCACCATTCTCTTCTGCATCTTATCATGCTCCTGCGCAGATCCATCTCTGTCGGGACCAGAGCTTGTCGGCGAAGCCCCCTGCTTGCCGCTGGATGCATCTACCGTGGTTGCTGGCTCATCATCTGCCTCCCTCTCTGCCACTAACGCAGCACTAACCACTTGATTGGTTGCCGCTATATACAGCAGCAACTTCTCTTGCGGCTTAGGTGCGACAAGTGTTGGAGTGGAGGACAGGTATCTCTTCAAGTCCTGCAGTGCAGCCTCCACCTCCGGAGTCCATTTTATTGGACCTGCCTTTTTCAAAATTTTGAAAAATGGCAGGGCGCGCTCAGCAGATCTAGAGATAAACCTGCTGAGAGCAGCCACGCAACCGGCAAGCCTTCGTACATCCTTGACGTGCTTTGGTGCTTCGATCTGCTCAATGGCCTTAATCTTGTCGGGATTGGCTTCAATTCCCCGCTGAGACACGAAGAACCCGAGAAGCTTGCCGGAAGGGACTCCAAACACGCACTTCTCGGGGTTAAGCTTGAGGTTGATCTTGCGCAGATTTGCAAATGTCTCGTCTAAATCTTGAATCAGGGTCGCCCTGTTCTTGCTCTTGACCACTATGTCATCCATGTAGGCTTCCACATTTCTGTGCATCTGCGGCTCAAAAGTGTGGTGGACTACCCTTGCGAATGTTGAACCAGCATTCTTCAAACCGAAAGGCATCCGTACGAAGTAGTACGTGCCACACGGGGTGATAAATGCGGTTTTATCTTCATCCTCTTCTGCCATGAAGCTCTGATGGTATCCTGAGTATGCATCAAGGAATGAAAGCAAATCACATCCGGCTGTGGAGTCAACAATCTGGTCAATGCGCGGCAAGGGAAATGGGTCTTTGGGACAAGCTTTATTAACATCAATGAAGTCAATACAAAGCCTCCATTTCCCGTTAGCCTTGCGCACGACAACAGGATTGGCCAACCACGTGGGATGGAGCACTCCTCTGACAAGGCCTGCTGCTTCCAACTTCTTGATTTCTTCTGCGATGAATTCTTGGCGCTCCACTGCCTGTTTCCTGACTTTCTGCTTGACGGGCCGTGCATGAGGACAGACGGCAAGGTGGTGCTCAATTACTTTCCTGGGAACACCGGGGATATCAGACGGTTGCCATGCAAACACGTCGACATTCGCCCGCAGGAAAGCAACGAGCGCGCTTTCCTATTTGGGGTCAAGAGTGGCGCTGATGGTGAAGGTACCACCAGTATCGTCCTCCTTGGCGGACACCTTCTTGGTCTCAGGTGGAGCTGCCATTGCCTTCTTACACTTGCCGGTGGAGCTCGATGGTGCGTCCTCGACGGTAGCGCAGCACTCCGAAGAGGTGCGCTTGCCGGAGTGGGCATCAGAGCTCTTGCCGGACTTGGTCTTCTTCTTCCCCCCGGGAGCTTCAGCGGCAAGTGTCTTGCGTTCTGCTGCGGCTGCTGCTTCCCGGTAGATCTTGTCGGCACAAATAAGAGCATCCTTCTTGTCACCAGGGACAGGGATGACACTTATCGGGTCTGGCATTTTCAGTACGTTGTACGCATAGTGAGAGGCTGCCATGAACTTGGCGAGTGCCGGATGGCCAAGGATTCCATTGTAAGGTAATGGAAAGTCAGCAACATCAAACGTGACCCTCTCAGTCCTGAAGTTCAGCTCGCTGCCAAATGTTACCGGCAACGTGATCTTTCCCTTCGGCTTGCTCCTTCCCGGGTTGATTCCTTGAAATGTACCGGTCTCTTCGAGCTCGCTGTCAGGGATCTGGAGTTTCTGGAGCACCATGGAGGAGATCAGGTTCAAGCCGGCCCCGCCGTCAACTAGCATCTTAGTGACCTTGAGGTTGCGGATTGTTGGTGAAACCAACATCGGCAAGCACCCGACCGCAGTTATGCGATCAGGGTGGTCCTCAATATCAAAGATGATAGGCGTGCTGGACCATTTCAGAGGCTTGCGTGACTCGACGGGTGGTTCTGCTGCATTAACTTCCCGCACCCACTGCTTGAGCTGACGGTGCGAGGTATGCAGAGAAGCACCACCGTTAACGCACAGGACCTCTGTGGCTTTCTGGAACTCCTGCTCATCAGTCTCCTCATCATCCATGTCTTCATCGTCGTCGTCATCTTCATCCTTGTCGTGGCGTCCTCCTCGGCCGGGACGTTTCTTGCCGGATCCCCCAGCACCTTCCTGGGCCTTCTCCTTGTCGCACCGCTCGTATTCAGCTTTTTGTTGCTCAACAAGCTGCTCGACTTTTTTGCATCTCTGGAGATCATGGCCCTTGGTGTGGTGGATCTTGCAATACTGCTTGTTGGTGTCGTCCTGCTTGTCGGCGACCGCCACCTTCGCGGCAACCTCCTTGTCGGAGTCAGCAGCTTTGGCTTTCTTGGCGCCACCACCATTGCCGGACTGCTCAACAACTAGCACCTCTTTGCCTTTCCTCTTCCTGTTGTTCCGCCGCCGGTTCTTCCTTGCTGGGGCAGCATCTTCACTGTCAGATCCTCCCGCTCCTACATTCTCTCCAGGGAGTCTCCTCCCTTCCTCAGCACGTGCACACTTGTCGGCCAGTGCATATAACTCACTGACATCCCTGATCTTGCACATCGCCATTTCCTCCCGCATCCTGCGGTTTCACACGTTCTGATGGAACGCGCTGATCACCGCGGCAGGGTGGACGTCTGGGATGTTGTGCTGCACACTACTGAATCTCTGAATGTACTTGCGCAGGGGCTCTCCTTCCTTCTGGGCGAGCAGATGAAGATCACTCTCCTGGCCATGAGGCTTGTGTCCGCCTGTGAAGGCGCCGACAAACTGATGGCACAGATCAGCCCAAGAGGATATGGAGTTGTCCGGCAAGTGCATGAGCCAGGATCTGACGTTGGGCTTGAGCACCAGCGGGAAGTAGTTGGCAAGGATCTTGTCATCCCGTCCCCCGGCAGCCTGCACCGCAATGGTGTAGATGCTGAGGAACTCCGACGGATGCGTCTTGCCATCGTACTTCTCCCGTACGTCTGGCTTGAAGTTCTTCATGCTGGGCCACTGGACTTGCCGCAGCTCACGAGTGAACGCAGGGCAACCTACCGCGTACGGCAGATCGCCTGGTTCCCCTGGTGCATGCATGTCAACAGAGGGCCCAGCGCGCTTGTCGGATTGACGTTGCGCTTCTCTTCGGCGCTTGATGCGAGTTCGAGCGTCTTCTTATTGTCGATCATGAAGAACTTGGCGCTGATCGCGACGAGCTCGTGGATCCGACTATGCGGTGGAGTCGCTGTCGAGGTGGATCCGGCGAATCGGCGATCTTGGCCTTCGGGGTGGTGATTGCATGGTAGTTGCACCTCCACCCGTTTCGTCGCCACCGGCTCGCGCCCGGCAACCCTGCCGCGGCGGCGACGTGCTCGGCCGCCGTGGAGTGTCGCCGTTGGCGTAGCCGATGAGACTCTGAATGGTGGCCCTCCATTCGTCGATCTTGTTCGACGTCGGAGGGTAATCTAGGAGCAGTTGAGCTCGCGCCAAAGCTTCTGCTGGAGTGGTGGGTGGCAGTGGCGGACGACGCGAGGAGCGGGACGTGCTCGGACTTCTAAAGATGTTAGAAGGAGCAGTATCCCGTCCAGGCGACCGTGCCCCGCTCGTGCCAGCACGCTGGCGTGCATGCTGGTCTTGAGCGCCTCGAGATCCACCAGCTTGGTCTTGGCCTATCATGCGTATGGCACTGCGAGTGCCATGACGCTGTTGGTCTTGCGCCTCCTAAGAGTGGCGCGGAACACGTATAGTCGCCGAGGTTTGTGCAGCCTTATCCTTGGACCTGGCAGCATCATAAGCTTCCTCGTCGACGTCCATTCTTCCGCCGGCGTCCATTCCACCACCCATTTGCTCCAACGGTGGCGGAAGTGACGTGGACGGAGCGGCTGCCGCCGAAGTCTTCTTCTTCGGTGGCATGTTGATGAAGGGAATGAAGATCTAGCTCGTGTGAACGCAGGATCAGGTTCACACAATCTCGACGCCCCCTACCTGGCGCGCCAAAGATGTCGGGGAAACTGATCCACGAACACCTATGGGGCCGGCGGACCGAGCCCCTTTCGGTTCGGCGGGGGGCGGAGATCACACGAAGAGCAGATCGAGGCGAAGCACACGAGCAGTTTACCCAGCTTCGGAGCTCTCCGGAGAGATAACACTCCTACTGCTGCTTGTTTGATTATCTTGTGTTCTTGCTCCAGAGAGAGAGTGTAGTGTTTTTCTGGGTTCCAAACCAGTTGAACCTCCTCTACGTTGCGCATGGGCCTCCTTTTATACGCTAAAGGGGTCACCGACAGGTGGCAACGCAGAGAAGGGTACAAATGTAAAAAGTGAGGTGGTTGGTACAGTTACTTGTACAATGCACTCTACCTAACCCTGACGGCAGGGGACAAGGGCATTAAATGCCCGTCTGAGTCGCCCAAACAGTGCAGAAAAGGACCGTTAGGGGCGCCACCGTTCGCCATCATGGCGATCTTGTCAGCTTCGCATGCCACTGCGCACCGCTGGCTGCACAGCCTCCCGCCACGCGCGCCTGGAGAGGCCCCCAGAGCGACACGTTGGTGGATGCGCTGGAGCGTGGGCACAGAGTGGCTGCCTGCCGCGGCAAGCGCCTTGCCGCTGCTGTTATCTTGTCGGGTCTAGAAGCTTGTCGCTCACCGGGCCTCGAGGTACCTTGGTTGGTCTCCCCGGCAAGCTCCTCTTGCCGGGGCCTTGTTGCCTTGCCGGAGCGCGTAGCGCGTCGCGGAAAGTTCCTTGGAGTGCCTTGGTTGGCTTTCCCGGCAAGCTCCTCTTGCCGGGGCCTTGTCTCCTGAGCTTAAATACTTTGTTCTTGAATGGCTCCAAGGGAACCATGGAGGATCTTGGCGTTCGCCCGGCAAGCCTTGCCGCGGGGTGCTGCAACTGCCCGTGCACAAGTTCGGGGTACTAGGGTACCCCTATTCTAGTACACCGACAGTCCCAAAAATAATATAAAAGTGGAAAATAAAGCCCAATATAGTCCAAAATAGTAGATAATATAACATGGAGCAATCAAAAATTATAGATACGTTGGAGACGTATCAGGCATACCCAAGCTTAATTCCTGCTCGTCCTCGAGTAGGTAAATGATGAAAAGAGATTTTTTGATGCGGAGTGCTACTTGGCATAATTTCAATGCAAATCTTCTTAATTGTGGTATGAATATTCAGATTAGAAAGATTCAAGACAAAAGTTTATATTGACATAAAAATAATAATACTTCAAGCATACTAACAAAACAATTATGTCTTCTCAAAATAACATGGCCAAAGAAAGTTATCCCTACAAAATCATATAGTCTGGCTATGCTCCATCTTCACCACACAAAGTATTTAAATCATGCACAACCCCGATGACAAGCCAAGCAATTGTTTCATACTCTAACTTTTTCAAAACTTTTTCAATCTTCACGCAATACATGAGCGTGAGCCATGGATATAGCACTATAGGTGGAATAGAATGGTGGTTGTGGAGAAGACAAAAAGGAGGGGAAGATAGTCTCACATCAACTAGGCATATCAACGGGCTATGGAGATGCCCATCAAAAGATATCAATGTGAGTGAGTAGGGATTGCCATGCAACGGATGAACTAGAGCTATAAATGTATGAAAGCTCAACAAAAGAAACTAAGTGGGTGTGCATCCAACTCGCTTGCTCATGAAGACCTAGGTCAATTTGAGGAAGCCCATCATTGGAATATACAAGCCAAGTTCTATAATGTATAATTCTGACTAGTATATGAAAGTGATAACATGAGAGACTCTCCATGATGACAGCTCTCTTCCGGCAGAGCTCCGGAACAGGCCCCAAGATGGGATCTCGTGGATACAGAAAGTTGCGGCGGTGGAATTAGGTTTTTGGCTCCTGTTCTAATCGTTTGGGGGTACGTAGGTATATATAGGAGGAAGGAGTACATAAAGGTTTAGCACGATCTCTAAGCGAAAAAGGAAATAGCTTCAATTTAGCGACATCATTATCGACATCTTTTTTCTTTTGCATATCACAGAAATGAACGAAGCTATTCAGATGAGTAGCGGCATCTTCACTAGGAAGGCCGGCGAATTGATCTTTCATGACAAGACTCAACAAAGCAGCATTGATTTCACAAGATTCAGTATTGGCAAGAGGAGCAATCGGAGTGCTAAGGAAATCATTATTATTGGTAATGGTGAAGTCACACAATTTAGTATTATCTTGAGCCATCGCGACAAACAAGCAAACTAGCACACAAGAAAACAAGAGCAAATGGGCAAAAGAGGCAAATAGAGAGTGTCAGTGTACTAGAGTAGGGGTACCCTAGTATCCCGAACTTGTGCACGGGCAGTTGCAGCGCCGCGCGGCAAGGCTTGCCGGACGACCTCCAGAGTCCCCCGTGGGTTCCTTTGGAGCCATTCAAGAACAAAGCATTCAAGATGAAGAGACAAGGCCCCGGCAAGAGGATCTTGCCGGGAAGAGACAAGGCCCCGGCAAGAGGAGCTTGCCGGGAAGGCCAACCACGGCACTTCAAGAAACTTGCCGCGATGCACCGCACGTCCCGGCAAGGTCCGGTGAGCGACAAGCTTCTGGACTCGACAAGACGACGACCCCAACAAGGTACTCACCGGGGGCCCGCTGCCACTCTGTACCCACGCTCCAGCGCACCCACCCGCGTGTCGCCATGAGGCTTCCTCAGGGGCGCGTGGCGGGAGCCTGTGTAGCCAAGGGTACGCGGTGGCAAGCGGAGATGAAGAGAAGGACATCGTGGCAAATGGTGGCGCTCCTAACGGTCACTTTTTGCACTGTTTAGGCAACTCAGACGGGCATTCAATGACCTTGTCCCCTGCCGTCAGAGTTAGGTAGGGTGCACTGTGTCCACAGTAGCGGTAGCTGCACCTACCGCATCCTTTTCCATTTTTACCCTTCTAGTCTACGTTGCCACCTGTCGGTGACCCCTTGAAAGTATAAAAGGAGGCCCAAGCGCAACGTAGAGGGGGTTCGGCTCATTCGAAACATCAGGAACACTCTCACGCTCGGTCTGGCAGCGTCCATTGCTCCTGAGCAAGAATTCAATACACACAAACAAGCAGCAGTAGGGTTTTACGCATCCGTGCGGCCCGAAGCTGGGTAAAACTGCTCGCGTGTACTGCCTCAATCCGCTCTTTGCGCGGCCTCCGCCCCCCTCCGAACCGAAAAGGGGCCCGGTCCCCATAGGTGTTGGCGGATCAGTTTCTCCGACATCTCTGGTGCGCCAGGTAGGGGGCGTCGAGATTGTGCGAACCCGATCCGGCGTGCACGCGAGCTAAATCTTCATCGTCTTCATCGACATGCCAACGAAGAAGAAGGATTCGGAGGCAGCTGTTCCGTCTACGTCGCTTTCACCGCCTCCGGAGCAAACGGGTGGTGGAGTGGACGCCGGCGGAAGAATGGGCGTCGACGAGGGAGCCCTCAGTGCGGCCAAGTCCAAGGACAAGGCGGCACAGACCTCGGCGTCCATGCGCGCACCGCGCCCCTCTCAGGAGGCGCGGAACCAGCAGCGTCATGGCGTTCGCAGCGCCATATGTCCGCTGGGCCAAGATCAAGCTGGTGGTTCTCGTGGCGCTCAAGACCAACATGCACGTCAACATGCTGGCTCGAGCGAAGTACGGTCGCCTGGACGGGGCACTGCTCCTTCTAACATGGTTAGGAGTCCGAGCACGCCCCACTCCTCGCACCATTCACCTCCGCCGCCCACCACTCCAGCAGAAGCCTTGGCGCGAGCTCAACTGCTCCTAGACTATCCTCCGACGGCGGACAAGACCGACGAATGGAGGGCCACTATCCAGAGCCTCATCGGCTTCGCCAACGGCGACACTGCGCGGCAACCAAGCACCTCGCTGCCGCGGCAGGACAGCCGGATGCGAGCCGATGGCAACAAGACCGGGGGAGGTGCGACTTCCATGCACTCTCCACTACGAAGGCCAAAATCGCCGACTCGCCGGGTCCACCCCGACAGCGGCTCCACCACGTCGTCGGACCCACGAGCTCGTCGCGACCAGCGCCAAGTTCTCCATGAACGATAACAAGAAGACGCTCGAACCCGCATCGAGCGCCGAAGAGAAGCGCGACGTCAATACGACAAGCGCGCTGGGCCCTCTGTTGACATGCATGCGCCAAGGGAACCAGGCGATCTGCCGTACGTGGTAGGTTGTCCTGCGTTCACCCGTGAGCTGCGGCAAGTCCAGTGGCCCAGCACAAAGAATTTCAAACCAGTCGTACCAGAGAAGTACGACGGCAAGACGCATCCGTCGGAGTTTCTCAGCATCTACACCATCGCGGTGTAGGCTGCCGGGGGACGGGACGATAAGATCCTTGCCAACTACTTCCTGCTGGTACTGAAGCCCAACGTCAGGTCCTGGCTCATGCATTTGCCGGACAATTCCATCTCCTCTTGGGCAGATTTATGCCATTAGTTTGTTGGCGCCTTTACAGGCGGCCACAAGCCACATGGCCAAGAGAGCGATCTTCATCTGCTCGCCCAGAAGGAAGGAGAGCCACTGCGCAAGTACATTCAGAGATTCAGCCGTGTACAGCACAACATCCCAGACGTCCACCCCACCGCGATCATCAGCGCGTTCCATCAGAACGTGCGAAACCGAAGGATGAGGGAGGAGATGGCGATGTGCAAGATCAGAGACGTTAGCGAGCTTTACGCCCTGGCCGACAAGTGCGCACGCGCTGAAGAGGGGAGGAAGCTCCCCAGAGAGGATACAGGAGCAGGAGGATCTGACAGTGAGGATGCCGCCCCGGCAAACAAAGGCCGGCGGCGGAATAACAGAAGGAGGAAGGGCAAGGAAGTGCTAGCTGTCGAGCAGACCGGCAACGGAGGTGGCGCCAAGGAAGCTAAAGCTGGTGGCTCCGACAAGGAGGCCCAGCCTGTGGCGGCCGCCGACAAGCAGGACAGCTCCGGCAAGCAGTATTGTAAGATTCACCGCACCAAGGGTCACGATCTCCAGAACTGCAAGAAAGTCGAACAGCTTGTTGAGCAACAGAAAGCTGAGTACAAGCGGCGCGACAAGGAGAAGGCCCGGGAAGGAACTGGTGGGTCCGGCAAGAAACGTCCCGGCCGAGGAGGACGCCACGGCAAGGCCAAGCAGCGGCAAGGAGATAGGCCCCCCCGTGGCCGCGACAAGGATGAAGACGACGACGATGACGAAGACGTGGATGATGACGAGGCCGATGAGCAGGAATTTCAGAAAGCTACAGAGGTCCTGTGCGTCGACGGTGGTGCTTCTCTGCATACTTCGCACCGCCAACTCAAGCAGTGGATGCGGGAGGTTAATGCAGCGGAACCATCTGTAGAGTCACGCAAGCCTCTGAAATGGTCCAGCACGCCTATCATCTTCGACATTGAGGATCACCCTGATCGCGTAACTGCGGTCGGGTGCTTGCCGATGTTGGTTTCACCAACTATCTGCAACCTCAAGGTCACGAAGATGCTAGTTGACGGTGGGGCCGGCTTGAATCTGATCTCCTACGCGGTCCTTCAGAAACTTCAGATCCCTGACAGCGAGCTCGAGGAGACCGGCACATTCCAAGGAATCAGCCCGGGAAGAAGCAAGCAGAATGGAAAGATCACGCTGCCGGTCACATTTGGCAGCGAGCTGAACTTCAGGACTGAGAGGGTCACGTTTGACGTTGCCGACTTTCCATTGCCCTACAATGGGATCCTTGGCCATCCAGCGCTCTCCAAGTTTATGGCAGCCTCTCACTATGCATACAACATGCTCAAGATGCCAGGCCCGATAAGTGTCATCTCTGTCCCCGGTGACAAGAAGGATGCTCTTATCTGTGCCGACAAGATCTACCGGGAAGCGGCAGCCGCAGCAGAGTGCAAGACACTTGCCGCTGAAGCTCCCGGAGGGAAGAAGAAGACAAAGTCCGGCAAGAGCTCTGATGCCCACTCCGGCAAGCGCGCCTCTTCGAAGTGCTGCGCTACCGTCGAGGACGCACCATTGAGCTCCACCGGCAAGTGCAAGAAGACGATGGCAGCTCCACCCGAGACCAAGAAGGTGTCCGCCAAGGAGGACGGCATTGGTGGTACCTTCACCATCAGTGCCACGCTTGACCCCAAATAGGAAAGCGCGCTCATTTCTTTCCTGCGGGCGAATGTCGACGTGTTCGCATGGCAACCGTCTGATATCCCCGGTGTTCCCAGGAAAGTAATTGAGCACCACCTAGCCGTCTGTCCTCATGCTCGGCCCGTCAAGCAGAAAGTCAGGAAGCAAGCAGTGGAGCGCCAAGAGTTCATTGCAGAAGAGATCAGGAAATTGGAATCAGCAGGCCTTGTCAGAGGAGTGCTCCATCCCACGTGGTTGGCCAATCCTGTAGTCGTGCACAAGGCGAACGGGAAATGGAGACTTTGTATTGACTTCACTGATGTTAATAAAGCTTGTCCCAAAGACCCATTTCCCTTGCCACGTATTGACCAGATTGTTGACTCCACAGCCGGATGTGATTTACTTTCATTTCTTGATGCATACTCGGGATACCATCAGATCTTCATGGCAGAAGAGGGTGAAGAGAAAACCGCATTTATCACCCCATGTGGCACGTACTGCTTCGTACGGATGCCTTTCGGTTTGAAGAATGCTGGATCAACATTCGCATGGGTAGTCCACCATGCTTTTGAGCCACCAATGCACAGAAATGTGGAAGCCTACATGGATGATATAGTGGTCAAGAGCAAAAACAAGGCTACTCTGATTCAAGATCTAGATGAAACTTTTGCAAATCTGCGCAGGATCAACCTCAAGCTCAACCCCGAGAAGTGTGTGTTCCGAGTCCCTTCCAGCAAGCTTCTCGGGTTCTTTGTGTCACAGCGGGGGATTGAAGCCAATCCCGACAAGATCAAAGCCATCGAGCAGATTGAAGCACCAAAGCGCGTCAAGGATGTATGAAAGCTTGTCGGTTGCGTGGCTGCTCTCAGCAGATTTATCTCTAAGTCCGCAGAGCGCGCCTTGCCGTTTTTCAAAATATTGAAAAAGGTAGGTCCGATGAAATGGACTCCAGAAGCGGAGGCCGCGCTACAGGACTTGAAGAGGTACCTGTCCTCCACTTCAATACTTGTCGCACCTAAGCCACAAGAGAAGTTGCTGCTATATCTGGCAGCAACCAATCAAGTGGTTAGTGTTGCGTTAGTAGCAGAGAGGGAGGCGGACGATGAGCCAGCAACCACGGCAAGTGAATCCAGCGACAAGCAGGGGGCTTCTCCGACAAGCTCTGGCCCCGACAAAGTTGAGTCTGCGCAGGCATGGAAGGAGGTGCAGAGGAAAATGGTGTAGCGCCCAGTTTACTTTGTCAGTTCCCTTCTACAGGGGGCTAGATCAAGGTATTCTGGCGTACAGAAATTGCTTTTCGGCCTTCTCATGGCCTCGAGAAAGCTGCGCCATTACTTCCAGGCACATGAGATAACAGTTGTCACTCACTTTCCGTTGAAGAGGATACTGCAAAATCCAGAAGCAACCGGCAGGATTGTCGAGTGGGCACTGGAACTGTCAAGCTTTGGCCTCAAGTTTCAGAGTACTTCCACTATACAGAGCAGAGCATTGGCAGAATTCATAGCGGAATGGACGCCGACACCAGACGAAGAAACTCCAGAAACAAGCATCCCCGTCAAAGAGGCAAGCAAAGAGTGGCTGATGTACTTTGATGGTGCCTTCTCGCTGCAAGGCGCCGGCGCTGGCGTGCTGCTTATCGCACCCACCGGAGAGCACCTCAAATACGTAGTTCAGATGCATTTTCCCAAGGAGCAAGCAACGAACAATACCGCAGAGTATGAAGGTTTGCTTGCCGGACTCAGAATCGCGGCAGACCTTGGGATCAACAAGCTCATTGTCAGGGGTGACTCGCAGTTGGTCGTCCGCCAAGTAAACAAAAGCTATCAGAGTCCGTTGATGGAAGCATATGTTGATGAAGTAAGGAATCTAGAAGCACACTTTGACGGCCTGCAAATGGAACACGTTCCACGAGCTCAGAACAATATTGCTGACGGCCTGTCAAAATGCGCAGCACTAAAGTTACCTGTGGAACCAGGGATTTTTGTGCTCAAGCTGACTCAACCATCCGTAACACTGTCGACTGGACAGAGAAAGAAGAGTAAGTTGGTTTCTGATGACTACTTTCCGGCAGAGCTTCCCGAAGCCACCGCCAAGAAGGTCCCCAAGATCGACGCCAAGAGTGCTGAGGAGCAGTCTGCTCCGGCGAACCTCTTGGTTTGTTCCGTTGAAGCAAACGCTCCCCACAAGTTTTGCTCCGGCAAGCTTGCCGGGGAATATCACGCTCCGGCCGAACCGTAGGTTCTTGCCGTAGAAGCGGATGTTCCCACAGCAACAGATATGCCTTTAGACCTTGTTGTCGAGCCGCAAGCTCCAGCATGGGCGCAGCAGATTGTCCGTTTCCTTCAGACAGGAGAGCTTCCCGAAGAGCAAGAAGAAGCGGAAAGAGTAGCCCGGCAGTCAAGTATGTACAAGTTTGTTGACAACACACTGTACAGAATAAGACTCAACAGTGTGAAATTGAAGTGCATTCGCCGGGAAGATGGACAACAGCTGTTGGCAGAGATATATGGAGGCATATGTGGTCACCACATTGGCGCAAGAGCACTTGCCGGCAAAGCATTCCGACAAGGTTTCTTCTGTCCGACAGCCCTCCAGGATGCAACTGCACAAGTAACCAAGTGTGAAGCGTGCCAGTTCCATTCCAAACAGATAAACCAGCCAGCTCAAGCTCTCCAGACGATCCCTTTATCCTGGCCATTTTTGGTCTGGGGGCTCGACATCCTCGGCCCCTTTCCCCGAGCTGTCGGGGGCTTTGAGTTCTTGTACGTCGCCATCGACAAGTTCACAAAGTGGCCGGAAGTGGAACCAGTGAGGAAGGTGACAGCACAGTCAGCAGCCAAGTTCTTCAGGTCGATTGTTTGCCGTTTCGGGATCCCTAACAGGATCATCACTGACAACGGCACACAATTTACGAGCCGCACCTTCATGCAGTACGTCCAAGATCTTGGCGCCAAGGTCTGCTTCGCTTCTGTTGCTCATCCGAGAAGCAACGTTCAAGCGGAGAGGGCAAATGCTGAAGTGCTGCGAGGCCTCAAGACCAGAACTTTCGACAGGCTGCACAAGTGCGGAAGAAACTGGATCGAGGAGCTGCCGGTGGTTCTTTGGTTGATCAGGACGACGCCAAATCGAGCCACTGGCCAGACACCCTTCGCTCTAGTCTACGGAGCAGAGGCAGTTCTCCCCACGGAACTCGTTTACGGGTCACCTCGAGTGCTCGCTTATGATGAGCTCGAGCAAGAGCAGTTGCGCCAAGATGACGCGCTGCTCCTTGAGGAAGACCGTCTTCAGGCTGCTGTGCGAGCCGCTCGCTACCAGCAAGCTTTGCGTCGCTACCATAGCCGCAAAGTTAAAGCCAGGAGCTTCGAGGAAGGCGACCTTGTTCTTCGGCGTGTTCAGTCCGCCAAGAATTCCAACAAGTTGACGCCGAAGTGGGAAGGCCCTTATCGGGTGAAACGAGTCACTAGGCCCGGCGCTGTCCGCCTTGAGACCGAAGATGGCATTCCGGTGAGCAACTCCTGGAACATTGAACATCTTCGTAAGTTTTACCCATAGGGCGCGGTTGCCGGAAGCTTTTCCGGCAACCACCTTTTGTACAAGTCTTGCCGCTGTTGCATGTAATCCTTTGTACAAAGCCGGGCGCAGACCCCGTGCACCAGTAAAGTTCATGTGCCCCGCACATCTTGTCAGCTTTTTTTATGCTATAATCCTTTTTTGCATATGTTATCTGACACTTTGTGCAGCACCAGACCCCGGTAAGCGATAACGAGCCCAAGGCTCCATATCATTACTTTATTTCTCTGTTTCTTTCTCAAACGAAGGAAGGTTCCCTCGCCCACAAGGTTTACCGGGGGGGAAGGAGAAGATAATGGTGTGGACCAGGCCGTTCAAGAAAGTTTCTCCTTGCCGGGAAGCAGACGACAGAAAAGCTAAGTCGCTAAAGTTTGAGCAATCAGTTTTTTAAGTTTTTGAGTTATTTTCCTTGAACGACCGTGCTTTTAATGGAAAACCTGTGCGCGGAGGAACCAACTCATAGCTTGCTGCGCCCTTACTTTGTTTCGAGTCCGCTCAACAACTTAAGTGAGCTGCAACTAGTTGCGACAAGGTTGCTTGTCGGTAGCGACCCCGCCAGCAGGCTGCTGAAGTTCCACACTCGGCGCTCGCGGCAAGGGTGCCTGCACCGGCAAGTTTCCCTAGAAAGCGTAGGGCAGAACCATACAAAGCCAAGAGTCGAGTAAAGGAAGTAACACATCAATTTTTTGCCTAAGATAGAGTTATATTACAAAAATAACTTGTCGCGCCTCTAATAAAGTGTTCCCATGACATGACTGGCGGCGACAAGAAAAGAAGAAAAGGGACGGCCTAATCTACGCGACCGCCGTCAACCCTTTTGACCTCGTTCACCCTGTCCACAATGGGTGCGACGAGGGCCTTAAGTGCGTCAAGATCAGCGTCCGCCGGCAGCCTCCTGAGGACGTTGGTGAGGTTGAGGCCCGGATTGCGGAAGGCCACCTTCACCAGCACCTTCTCCAGAACTCCGGCACAAATCGAGCGTGACTCATCGGCCAACTGCTTTGGGATCCGTTCCCGGAGTTGCTGGAGCGCCGCCGCCACGCCTTTGAAGAACAGAGTGAGCTTGGCGCTGGGTTGGAGGTTCTCGTCGGAGGAGTACCCGAAGCCTTCCACCCCCAATTGCACCAGCTCCTCTTCGATGACTGCAGCAATGTTCACGAGGCCCTCGGTCCAGAGCGCCACAGTATCTCTGAGAAGATTCTGGGTTTCGGCGGCCCTCGCTAGCAGCGCCTCGTTGGCCTTGATGTCCTTCTTCAAGTCCGCCTCCCGTTTCTTGGCGCCGTCCAACGTCTCCGTCAGGGTGGCCAGCTTCAGCTCCAGATCAGCATTGGAATTCTTGGCGGCGCGCAGCTCTTTGCCCTTCTCGGAGAGTTGGCCCTGCAGCTCACCGTGGGCAAGGGCGTCCTTCTCGCGCTCCAGCTTGAGCGCGGCAAGCTCTTCGCCACCCACCTTCAGATCAGCCTCCAGCTGCGCCACCTTTACTTCCAATTCCTTCTTGGCGGTCTCGGTAGCCGCAGCCGCATCCTTTGCCTCTTGGAGCGACCCGCCAAGTGCCCGTTCGCGCGCGGCAAGCTCCTCCTCATGGCTGTCGAGGTTCACTTTCCGCTGAGCCAGCTCGCCTTCTCGCGCGTACAGCTTCTCGCCGGTGAGCCGCTGCTGCTCTTCAGCTTCGGCCTTCTCGAGCAGGAAGGCCTTCCGCTCTTCAGCAAGCTGCTCCCGCTCCTCCGCCAAGACCCGGAGAGCTTCTTGGCGAAAACCCCGGAGCTCCTCCACGCGCTTCTCTATATCCACGCTCGCTTTCGCGACGAGCACTTTCCGGGACTCCAACTTGACTTGACGGGCGCGATAGAGCGCCAGCAGCCTTCGCAGCAGCCGCTCCTCATCGGGCTCGTCACTGCTGCTTCCCGGCGCGTCAACGATCGACAACCCGGCGGAGGCGAGCACCTCCCCATCCAAAACTTCTCCTTCCACCGGTGCCTTGGAGCTTGACGCCCAAGGGAGCTTGATGAAGATGCCCTCGCCAGCCTTCAGATAGGCGCCGGGCTGGGGCTCCTCGGAGCCTGACGCAGTGGCAGCGGCGGAGGGATCGGCGGTCGGTGCAGCGCCTGACGCTCCTGCGGCCTCAGGGCCATCAGTGCGATCGCCAGATCCCCCGCCAGCTTCCTCGGCGGCAGCCTTGGCGGCCTCTTCACCGGCAGGCACATCGGCACCAGCTCCGTCTTCGGCGGCCGCGGCATCATCAGTGTTGCCACGCGCGTCCTCTCTGCCGCCCGCCTCGGTCTCCATCGGATCCACGGAGGGTGGACCTGACGACCGGAGAAGAATGAGAAGTCAAACAAGCACTCAAGAAGAAAAATCAGCAGAAGAATACAAAGAAAGTTTCGGGCAGGAAGGATTACCTGTGCTGGGATCCGCTGTCATAAGCTCCACCATCGGCGGATCGTTAGCGCTGTCCCTTGCCGGAGACTCCTCCCTTGTCGGAGGCTCCTCCCTTACCGGAGAACGCTCCCTTGTCGGGGAGTCCGCCCTTGGCGGCGTAGTCGAAGAAGACGACGAGTCGGAGGGGATCACCACGCCCTCCTGATGAAGCTGTTCTGCTCCTGCATAAACAAACCAGTGATCAGATGTCAACAAAGGAAAAGAGCAACCACGCGCACCCAGAAGCAGAAAGTAAACCATATGCTTACGCTGGGGGCTGCTCTGCGAAGTGATGGCCGGATCCGGCAAGGTCGTCTCGGGCGCGCCTCCTGTCGTTGCAGTGGGCTCGTCCTCGATGACCACCACCTGAGCCTTGGTCCTCTTCGCCGCCCTCTGGGCCAGAGTCCTGAAAAGGGAGAGTCCAGGGTGGGTAAGATCAGATGCAAGACAGGACTGGCAAGTTGAAGAACTACAAGAACAACAAGGGAATCTTACTCTTCTTCCTCTTCCTCGTCGGAGCTGAGCGCGGAGAGGTCGAAGTTCGGCCCACCTCCGGCGCGACGAGGTGGAGGGGTGGGATCCCTTGGCCGCTTGGCGGGGACTGCGGCGCCAGCCCGAGATGACCCCGCCCCAGTTGCCACTGCGGCGGGAGGCGCACCCGCGGCAACCGTACTTGCCGCGGTGGAGCGCGTCGCGCGGCGCTGCGGCTGTTGACCAGCTTGCCACCCTGCTGCATCCCCGATCCTGCAGAGGCGCCTTCTTGGCTGCACTGGGGGCTGCGTTCCGGGCCCTGTTCCCAGCAAGCTCCCCGGACTCACTCAACTCGGCGTCGGGCGCGGCAAGCTCTTCTTCGTCTTCGGGCCACTCCCGCTCAGCAAGACTCATTGCCGATGCCGCGTCCGCTTCCTCCACCGTGAACCCAAATTCACCTGCGGCTGCGGCTGCCGCCGCCTCTTCCGCCCTGGTGGCGATGCGTTCCATCTCTTGATCGGTGGTGTCGCGGGTGAGGAGCTTCTTGTCATCAGCATTGACCGCTACTTCCACTAGGCTGTCGAAGAACTGCTGCACAATGTCTCCGGCAGGCTCTTGCCAAGTTGGAGCGATCCCGTGCGAATCACACAACGGCATCATGGCACAGATGCGGTCATGCGAGGAGTTGTTGCACAGAGGAACGACGCCTGCCGGCAACCTGAACCACTCGGGATGCTGTGGGTCGTGCTTGAATATCTCCTTGAGTATCCCGTCCAACTCTATGACGGTGAAATTGAAGTTGAGGTCTGGGCGCAACCTCATGATATCTGCCGGGCCTCCAAATTCCCAGGCGGGTCTCCCCCTCGCCTGCAGAGGGGTGATGCGCCGGGGAAGGAAATCTGCGCCGACAGCTAATACAGTCAGCCCGGCAAGCCTGAGACGCAAGATCCGAGTGGTGGCGATCTTCAGCTTGTCGTCGTCCACGGACAGAGCGCTCCAGTCATTGCCACGCACTGCTGGGGCTTGGCGCAGGGCGGTGAACGACTGCGGGCTCTCTTCTACAACCCAGCACCAATCTGCTCTCCACTCGTCCCACTTGCTGCGGAGCTCCCCCTCCAGATAGGTCTCCTTCTTGCCGGCCCGCGAGATCCAGGCAATCCCGCCGGCAAGAGGTTCCCCTCTCTCGACACGGGGCATAAAGAAATGGCGGAAGAGAGCTACGTTGGCGTGGACTCCGACAAAGTTTTCGCATAGATGGGCGAAAACTGCCATGGTCAGAACGGCGTTGGGGGTGAAGTCAAGGAGGTGGAGTCCATAGGTGTTCATGACGTCGCAAAAGAAATCAGAGAATGGCGGGCAGAGCCCGCAGTAGAAGAACACGGTGAAGAAAGGATATCCGCCAACTGGAGCTGCTTGCGAGGCGACGGCGGAGAGTACCTTCGTGCGTGGATGCGCCCGCGTCTCCGTCGACCAGAAGAGATAGTACCACTCCCTCAGCTCCTTCGCGGAGAGCTCGGGGGGGGGGGGGAGTGGCCCGCTCCTTCCGCAGCGCCTCAAGCCGCTGCGCTTCGGTCGACTTCACAGCTTTCGCGGCCGCGGCCTTCGTGGCCTTCCCCTTCCAGGGCTTCGGAGGCATGGCGGAGGCGGTGGGGGAGATCGACGGCGCTGGTGGTGGCGGCAGCGACGGGGGCGGAGCGCTGCCCTCTTTCAACTCTGCAAGCGGAGGAGGGCGGCGGAGATTTCTGAGATTGCAGCAGCGAAGGGCGAAGGTGGGGGAAATGCCCCTGTTTCCCCTGCTTATAAAGAGGGACGGGGCGGACATTTCGGCCTTCCAAATAAACAACCACCCACGATCTCTCCCACGACTCCGTGATTGACGCGTGCCGTTACGGGGGCGCGGTGGATACGGAGTTAGATTCGGCATAACCCAGGCTCCGCGCGTGCCCGTGCCCTGTTTTGGGCCTGGCCCAACAGCGCTCGGCACCGTGTGTGGCCCAGGCCCGGGGGCTCCTGTCGGTGTACTAGAGTAGGGGTACCCTAGTATCCCGAACTTGTGCACGGGCAGGTGCAGCGCCGCGCGGCAAGGCTTGCCGGACGACCGCCAGAGTCCTCCGTGGGTTCCTTTGGAGCCATTCAAGAACAAAGCATTCAAGATGAAGAGACAAGGCCCCGGCAAGAGGATCTTGCCGGGAAGAGACAACGCCCCGGCAAGAGGAGCTTGCCGGGAAGGCCAACCATGGCACTTCAAGAAACTTGCCGCGATGCACCGCACGTCCCGGCAAGGTCCGGTGAGCGACAAGCTTCTGGACTCGATAAGACGACGACCCCAACAAGGTACTCGCTGGGGGCCCGCTGCCACTCTGTACCCACGCTCCAGCGCACCCACCCGCGTGTCGCCATGAGGCTTCCTCAGGGGCGCGTGGCGGGAGCCTGTGTAGCCAAGGGTACGCGGTGGCAAGCGGAGATGAAGAGAAGGCCATCGTGGCAAACGGTGGCGCTCCTAACGGTCACTTTTTGCACTATTTAGGCAACTCAGACGGGCATTCAATGACCTTGTCCCCTGCCATCAGAGTTAGGTAGGGTGCATTGTGTCCACAGTAGCGGTAGCTGCACCTACCGCATCCTTTTCCATTTTTACCCTTCTAGTCTACGTTGCCACCTGTCGGTGACCCCTTGAAAGTATAAAAGGAGGCCCAAGCGCAACGTAGAGGGGGTTCGGCTCATTCGAAACATCAGGAACACTCTCACGCTCGGTCTGGCAGCGTCCATCGCTCCTGAG
Source organism: Triticum aestivum (assembly GCF_018294505.1). Lineage (NCBI taxonomy): Eukaryota > Viridiplantae > Streptophyta > Magnoliopsida > Poales > Poaceae > Triticum > Triticum aestivum. The sequence goes on along the minus strand of NC_057809.1, from coordinate 69,510,683 downwards.
CAAGAATTCAATACACACAAACAAGCAGCAGTAGGGTTTTACGCATCCGTGCGGCCCGAAGCTGGGTAAAACTGCTCGCGTGTACTGCCTCGATCCTCTCTTTGCGCGGCCTCCGCCCCCCTCCGAACCGAAAAGGGGCCCGGTCCCCATAGGTGTTGGCGGATCAGTTTCCCCGACAGAGAGGGAGGATAGAGAGAGAGGGCGAATAAAATGGCAAGGGTGAATTGGGGGGGGGAGAGGAAAACGAGAGGCAAATGGAAAATAATGTGATGTGAGAGATAGGGATTGTGATGGGTACTTGGTATGTTGACTTTTTGCGTAGACTCCCCGGCAACGGCGCCAGAAATCCTTCTTGCTACGTCTTGAGCTTGCGTTGGTTTTCCCCGAAGAGGAAGGGATGATGTAGCAGAGTAACGTAAGTATTTCCCTCAGTTTTTGAGAACCAAGGTATCAATCCAGTAGGAGGCCACGCTCAAGTCCCTCGTACCTGCACAAAACGATAGCTACTCGCAACCAACGCGATTAGGGGTTGTCAATCCCTTCATGGTCACTTACGAGAGTGAGATCTGATAGATATAATATTTTTGGTATTTTGGTATAAAGATGCAAAGTAAAAAGTAAAGGCAAAGTAAAAAAGCAAAGCAAGATTAAAGTGATGGAGATTGATATGATGAGAATAGACCCGGGGCCATAGGTTTCACTAGTGGCTTCTCTCAAGAGCATAAGTATTCTACAGTGGGTGAACAAATTACTGTTGAGCAATTGACAGAATTGAGCATAGTTATGAGAATATCCAGGGATGATCATGTATATAGGCATCACGTCCGTGACAAGTAGATCGAAACGATTCTGCATCTACTACTATTACTCCACTCATCGACCGCTATCCAGCATGCATCTTGAGTATTAAGTTAAAAACAGAGTAACGCCTTAAGCAAGATGACATGATGTAGAGAGATAAATTCATGCAATATGAAATAAACCCCATCTTGCTATCCTCGATGGCAACGATCCAATAAGTGCCTTGCTGCCCCTTCTGTCACTGGGAAAGGACACCGCAAGATCGAACCCAAAGCTAAGCACTTCTCCCATGGCAAGAACTACCAATCTAGTTGGCCAAACCAAACGGATAATTCGAAGAGACTTGCAAAGATAACCAATCATACATAAAAGAATTCAGAGAAGATTCAAATATTATTCATAGATAGACTTGATCATAAACCCACAATTCATCGATCTCAACAAACACACCACAAAAATAAGATTACATCAAATAGATCTCCACAAGAGAGGGGGAGAACTTTGCATTGAGATCCAAAAAGAGAGAAGAAGCCATCTAGCTACTAACTATGGACCCGAAGGTTTGAGGTAAACTACTCACACTTCATCGGAGGGGCAAGGATGATGTAGAAGCCCTCCGTGATGATAGCTCTATTCCGGCAGAGCTCCGGAACAGGCCCCAAGATGGGATCTCGTGGATACAGAAAGTTGCGGCGGTGGAATTAGGTTTTTGGCTCCTGTTCTGATCGTTTGGGGGTACGTAGGTATATATAGGAGGAAGGAGTACATCGGTGGAGCACCAAGGGGCCCACGAGGCAGGGGGCGCGCCCCCCACCCTCGTGACCTCCTCTTTGACTCCTTGGAGTAGGGTCCAAGTCTCCTGGATCACGTTCGGTGAGAAAATCACATTCCCGAAGATTTTATTCCGTTTGGACTCCGTTTGATATTCTGTTTCTCCGAAACACTGAAATAGGCAAAAAAATAGCAATTCTGGGCTGGGCCTCCAGTTAATAGGTTAGTCCCAAAAATAATATAAAAGTGGAAAATAAAGCCCAATATAGTCCAAAATAGTAGATAATATAGCATGGAGCAATCAAAAATTATAGATACGTTGGAGACGTATCAGCCTGCCAGCTTGTTTGAAAACCCAACAATTTCTGTTGGTATGGTTGGCGGGTTTGTCGGGGCTGCCATGGATCTGATAGGGCCGATCCAGTATCTTTTCTAGACCGGATGGACCATCTCCGTTTGCCTTAAATAGCTTCTTCCTTTGACCGGTTTTGGAGCCACTAAGTCTGGCATTGACCGTTGTGTCTTGGGTTCCATCATTATTGTTGCGACGCTTGTTATTATTGCGTCGTGGCTTGCCATTGTCGTCCCTGACTTCGGAGGTTCCAGGATCGCTCGCGCTATTGCTTCTACGAGCGAGCCAGCTATCTTCTCCCACGCAAAAGTGGGTCATTAGTGCGGTAAGAGATGCCATGGACTTTGGCTTTTCTTGGTCGAGGTGGCGGGCGAGCCACTCGTTACGGATGCTATGTTGAAAGGACGCAAGTGCTTCGGCATTTGGACAGTCGGCAATTTGGTTATTTTTAATTAGGAACCTAGTCCAGAGTTTCCTGGCTGATTCTCCAGGATGGTGGATGATGTGACTGAGGTCATCGGCGTCCGGAGGCTGGACATATGTACCTTGGAAATTTTCATGAAAGGCGTCTTCCAAGTCTTCCCAGCTGCCAATGGTGTTCTTTGGGAGGCTGTTTAGCCAGTGCTGAGCTGGTCCCTTTAATTTGAGTGGGTGGTATTTAATGGCGTGGAGATCATCACCGCGGGCCATGTGAATATGGAGAAGAAAATCCTCAATCCATACTACGGGGTCGGTTGTTCCATCATATGATTCAATATTCATGGGTTTGAACCCCTCTGGGAATTCATGATCCATTACTTCATCAGTGAAGCAGAGCGAGTGTGCAGCACCTCTATATTGGGCCAAGTCGCGACGTAGCTCGGATGGAGTCCATCTACGGTTTTCGGCCCGGATGTGGTTATGCTTGCCACGTCCGGCTAGATAGCCGTCATCGCGCGTCGGGGCATGCCCCCGCGATCCGTAGATCGATCTGGTTTGACCTACTCTATAATCCAGGTCCTACCCCAGGTCATATGTACATCCCCGAGCTGTTGTGTCTCTATCTTTACGGGGAGGTAGTATGGGCTGGTGTTCGGGTTGAGTTGCCATTTTGTCCCAGCCACGTGGTGGTCGGTCCGCCGCGTTACGCACTGATGGTACGGGCTCTTGTGCCTCGTCGTCGAATTGAGGTAGCAGCTTACGCTTCGGGTAGCTTTTGGTTGGTCATGCAAGGTCGTATTCCTCGGTTGCCAGGACATTAGTTCATCTGTCGTTGAGCGTACCCCGTTTGGCTTGAAGCCGCTGTTGCTTCCTTTTCAGGCTCCTCGCGGTTGTGATGAGTTGTTGCCTAAAGTGTTCTTGCTCGAGGGGCTCCTCTGGCACGATGAAATCTTCGTCATCGGGGCTTATGTCGTCTTCGGAGGGTGGCATGTAATTGCTGTTCTCTGAGTCCTCGCTTCCGAATGGCTCGTCAGGGTTACGCTGCCCCCCTCCCTATCATCATTTTCGGGTGTTGGTTCAACGGGGGCATCTGGGTCTTCGGTGTTCTCCGGAGTATTATTGTCTCCATCGCCGTTATTGCTTTCCTTGCCACGGCGTGATTTTGAACGGCGTCGCTGATGACGCCTCTTTGGTGGTTTATCAGTGTTGTTGTCCTTGATTGGATCCTTACTGCCCTCACCGCCATCCTCTCTTGGCGTATCTACCATGCATACGTTGAATGTGGAGGTGGCCGCCCAGCGTGTGGTATGCGGCGGGTTTTGGCTTTGTTCGTCTCAGGCATCAATTCCATACCGTAGATGTCTTCGGAATTACGGTCAAGCATGCCGGTAAGGTCCTCGACGTTGGCTATGAAGTGGGTGGTGGGTGGGACGTAAAACTTCCCGCTCCTCTGTAATGACGAGGGATAGCATCAAGTCGAGAGCCTCGCTTAAAGGCGAGGTTTGGCCACGGAGAAGAGAGTCCGTGGAGTACGGCAGGAAGGAGACTCCTTGGCCGAGCTCACACGAAGCTGACTCCGAAGGTTTGGAGCCAGTGTTTCGAGAAGAATCCGGCTTCATGGTGATCCCCGTTGATACTACTTCCTCTAGCTCTCCTATTCTAGGCTCAATGGCCACAAAGAGTCCGGTGGGCTCGAGAATCCCGTCTTCGGACCTGGTGATGTGCTCCGGATCTAAGGCCAGAGCGGGGGTTGGGGTCGTGAACCCTTGGAGGATGAAATCTCCTCAGATATCAGTGACATAATCCAGGCTTACAAAACTAGTCTGGTGATCTGGGGCGTAGCTGTCGATCTTCTCGAGACGACCAAGCGAGTTGGCCCGCAGTGCGAAGCCACCGAACACATAGATTTGGCGGGGGAGAAAGACCTCCCTCGGTGCAGTATTTGTGGTGAATGATGGATGGGGCCATCGAACCTTCTGGCGACGACACAGCGGAACTCTCAATGAAAGCACCAATGTTGGTGTCAAAACCGGCGGATCTCGGGTAGGGGGTCCCGAACTGTGCGTCTAAGGTCGATGGTAACAGGAAACGGGGGATACGATGTTTACCCAGGTTCGGGCCCTCTTGATGGAGGTAATACCCTACTTCCTGCTTGATTGATCTTGATGAATACGAGGATTACAATAGTTGATCTACCACGAGATCGTAATGGCTAAACCCTAGATGTCTAGCCTGTATGATTGTGATTGCCTCTATGGACTAAACCCTCCGGTTTATATAGACACCAGAGGGGCCTAGCATTGTACAAAGTCGTTTTACAGAGGAAGGAACCTTCATATCCGAACGCCAAGCTTGCCTTCCACGCAAAGGAGAGTCCCATCTGGACATGGGGGAAGTCTTTTGTCTCGTATCTTCATGGCCCATCAGTCCGGCCCATGTCACATAGTCTGGACGCCCGAGGACCCCTTAATCCAGGACTCCCTCATCCGTAACTTGAGGATTATCCTCATTGCTTCACAGAAGAATTATGTCCTAGAAGCACCGCTGGGTGCAAGACCCGTTGTAGGAGCAACTCCGGACATTATGAACATCTGGCAGAGCAAAGCTGATGACTACTTGATAGTTCAGTGTGCCATGCTTTACGGCTTAGAATCAGGACTTCAAAGACGTTTTGAATGTCATGGAGCATATGAGATGTTCCAGGAGTTGAAGTTAATATTTCAAGCAAATGCCCGAGTTGAGAGATATGAAGTCTCCAACAAGTTCTATAGCTGCAAGATGGAGGAGAATAGTTTTGTCAGTGAACACATACTCAGAATGTCTGGGTACCATAACCACTTGACTTAGCTGGGAGTTAATCTTCCTGGTGATAGTGTCATTGACAGAGTTCTCCAATCACTGCCACCAAGCTATAAAGGCTTCGTGATGAACTATAATATGCAAGGGATGGAAAAGACAATTCCCGAGCTCTTCGCGATGCTAAAGACTGCGGAGGTAGAAATCAAGAAGGAGCATCAAGTGTTGATGGTTAACAAGACCACTAGTTTCAAGAAAAAGGGCAAAGGGAACAAGGGGTACTTCAAGAAGAATAACAAGCAAGTTGATGCTCAAGGTAAGAAGCCCAAGTCTCGACCTAAGCCTGATACTGAGTGCTTCTACTGCAAAGGGACTAGTCACTCGAAGCGGAACTGCCCCAAGTATTTGGCGTATAAGAAGGATGGCAAAGTGAAAGGTATATTTGATATACATGTTATTGATGTATACCTTACTAATGCTCGTAGTAGCGCCTGGGTATTTGATACCGGTTCTGTTGCTAATATTTGCAACTCGAAACAAGGGCTATGGATTAAACGAAGATTGGCTAAGGACGAGGTGACGATGCGCGTGGGAAGTGGTTCCAAGGTTGATGTGATCGTCGTCGGCACGCTACCTCTACATCTACCGTCGGGATTAGTTTTAGACCTGAATAATTGTTATTTGGTGCCAGCGTTAAGCATGAACATTATATCTGGATCTTGTTTGATGCGAGACAGTTATTCATTTAAATCAGAGAATAAATGGTTGTTCTTTTTATATGAGTAATATCTTTTATGGTCATGCACCGTTGATGAGTGGTCTATTTTTGTTGAATCTCAATTGTAGTGATACACATATTTATAATATTGAAGCCAAAAGATGCAAAGTTAATAATTATAGTGCAACTTATTTGTGGCACTGCTGTTTAGGTTATATTGGTGTAAAACGCATGAAGAAACTCCATGCTGATGGATTTTTGGAATCACTTGATGCTTGCGAACCATGCCTCATGGGCAAGATGACTAAGACTCCATTCTCTGGAAAAATGGAGTGAGCAACTAACCTATTGGAAATAATACATACTGATGTATGCGGTCCGATGAATGTTGAGGCTCACGACGGGTATCGTTAGTTTCTGACCTCCACAGATGATTTGAGCAGATATGGGCATATCTACTTGATGAAACATAAGTCTAAAACATTTGAAAACTTCAAAGAATTTCAGAGTGAAGTGGAAAATCATCGTAACAAGAAAATAAAGTTTCCACGAGCTGATCGTGGAGGTGAATATTTGAGTTATGCGTTTGGTCTTCATTTGAAACAATGTGGAATAGTTTTGCAACTCACGCCACCTGGAACACCGCAGCGTAATGGTGTGTTCGAACGTCGTAATGAAAGTGCAACTATCCTTGGGTGGTTTTGGTAATTCCTAATGACATATAGCTCATTGCGCTAATGCTATTTCAAGATAAATATTTCAGGAAAGTTCAATGATTGGCATGACATGTATTAGAAAGTGGACCCCTCACAATGCTAAGGACAAAAGGATTGGCTCAAGCTCAAAGCACAAGACTCTACATTTCTCATTTTAGTGATCCAAGATCACATTGAGTCCATAGGAAAAGCCAATACTATCAAGAGGGGGTGAGGTGTTGCTTAATGAGCTTCTTGCTCAAAATTCTTAGTGATATGCTCCAAAGCCTTCAACTACTTTCTCATATCCACATATGTCCTAACCCTAATGACAACGGTCCCACCGAGTTGACGTGTCGGTCCCACCGAAAATCCTAACGTTCAAATTTTGAACTAAATCGGTCCGACCGAGTTTCATGATTCGGTCCAACCGAGTTTGGTAAATTGTGTGTAACGGTTAGATTTTGTGTGGAGGCTATATATACCCCTCCACCCACTCTTCATTCATGGAGAGAGCCATCAGAACATGCCTACACTTCCAACATACATTTTCTGAGAGAGAGCCACCTACACTTGTGTTGAGGCCAAGATATTCCATTCCTACCACATATATCTTGATCTCTAGCCTTCCCCAAGTTGCTTTCCACTCAAATCTTCATTCCACCAAATCCAATCCTATGAGATAGAGTTGAGTGTTGGGGAGACTATCATTTGAAGCAGAAGAGCAAGGTGTTCATCGTCAACACACCATTTGTTACCTCTTGGAGAGTGGTGTCTCCTAGATTGGCTAGGTGTCACTTGGGAGCCTCCGTCAAGATTGTGGAGTTGAACCAAGGAGTTTGTAAGGGCAAGGAGATCACCTACTTCGTGAAGATCTACCCGAGTGAGGCAAGTCCTTCGTGGGCGATGGCCATGGTAGGATTGACAAGGTTGCTTCTTCGTGGACCCTTCGTGGGTGGAGCCCTCCGTGGACTCGCGCAACTGTTACCCTTTGTGGGTTGAAGTCTCCATCAACGTGGATGTATGATAGCACCACCTATCGGAACCATGCCAAAAATCTCTGTCTCTACATTGTGTTTGCTCCCTCCAAACTCCTCCCTTTACCTTCATATGCAATTGTTTTACTTTCCGCTGCTATACTCTTAGAACTGCATGTGTAGGTTGATTGCTTGACTTGTGCAAAGTTGCTAAAAATATGCCAAGAACTAAAATTGGAAAAGGCTAGATTTTTATTTTGTCAAGTAGTCTAATCACCCCCCTCTAGACATACTTTCGATCCTACAAGTGGTATCAGAGCTTTGGTCTCCATTTGCTTTGATTTCCATAGCTTTTGGTGGTCATAGCCTTGGTTTCACAACCTAGGAGAGTATGGCATCTAGCGAGGGAAATTACCACCGTAGACATCCTTACTTTGATGGTACAAATTTTGCTAGTTGGAAGCATAAGATGAAAATGCATATTCTTGGACATAACCCCGCTGTTTGGGCTATTGTGTGTATTGGCTTGCAAGGTGAATTCTTTGATGGGAGAGAACCGAACCATGAAGCTACCGCGAAAGAGTTGAAGATGCTGCAATACAATGCTCAAGCTTGTGATATTCTCTTCAACGGATTGTGCCCTGGAGAAATTCAACAAAATCAGCTGTCTTGAGAATGCAAAAGAAATTTGGGATACTTCGATTGATATGCACGAAGGTACCGACTCCGTCAAGGAATCCAAATTGGATGTGCTTCAAAGTCAACTTGACAAGTTAATAATGAAGGATGGTGAAGGTGTCGCTAAAATGTAATCTAGGCTTGCTCTCATCACAAATGAGATTGCCGGCTTAGGAAGTGAAGAGATGACCGATAGATTCATCATCAAGAAGATCCTAAGAGCCTTGGATGGAAAATATGATACCGTGTGCACATTGATCCAAATGATGCCCAACTACAAAGATCTCAAGCCAACGGAAGTCATTGGAAGAATTGTTGCTCATGAGATGTCACTTAGGGATAAGGAAGAGCTTCACAACAAGTCAAGTGGTGCTTACAAAGCCTCATGTGATGCCCCCACATCATCAAATGAGAAGCAAACCTTCAATGAAGAATTGAGCCTAATGGTGAAGAACTTCAACAAGTTCTACAAGAGTAGAAGCAAGGAAAGAAGTTCCAAGTCAAGGTCCTACAATGAAAAAAGATCTTCTAGTTATGAGCGTAACTACTACAATTGTGGAAGACCCAGACACTATTCCAATGAGTGTACAACTCCCTACAAAAGAAGAGAAGATTCTCCCAAGAGAAGAAGTAGGAGAGAGGAATCACCATCAAGAGAGAGGAGGAGTAGAGATGACCGTTATGAACGAAGAACATCACAGAGAAGCAAGGATTCGGAAAGGAAGGACAAATCATCAAGGGGCTACACAAAACGAAGACATCAAGCTCACGTTGGTGAATGAGTATCCGGCTCCGACTCCGACGATCACTCCGAGAGAAGTTATCACTCCGACTCCGAATATACTCAAGATGAAGGTGTTGCCGGTCTAGCACTTGTGTCAACCAACTCCTACGACATATTTGAGTCACCAAATGAAGGAATTGGAAGATGCTTCATGGCAAAAGGTCCAAAGTTATCAAAACCTGAGTATGTTGATTTCAATAGTGATGAAGATGACTTGCTAGGTGATGATGATTTACTTGTTGACAATTCTAGTGATGAAAATTATGATGAACTTGCTATTAATCATGCTAATCAAGACAAAACGAATGACGATGATAAGAAGGAGATTGATCGTCTAACTAAAGAGCTAAACACTCTTAAGTTAGCTCATGAAACTACCTTGGAAAATCATCGAGAGCTTTTAAAGACCCATGAGAAGTTACGCTTCGAAAAGCTCAACCTTGAGCAAGAGCATGGGTTCTTAAAAGCGACCAATGATGATCTTCACAAGAAGAGTTCTTCTTACATTGCCAAGCGTTTACTCTTGTCTACTGATGCGTCTCCAACGTATCTATAATTTTTGATTGTTCCATGCTATTATATTATCAACCTTGGATGTTTTGTATGCATTATATGCTATTTTATATGATTTTTGGGACTAACCTATTAACCTACAGCCTAGTGCCAGTTTCTGTTTTTTCCTTGTTTTAGAGTATTGCAGAAAAGGAAAATCAAACGGAGTCCAATTGACCTGAAACTTCACGGCACTTATTTTTAGAACGGAAAGCAATCCAGGAGACTCGGAGTAGACGTCAGGGAAGCTTCGAGGGAGGCACGAGGCAGGGAGGTGCGCCCTACCCCCTGGGCACACCCCCACCCTCGTGGGCCCCTCGTGGCTCCCCTAACTGACTTCTTTCGCCTATATATGTCCATATACCCTAAAAACTTCGGACAACAGAATAGATCGGGAGTTCCGCCGCCAGAAGCCTCCGTAGCCATCGAAAACCAATCTGGACCCATTCTGGCACCCTATCGGAGGGGGGAATCCCTCTCCGGTGGCTATCTTTATCATCTCAATGCTCTCCATGATGAGGAGGGAGTAGTTCTCCCTCGGGGCTGAGGGTATGTACCAGTAGCTATGTGTTTGATCTCTCTCTCTCTCTCTCGTGTTCTTGAGGTGATATGATCTTGATGTATTGCGAGCTTTGCTATTATAGTTGGATGTTATGATGTTTCTCCCCCTCTACTCTCTTGTGATGAATTGAGTTTTCCCTTTGAATTTGCCTTATCGGATTGAGTCTTTAAGGATTTGAGAACACTTGATGTATGTCTTGCACGTGCTTATCTGTGGTGACAATGGGATATCATGTGATCCACTTGATGTATGTTTTGGTGATCAACTTGCGAGTTCCGTGACCACGCGAACTTATGCATAGGGGTTGGCACACATTTTTGTCTTGACTCTCCGGTAGAAACTTCGGGGCACCCTTTGAAGTTCTTTGTGTTGGTTGAATAGATGAATCTAAGATTGTGTGATGCATATCGTATAATCATACCCACGGATACTTGAGGAGACATTGGAGTATCTAGGTGACATTAGGGTTTTGGTTGATTTTTGTCTTAAGGTTTTATTCTACTACGAACTCTATGATAGATTGAACGGAAAGAATAGCTTCATGTTATTTTACTACGGACTCTTGAATAGATCGATCAAAAAGGATAACTTTGAGGTGGTTTCGTACCCTACAATAATCTCTTCGTTTGTTCTCCGCTATTAGTGACTTTGGAGTGACTCTTTGTTGCATGTTGAGGGATAGTTATATGATCCAATTATGTTATTATTGTTTAGAGGACTTGCACTAGTGGAAGTATGAACCCTAGGCCTTGTTTCAACGCATTGCAATACCGTTTGTGCTCACTTTTATCATTAGTTACCTTGCTGTTTTTATATTTTCAGATTACAAAAACCTTTATCTACCATCCATATTGCACTTGTATCACCATCTCTTCGCCGAACTAGTGCACCTATAAAATTTTCCATTGTATTTGGTGTGTTGGGGACAGAAGAGACTCTTTGTTATTTGGTTGCAGGGTTGTTTGAGAGAGACCATCTTCATCCGACGCCTCCCACGGATTGATAAACCTTAGGAGGGTAATTTGCTACTGTCCTACAAACCTCTGCACTTGGAGGCCCAACAAAGTCTACAAGAAGAAGGTTGTGTAGTAGACATCATCTACTTACATGCCACAAGTTAAATCTAGCAACAAGAGTAAGAAAGATTCTTCTTCTAGTAGTAACAATAATCATGCTAAACCCAATGATGTTGCTTCTAGTAGTTCTCTTGATTCCACTAATGATTCTCTTAGCCAAGTTACTCTTGAGCAAGAAAATAGCTTATTGAAGGGAATTATAGAGAAAGGTGTTCACAAGAGCCTTGCTGGAAGTAAGCAATTTGAGGAAATTGTACACAAGCAAGGGAGACACCAGAAGAATCAAGGTGTTGGTTTTGAACGAAAGTTCAATGCCAATGGATTTGAGTGGAAAGAAGATCAATACCCCAAGACGAAGTTTGTTCCTCAACAAGAGAAGTATGATCCTACTTCTTTCCAAGGAACACAAGCTCAAGATGATCTTCCACCTCAAGACCACAGGCAAAAAGGCAAGGAGAAGCTTCAAGAGGAGATTAATGCATGTAACATCCCAAATTTTCAATTTGGAATGTTATAAATTAGATCATCATTGCGTATCATATTTTATTTTGCATTTTGGTTGATCCTAGAAATTCTACGCAACTCAATGACCCACGGAGAGAGTTGGGGATTTCGTTATTTTCATATTTGAGTTCTCTCAAATTTTGAGAATAGGATCATTTGATTTTATTTATTTTATCATCAATTATTTATAATTACAAAAATATGAGAGAGGGAATAAAATGACTTTCCCAAAATAAAGAATTATTTAGGATCAAATAATAAAATCAAATAAGATTTTATTTCGGAGTTTTTCGGTGTTCTATTTGAATTTGGGAAAAATGTGTGTTTTTCAAAATTGCATTTAGGTCCCAAATAAATGTTCACCTTGTGCGGCTTGATTTTAGAAGCCCGTGAAAATTTATTACGGAATTTTTGGAGTCCGTTTAGTATTTCTTTTTATTTTTCTTCCGAGCGAAATATATATAAAAAAATGAACCGACCTACGGGCCGTGTCCGACTAGGACTCCGGCCCGAGGGGGCCTTTATAAGCCGAGGCCCAGCCCCGGGGAAACCCTAGCCGCCCCAGCCCCCAAGCCGCGCCGCCACCCGGTCCCGCCGCCGCCGCCTCCTGCGCCCGCCGCCCCGCGCCGCCGTCGTCGAACGCCGCCGAGGTTCGCCGCCGCCTCGACTTCCGTGCCAACGTTTAAAAAAATAGATCGGTTTTTGTTGGTTTTTTAGATTCGGTTTTTTTAAATAGATCGGTTTTTCCGGTTTATTTAAATAGCGAGCGTTTGTCCATTCGTTCGTTCTAGCGAGCGTTCGTCGTTTTTATTTTTCTCGGATTAAATCCGCGATTTTTATGATCGCGATTCCTGATCCGATTTTCGTTTTAGTATAACTTTTTGCTCGTTTATCGGAATTAGGCGATTCAAGCGCCTAGAGTTTCGTCTCGAAACCCTCTATCCGTTTAACCAACTTAAACAAGATTCTGCTACTGTAAAATTTGCCCTAGATCTAGATTAGTAGAACGCAGTTGTTTTCTTTCGCCGTTTGATTTTCGTTGCTTCGTTCGATTTGATTCTTTTTTGCCAACCGGAGTTCTTAAGTTGAACCTTCTGGTTAGATCTCTTATTTGAGTTTTACCCGTGCATTAGATGAGTACTTATTGTATGCTTGTTTGTTTGTCTGCGATAGAATACCCGGAGTGTGCCGCCTGTTACTTCGAATCGTTAGGTTTCACGGATCATCAGCAAGGCAAGTAACACTTTGATCATACCTTTTCTACTACCCAGTTTTATTGCATTAGATCAATCCTCACACATTGCATGATTAGGATCTAATTAAATTGTGGGATGGGAAGTAGATGAGGTAGTACCTATTACCTGTTATTATCAAACCTTTGGGAGTTACTTCTGCGTTTTCTTATTATGCCATGCTATGCTAGTAGATGTGGATTGGGTGAGTGATATCCATGACAGATGTGAGTTTGGTAATTAATGGTTTATCTAAGGTGGCAACTTAAACACACGTCTGGGTGGATTGAGGCACCTGGGTATTCCAGGACTTGCCTATTTTCTTTTGGACCGCCACCCAGGCTCAAAGGGATTGTGAGACTATTCATACTAGAAACTTCCGTGTGCAGCCACAAGCTATTATGGGCTCTAGCATAGTTGACTAAGTCGTGCGAACTCTTACAATGGTAGACTAGCAGATGTAGGGGATGTAGGTGGTACGGTCTACCCGATCGTAAGGTGCTAGCGCTTCTGAAAGACTATGTCTCGGTCATCCGTCTTCTCAAACACCATGTAGTGCGAGAAACCAAACGGAGGCGATCGAGTCTTTTGGGGAAAAGTGCGCAAACCTCTGCAGAGTGTAATAAACTAATCATGGTTAGCTGTGTCCCCGGTTATAGACATCTTGAGTATCTAGTACTTGGATTATCCTATGAATCTCAACATGTTACTCTAAATTAATTTTGTTGGGTTATGTTTAATGATGATGCTTAATTGGGATTGAGAATGCTGTCAACCATTCTCAATGTTTAACAACTACCATGATAGTTAAATAAATTATTCCTTTGAAGTAGGGAAAAATTGGCTTTACGCAAAACTGTAACCATAGAGCTTTCCACCAGCCAAATTTGCATTTAGTATAGTTGTTTCATTCCATTACTCTCTATGTGTTACCTTGCAAGCATATTCCATGTGCTGACCTGTTTCGGGCTGCAATGTTAATGTTGCAGACTTTTCAGACGATGATTAAGGAGTTTTTAGGTCGTGGTTCTATACTCAGTGATGCCGTTGGAGTTGATGGACTCACTTATCTTCCAAGCCTTCCGCTGTTATCGTTATTAGATGGCCTTAAGCCATATTTATTGTAATAAGTTCTCTTTTGAGACACCCGATGTAATAAGTGTGTGATTGCTACTCTGCTATAAATCCTCCGAGTACTGTGTGGTGTCAGCATTACTGATCCAAGGATGACACCGGAGCACAGAGATCAGACCGTTTGAGGTATGGTTGCTACAGAGGTGGTATCAGAGCACACACTGACTGTAGGACACGACCACTAAGTTAGAGACCTAGATCACTATTACTCTCTTCTCTTCTGACTTCTCATCTTTTCTTCTCTTTAGGATGGCGGATGCAAGGAACAAGTTCACGCAACCGGATGAAGATACACCCTTTGGACGTCACTTGAAGGAAGTCACTAGATACCTGAATATAGGAGTACCAAGCTTCACCGAAACCTACAACGTCACTTTACCTGAAGAAGAGCGCTGGATGATTCAAGTTCAAGTTCCAGGAAGGACGTTCATGCCAGTCACTGAGCCCATAGAGTTTTCTTTTGATGCCCCAACTTGGAGTCTAGGAAAGAGCATGGCAGCTCACAACGCCATGGGACGCATTGGAGAAGTCTACCGCAAGGATCTCAAGGATACTATCTACCAGATTTGTGGGCGCCGAGATGAGCACTGGGAGATGATCAGCACCACGAAGGATAGATCAATCATAGCTTTTATCCAGGAGTTAAACCAGCACATTCGACGACTAGAGAACCAGATGTGCGCCGACATGATAGATCTGAAGAAGGCTAAGACAAGAATCAAAGAACTGGAGGAACTCAAGGCTACACATGAAGATTATGAAGAGGAAATTGAAGTATTGGTGGAGAAGAATGACGACCTGATCAAGAAGATTGGGATATTTATGGGAGGCCCTACGCCAGTAGATGAAGACGAAGAACCCCAGGAGATTAGCCCGGAAGACTACATCATCATCAACAACACCGACTCGGATCTAGATAGTAGTGATGATGACTATGTTGATGAAGCTGGAGCAGATATCATGGAGTCTGCAACTGAAGAATATTTCTAGTAGACCACCTCATCAGTAGTAGTAGTCCACCATGTAAATATAGTAGTCCGAGCACTTTTACAATAGTTAGATCGATTGTATGCCCTTGTTTGATTGATTGAAGTGAATTGTTTGCTTTTGCCTCATGTGCATATGGGTAGTGTTTTCTCTTTAGACCCCCTCTATTCTTACATCTCATCTTTTCTAAACCCTTAGATGCCTCCGAGACGTGACCCCGGATTTGCCTTTCCACCGGAGCTCACCCAACTGATCCAGCAGCAGAACACATTGATGCAGTTGCTAGTCCAGAACCAGAATCAGGGGAACAACAACAACAACAACAACAACAACCCACCACCACCACCACCACCTGTTGACCACTTAGCCCGTTTTCTTAGGCTGAATCCGCGGGTGTTTTCCAGTAGCACTGAGCCGATAGTAGCAGATGATTGGCTCCGCAAGACAGCTAGGGAGTTGACCACAGCAGGATGCACAGATGTGGAAAAGGTGAAGTTTGCCGCACATCAGCTAGAAGGACCCGCAACATCATGGTGGGAGAATTTCACAGCCACTTTCCGAGTCGACACTGTCACATGGGACCAGTTTCAGTAGGCTTTTCATACTGCCCATGTTTCATCAGGATCTATGGCCATGAAGAAGCGTGAGTTTCACAACTTGCGCCAATGAGGACGGACAGTTGGCCAGTACGTGGAGGAATTTTGTAAGTTAGCACGTTATGCACCAGATGACGTCGCTACGGATGCAGCTAAGCAGGAGAAGTTTCTGGAAGGACTGAATGATAAGTTGAGCATGTAGTTGATGGTAGCCACCTTCAACAACTACCAGGAGTTGGTAGATCGTGCTCTTATGATTCAAGGGAAGCAACAGCAAATTGAGAATCGCAAGAGGAAGTATGGACAAGGAAAGTACAATTTAGGAGCTCAGCAGAAGCCACGTTTTACCCCTAGACCGGGAGGACATTTTCAGCATACCCATGGAGGAGGTAGCTCGCACAATCACAATGGCACCAAGAATGGAAATGGCAACGGAGGAAGCAACGGCTAGAATCGCACCAACCCACCAACCCCAGCCAAGAAGGACCTAAGCCAAGTCACTTGTTTTAAGTGTTAGAAGACCGGACATTATGCCAATGAATGTCTTGAAGGCCAAAATGGCAATGGAAGTTCTGGGAAGAAGCCGAACCCTTTCAACAGGGGATAGGTGAACCACGTTAGTGTGGAGGAGGTTGAAGCTCAGCGATGCAGTAATAGGTAAGTTTTTGGTTAAGTCATTTACTGCACTCGTTCTTTTTGATACTGGTGCATCGCATTCATACATCTCAAGGGGATTTGTGGATAAGTATAACCTACCAACCCAAGCCCTTAGGTCACCCATGTTAGTAACCTCGCCTGGAGCAGAGTATGTGGCTAGTCTATGGTGTGATCGGTTACCATTAAGGATTGGTAACTATGTTTTTCCCTCAGACCTAATAGTATTGGAATCTCAAGGATTGGATGTGATATTAGGCATGGATTGGTTATCAAAGTATGAAGGGAATATTGAATGTGCTAGTAAGTCAATTTTGCTTACCACCCCAGAAGGGAGAAGGATCAAGTATGTATCCCGACATGTGCCAAAGAGGACTCAAGTAAATTGCCTAACAGGAGTTGTGCAGGAGGAAGTACCAGTGGTAAGGGATTTTCCTGAAGTATTTCCAGAAGAGTTGCCAGGCATGCCACCGGACAGAGATATTGATTTTTTGATTGAGCTAGTGCCAGGCACAGGGCCAATATCAAAGAGACCATATAGGATGCCAGCAAAGGATTTGGTGGAAATTAAGAAGCATATTAAGGAGTTACTGGATAAGGGATATATTCGCCCAAGTTCTTCACTTTGGGGATCACCAGTACTTCTAGTGGAAAAGAAGGATGGATCGCTAAGGATGGTTGTTGATTATCGAGGATTGAATGAAGTAACGATCAAGAACAAGTACCCACTACCAATGATCAATGATCTGTTTGATCGATTGCAAGGAGCTAAGGTATTTTCCAAAATCGATCTGCGATCAGGATACCACCAGTTGAAGATTCGAGAACAGGATATTCCGAAGACAGCTTTTACCACCAGGTATGGGCTGTATGAGTATACCATTATGTCATTTGGTCTGACTAACGCACCTGCCTATTTTATGAACATGATGAACAAAGTGTTTATGGTGTTTCTGGATAAGTTCGTCGTAGTGTTCATTGATGATATCCTGGTTTACTCGAAGAATGAAGAGGAGCATAAGGAGCATTTGCGTTTGGTACTTGGAAAGCCCAGAGAACATCAATTATATGCCAAGTTCAGCAAATGTGAGTTTTGGTTGAAGGAAGTAGGATTCCTCGGACACGTTATATCTGGAGAAGGTATAGCAGTTGACCCCACTAAAGTTGATACCGTGACCAAATGGGAAGCACCGACCACGGTTGGAGAGATACGGAGTTTTCTTGGACTCGCAGGATACTACCGGAGATTTATTGAGAATTTCTCAAAGATTGCGAAGCCTATGGCTGAGTTGTTGAAGAAAGATACCAAGTTCATATGGACAGAGGAATGTGAGGCTAGTTTCCAGGAGTTGAAGGAACGCTTAGTTACCTCACCAGTGTTGATTTTGCTAGACCAGACCAAAGATTATGAGGTGTATTGCGACGCTTCACGTCGAGGACTTGGAGCAGTGCTTATGCAGGAAGGGAGTGTTGTTTCATATGCCTCAAGACAACTGAAGCCCCATGAGTTGAATTATGCCACACATGATTTGGAGTTAGTAGCCCTAGTGCATGCATTGAAAACATGGAGACATTTCCTCATTGGGAATCATTGTGAGGTGTACAGGATCATAAGAGTTTGAAGTACATTTTCACACAGAAGGAGTTAAATCTCAGACAAAGGAGATGGTTGGAGCTTCTCAAGGATTATGATATGAAATTGGATTATCATCCTGGAAAGGCTAATGTAGTAGCTGACGCATTAAGCCGTAAGAGACATGTCAATACGTTAATGACGGGAGAAATACCCAAGGAGTTAGCAGAAAATCTTCGTGAACTATGTGTGGAAATAGTTCCGAGAGGCTATGTAGCAGCATTGGAGATTCTGTCAACTTTGATGGATAGAATCAGGGAAGCTTAGAAGACTGACAAAGAGATTGCCGCTATAAAGGAGAAACTGAGCAAAGGAAAAGCTAAAGGATTTCGTGAGGATGAGCACGACACCCTATGGTTTGAAGACCGCGTTTACGTGCCCAATGACCCGGAGATCAGGAAGTTGATACTGCAAGAGGCACATGATTCACCATATTCGATTCACCCAGGAAATACCAAGATGTATTTGGATTTGAAGGATATTTTCTGGTGGACCGGAATGAAGAAGGATATTGCGGAGTATGTAGCAGTTTGTGATGTATGTCAGAGACTAAAGGCAGAGCATCAGAAGCCAGCAGGATTGTTACAACCCTTGCCGATACCCGAATGGAAGTGGGATAAGCTAGGCATGGATTTTATCACGGGATTGCCCAGGACTCGTTCCGGCTATGACTCGATTTGGGTTATAGTTGATCGATTGACAAAAGTAGCTCATTTCATCCCAGTAAAGACCACTTACACCAGTGCTAAGTTGGCAAAGATATACATGACCAGGATCATATGTCTGCATGGAGTTCCAAGGAGTATCGTATCAGATAGAGGAACCCAGTTTACCTCAAAGTTCTGGAAACAGTTGCACGAAACTTTGGGAACCAGGCTAGAATTCAGTACAACTTTTCATCCACAGACAGATGGACAGACCGAGAGAGTAAATCAGATTTTGGAGGATATGCTGATAGCTTGTGCACTAGATTATGGATCTACTTAGGATGATAATTTGCCATATGCATAGTTCTCTTACAACAAGAGTTACCAAACCAGTTTAAAGATGGCCCCTTTCGAAGCATTGTACGGAAGGAGGTGCAGGACACTGTTGTCATGGGACGAAGTTGGAGACCGCCAGTTGTTTGGACCTGACTTGATTAAAGAGTCTGAACAGAAGGTGTAGTTGATTCACGATAGGCTCAAGGTAGCCCAGTCCAGACAGAAGAGTTATGCAGATTCTAAACGCAAGGAGACAGTTTACAAAGTCGAAGATAGAGCTTATCTTCGAGTATCTCCACTTCGGGGAACAAAGCATTTTGGAGTTAAAGGGAAGTTAGCGCCACGATTTGTAGGACCATATCGAGTTTTGGAACGTATGGGAGAAGTGGCCTACAAGTTCGAATTGCCCGAAGGATTGTCAGGAGTTCATGATGTGTTCCACGTTTCTCAGTTAAAGAAGTGCCACGCGGAGATGGCTAACATACCTTTGAGAGACATAGTGCCATTGGAAACTATTCAGTTGGATAACGATTTAACCTACGAGGAGAAACCAATTAAGATTCTCGAGTTTGCCAGTCGAGTTACCCGCAACAAGGTTATCAAGTTTTGCAAAGTTCAGTGGAGCCACCACACTGAGGATGAAGCCACCTGGGAGCGATAGGAAGATTTGCTCAAGGACCACCCTCACCTATTTTCTAGCCAACCCGAATCTCGAGGGCGAGATTCATCTTAAGGGGGGTAGGTTTGTAACATCCCAAATTTTCAATTTGGAATGTTATACATTAGATCATCATTGCATATCATATTTTAGTTTGCATTTTGGTTGATCCTAGAAATTCTATGCAACTCAATGACCCACGGAGAGAGTTGGGGATTTCATTATTTTCATATTTGAGTTCTCTCAAATTTTGAGAATAGGATCGTTTGATTTTATTTATGTTATCATCAATTATTTCTAATTACAAAAATATGAGAGAGGGAATAAAATGACTTTCCCAAAATAAAGAATTATTGAGGATAAAATAATAAAATCAAATAAGATTTTATTTCGGAGTTTTTCGGTGTTTTATTTGAATTTAGGAAAAATGTGCGTTTTTCAAAATTGCATTTAGGTCCCAAATAAATGTTCACCTTGTGCGGCTTGATTTTAGAAGCCCGTGAAAATTTATTTC